>NC_140910.1:21286875-21886875 GCF_045865225.1 Trachurus japonicus
ACTACGCACACTGCAGATAGCTGCTAAAAAAAAAGTTTTCAAAGCAAGTCCCATCTTCTTTCTGACGTTTCCAAAACAAATCTACACGCGCCGGCCAAACAAACATCTTCACAACAGTGGGAAATGTCTGCATTCCGGCAAAACACCACCGCTTTCGTCCACATGGGCCGCCAAAATCAACACTAAATGAAAATTCTGTACAGGGGCTTTAAAATGCTGATATGTTTGACCTTCTGTGAAGGCCCGATAGTTCCTGGTTGTAGCCTGCAGTATTTCTGTATGATGGTCTTACTGTCATATTGTGTTGCCTTATGAACATCAGTGTTATAATGTTTTTCTTACCTTCCAAGGCAAGTTTTGAATTAACCAATAACTTTTTTTATTTTTAACATTGCTGGCAAAGCACTCTCATGACATACATACACCATACTTGGGTCAGATCCCGTGTAGTGACATTCACTTTGCTCCACAGGCTTTCTTCAATGAATGTGCCCAAAATAAATTATGCCAGCTTTATTTTGTTTGTGAAGAAAATCCTTCACAGCAATTAATGCCCTGGAAAGCCTGAAAGAGGAGCTCGTCAGTAAAACATGGACAGCATCCTTAAGGCTAGCGACTGAGCTCTGAATAATGCAAGGCCATGGACTCCATCAAAACCAGCTTTAATTGCGTTTCTTTCTCCGCCCCATTTTCTTCTGGTTGGGCTGTAAGTGAGTTTGCAGAAAAACAGCTACTCCTGAAATCCTTTTCAAATGACTTGGGGCCAAAATCAATGGTCTTCCACTTCCAGGGAGGTGTATGTGTGTGCATGCATGTGCTGGCATCTGCATAATGCTTGTGTGATTTCACATGTGTATGCATACCCACAAGGACATGCACACATGTGTGAGCCTGTGTTTTACTTGTTGGGTGCAACAGTATGTGTGTATACTGGAGTACAGATAAAGGCACTATAGCGTCCATCTGTCACCAGACTTAAAGAACAGGACGCCGCTTCTGACAAGACGCTATGTTGCTTTTCTTTTTTTTTTTCCACATCACCTTGCGCTGCCACAAAGCAATCCCCCGGCAGGCTTTCTGCTGACTGGCTACTTCTCTGAGCAGCGGCGGATAGAGAAAGAGAAAAAAAAAAAGGGAGAAATCAGTCCTTCGAGAACTTTATGTCTTCCCTCTGCTCCTCTAACTCCCAGACTGCTGCCCTTCATTTCCTCGCCCAAGCACAACGACTGAGCTTTATAGTGAGCGTAATATATGTGTACCAGAGAGCGGCAGCCTTTAAAAGAGACAAATGAGCAATGGGAGGTGGCACTTATGATAATGTCTACAACCGAGGGAGCAAACTGGAGTGTTTCCCCCATTTTTATTTAAAAAAAAAAAATGGGAAAGGGGAATACAGCATTGCTGCTTCCCCATAACATGCACTGAAGATGTGACTGAGGTTTGGAAGTCGACGAGGGAGCCGAGTTGAAGTGAGGGACAAGAATAGTACAGGGACAACTACCTGAGGGAATTTAATGATCAAACCATATGAAGGATCTTTCATGGAATCTGTGACAAGAAACTGAGACTACGAAGAAGGAACAGCTGATGAGAGAGAATCATCGTGTAGGTGGCAGTGTCAGTCTGTCCACCACTTGGGCCCTAATCAAATGTGACTTTTCATCTGGCACCACCACTAGGCATGCAAATACAGTTAAACTACCCTAATAAGATATAGCGTTCCCAGACCTTTCATCATCAGGTTGATTTTGGTTCATTAATTTAGATATTATCTTTTATTTTCTGGGTTCATTTGTTTACTCTTAGTTTTACTAATGAGAAGAAGATCCCTTGAACTTTACCTGCACCTTATGTTTATTGGTAACTGATGCTAAATGAGAAAATTAACATAACCACTGAAATGCCATTTTAGCTAAGTGGGATAAGTGTGAGTTCTGATATACAGTTAACACCACTGAGATGCTCAACCAGAGAGAGGCGCCCTCCTAATTATTATAGACCCTAAGCTCTGCAAGACTACTCTTGATTAGATTCAGTTGTTAAAAGGTTATCAGGTTTTAAGAGGCAAGTGGACTTTTAAGTTAAATTTAGATTACATTTAATAGTAAATATAATTTAGATAACAGTAAATCAAGTAAATTTAAGTTACAATTGAATAGTTAAATTGAAGCAGTAGGAAAAACATGTGTAATGTGATCTAATGTTTCATGTTGTCTTATTTTGTCTTTCAATAAGTGTTGTCTGCAGACCTGAGGAGGGAGGGATGTAGTATCCTGACAATATTATTATATTATATATATATATATATATATATATATATTATATATATATATTATTTACATTCAGTAACTGGTGGTGATTGGCTTGAAACTTCCCATTATCCTATTCATTCAGTTTTCAAAAATATTATTTAAGAAAAAAAAGGGAGGTTGGAACATTTCCACCAGTCAGAAACAACACGAGGCTTAAAAAAAACACATGTCTAAATTGACATCTTAAGTGGACAGAGGACTGATAACAGCCTGACAATTAAGTTTCAAAAAGCACTTAACAGTCAAAACATTTAAGGGCTGAGGCTGAGCTGTGTGAATGTCAAGCAGTACGTTAGATTAAAAAATCATTCCTGCATCCTTGACAGACGCAGAGACGTAATCCTGCCCTGAGGGAGTTCAGTCCTCCAGAAATGCATCGACATATACGTTTATGAAAACATCCACCGATCGTCTCCTCATGCTTTCCAGCGCGGAGCAAACCCTAACTTGACATCTGAAACTGAGTACAGCGAAAGCAGGGATCAGTATAATGCAAACACTTATGAGGAAAATAATGAGCCAAACAGTAAAGAGAGATCCCCACTGAGAGGAGAATTACAATTCAGTATCACAAGTACAAGCTGATCGAGCTGTCGCTTTCCACTACATTACAGGCAGCTCTCACCTCTCCACAGGAGAGACACTTGAAATATGAATTGACTCCAGTGGTGTTTTCTTTATTTAGCCAACAGCAATGATGTTTGAGTTACAAGAGATGTAATAGTTTATTGAGTCTTGCAATCTTCTCATTAAATGTGACAATGAGACTAGTAGCAAGGCAGAGGAAAAAATCAATCGAGTGCCAAAATCTGAATAAAAGTTTTGGAGTTACATAACTGCTTTTACATCCTCACTGGTTTTTTGTTTTGTTTTCTGGAGACAACTGACAAGTTACACCCAAAGTGGTATGATGAGAATAATGACAGTGAAAATGGTTTAAAAAAACAAAAAACGTCCTTCCAAGACTCTTGGACTGGTAAACAGCATGTGATTTAGTTTAATCTATCAAGCAGAAAACAAGGAGAAAATTCAAATGCCAGTGGGGAAAATGTGGTTTGTCTGAGTCTCTAAGCATATCTGGTTTATATTTGTCTGTGAATACATGACAGCAGATGACAAATGCATCTTGGCACCTACCAATCAGAGCATTTCCAAGGAATGAGACTTAAAAAATGTTGAATCCTTACCAGAAAAAAAAAAAAAACACAGAACACATTCAAGCATCACACAAAAACACTCATCTCGCCGAAGCCACCCACCTAACCTGGCTTACATAGTAAAGGGAGAAAAAAAACATTTAGTCCTGGAAGTGTGGCATTTAATGAGTCCAATTTGAAACTAACTGTAGTAATGTGTCCTGATATCAAGTAAACTTATAAATAATCAATTGAAAACTCCCTAATGATCCATCATCCTGTTCATGATGGCCATTGATTCATGCGATCTCCATTCTTTACTGTGAACTTTTCTATAACTTAAGTTGAGTGCACAGACAAAGATGTTCCTCCTCACCTTAAATTTGTATTCAAACATACAGTGCTGTTTTTTTATTTTATTATTATTGTCAAAAATCATCCAAAGTCTTGAACGTTCCCTGCATGATTTTAAGCCTGACCCCTGGAGCCGATCACTCACTGTGACCAGCAGATAAAACATTACCATTTCCTGTTTCGCTCACAGCCATCCCAGAGGGCGTGTAAAAGCTCTGCCGCTGGATAATGTGGTGGTGATGCAGGGACGAGGCTGATTATTCACAGTCACACTCCAGCAGCTCCCCTCACTAAGTGAGAGTGATCGCATCGATATCACATCCTCCAGGTTGTCGATATGCTCCTCTTCTCCAGCGCTTTGCACCTCAGGTAAAACACAGTGAAAACTGTTTCTTTCAACATGGCGGAGTAAATGGATTCATTAATTAGGAAGTTAATTAATTTTGAAATGTGCTATTAAAAAAAAAAGAAAAGAAAAATGATTTAGTAAAAGTCACAATTTGGATTTGCACTGTGCTGCGTTGCACTCACTTTCAACAAATTAATATTTGTAGGATACAAGATACAAAATGTAAAACTACATTCCTAAATATTTTCCAGTTCTGCAATATTACCAGTTACTCTCATAACTGAGTTATAATGCTGTACCTTAATTCAAAAAAACAGCAGCTTAGCATTTTCTGGCTGACTCAACGCTCAGCCAATGTGAGGTCTTATTTCAGTTTGAAAGAAGCAGAGTAGAAGTCAACACATGTGACATGATAGTATTTTCAGGTGTCGTTGCAAAGCTTTAAGATATCTAATGGCTTTAATGTCTGACACAGACATGCACCAGCTCTAACTCTACCCTCTATCTCGCTAATTTAGGACCAGCAGTTGAAAACTTTGACATGAGTGAATCTGTTAGGGTTCAAAACATATATAAAGTTGAATGAACTATGCTATATTTTGAACAAAACATAGTTTTGTCTGACCCTGTGAATTTCAAATCCTTGGTGCCAGAGGCAGAGTACAGATCCCGTGAAAGCAACCTTCATTCACAGCATCTGCACATTACAACACCACTATGAGTTCAAATTTGTTCCAGCAGAAATGTCACCGAGCTGCACCAACCTCTCGCAGAGTGTTTGCTCTTTTTGTCTGCAACTCCATCCAGAGTCTACAACACCAGCCGTCAATTATTGATGCAGGAAGTGCACTTGAGCAAATATACATTTAAAACTTTACTGCAGGCGGTGACATTGTGGATTAAGAGAAATGGATGCACCGATGTCACAAATGTCAGCGACACAGTGTGTGTTCCTGCGTGTCGTATACAATCAAGACCGGTTGATCAGGCTTCCTGTTGTAGAGGTGTTTTAGTCGGTGCTGCATAGTTGGACTGATAAGACACGTTGCATAAATATGGGAAAGGAGAGGAGGTCTGTGTACTGAATTTTTCACACTTCTAAAAATGCAACATTTTGACCTGTATGGTTTTCCCTCAGGCAAACATCCATGTAGCATTAAGCAGTCTATGTGTAAAGACCATTCAAACCAATGACTGAAAAAAAATCTCTACATCTTTAAAGAGGAACTATGCAAGATCTTTTACCTTAAATAAACAGCTTCTCAGTAATTGAGATGGTTAAATGACGGAGGCTAATGGGATATCTTGGTTTCCTTCATCAAACTCATCAAATACACAATCCAACAACTCCAAAACGCACTCGTGGACAAGTTGTGACCTGCACATTCACCACGCTATGAGATAATAACAGAACGTTATAACTGAGTTGTTTTCAAGGCAAATGCAGACTGCTTGCCGAAAGACGAAAGGCATCGGCAGTTCTGCATGAATTTACCTCGAAAACAACTCTGTCTCGTAACGTTCTGTTATTATCTCATAGCGTGGTGAATGTGCAGGTCACAACTTGTCCATGAGAGCATTTTGGAGTTGTTGGATTGTATATTTGATGAGTTTGACGTCGGCGGGAAACCAAGTAATTCCATGAGTAGCTCTGAGCAGCTCTGCTCCGCCGTTCTAAAACTAGCTTGCACCGACAATTAAAGGTAAGGAACCTACCCCTAAAACTATAGGGATTATGGCAGTGGGCCAATTTGCCAAAATGTTGAACTATCCCTTTAAAGTTGCCATTATCGGAATTGTATACAAAATCTGTCATGTGCTTGTATCTCTCTGGACTTGGCTTTTTCGTGGCTTGATGGGATTTAATGACTCACTGGTTGTATTTAGGCAGTTTTCTTTTCACCAAGAAGAATTAAGTTTTCTTTATCCAGTGCTGAATGATTATATTTTTTACACAGCGTAGGTCCTGGTTTGTCGCATCAACATCAGATCATCTTGAGCTGCTGTTGTAAAACCAGTGGAGCACAAACGATGCTCCTGGTGCAAAGATGTTTTTCGAGGGTAAAAGACCCAGAAAGACCCGGTCCCTGCTGCTGTGTCGCTGGCAGCAGATGGAGACGAGAACAAACCTGGTGTGATACGGACACATTTAGCACTAGGTAAAATGAGGATGACGCTGACATCAAGCTACAGCAGCAGGGACAGCCATTAATGGTGTTTACTTGTTATACGTCTCTCTGCTTCTCATCCCACAGGCTCAGTGTCCTCGACGGCTTCTTAATATTTCTGTGTGTGTGTGTGTGTGTGTGTGTGTGTTTATTCCTGCTGTAAAATCCAAATGTCTGTCTGCCTTATTGTTCTCACATGGACATAAAGGGAAGAAACATTTTATCCATTTTCATTCCTGCTACAATGAAAAAATAAACATCTGTCTCCAATGGCAATTCAAGGAGAATTGTTTTACTTCTTTCCACTGTTTTATTAGTGTTTCACATCGCTACATATTTTAAGAATGCAGAATTTAAAATAAAAACTTAAACTAAATCACACAGCGTTATCTCATCTCATTTAATTTGGGAGCATTGTCAAGCTATCAGCTTTGTAATTCTAACTAATTTCACCTAAACATTTTCCACCTTCTAGGGGGAAAAAAATAAAGGCTTTTCATTTTTGCATTCATTTTGAGGGTGAATGTGGACATTAATCTGCAGTTGGTGCTTGGGTTTGTACTTGTGCTGGTGCACAGTGTGTGTTGAAGGGGTCAAACAGCTGGTTTCATGTTTGGACACAGGTAAAGAGGCAGTTTCCAGCACAGGAGACTGGATTAAGAAGGGGGTCGTGCTGGCTGTGTGGTCTCTGCGTGGCAGCTACATGAACGCTTAGTTTTCATCATTGTGTCCCATTTAATGGGTTAGATTTATAGGTTTGATGGGTGCATTCCATACCTGCATCACATGATTTAGAGATGCAGCTTCAAGCAGAAAAGACCTGTTGATAGTCATATTGACGTCACACCAGCAACACTGCATAAGCCAATGAATACAAATTCTAAGAAATACAACATTATCCCGCAAACTCCATGTCTAAAGACAGATCTAGCAACGATGCAACCAAATGATTCAGTAGTAAAGATGTGTAATATTTATCTAATAGTATGGGGTGTTTTTGTGGTAATTCCTGCGCTGCCTCTTTTTTGTCAGAGCGAGAACAACGGTAGGATTCTGATTTGAAACAAAAGTTGGCCGTGAGGACACGATCCCCTCACCCGGCCGCCAGTGTTCAAGAGAACTTGAGTTTCTTCTGTGCGTGTAAAGGAGATAAAAGGTGTGTGTAGATTGAGCTAAAAGGGAGGAATTTCAACAAGAGCTCAGTCCAACCGCACACCTCATACAAAATTGCCGTTTGCCTGCAGCAGCCCGTCGACCTGTGACACACGCTGTTTGAGAACGACGGCAACTGGCAGCACCTGAGCAGGCGGGTCAAGTCCAGTTCAGCCGCGACAGAGTACATTACCTGTTGATGTGACGGTGACTTTAAACTAAAAACTCAGCGAAGAAAAGACCGAGAGGAGAATTGTGATGAACCATCTGCTCCACCTGCTTCTGTTTTTTTTAATATAAATGAATTGCTAATTCATAATAATAACAGATATTGTGCATATCGGCCTGTTGCACTTGGTTTCAGGCAAGATGGATCACCAGAGCTTAAGAATGGCCAGAGACAACCTTTTTTCCCCCCAACTGTAACTTCAACACCCCAAAACTTTGCTGTGGATGATCTCATTAGTGTCTTGGCAACTCGTGGGACAAATTGTCCAGATAAGTCGATCCCCAATGCCGAAGGAGAGGCACCGTGAAGCATCACTAGACATTTTAAAAGGCTCCCGTCTCATCCGGGTGAGTGCCTCGACAAATAGAGAGGAGAGGAACGGCGGGGGAAAGAGATGGAGGTGAAGACAGGGGTGGCTGAGGGGAGGGAATCAGCCAGGCGGAATGGAAACCCTGTCGAAGGTTAATGAGCAGAAAGATAATGTTTTAGCTCCAAATACGACCCTGTCACTATCTCGAACCCTGGCAGGAGGGATTATGGAGGGAGTAGGGTGTCAAGATAGTGAAGTTTACAAATGTGTGTCCATGTGTCTGTGTCACACACGCGCTCCTTTGCTTTTGTGTAGGTTTAGATTTAGATTCAGTGCACCTGGTTGACTCTCTTATCCAGGTTGACTTAAAGCCATAAAATCACCACGTGGCTGCAGATCTGTTATAATAAATAACCCAAAATATGTTCAGACGCAAAGAGCATTGCTCGTTTTATACAGGTTTGCCTTCATAAAGGCTCATTTTCAGGATTCACTTTGAAGCCTCTTGGAAAGGCCAAGTGAACTGAACAACATGGCTGTAAAAATAAATTGTGTAGTTTTACCAAAGGCTGTGACTGCGAGCAATCAGTAGTGTCAGAACTATTTTATATCTGACCATATTTCTGCCCTTCTAGTTAGCTGCAGTAAATTCTACCAACAGGCTTGTGCGATCTCAGATTACCAAACGGCAACGATACAACATGCCTGCCATATTTTGTTTTCGCAGCACCTGTCGTATAAGCAAACACAGTCGGACATCATGTTCCTAAGGATCTGTTCTGCCACTGTCTTTGTCTTATGATGTCTGTTGGTTCGGGGCTTCGTTCAGTAAGAAAAAGAGGTGTGTTTTATCTATTTTTTGTTTTGTTTTGTTTTTGTTTCTTGCATCTGTGACTCAAATCACAGCTGGAGAATTATCAGTGTGCAAATGAAACAGTGAAGCTAGAGAAAAGAAACAGATATGTTGTTAATCAACAAACAAATAAGTAGATAACTCATGTCATAGTTAACACTGATGTGCTCAGAAGTTTAAACTTTGCTTTCAAAACTTTATTTTCAGCAAAACAGGGAAAGTGATCAGACTTGCATAGTTCCCCTTTAACAACTGTTTTGACTGGATATGCAAAAGTCTCTTGTTTCTGCTGATGTCTCTGTGGCCTACAACAGCAAATGAGGCCATCGGGCTCCGTCTCGTAACGTTCGTTATAGCGTGGTGAATGTGCAGGTCACAACTTGTCCACGAGAGCGTTTTGGAATTGTTGGATTATGTATTTGATGAGTTTGATGAGGGAAACCAAGAAATCCCATTAGCCTCCGCTAGCTCTGAGCAGCTCGCAGCTCTGCTCCGCCGTTCTAAAAATAGTTTGCACCGACAATTAAAGGTCACGAACCTATAGGGATTATGGCAATGTGCCAATTTGCCAAAATGTTGAACTATCCCTTTAACATTGACTGTGGTTCTACTGAGATCATTACTGTTATTCGATGCAACCAAAAGGTGTGGTATTTCTAGAACAGACCTGGTACATGTACATGACTATATGACATCAAACTAGACTGTCTCTGATAGAAATGGATGTATTCAGTGGAAATACTTCTGTTTGGCTCATTTTAATGCCAACGCTAGACAACCCTAGACGATGATCGGTGATAACAAGGGTTATCAGTGAAGTCTGTATGTGTGAAAGAATAGGGATGATACCAATATAGGTTGGGGGTGGGAGAGAAGCCAGAGATTCAGCAATTTTGAGTTATTTTTTGCCGGCCAATTTTAGCCATCCACCGGGGCAACAAGCTTCCAACTTCATAAAACACTGATCCTCCAGAGACACGGGGAGAAGGGAAGGAGAGATGGAGGCAGACAGACAGTGAGAAGCAGGAGGAAGACGGAGAGCCAGCAGAGGAAGAACCGCAGAGAGATTTGATCATGTGTTTGGGGGTGGGGAGTGGGTGGGGGGGTGGTAGGGTGGACATAAAATGAGATGATAGAAAATTGGACAATCAAACGCACACACACAAACAGAAAGCAGACAATTTCAGAAGGTTGTACAGACGTCTAATCGATTTGATTTCCCTCATTCTCAGCTAAAGCAGCGTCCACACACACACACACACACACTGTGGGAATGACAGCAGGGTACAATGTGAATACTGTAATCAAAGGAAACATCTCAGATGGATCCAGCATGTTAATATTGAATAATCACTCCCTCATTTCTCTCCCTCTTTCTTCCCCTCTTTTTCGCTCACTCGCCACTTCAACCACAAACACACTCACACACACGCGTACACACACATGCACGCAGGCAAACTCTGACTCTCCAATTTATTGACGGAATGAAAATCAAGGCTGCTAAAAGAACAAATTAGAGGGTTGGAGAAGGAACACTTCCCCTCCAGGCGAGGGGACTTCAATTACAATAGAGAGCCATGTTTGGCAAAAAAAAAAAAAAAGAAACACAAAATAAATAAATAATCGTAATCATAATTCAAAAAAAAAGAAGAAAATACAATAAAAAATTGTCTGGTGGATTTGCTGCTCGCCTCTCCGCAAGAATCAATTTGTCATATTCAGGGACGTACGTATATGAGAAGCAATCTATTTCACACTCTGAGAGAATTACTCATTTCCAATTTTCCTTGTTGACATTTGAGCCGTAGGGATGGGGGTACTGTTTGTTGTTTGTTTGCTTGCTTGCTTGCTTGCTGTGTGTGTCTGTGTGTCTGTATACATAGCTACAGTGTGAGGAACTTTACCTCCTTTTCCTCCCTCTCTAGTTCTATTTCCAGCTATGTTTCACTGCCACATCTCCGTCTTCTGTCCACACCACCACTACCTCTGCAGAGTTTTTTAAGCAACCAAAGGAGAAACATTGATGGCACCATTATAGTTTGCAAGCTGCAGGGTTGCATACATACACCTGGAGAACTTTTTAACTCATTGAGTGCCAGCCCTTTTATAAAATGGTCAGTGCCATGTGCCAGCGTTTCGGGGCATTTTGAGTAATATTTCAAGACCCACAGAATATTTTGTACTATGACTCTAAAAATATAAAATAGCTCAAAGGTAAGAGGAGACTCTCTATTTAATTAGGGAAAAAGCCATTTGTTTGTTCCTTGTTCCATTCTTGATTTATCTTAAAGGTTCATGAGGCAAGATTTGTGAAGAAATGCACATGCGTTTTAAGTTTTTTACTGCTAATGGGCGATGAAGCGTTCAAAACCAAAAAGAATGAGCCCACTCGCGTATCTCTCCGTTGCCTTGAACAGGCTGTGTGCTGCATAATGCGCTGCAATTCTGGGTCCGAATTTCCCGCGCTGTACGCGGATGTGACGTCAAATGACGCTGCATGCGCGTCCTCGACAGCTTCGGCTTTCTACCGCTTGCCACTGACGGTCGGCGGATGTCTTGCAGCCTGAACAGTTACGTGAGCAGCGAGTAGAGAAATAACGTCACTTTCTTAAATTTTAATATTTTAACGTCTGTAAGTAGATTTGCTCCGACATTTTTCGGAGGAGTGCAGAGCCACACACACGCAGCAGCAGCGGCTCGTCACAGAGGCTGCAGCCGGGGAGCTGAGCTCATCGGCCGGTCAACCTCTGTCCTCCTTACAGGGAAGAAAACGAGCCGAGTAACTTCCCCACAGGTTTTTAGAGGTTTTCTGCCGGCTGGTTGAATTGTTTTTAGGAGATAAATGCTGGTCTCATTGATGAAATCTAACAGTGGCACTGTGGCAGTCGCATTAGTTCATTTGAATGAAAAGTGAAGCTTCAGGTGTGTGTGAGCAGCGCAGCCTTGGGGCTCTGTACGTACAAAAATCACCATATTTAGGCTAATAAATAAATAAATAGTTTTACAATGAGCCGATTGATTCATCTGTGGTCAGTTTATCCAAACAACGCCTGTAAGGACATTCTCCGACATGTTCGGAGGAGTGCAGAGCAGCCGAGCGGGACCAGCGGGACCAGCGGCTCATAGCGGCGGCGGCGGCCGGTGTGCTGACCTGATGTCTGGGCGGTCAACCTCCGGGTGTCGCGGTAAATTGAGCACTGTACAATGAGCGCGGCATGGCGCATTTACTGTTTATTAACAGCCAAGCGCGACGTGTGTGTGTGTGTGTGTGTGTGTGTCGTGAGAGAGACAGCAGGTAGAGGGGCTGACTGGCAGAGATGAGAGATAAAGCTGTTCTTTTTTTCTTTGAGAGACTGCTGCGGCGGACCCAAGCGGCTGATTAATGGAAAACACTGGTATAGTAACGTTATGCCGTTTCCAATTCAGCCACAGTGTCACTGTCACAGCATCAGCTGCTGCTGTGGAGAGTTGATGCGCGCTCCCGCACCAGCTTGGCTGATGGCTGCAGTAACCCTGACGGCCGCTACGGCCGTTGTATCGCTAATGAGTTTTATTCCTTGATCTTGCCTCAAGCTCCTTTAAGTTGAATAGAGCCTGGTTGCACCAAAAAGACACTTTTTCTCTAGAAAGCTGAGAAAAATGCATTTTTGTGAAAGAGAGTCCCTCAAGAAAAACAGTGACCTATCCGTTTTAATTTTGGTTTCCAAAACATGTAAGACATCTGAAAATTTCATTTCACATGTTTTTTCATTGTACAATAAAAAAAACAAGTAGGAGTCCTACTCTGCAGAGTGATGCCTGCTCTCCTACTTCTCCTGCTGCAGTTGCTGCCCCGCACCCTCTCCTCCCCTCCTCCACCCCTTCATCTTCTCCTACGTATATACGTCAATGGCACTCAATGAGTTAAGTGATGACGTAAGACGCATGCGCCTCGACTCCCGGTGTGGTGACAATAGATTTTGAAATTAAAAGTGTTTCTGAACTTTTTGTTTTCGCCTGCAGCTGTCGTGGCGTTTACATTCGCTCGTCGTCTTTTCTGCAGCTAACCAAGTGTAGACAACCTGCTTCCTGTTTACACCAGCACATGCATGCCCAGTGTGAGTGCGTGAATGGTTATGTTATACAGGTTTTTTTCAGGTGTGAAAGCGCAGGCGGAGATCGTCTCTGACATGGGGCAATAAAGCTTCCATGGACAGGAGGAAAAGTGAGAAAAACTAGTGTGAACAAAACCATACTCACTTCCTCTTCTCTTGCCACTGCAGCCCAGTAAACAACCTGACGTGCAGGTCAGGTGTTTACATAAGAACACAGTGTCAGCGTCGCACCAACTTAAAAAACTCTCTGATATTTATTACTTATACAAAATGTTTTAAATCAGTCATTCCGGAGTTCAGTTTTTGCACGAAATAAATAATTTGTGCAATTTATTTTTTAAATGTAACTTACTTATAAAGATTTTTTAGTACAAATACACAGATATGAGCGAGATGTTATTTGTTGTGTCCTCTTAGGTGTAGCAAATAAAAGCATGAAAAGAAATAAGTGACTTTGAAGTGGTTTGATTTTTGTTTAAATGTTTGAGAGCTGTGGATGTAAAATATCTTTTTTATTTTTTCTTATCATGAGACTGAATTGCCATTTAATTTTTTCTCCATTTTTCATCCTGACATTTTGTTCATGTTAGCAGTTTTCTGGAAAAGGGGGAAATTATTTTTGCCATAGCCAATTATTCACGGCTGCAGTCGATACAGAGGCTATAACAGCGGTTGCTAGGAGACAGTAATGTTTGTCACCAGTTTTTACTTCTGCAAGTCAACTTGCAGCAACCTGTACACAGCCGTGCAAAGCAAAAATGGCATCTCTGTTCTTAATCTGACTGGCTCTCAGTCTCTTTTTGTTTTTGTCTCCATCTGGGGAGGCGACACGGATCGTATGTGTTTTCAGTGGCTGTAAAAAAAAAAAATCAGAGATGCTGGTGGTGATGCAGAGGTCTGGCTGGTTGTTGATTTACATCCAATGTAAATTATTCATGTGAATACCTAAAAAGCAACTAGTCATTCAACACACATGCTGCCAACACATGACCTGTATTTCTTCCCTGTGTACATTATATTTTATGACTTTCCCCGACATGTTCTACCTCTGCTATTCTGTCCGCCTCTTTCTCTCCCACATACTCCCTCCCTCCCTCTCTCTCTCTCTCCCTCTGCTCGGCTGCGTCGCCAACTGGGGTCAATTAATCATCAAATACTATTTGCATATTTACAGTGGGGCTAAGCTAAGCTGATTACTGCTAGTCCAATAGCCGCTGATTCAACAGGGCTTATGCTGCGACATAATGTGATGAGGATTTGGGGAAAACGGCTTTACAGTGAGCTGATTGGATCTCATCCCTGAAAGCCTAAATAACGGTGAAGCGCAACATCAGTGACCTTCACAAAACACCTTACTGTCATCTAAACCTCACAACGGCACATGCTAATTCTGTCCCTCCGTCTTTCTCTCGCTCTCCCTCTCTCCCTCTCTTCTTTTGCCTGTATTGTCTGTGTCGCCTACTCTCCATGCCAGGATTGTAAACAAATGTCCTGGCATTGATGTCTTGAGTCAAGTCACAGCGTACGCAAAGCCATTCTGATGTGAAGTGGGGGTCGTCACACGTCTACCTGGTTCCTGTCCAATTTATATCCAGTCTAATCAGAGCTGCGGTGGCTCGCTCCTCGCTGTCTGTGAGTCAGTATGTCCAGGAGTAGGAGAAAAGTTACTATCAGATCTTATAACAAGCCATGTCATGTCTGTCATCACAGGAGAAGAAAAATCATTTGTTTTTCTAGGACGGTGGACTGAGAATATGCTTTAGTTGCAAATGTATAAGTCACTCTGTAGCAGAGCAAGTTGAGCCCTGTGTGAAAAATCCTAATTCATTTGAAATAAACCAGGATCTAAATTAAGATGGACGTAGTCTTGTTGAGATCGCCCATAGGTTTCTGAGGAGCAGTTGTGTAGCTGAGTCTGAGCCGCATGATCGACATCTTGCCACTACCAGACTCCACTTAACACCAACCCAAAGATGGACAAAGAGGACGGTTGTGTGTGTGGAGCAGAGGCTTCAGTGCATACACAGTATGGCAAGTATAGTAATACACTCACCCATCTGTTCTGGAAAAGTAAGGTCGTTCTGCAAAAAGAAGTTGTTGACCAGAAAAAATGCTGTTTTGGCCAAACACATGCATGCAACTGACCAATCCCGGTGTGACTTCACTTGGGAATGCGTCTCAGGATTGAGATTGTAGCCTACTTTTAGTGAAGATATTTATTGGAATTAGTACATGTTATTTATTATTAGAGCTAGCAGATAGCCAACTTTTTATTTTCTTTTTTTCTTCTTTCTTTGTTCAATCAAATTGCCCGTTTAAGGGATTAATAAAGTTGTCTTGAATCTTGAATCAAAGAAAGACAAGTGACCACTCAAATCTCCAGTTTCCTGAACTCTTACTCAAACTAGACTTCCTGCATCATATTATGTCTCAAATCTTTGAATTTATACAGTTTACTTACCTACCATCGACTAGTCCAGAACAAATAATGATATCAAATATGACAAGCGTTTTTCTGTTAAGTTTGCAAATGTGCCATGTTACTAACCTCAATGACTTTTCACCCACTGCCACCAACGAAGTTTGGATGCTAATGTAACATTAGCACATTAGATTTAACTCATCAAGTCAAGTCATTTTCTCACTTTGGACTTGATCATCTATCACTCTCACAGAGTGTATGCTAATGAGAAAACTCCAGTCTGACAAGTCTTGACACTCAGACGGCCAAGCTCACATCAAACATGATTACAGACACTATATGAGCCGCTGAGCAGCCGCAGTGCTGTTATTTAAGAAATGTCTTTCATTTTCCGCACCTGTACATAGTCATTATTTCTATGAAAATTGAAATCCAGCACTCTAGGGCTGCACTCTATCTCCCTCTCATTTTGTCTTTCACCCCTTGTCTTTACTCACCTCTCCACACCTCTAATCGCCTCCTCTTTTTACTAATTTCT
The DNA here is from genome assembly GCF_045865225.1 of Trachurus japonicus. Taxonomy (NCBI): domain Eukaryota; kingdom Metazoa; phylum Chordata; class Actinopteri; order Carangiformes; family Carangidae; genus Trachurus; species Trachurus japonicus. The sequence goes on from NC_140910.1 coordinate 21,302,793, forward strand.
CACACCCTCCTCCATCCTCTCTCCCCGGCTTCATAAGGTGGGGCGGGGAGAACAGGGGGGGTATTACGCTGGGATTAAGTCTCAGTCGACTTTAATTCTACCTCCTGAGATGAGATCCATGCTGTGGCCAACAGGTGGAGTTTCACTGCCCCCTAGTGGCAACATATGGACAGAGGCGTTGACCAGTTATGAAATGAGTGTGTGTGTGTGAGTTTGTGTGTGAGATAAATTCAGACACAGACACGGACATCAGGGGTTTACTTGACAAACAGGAGAAGGAGAGGAGAGCTGACAGGGGGGGATGTTTAGGAGAGAGGTGGAATAAAAAGCAGACAGGCGGGGTGGAGGCTCTGTCACACATGAAACGGTCTCATCACTTCACTGATTCAAGAGTGTGTTTCCATCCACTTTGAGACATGGGGTGAGACTGACCTGTTGTTCAGAAAATACTGATTTATCTTATCCTTGTTTTGTTTTTTCATCTGCATGGCGAAAGAAAACAAGTGGGAGAATAAAAAAAAAAGATGCAGTATGGGTGAATGTGGGTGTACGGATGCTGAAAACAATAAACATGAACAAAAAGTGTTCTTTTAAATGAGTGCATGATTTACATTTTTGTGGATATCTGTGTGTTTTTGTATCACAGATACATTTTCACTGCAGCGGTTCTGGCCTGACCACCGAAAATAGACAGTGATGAAAAGGAAGGCGAGAGAAAGGTGAAACCCACAGAAGGTGAGCCAAAAAAAGGTGAAATTTAGAGGAGACAAAAAAAGAGAGGGGCAGAGACAGAAAGTAAGAAAATAAATAATAGAAGACAGAAAAAAAGAGAAGTCTATCTGAACGAAGCAGCACATTGAAAGTGTACATGCTGTATATTGAAATAGAGGAGCAGAGAGTGAGGGAGCAGATGGAGGATAATAGCATTTACACTTTCCATTTAAGGGATTTATACAGCAGTTACACAGTTTATACAGTGTCGATGACCCTTTGAAAAGCTGAGCACGCGCCGAACGCACGCACAGACACACACACACACGTTCATTCCTTTTTCTCTCAGTTATTTGTGTTTTATTCAGCACCGTGATTCACACGGGTTGATTGAATGAGAGCAGGTGCAGACATTTTGGTTTAGGGTTTATGGGAAGGTGAATGTCAAAGAGTTCCAAGTGAAGGAGGTGCGACGCCAAAGAAAGAGCTGAACTCATCTTTATGCTAATTTTGGGGGAGTCTGCAGCGATTACTGACGCAGTGTTAGAGAGTGTCCACTTGACTGAGGTGAGATCATGGAACATTGTGTCCTGCCTGAGACCAACTAGTTAGAAGTAACACAAACCCAAATATAACACAAATACTGCAGAGTAAGTTCTTACAGATTGCTGATGATTTTTATGTTGCATTATAACATGAATCTGTGCCTCTCCAGGAGGGAAATATAATAATCCCTAATGAATTTCACACATAATTACTATTCATTTTGTACAAAGTATAAATGAGCCATTCGGATGGTGTTTCCCTGCAGAATTCATTTAATTCATCTAAAATAAGCTGTAAAAGGAGCTGTTGTTGTTTTTAAATATACCTCTCTTGATCGCACAACAGCACATTTTATCAGGTGTCGGAGGTCAAACTGTGCACAGGTTGTGGAAAGCTGCTGGAGAACTCGTTGGCAAAAGGCCCCGAGCTAGAGCACTGGCGGTTGCGCCGGGTCGTGTTTTGGATCAGCCATTCTCTCCATTGAAGCTTTTCAGCCGTCACTCCTCGTCAAGCTGTTTGTCGCCACTCTCCAGTTGAGACAGCTGGGTGGAACTGGCAGCCGCTCGTGGCCCGATTAGGTGTTGAGGTTGCCAGGTTGAGTTGGCAAGGTCAGGTTGAGAAGCAGCTCTGCAGCTTCCATGTTGGCAGACAGGGAAGCCAAGCTGTCTGTGAGGCTGGTTTGGCCTGAATCTCTGGGTATTTCTGCACATGTCTGTTAGGACGTATGTGATCATCCGCAGCTATACTGATACAGGGGCAAATATCACCTCAGGACGCCTTGTCACACTCAGTTGCAGTGGAATTTGTTAATGGTTTCAGTCTTGCACAAATCAACAATCAGTGCTGGTCTTCTTTAACATGAAAATTCAGTATACATCATATTATCATTAGCAAATTGAATTAAATGACTAACAAACCAGAGGAAAACTAGACAGAGAAAAAATACAGGCTGCATTTAAAGTTGTTTTTTTCCCTCAGATGAGTTTTGCAGCAGAAACTAAAGATGAGAGGATGCAAGTCGTACCAAACACAACACGTGTCCGTGTATTTAAGACAGAATTTGAGTTCAACGGTGACTCCCATCATGCAGAGCAAGAGGAAATGGTGGAAACATTTGCTGCTTGCCAGACAGGCTGAGTTTTTAAGTTCACATTCACCACTTTCGTGTTTGACTTTGAAGATACTCCAGGTAAGATCTCTTTCTGGATATAACACCATCAAAGCAGCTGTGATGGTGAGTAAAATTCAGCAAATCCTACAGCTTATCGTGGCTACTGTTTTTAAGCTTGACTCTTTGTTTTAAACAGCAAAATATTCAGGAAGAAACTGCAGCAAAATTAAGCTGCTTTGTTCTTTCATAATGCAGGATTTGGGAAGTTTGGGGTTGGATTTTCCATAAAAAGCTGCAAATTCCTTTCCAACAGGATGTTCAGTTAACATTTTCATTAGAACAGGAGAGGACAAAAAGTGTGAGAGGTTTTTCTAACGTGTTTCAAGTGGTAAGGAAGGCTGCAGTGGTCATGTTTTAAAAGAACAAAAACAAAAAAACATAAAAGTATAGCAATAAATTCACCACAACAAACAGTTATGAAACACCCTTGGTTTTCAAGACAACTCGCACTGAGAACTAGTAATTAAGGTCACAGCAGCTGCTTCCTCACTGACAATTTCCTAGAGCCCAAATCCCCGAGACAGCAGCCTTTTTTCTGGCTAAAATAGTTAATTATCCAGTTAATTATCAAAATAACTGAACAGAAAATAGTCATAGAAATAGTTGAGTAAGCACGTATCCCTGCATTAATCCAAGGTGCAGTCTATGTATTAAAGTTCTACTATCAACAATGCCGGCTCCAAAGCCTCCAAAGCTTAATGTTTGGTCACTTCTGCTCTAATTAAATAATTCTCACTTTTTTAAAACAATCCTCATAAAGAGGTTGACGTTTTACAAGACTAAGATAAAGCAGCAAATGCTGAATGGGGAAAAGAGAGACACATTCAGATTCAGACACTGCACAACTCTGCATCACTTACGGCCATAATGACAATGGGTATTTGGATTATACATTCAAGGTCTCTTCATAAATCAATGAAGCTTTCTATTTTCTTCTGTGTTAGAGAGAAATGTAGAGCTACTGTCTGAGTGTCAATTTGCCACCAAAGGAAATTTTCAATTTTACTGCAAATGAGCTGTTTTTGCCATCTGCTCTTCAACACCTGCAGAGGCTTTCAGGACACCGGGAGAGTGTCGATTGACTTTTTCTGCCTCGGGGTGACAAGTCACAGTTACAACTTTGACTCGGGAAACTGATTCTTCAGCATGAACAGAGTCAAAGAGAACTAGGTCAAATGAGGTGCTGCTCACCACATCTGAAAATCAAAGTTGTATAATTTCTCAGAGTTTCTACATGACCTCCAAAGAAGGAGCAGATTCTATTTCAGACAAGAAAGTGACATTGACATTACTGGCAAATTGCAGACACAGTTTCAAGTCCTACGGGACTCTTGATGAACTTGCAACCCATGCATGACGTTACGTTTGTTTTGACTAATGAAATTTGTCAAAATGAATGCATAGTGGGTAAATCGCAACATGGCTTAATATGAATTGATATGAATGTTGTAATTTTAGTGAAACACGCCCAAGGTTATCTTAATGAGGAAAGTGGGTTTCATTATGAGAAATCAGTACATGCAAACTGTAATTCATTCATAAAATACATGTGGCTGCATTTCCCCTTCCTCCTTGAGTCTAAGCTTGGAGGTAGCCAGAGGACTTTTTAAACCAGTAGTATCACTATCTAGTTTTTACCTGGTAGCAAGCTCCAGGGCTGAAACAATTTAAGCTGGCATGGGAGTGCCAAAAACTGTAGTTCCTTCAATGGCTGGCTGCAGAAGCACCACTTCACCATCAAGGTGAAGCTATGTGAGGTCTGGGCTGGTGCTGATGCAGGAGCTGGTTCATACAGTGATTGGTTCAACTTACAAACTGGTTTGGTTTTCTGTGGGTGACAGAGTTAAAGTAGAGTCATGCCTTGACGTCACTTCCCCTTTTAAAGGGACAACGAGGAGTTTGTATTTGGTTATAAAAAAGTCTCACATTAATGTGGATGAATCTACGCTACCCACACTTGTTAATGGATAAACATATCGTTTTGTCTCTATCGTTATTTTGTTATTATTATTATTAATGGTGGAAATGCTGGGTGAGCCGACCAACGCTTACTTACTTTCGGTTTTGCGGACGCTGCCCGGCGGGTCATGATAATAACACCGCCGAATCACCGTTAATGGTCGGGACTACGACGGTATCTGATCGTCTTCGAACCTCTGACTTTCATTCTTGATTAATGAAAACATTCTTGGCAAGACGTCCGTCTTGCGCCAGTCCAAGAATTTCACCGTGCGCTCGGAGGCTCATGGTAAATGTAGTATGAAAACACTTCGCTTTCCAGAATTCCTCGTTGTCCCTTTAATTTCAGGCGAGAAAGTAACTGTTAAGACTGGTTGTCAGTTTGGCCCATGTTCTGAACCAGCTCCAGAGCTTCCTTGGTGAGAAAGGGGTAAAAGATATGAAGTGTTGCACTGACTGTAAATCCTACTTAAAATTTCGAGGTTTTTGTATTTTTTTTGTAGAAACCGCAGCCAAAAATCTTATTTAGTTAAAGCAGAAGTAAGTGATATATTTGTGTTAATATAAGTCTTAAATAGTTATATCTTCCGACAGCAATCACTTACATAGAGTGTTTGGACCGAAACACGGGTCTGTCAGTCACTCTGCTCTGCTCTGAGCCGAGGAGAAAACATTTATCGTATCCTACAGTTTTTATCCAATGAGGAGAGAGAACGGCATGCAGGGCTGTGTGTGCAGCCAAGGGATGCGCCTGAATGTGGCGACGTAGGGACGAGGACTGTTATGGTGCGTTCAAGGCAACTCGTATTTTTCCGACCTGTGAAGTCGTACCAGTTCGATCTGGTACATAGACTGTAAAAAAAGACGTACTGGTACGAGTTCATGGGTCGGAAGTTACGAGTGGCCGTTATAGTGACTTTCACAGGTAAAACAGGTCGGGAAAACACGAGTGGGTTGCCTGGAACGCTACAAAGTCGTAAGTTGTGACTTGAAGCTGTAATTTACGGTTTCAAAAGCCTGCCTGGAACGCAGCATTAGCCAAAACGACCGGATCGCTTACTTCTGCTTTAACATATAGGCTAGCTATTGAGACATCACTGCTGCTGGGTGTGGTTGCAGGTGCAAGACCAGACTTTACATCAAAAGAATCAGTACCAGACAGCAGCCTGACATTGAGCTAACTAGGTTTATGTATTGACCTTTAATTCCTTTGAGTCTTAGACCTGTTTGTGACTGTCTGTACAGGAGTTACCCTGCAGTGCTGCATGGTCGCCTGAAGTAAAGGACATAATCTCTTCATACATTAAAAGTTTTGGGGGAAAAGAACCATTTGTGATCAAAGGCTTTTCTTGAAGACAGACATTGCTTTCTGTTCTGTGAGCAGCAGCCCTCCGCAGCAGACGGCGTGCGGTGTCCTGCTCTACAGCTGGGAGGGACGACCAGCCAATTACATCTTTGTCCCCTCTTAAGTCCATTAATCACCTCATTACAAAGGCCTTCCTTCCCTTAAAGGAGAGTTCTGCCCTGCTATCACACTTTATCACATTAGTGCTTAATTAAGAATTATGTCCTAGCATCTTGGTTTTAATTATGTGAATGCCCGGCTCCATTTGTAAAGTAACTGTGTGGTGACATGCAGCAGCAGCAAACCACTGCAGGAAAGACAGGGAGGGAAAACAGGCTGTGGCCTTTTGTTGAAGTAATGAATTTAGTTTTAATGATGAAGGAACGGAGGGCAGAACTTGCAGGCAACTGTGGCTAATTTGAAAGCGTGAACATTTATACATTTAAAAGTCGAGGGGAGGTTGTAAAGCATGTAACATGTCACCTCACAAGGCCAGCGCTGAGCAAAGAGTCCACGGGTTAAAGTTTAATTCATTGACATTAGCTGCTGTGATACTATCAACACGATACAAAGGGTCGCTTTTGGACTGAGGCGGTTTCATAGCTGTTTCCTCTTCTTCACATCGACATGTTTGTTTTGAGGACTGCGGATAAGAGCTGTTATTCACAGGGAGGGGGGGCAGATAAGGCGACTGTGTCTTTTGTTGTGAAATGGTCGGTCTGAATTTTTGTTCCCAAGCAACACACGCTCGAGCTGATTCCCTTCTGTGTTGACACTGCAGACAAAGCAGTAGCAATAATCAGGCATTATCTTCACATTCATACTTTTACAGCATCGACATGAGGCGGCCCAGTGGTTGTGGTTGCTCTGTGTTACATGGCAAAACCGCAAAGAAAATAAACAGGCGGGGATAAACTGGTGAGAGGACAAATGGAAACCAATATTTAACTAAATGTGAACACAGTGAGAGTACGGCGGCCCTGAGAGCTCAAGGTACTGCAACTCAAGAAAACAATGACGCAAACACAAACAAATTCAGAATACATTTGAATCAATCAGACAGACCGGTTCTACCAGTTGTGTGATAGAACCTGAGATGATATGAATAATTGTTATTGTGTTGACATAGATTCTTCCGTTGAATGTTTTTGTCTTTTTTTATCTTCTATTTCGAGCTGTTCCTGTTTTCATTGCGTAGACAAATGGACATTTATTTTTTAAAACTGTGGATGTGAGACAGACTAGTGGCTGTCATCTGAATGCTAATGGGAGTCCAACTCACAGACTGAGGATGATGTGTGGCAGGCAGCCCTTCATTTCCACTGAGAAATGGCTACAGAGTCTCGTCAAGTTCAAGTTCCTTTGCATATGAAACAATAATGTAGTTCAGCAGTTACGTAACCCTGTCAGGTTTTTTGGCTGTGAGAGGAAAACGCACAAAGAATCCCTCGCACTCGAGAGCCTGAGCAGGCAAGAGGAAGTGTTGTGTTACTTTCAATTATGGGAAAAAAAATAAAAGGCTTCTCAATGAAGGGGGTGGAGATTGAGGTGTTGGATGTGATAATGATCCAGGGGGTTGATGCAAGATGAAACTGATGGGGTGGGGTGGGGTGGGGTGGAGGGGCGGGTGATGAGGACATACGAGCGCAGTGATGGGTGGTTTCCTCCCAGGGTGCACTTCTGTCAGATGTTTAAGGAGGAACAGCCAATCAGATACGGTGAAGGGTTGATGTCTCCATTTTCAATTTCCGCACCGCTGGCTCATCATCTGTTGCATCAGGCCTGCAGATGTAGCTCTCAGCACAGATTGATGTTCCCGGGACCTTTGATAACAGCTGGAGTCGAACCGTGAATCGATTTGTGTCTGAATAGTTGCGTTTTGCAAAATGAGATCTGCCATTTCGACGAGACGTCATGTGTATACTTTCAAAACGATGGATTTAACCCCATTTTACATCGCTAACACATCAAACATGGTGTTACTTATATGTGTGTGCGTGTGTGAAGTATTTTTCTCTCTGAAATGGGTTTGTGATACTTGCTTTAACAAATGAAACTGAGAAATTATTGTTCATTTGTGCAAGTAGAAACCTATTTGAATTGAGACTTTCATTTCAGAGATATAATGAAATAATGGCTGTTGTAATGGGATGTAATTATGTGTTTTAATTAGACCAGTTACATGTGCAATATTAATTGTGTGAAATAACCTTCACGCTTGGAAAACAAGTAAGATGGCTGCATTAGAATAGCAAGTCTTCTGGTCCACATTTCTTCATTTTGAATTTGCGTCAACAGAGGTGCCAGGATTGATCTACCTGCATTATTGCAGTTCACCTGTTGTTGGATAGAAACACAAAGTTTGCATTGAGTTATAGTACAACTCATACATCTCCTGCCTGATGCAGCATCTGCCCCTCAACAAAGCCAGCAATGGCTGAACTAGCATCAAGCTGTTAGCCTCAAACACATGGTGGGCTACAGAGGCTCACAGAGGTAAGCTCCCCTCTCTCTAACTCCAAAACCCCCCAATCTAAACAAAATGTTCATTTTAAGCAATTTCCAAATTCACTCAACATTTTGTTTGGTAATTTTGTGTAGAACTGGTGGAGTTCTCCCTTCGTTCGTCTACCTCAAAATGATCAGGCAATCTTCAAAATGCTTAATCTTTAATCAATTCAGTTCAGTACCTAAGTCAGTGTTTTTAACACATGGACATTTGTGAAAGAGGGGTCATGAGTGACCTAACTATGAAATATTCATAGGGAAATTGAGGAACACATCCAACATTTGAAGAGCGCATACCCTGCCACCGTGCAGCACTCATGCTACTGTAGGTGTCACCCAAAATATTACAGAGAAACAGCTATTTTAGTGTAGAGGTGTTAAATATCTACCTTCAAACCACAAGGATCAGATCAGATCATTAAACGTTTCCCCTTCGCTCTCTTGCATGTGTAACATTTGCTCTGTCTTGGCGAGCTTTGGCAGCCTGGTGCACACAAACTGCTGCTGTGTGTTGTTGTCAGTTCTGGGGTGCTCTGAATGACATCTACTTCCTTCCTAAGTAAGATGTTACTTCTTCCCCTCCTCCTGCACTTCATGTGTATTGAAAATAGCGCTGTGGGCTATGTTAAAAAATAAATATTCTAAATAATCTAAAACATCAATACCATTTTGTATATGTGCAAGCATGCACATTTTTTTGCTTTGTTTGTGGTGGTTGACTTGACACTCTCTGGTGCCCTCTGTTGGCCAGCAGAGATGTTCTCTCTTGACTCTGTTGACAATTAATCAATTTAAAGCTTGTCGCTCTCCAGTGAATGAGAGCAAATACCTCCTCTTGTATCAATTCCCTGGTTGTTAATGTTGACCCACACACTCACACACACAAGGTTTAATTTAGTTTTATTCAAATGAAATTGCTGAGTGCAACGGCAACGCAGGTGTGTCAGACGAGGAGAAGAGGATAATTAAAGGCATTTAAAGTGCTACCTTTCCTCTTCCATTTCAGCTTTTTTAATTACGGGAAGGAAATCTCCCCTCATTCTCTCTTAAACTGGCAAACACACACACATTAAAAAAGAAACCGAAATATTCCACTGAAAATATACAGACACACGAAACTTACCTCATGGGTCTCTGTGTCTCTCTTGAGTCCACCTTCAACTGATTGGACACAGACCTGGCTATAGAAGGTCTCACTGCATAGCAGGACAAAACCAAGCCATGATGAGGTGGAGATAACTGCCAGCAGACATCAGAGACAGGAGTGTGTTGAGGCACAGTTCTGGGGGAGGATGCATTGCAAAAAAAATAAAAAATTGTGGCCTCTATTATTCTTCCTGAAGAGACCTCTGGAACAACTTGCAGTCTTTCTAGTTAGAGCCAAAAGGGGCAATGTCTGGTTTTACCCAAACACAAAGTTCAGAACTGAGGTCAAGCGGTACAATCTTGGTTTCATCAGACCGAAGAAACACAAACTCCTCTTCTAGTATAGCTACAATTATTGTTTATCATTCCTCTATCCTTTTTCTTCTCTCTCTCTCTCTCTCTCTCCTCTTTGTCACCTCACTCTCCTCTATTGTTCTTGCTATAGGTAGTGACTTTCACACCCCATGACGCTAATAGCAACAGGAAACAACAGTCGTCAGGCAGGTGGAGGAGGCGACACGCCGCGCAACAAGATATCAGTCTCTCAAGTGCTCACATGTGATTATGGTATGATTAACTGAAGCTTTTATGTACCTTAAGTTAAGTGAGTTTTAATTCTTCCACAAAAGAACCTCAGTGGCTATTTACACTGAGCCTGTCAGCAAGATGTGGTAAAGCCTTCAAAGAACATTTCTTTGATGGAAATGGATAGAAAGTATTTAGATGACTGAATAAATGACTACACAATTATACATAAAAATAGTTAAAATGTCTTTAAAGGAGGATTTAATATGAACAAACTTTGATCTGTGCCCTTTACGTGTCCTTACAAGGTCACCTAATATAAAGATTTGTTTTATATTTATAAAGCAGCTGCAGCTTGAGGCACATTCACACTTATGCATATTTAAAGCTGAAATCATTAACACCCAGGAGTTTGACACAGAAATAAACCTGCAGGTAATTGAGATGGAGAATTTTATTTCACTTTCACTTTTTTTCTCCACTTTTATTGCATCCTTTTAAAAAACTCCAAACCCTCCACTTTGAGGTTGTCTGTTCTTGCAGTTCATAGAAGTAGTAGGCTACGACTCTTGAGTTTCAGCTGATGTAATCATTTCAAATGGGATGTTGCAGTCATACTTAATAGGATTTCTGGTATACTTTAAAGAATGATAAAAATAAATAAATAAAAATAATAATGAAGAAATATGCAGAATTTGGAAATTAAAAGCCTCAGTTATGTTACTGTAGGCATATTCAGGTATATTCATTCATGCTCAAGGGATCAAGGGGATCAGCACTGGCTTCTGGGGGAGTTTGAGTTAACTATATAACCATTACAACAAAACATGTGTGAGTTTTTAAAGTAAGAACAAGGCAAGGCTTTAATCTAGTACTAAAACAAAGTATTGAAAGCATTGTACAAATACCTAGCATTAAAAGTGAAGTGCTAAAGGTTTGCTATTCAAGAGGTAACTTGAGGAAATGCAACCGACATAGGACAAATTGAAAATACAGGAACACTCTGTCAGCTCCACTTCAAAATCCTGCAATGCTGAACATTTTCTTCACAGTGGATACAGCAGGGAGCTGAATTAATTTCTCTTTGGAGGCTTTACAGACAAATGTAGAAACACACACACACACACACACACACACACACATAAACGATGTGTGCTTAGCAAAACAAAAATTACACAAATGTGCATTTGAAAAATAAACCCATTTACAAGCAGCTGCAGAGCAGACGCAGTAAAAAATATGTTGTGACTTGCCTGCAAAAAGTGATGAGCGTGCTCGTTTTGCAAGCGCTGTAAAGAGTTTAATCCCCCAAAATAAATAACAGCAGCACAACTGGGCTCCGCCTTAGTAAAAAGTCTTTGTCTACAAATGTAATTAAAAAAAAACTTTGAGCAAAGGAATGAATTGAAGGCTCCCAATAGCACTGATAACCCTGGCATGGCAACAAGCGAGGGTTTTAACAGTCTCCTAATGGGTCCGCTAAAAGGCCCTTTAATATGTTTTCTCCTGTAAGTGATCAAAACTCCTTTTCAGTAACCTCAGTAATGATCTTTATCGGGGAGTGAAAGAACAGTTTTACAAAGGATGAAAGGGGAAGAAAAAAAAACACCACAGGCGACGGCACTTGGATGGGCAAAAGGCTAATTGTGTCTGAAATGAGATTTTAAGCGGCTGAATTAGCAGAGGGTGCAGCGAACGGCAGCTGAGAAATGGAGGGAAAATAAGCGCAGGTCACATACAGATAAGCATGACAGTTCTCTGAGAGTCTGACTCGGTGTTTGTGCAGCTCTTTAAGCTGCACAGGACGCCGTCTGGTGATTAATTAGGCTGACTTGGAGGAGAAAACCCTGTCATTACTTCGAGCATTCATCTTTCATTTGAGTCATTTAGCCTCTCCCCGCTGCAGAGCTGTTTACAGTGAGTCACGGATTCTGATTGAATTCATAGATCAGCAAATTAAACTCACTGCGGGGAACAAAACGTTTCCAAAGATGATCATGTAGGGTAAAAAAAAATTACAAGGAAAAGAAGTGTCAGAGGGAGACGCAGGAGAAGCTTTTTGTGTGGAGCAGGGTTCCTGTGGAAAGGAGTGTGGTGGGTAGTTAAAGATGGAGAGAGGGAGAGAGAGAAAAGGCTTGAGATGTGGAGAACAGTGTTTATTGCACAAGTAAGAGTCTAAATATGATGTAGCATCTCCAGCTGTGCACTCAGCTCTGTCAGCATGTGTGGTGGGCATGCAAATACGAGGTGATGGATGTATCTGGTGTGGTCTAAAGGGAAGCAGCCAGAGGGGGAGAAAAGAGGAGGCTGTGGTCGCTTGAAGACTAATGGGCCGATTAAGAGCTTCAAGGGGGCGGCCATTTATTTGTCGTGTGTGACTGGATGAAGATTCACTTCATTAATAAGGCCTGGCGCTTACCAACATTGTTTTTCTTTTTTGTTTTGTTTTTCTTGGTGTTGTTTTTTTTATTCTTTTCATCTCCCCTACTCCCTCCATGCTCTCCACAAAGCCTCTCCCCTTTTCAGCTAATTGTGTCTGGAGAAAAACAAATGGAGACTTGTGAGAAAAAGAGCTGCATCACCGAATCCTGATAGTCAAGATAGAACTGTTTGGTTTCAAAATAAAGGCAAACTTCCCCGCAATGAAAAGGTTGACAACATTATGATCTAAACATCAAAAAGTTGACAACATCTAAACGAATAAAGACTGAGCAAACACCTTACGTAAAGGTACATTGTGTAGGAATTACTCCCATCTAGCGTTGCGGTTGTACAGTATATCGCAAGCAACTCAATCGTATTCTTCATGCTGCATTCACGTGAAATTGGGCAGACGGCAGACGGACGACAGCCGCTGCACGTAACGGCATAAAAAAGCCTCTATGTAAACAAGTGGTCCGTCAGCACGAGGCAAAACAATACACGTGACAATATGTTGTCATGGTGATGTCGTATTGTTTACCTGACCCACGTTTTACCGGCTTTCTCTCGACTTCTGTGACTAAAATGACATCTAGTTTGTTACCAACGGCCGTCTGCACGTGACTGCAGCATCAGTGTATCGCTCATTTCCTCCTCACTGCGTTACCGCGGTGACTTTTCACAGACGCCACCTCGACCTGAGCCGACAGCTCCGGTGTCTCCGCTGAGTTTCCGTGGTTTCCTACCGTCACGCTGCCACTGAACGTAAAAACATGGCGACACCACATGGCAGCCAGCACCGAGCTTACCCGCTCCATGTAGATATGAATGATATGAACGGCAAATTCAGAGCTGAAAGGAACACTTCAGTTTGTTGATGGGGGTGATTACTGATTAATGAAAAACATACTTTTGAACGAAATAATCAATTTTTGTGAATAGATAACAGGAGAAGTTACACAATGTCCCTTTAAAGATTTGAAAATTATAGGTAGTGCCTGTGCTTGTCTGAGGATCCCTGAGCCAGTGATAGTTTATGGTGCATGAAAATCCATAATCATCTACAAACTACAGCATCCAGTGCAAACAATAGCTGGTGAAAATACATAAACATGAATGCAAAGATGAAATACAAATTAAGCCATGATGCTAAAAAAAAAAAAAAAACACACAAAAAACAAGGCTTTGCTTTCAGATTTGATTCTTTTTGTGTTTGGAGATGTGGAAAAAACAAACGTCAAGTCAAACCTCCATTCTGTGCAGAAACTGGAGCAGAACCGAACCGTCTCAGTTGTGCACTCATATCATTTATCTCTCCTACTTCTTTGGGCCTAATTGTGACTACTGCACATTCATATCATTACACGTCCTTCACCTGGTCTACGCAGCCAAAACACCACTGTTTTCATGCTCAGGTACTTTCCACCATCATTAGCTACTCTGTCGGGAACTTAATAGTGTCTAACAGTCTTCAATTACTGATATCTTCTTGGGAGCTGAACGTTAAATGTATTCCTGTACCACTTAGTTTAATTCACCATTATATTCTCAGACACATGAATGTTTTAAAAAAAATGTAATGAAAGGAAAAGAAAAAAATAGAGAACGAAAAGGTTATGTCTGTTAATCATGATAAAAGTGATTGCTTAAGTGTGTTCATTTGTTAACTTGCTAAAATAAATTAGTAGAAATAAGAATAATGAGCATTAAGAATAATGAGCATCATCACCCAGACACGAGACAATAAAGCACTAAACGGTTTCAGCTCTGCATTCACTGTATGTCCTGAAGAGTCATTTAAACAGTTGTTGACAAATTACAGTTTTTTCTCAACAAATATGGACCTGATTTTTAATTAAAATAGCATAATAGTGCTACAGTATGGTACTTCATTTCATTTGGTCACATGATGCTGAAGGCTTGTGTGAAAGGCTCCTGCTGCATTCAAAATACCCATGACTGAACTGAAGGTACTTTTGTTTAAGCTCAAATCCTCTCTAGATCATAATTAATTTTGTCTCTTATGCAGTTCCATATTTATTTTCTGGTATCATATCAAACATTTGAACTCCCCCGTGTAGGATTTCAATCAATCAAATGTCTGCATGTACATCATTTCAGGTAGCATGTTTGTGAATCTCAATTGTGCATACAATCCTGACATTCATACTCATGAAAGGCTTTTTTAGTCTCCTAATAAACGGCCGACTATGATCTTTGGACAGAAAATAAAAAAAACACATTCATTTTGCATTTAAGTCAAACGGGAAACCATAAGATTCATGTTCTAACCAATGGTCTGTGTTCTCTTCTGACTTTAGATCTGGATTCATCCTGAGCTTTAATTCATAGATTTTCTTTTTGTGCCACCCAAGCACGAACGCACCTGTCTTATTGGCAAAGACCAGTGTCTTCTCCCTGCAGTCGAAATAAATATCCCTCACGCTCTTGATAGATTAGCGCGCTTGCTAACCTGCTGTGTCAGCAACTGTGCAGCAGTGGAGCTAACAAGACACAAAACAGCAGGAAAATTAACCCGTTTTTTAAAATTTCTGTTCTCCCGTGTCCCTCTGTCCCTCTTCGCCGGGCCAACCGGCTGTCAGCGAGACGAGGACTCGACTCAGTGGATCTGTAAGAGACAATGCAGATGTATCAGTTGAAAGTCGTTTCTGTCTGTGGGAGTTCATAAAGATCAGCCACCTCCAACTTACTCAGTCCAGTCCCCTTCAAACAAGGGACAGTGTTAAACAGATTGAGCTCCACTAAGTCATTATGGTAATACTGCCTCAGTGATGTGATTTACTAGGCAGAAATGCAATAAAAGCTTAAGGCTATAATGGAGCCTGTCATATCAACCAGCTTGTCAACATAATTGCCACTTCCATCTGCAATTAGATCCCACTGCATTCACTGATTTCCATTTCCATGGGAGTCGTTCAGCTGTCTGACAGTCATCCCGCAGGTTAGAGGTTTTAACGCCATCCTGAAGGACATTTTGGTGGAGACACAGACACACTCACTTTCGCTGCCATGACCTTTGAACTTTCAGATGAGTGCGCGCACGTGTCTGAACAGCCTCAAGGACACACGGCGCTGCAGGACCGACTCGGTTGTATCGCTAGATGTTGCTCAAACAGTGGGAGATCCTCTGCTGAACTACAGTTGGGTCAGCCTAAACTTTTGTCCTCTTGGAGTTCTTTTCCTCGTGTTTCTCCTTAGTTTTACCCCTGGCTGGGTTCAACTGAATAAAGAAATCAAACTCTGGAGTTGTTAAAGTAATTGCCAAGCTGGCACATCCCCAGTTCCTCAGCAAAGACACAGCGGGCACTTCAGAATGTTAATGGCCGCCCTGAATCAGAGAGGGCAATGCAGCCTTGGCATATGCACAGCTAGTAGTGTTGGGTGTGTGTGTGTGTGCTCGTGCCCACATTACCAATTTGTCCATACGACACACATTTCTTGTTCTTTCCAGTGACCTTCTCTCTCTGCTTCTATCCTCTTCTCATTGGGATTGGTCCAAACTTAGAAGGTTGGTCTTAACATTGAGGAGTGGAAGTGAATCCTGTTAGTGAAGGAAGAGAGGCTCAAGCTTCTGTTTTTAGAAACAGATCAGAGTGAGCTCACCGTGTTGGACCGTAGGGTTATTTTTATCCTTTTTTTTTTTTGGCAAATGTCGACCATATGATGTCATTTTATTTTACAACAACTGAGATGACCTTGATGCTTGGCGTCAGTTGTTTTCATGGAGTGGTCTGCTGGAGCAGCTGTGGAAGAGACTGAACAACTTGGTCAAGAAGGCCAGCTCTGTCCTGGGATGTCCACTCAACCTGGTGGAAGTCACTGGAGAGAGGAGAATGATGGCCAAGCTGTCATCTCTGATGGACTGTGAGTCCCACCCCATGAGGGACATCCTGACTGGAGAGTTTCATCAGTGACCGGTTCCTTCACCCAAAATGTGTGAAGGGGCGTTATCGCAAGTCCTCCCTCCCTGCAGCTGTCATACTCCACAACAAGAGCTGTTCTCAGCACAAAACATAATTGGGATGTGTGTGTGTATATATATATATTTTATTTATATATATATATTTTTTTTTTTTTTCTTAATCATACTCTATTACAAAAACTGCTTTCTTTTTTTACTGTTATTGCTATTTATTATCAGTGCTATACATTTCGAGGGCCGGTTTCATCACATTTGCAACATCCTCTCTCGCTCATTTTGACATGTGCCGCTGATGAAAACAAACATCCTACTGGTGACACATGGATGTGAATATGTCAAATTTGCGGCACCACTCCAATGATTCAAACTGGCATCCATGAGACAGAAGTGTGTGTTGTGAATTGTCACATTGCCTTCATTTGTGATCTTTGGGAGCTGCACTTGCAAATTAAAACTGGACCTCTGAACCAGTGCAGCCAGTACTGATTTGATTTTGATCATTGAAATTGATTATTATTTTATTCCATAGTTGCAGGTGGTCCCTCTGGTTAAATGGACTGTTTGCAACGCCATGACCTCTGACCTTCCCACCCGTTGTGCCAGTGCACAATGAAGTGGAAAAAAAAACATTTATCTACAGTATTAACACCGCTCAACATACAAATGTTGTACAAATGTATGTTCATCTTTCCTATGGGGGGAGAAAAAGGCATGTAGGATGGACACGCTGCGCATAATCCCACACCAAAAATAGAAAAGAGTGCATTGATCCATCCTGACTGAATGCTACTAATGATGTAGTGGCATGACAGGCACACTTGACTAATGTACATCTTATCTCGACTCCCATGAAACTGACTTCGAGTTCGAGAGTAATGTATTCTGCTTATGGAAATATAATTAAATTGTAGAATTAGTTTTTTTTGGGGAGGGGGGGTTCAGTTGGTCTGAACCTTGGAGCCAGCTAATTACACCATCTAAAAATAGCTTTTGTGTTGAGCCCAACGAGCAAGAGCAAAAACCGTGCTTCCCTGCTGTTTGCTTAATGTGCAAAACCAGAATTCCTGCCAACAAGACACTGCAGAGAGGAATAAACAGCCACGCTGCTGTTTGCACTGCCAATTGTTGAAAATACACTTATAATCTCTTTGTCTGAGAAGGAGGTGGAGGATCATGTCTTAAAAAGACAATTACATGCAACAGACTCAGGGCAACCCTGGTGGCCTTAATTAAATTTCACCATTACATGAATAAATGTGAAGAAATGGAAGAAAATAAATTTTCCCATGTGGCCTGAAGGGAAAAGAGTTTCAACACTGGAAAGTAAATGTAATGCTGAAACTATTATTTTCTTTTAAGATGCTAAATTATGGATTCCCCAAAGGCTTTGATGAGTCTGCCAAACCAGAGGGTTGAAAATGATAACGTTCAGAAAACTTCACATGGGCTGGAGCTGAGCATAGAGGTGAAATTGAAATATTTAGATTTGAATTGGAGACGGGTAAGTGAGGTTAGGGTGACCCAAAGAACATTGGGTGACTTTATATCTACAGTATATAACGTCTGTATTTACACAACAAGGGAAGTGTGTATCATTAGAAAAGGACCAAATACTTGTTTTGACTTTTTACTTATAAGAAATAAGCTGAAAAAATATTCTAATACATTTCAATTTTCTCTTTCGTCATGAACAGGTGGTGGTGGAGCCGACTGGACGCTAGAGTCACTCGCCATGGTCACTAGCTGGTTAGTACTGTATGCTAACTTCACTAGAAGACAAGAGGTGATAGGAATACGAGGAAAAACAAGAGTCCACACTGGTGTTGCTTTTAACTACTGGAAACTGCTGTGAAGGAACGAAAACTGAGGCTGTAATTGCAACATTTGTCTCAGACTAGGTCTGGAAACAACTATTAATGCTAATTATGCAGCAACAGCAATTTGCACAAATAGCTCCTACAATGGAGATGATTTGACAGCAGTCCTGTTTGTTTAATAAGTACAGCACTACAGCCTGAAGACAGATAGTATAAAGACTGAAACTGAACTGCTGCTGGTAGTGGATTATTTTAAATTATGGTTTAAAAACAAAAAAACCCATCTTGCTTGTCTTAAAGCTTTGTGGGTAATGCTGCAAATTAATGAAAGTATTGTTTAATTACAGCATTGATAGATCACTGTGATGAAGGACCTTGGTTTAGTTTATGAATTGCTGAAAGTCAGCTTCGAGAAAATCAAATGCACTGAGGAGACTCTCATTATCCAGCCTTCGTCCAAGGATTTTGACCCAGAAACTCCTGTTTGAATCTCTGGGCAACTGAACACACAACACACAGAGAAGCTGGCAACTAGCAACCCACTTTAATCCCTATGAAATAAGATTTCTCGACTGATGAAGTTATTTGGATACAGGAACACATCTGTGTTCTGACATTTCGGTTGTGGCGACAGGAGAAAAAAAAAACAAGGAGAAGGACATTTACAAATTTCAATTCACAATACACAAGGCCTGCAGTATGTACAAGGTGACAGTGCTAGGAAAATCAGTCCATCAGTAGTTTATCTCTGTAGCACCTCTGTAGCACAAATCGACCATATACCGGAAAAAACTAAACAAATGTAGTTGTTGTTAAAAACTGAGTAATATGCCTGAAAAAATCTGTCAAAAATAAAGGCATTAATATTTTTAGATTGGCCAAGTTTGTGAATTCCTTTAAGAAAATTAACATAGAAAGGATATTGTCATAGAAAAAACAGACAACATTAACAATATACAATATTGATTAATACACATAATTTAAACCAAAAATGGTACAAAATATTTCCAGATTTTAGGGTTCCTACATAGTTTTCCTATTTCCAAGCATCAGTCGTTTTCCATAATTTTACTCTTTAAACAGACCTCATAGTTGTGACCAGTTCATGTGCTACTAGAAGATAACATGATAGTGAACAAAGATATACCTCAATATAGCAGATGAACGGTTAACAGGAGCAAATATGACAATAAAAGTAACGGATATTAAAGCGCCAAATGGGACCGAGGATAATTTTGTGGCAATTTTCCAGGCTGTTATAAACCTCCTTCACCACACGGAGATTTGCATGATTGAATTTGTTTTTCCACATGTAGGAACCCTGAGACAGTTTTGGGTTTGAAAAGTGGAGTCGCCAAATGACCATTTGAATGACGTCATTACATAAAAGATCTCATCTGTTTACTACAATGACACATCTACTAGTTTGCATTCAACATGTTTCTTCTATTACAAATAATTCTTTCAATATGTGACTAAGACATTTAAATACTGGGTTCCCCCTACAATACTTCTTTTAAACCCCTTTACCCCCATTTACCTCTTGCAGTCCGGCAATAAAACACCTTTACTGAAAAGATCCTGCAGATGGACGTTGTGACACTTGCGTTCCAAACAGTTTCAAGTTTGGCTGGATTGAAAAATAGATATTTTGTTGCTGGTTATTTGACTTGAAGGGAAAAGAAGGAGAAAAAAAATATGTGTAGTCCAACAAAACCTCAATGCAGAGAGGACGTTAGCATAATTAGCTTCCTGTAGAAAGAAAACGGGAGTGTGCTGTTATTGAATTAATGCAACGAGGTATGGAGTTGATACCACCCAGAGTCATATTCATATTAAGATGGAGCAGAAAAGCACAGCAGCTGACCAAAAACAAATAAACAAAGAACCTATCAACAACAAAAAAAACACAGAAAAACAAACAAACAAAAAAAACTTTCAAAAATAAAAACTAAAATAATAATAACAATAATAACAATAATTCTTATAATTAATGTCAAAAATAATAATTAAAAAAAAGAAAAGCTCTGTCTGCTTTAGCTGCTGATTCACTGATTCAGAGCAGGCTAAAGCACCACTGTAAATACATTAACTCAAAAATAGAAAAGTAGCATGCATTAAAAGAGCGCCTGTGTGTCCGTGTCTCTTCCTGCTCCTGCCTTGCGCTCTTGGAGCCGGTTAATACAGCACTCAGTACAAATCCACCTCCATTAGCTTACTTCCTATTGGCTCAGTCTCCATTGACCAAGTAATAACATAGTGGAGCCGTTGTGTTTTTCCTCTCTAATACAGCGGTCCGGGGCCATCGTCCTGAGGGAAATGTGAGTGGAGGAGCGTCTCCATGTAGGAGACGTAGCCGCTGCTCGGCGTGTAGCTGTCGGACATGTGATGGGGCGGCGGGGGAGGGGACTGGGAAGACAGGAGGGGGTCAGAGTTCAATGTCGACCGAAAGGGGGTCGTCGCCGGCGTCAGCGTGGGGTCTGAGCCCAGGGACGACCGCGTTAGAGCTTCCGCGATACTGATGCTCGTGTCCATTGGGGCCTCTGCTTCCATCCCAATGCCGTTGGTCGGGGCGGCGAGGAGGGGGGCTTCCTGATGAGCCACGCTGGGCCGGGACAGAGGTTGCAACGAGGTTGGCGGTGTACTAATACTGTCAAGTGTTGCTGGTGCTGCTACAGGGGCCGTAGTTAGGGGACAGGCGGGCGGATTCGTTGTTTCCATGGGAGTCTCGGTGGGCGGGGCCGAGCTGGGGGGCAGGCGGCGGCGTTTGGCTGCTTGAGCTTCGTCTGCTGAGGAGACTTCCTCCTGAGGTACAGGTATGGCCTGGAGACAGACAGGTGCATAAACAGGAGGTGATTTGAGTGTTGTCCATTTACTTAAACACACCGACGTTTTTAAGTGTCCAAAATAAAAAAATAATCAAACTTTCTGACAGTGGGACAAAAAGTGTCAACGCTATACTGTTATGTGTGCGTATTAATTTTCCACCATTATGATGGATTACATGAAGCTTAGTGCTAATTAGGGATGTCACAATTACTTGTTTTCACAATTAATCACGGTATTAAACACCACAATTAATTAATCGTAAAGATTCTTAAATACTGTCACTTTCCAAAAAGATTATGTTGTAAACACAGAGGCAGATGTGCACAAAAGTTAAGGTAAACGTAAGAAATACTTTCTTCCATTTAACTAACGTAACATACAATTGGTAGGAATTTAAATGTTAGCGTCTCATTTGTGATTAAAAAAAAACAAGCAAACAATTAAAATAAACTTAAACATTTGGTATAGATGACTAATAACGATTTGAACATTTAAAACACTGTCAACACCCCTGGAGGATTAATAATTGGTTATATATTAATAGTAGATAGTTAAAATGTTTAGTGTAAATAATTAGTAGTGTAATTATATTTTGACTGTATTTGATTTTACACATTCATATGTTGTGAAATTAATTAATGCATAATAATCGTGATAATCGTAATACCGTGATTATTTCTCTCACAATAATCGTACAAAGAAAATCTATAATCGTGACATCCCTAGTGCTTATGATCTGTCCTGTCTTGGTTGATTTACCACTTTGACATGAGCTATGAAATCTGTTATTATAAAATAACTTAAAAACGAACGGGGGGTTTGGGAGTCAACCCGGCCTTCGTCTGCACGAATGTTCACGGAAATCTTCTCTGACATCAGAGTCCTTTAGATGTTAAAGCTGAATTAAAGTTTCAGAAGCACATCAACACTCATTTACCAGATAAAATAAATATTTATCCAAATGAACTTCCCACACATATTCGCCCACACACAGGCTGCAAAGTTGTTGTTTTTTAGAATTAAAAAAAAAGTTGTTTATCTGCAACCACTTTAAGCTGCTGTTGGCTTTCCCCTTCTTACTGTTTTCTGATGCAGAGTTAAAGTTAAATACTCACAAGTCGGGCTCGGACCCTCTTGGGCAGCTCCTGGTCCATATGATGGATCTCTGAATGCTTTATCATCAGCTGACTCTGGTCCTGAAACTCAACCTGCACATACATGATAAAACTAATTAACCAGCATTTCCAACTCTTTTGTCCCAAGTGAGAGGAGCACACGGCTAAAGAGGACACTCCACTAGGTCATGAAGAGTCTATTACGGCGGCTCGGTGAGTAAAAAACACAAACACAGACTCTTGGCTTTCAGAAAATCTTGAGCAAAAAAAGGACAAGGTTAAAATAGTGACACCGAGACACTGTCTAGGTACTGTATAGGCTTGTTTTTCTTTTCCTCATGGTACCGATGTTCTTTGTCCCTAAGTGGGATTCTCAGGACTGCAGCCACCAGGCCGCACAGGGACATGAAAAGACCGACTGAAAACAAACCTCAACTGAGCAGCATCTGAGAAACAAGATTGAGATGCCAAAACATAACTGGAAGTGTTTCCAGTGTATAATGAATAAGAGCAACAGCCTGGAAGATTGGTTCAATATTTTAAATATTATATTCAAGGCAATTAATTGACGCTTTAACTCAGAGACTGAATGAGCCAGACAGGGTTCAATGACTTGGTTCAGCGAGTCATTAAAACGTCTCCTCTGTGTGTGCGCGTGTGTGTGTATTTGTGTCCACTCAGAATAATAGTTACAGATGATCTTATAAAACCAGTGACACGGCGAAATATGAGATGAACAACCTCATTTGACCTGGTCTGCTAATGCAGCCCCCCTCCCACCCACCCCACCATGTACCCAAGTGACTATCAAGATGGCTTCCTCCGACACCAGTCCCAAAATTGTCTACTCCGATTCCGAATTTTCCACTTTGTAAGCACTCTTCATATTTACCCCATAAATTCCCCCCAGCATGCACCAGTGATCCCTGCACTTTACTTTTTAATGCCGCGCTGTATCAAAATGCTCGGCCATAATCTACAGGGGCAGCGGAGCGTTTCACGTGTTGATAAATACCAGGGCTGGGAGCCACACCGGAGGCTGGCGAAGCCGTGAGACAGAGCGTCCCCACTACCGAAAGTTCACGGGTTCAATCACTTCCACTCCTGCTGCAGCGGCGCATCAGATGAAGTATGTAAATGACACCATTACTCACACACTACTTGCCTCACTGTTTTTTTTTTCTGCACCACGCCTCAGTGTGGTTCAGGCATGCACTTGATTTGATGCAGGGTGATTTGACTTGGAAGTGTTCATGCATTTACACAAACTGCTGGTGTGAATCCCACTGTTTACAGTTGCTGAGAAATGAGATTTGTGTGCTCTGTTCCTCTTCCCTTCATAAATGTACCCACAAATCTAAACTGTGTTTTTACAAGAGATGTATTCAGATCATTCAAAGAGATTTGATGTTGTGTGTTTTTTCCCCACTCACCTGATAGAGCTTGTGGCTGTGCTGTTTGACAAAAGAAGCGTTGAGGACCTGACCCTCGGGTGTGCTGACCACAATCAACTCCCCTATTTCAGGAGGGCCGCTACGCAGGCAGTCGTGACTCTGGAGGAGGAGGAGGAGGAGGGGGAGAGGGGGAGGACGAAGATGAGGACACAGAGCAGAGAAGGTGGAGAGAAATTGAGAATGAGGAGGAAATTACATTTAGGAGAGCTGCTTGTGTCATTCTACTAAACAAGCTTTTAAAATGCAGATGAGCCTGTGATTTAAAAGTAACATTAAAAGTAACTGACCTGAGGCAGCTAGCAGAAAGACTGAGTATACAGAGTAATGAACTTTGACTAATAAATGTTTCTAATAAAGTTTTTTTTTTTTTTTTGGCAGGATTCATTAGGTTCCTCCATGTTCTCTTTTTATGAAACTTCCAAGTGCTTTAAAGTGTTTTACCAAGCAGCAGAAGATAAAGTTAAACATCCCTGATTGCATAATATGTTGTGTTATTTTACCTTCATTTACTTGTTGTTTCTAGTTCAACCTCTTTTCTCACACACAAACAGTTAAGCTAAAGTTTTTTGCAGCCAACTTTACAGTGGTGAGTCATTCTCAAAGTCATTTTCATTTCCTGAGATGCCCAGGCAAACAAAAAAACAAATACCAGCTGCTGGATATGTCTCTGCTTTTTAAAAAAGGCACCGTTTGTGGAAACAGTTTCTATAAATTGTCCACAGGTTGGTGTGTAACTGAACTCAAGGACGCACTCACCAGTATATTCTCTGGGTGCAGATTGTCACAGTATGAGCCGTCGTCAAAGTTGACCTCGTAGAACGACTGCGTTGCCATGCCGATGATGGTGCAGTGATAGTACCAGCCGTCGTTGTTGCGACCGATCACTTTCTGGCCCAGGTTCAGAGTCGGCGGGCCTTTGGGTGCTGTCCGAGGCTGGAGGGAGGGAAACACAGACGGTTAAGACGGATTTTTAACTGGAAAGTCAAACTTCACTAAAGGCCAGTCATGTATTCTGTCTTGGGAAATCACTAAAATGCTGAATAAGAGGAGTAATACGACTGATTTAACACAAGACACAGGTGGTGAGTCCTATTTTACAACACAGATATACAAACATATTAAAATCGTAGACATTTGCATCGTTATTCTTCTGCTGCTTCTACAAAATCTTCAGCCACTCAGACATTTCACAAACATAAACTGTTTTCTCCACGTCAATGAAGCCTAAAAGCCATTTTCCCTTCCGACACGTATCCTTTTTAAAAACAATCACTGCTTCACAATGACGCATTTCCTTGATGTTCACGACAACATCAAATCATTTTATCCACTTCTGAAAACAAATTTATGTCAACAGCTATTATTTTACCAAATCTCCTATCACATCTGAGAATAAAATAACGAGCGTGTGTGGGTTTAAGTCGGCCAGGGGCAAACTATTCCTCAAAGGGCCAGTGTGGCTGCAGGTTTTTGTTCAGACCAAGCAGCAGCACACCGGCCTTGACTCAGTCCCCAGTCTTCAGACAGCTGATTGGTCAAACTGTGTGCTCTCGATTGGTTGGAACAAAAACCTGCAGCCACACAGCCCTTTGAGGAATGGTTCACCTATGCCTGGTTTAAATGGATAGTTCAACATTTTAGCAAATTGGCCTATTGCCATAATTCCTATAGTTTTAGCAGTAGGTTTGTTACCTTCAATTGTCGGTGCAAGCTGTTTTTAGATCGGCCGGGCAGAGCCGTGAGCTGCTCAGAGCTACGCTACGGAGGCTCATGGGATTTCTTGGTTTCCCTCCTCAAACTCATCAAATACACAATCCAACAACTCCAAAACGCTCTCGTGGACAAGCTCTGACCTGCACATTCACCACGCTATGAGATAATAACAGAACGTTACGAGACAGAGTTGTTTTCGAGGTAAATTCATGCAAAATCGCTGATGCGCGTTCGTTTCGGCAAGCAGTCTCTGCATTTGCCTTGAAAACAACTCCTCGTAATGTTCCGTAACTTATTATCTCATAGCGTGGTGAATGTGCAGGTCACAACTTGTCCACAAAAGCGATTTGGAGTTGTTGGATTGTGTATTTGATGAGTTTGATGAGGGAAATCAAGAAATACCATGAGCCTCCATAGCGTAGCTCTGAGCAGCTCGCAGCTCTGCTCCGCCGTTCTAAAAACAGCTTGCACCGACAATTAAAGGTAACAACTATAGGGATTATGGTAATGGGCCAATTCGCCAAAATGTTGAACTACCCCTTTAAGCTGACAGTGGTGGACATTGTGCACGTACCTTCGGAGGGACTCTTTTATGCCTGTGGCAGGTGACGGACACCACGTACGGCCAGTCGGCGGG
The DNA here is from genome assembly GCF_045865225.1 of Trachurus japonicus. Classification (NCBI taxonomy): domain Eukaryota; kingdom Metazoa; phylum Chordata; class Actinopteri; order Carangiformes; family Carangidae; genus Trachurus; species Trachurus japonicus. Next base: position 21,328,633 of record NC_140910.1, read on the forward strand.
CTTCATGACCACTCCTGCGATTTGGGCGCAGGTGACGTGGAAAGAGGTGGCGCAGTTCTCGTACGAGCACTGGATGCAGGCGCCGCGGTTCTGATTGGCATTCTTTCCGTGACAGAACACACACTTCTGCAACGAGAAGGAAAAATACAAAGACTTCTGGTTGGTGATTCAGGTTAGACACAAATCCCCCTTGACCTCATTATCTTATTTTTTCATTCTTGGATTTCTCTTTCATGGATGTTCAAAGATAACAAGAATTTTATTATGGTCCTCAGTTTCGAAAAACCTTGCGCTTTGCGAGTAACACTTATGTAACCAGGGTGGGTAGCCTATTTTTTTTTTTTTTTTTACCATTTTATTTCATGTAAATCAAAGATTCTCAGCTAAATGCTTAAATGTAAATCTGGACCTGAGACATAATACAAGCTTCGTCAATAACCCTCATCCCTTCACTTCTTAGACCACTGTGTCGGTCAGACTGCTTTTGTCACAGCCATGATTTCACTCCTAGTGTCAAAACTCTCTGAGGTTACAGATGTTGAACTTTTTGATGAGAGACACCAAAGGTCTTCACTGGGCAGATAAATGCTTTATACACAGAAATATGGAAATTTAGCTCTTGATGCTAACAACCCCACCCTGCTGCTCCATGCACTGCGATTTAGCTACAGGAAAAAAAAAAAAAATAAAAGACACGTCACTCTTTTATTCAGGTCTTTCACGCCGTCAAATTGCAGGAATAATCACATGAAACAAAGATGATGGAGGATTCAGCAGTGTAACCATTTTCTCTCCTCTCAGATCTTTGATTCTGTTTGGTTCTCAGGTTTCTAATCATTAAAAATAGAACAAATGTTTTCAGCTTTCATAACATGCTGGTGCAGTTATCAGTGTCAGTGGCGTGGTGAGATTCTCTTCCCAACTCAAACTCACTTCTTTACAGAGCAACTTTGTGTTCGTTAACAGCAGCCCCAGCACGCACTGAGACATTCAAAACATGTCTCTCATCTTTTTTTTTCTCTCCCTTGCATCCTTTTTGGTACTTTGCACCACTCGTTCAACCTCTACTCTTACACAATCATACAAGGAAGTCACCATTTTGCCTCGGAGGCTACTTTCTTTTCTTCTTTGAGTCCCTTCATTCAGTCACCACATGATGACTGTGAAATTACCACCAGCCAACCAAGTCTTTGCCCTCGTCCATGATCCAGGTCTTACTTTCCACTAAGCCGCTTTGACACGTACCACCCTGGCACATGCAAGCCCACAACGTTCGTTTCATTCACTTCAACTCCTCCAACCCTCCGTGCCTTCTGCTCTTCGTCTTGACGCCTTCCCTCCCAGTCGCACATTTGTCCCCCGATTCGGTGAAAGGCGAGAGGACGAGGAAAAGAGATGAGAAGCTGGGATGCAACAAGAGTAAGAAGAGCAGAGCAACAAGAGAATCTGGCCTCTAAAATAGAGTTATATTCTCAATACACAAAGGCTTCACGTGAGTTCATCTATCTTCGCATCCTTTGAGAAATCACCTGCCAAGAAATAAATCTGACAAGAGAAAAAAGGAATGATATACATTCCACTCATGACGCCATGTTTTAGTTGAACAAACAGACTCAACCCGGTCTCCCACCGGCTTCAACAACTGTCTCATCTTATGTGCCCGATATTGTTCTGTGTACTTGCTTTATTGTGATTATCCATCATCATCCCCGGTCTATGTCTTTCCAATCCCTCCCTTTGTCTCTCATCCTTCCCTCTCCGCTCTCCCCCTTCTGACAAATCACACGGCGAGCAGCTGTAGTGTGGAGCATGGGTGATCAATAAAAAATAAAAATTCTTTATTAAAGTGCCAATACTTCATTTTTGTACTGGTGCAGGGGAAAAAAAAATGTACAACAGCTCTCAACGGAGCTGTACTGTGTGATATTTCACCGACTGCCATGGCTCACACTTTTCTCCAGCTGGAAGAGGTTTTCCACTGCTCACATCACTGACAGGCGGTGACAGAACCAGAGGAGCGTGTTAGAAATTCAGTTGCACCAACAAACACCACTTGTATGTCCACTTGTTGTTGTTTTTTGCCTCATTCCAATTTGCTGTTTTTATATAAACATTTAATCTGCAATTCTAAAAATTTTGAAAGAAAAAAAAAAGTTTTTTTTTTCACATTTTTATCTCTGACTTTGGCCCTGGCCTCTGTTAGATTATAATTGTACATGCCAATGCACACTACATCTAACTTCTATGTACCTTGCTGACTTCAAAATTGGAGCAGCAATTCATATAATAATAATAATAATAATAATTTTGTATTATGTGAGAATGGAAGAGTTTGGATTTGTGTCTGTTACTGTGTCAGAAAAAAATATGAAATACCGAAGACAAAAGCAACTTATGTGAAATCTCTCAGTCTCTGAAAAGAAAACCCCTGAAAGATGGGAGGAAGAACCGAAGATTGCTGAACACTGTGCAATATGAACGGGTTCCACGGCTGCGTGTTCACATTTGATCAGCCCAGTCATCCAAATCATTAGACCGCAGAGTTTCTTCTCACAGCCTTTTAAGAAGAGATGGAGGAAACCTGCTTTGACAGCACTCAGATGCAAATGTCATCCAGCTTGTCTTGGATAGATTATTCCGAGAGAAAAAGGGAGATTTGCGATAATGCGCCAGCAAGCACTGCTGTTGATGGGTAAGTGGAGGCGAAGCACAGAGGTGGCGAGAGCAAAGGAAAGGAGGGGACGAGTTGTGTTCAAAGACGCGGCAGCAATGGGGAAATTACCTCCTGCCCACGGGATCGATGCAGTTCATTTGGCGCAGTGAGAAATGACAGCTGATTATTCAGCCATTCCCCTCAGCACATCTGTTTTACCCCGTGTCCTCCACAGTTCACAAAAACATGATCTATCCATCCACCAGGGAAGGAGAGTGGGTAACGGAGAGTGACAGATACGGAGGCAGTGAGTGAGAGAGACAGGAATTCGCTTTAAGGTAGATAAAGACTGAAGGAGGGAGAAAAGAAAATAAAGTGTTGAACAAGTAAAGAAAGCAAGACAAAAGAAACTAATGGCTGCGCTGAGAAGTGCGCACAGGAGGAAAGTTTGGAAATTTTCTTCAAAAGAGAGTGAGATTTGCTATTTTTTTGCATAGAGCTGAGGATTTTAACTGTAAGTTTAAACCTGAATATGTGTGTCTGGCGTCACAGTCCACTGCAGGAGGGACGACTACATCTTTTCTTCTACCGCCCCTACTTACCAGATTCTTGCGTGTTTCTGGAACAGCACTGACGTCCACCGGTTCTCTTTCAATGGCGCTGACGAAGCGAGCTTCGGCCACAGCTATAGCACAGATGACATGGACCCACCTGGTGACACAGAAAAAGACAGAGGAAAGAGGGCGCGTTCAAAAAACATACACTAGTGGAGATACAAAGCAGATCACTCCTGACTGCTGAAGTCAGAAATTGTCAGAGCATTGTTTGTGTATACTTTACAAAGTCACTTGGTTGGTTTTGATATTAAAACTTTATCTATCTATCCATTACAGATAATAAGAAAAACAATCTCTTTGAAGAATTTGTTAGACAATGTGTCGATGACTCCTATTTTGAGCTGCAACTAATTTTTTTTCTATTTCATTTATTATTATTATACAGAATTAATCTATTCTGTGTTCCTCCTACGGACTGAAAAGTGCCATTGGTGTGAATGTGAGTGTGACCGGCTGTTTGTCAACCATGTCACACTAATCCATACCATAGATCGGCAACCTGCCCCGGGTGGATTGGCTCCCACCCACAACAATCATATACAGTAGGTATGGCTGATAGTTAAAAGGGAGCGAATGAGGGACACAGTAGGTTGAGGCTACAGTCCTCCGGTTCAAATCCCACATCAGGTAGCATATCATTCCCTCCTCTCTCTGCCTCCCCATTTCCTGTCTCTCTCAACTATACTATCCAATAAAAGGCATAAAAAGTCCAAAAGTATACTTTAAATGGATGAACAGCTGTAACCCATGCATGTGCCACTGACCGATTATCCGTGGTAGTCTTCAAAGCTCCTCCCCGTAAATTGCAGAGACAACACTCCTGAAAAACAAAACAAATGAGGGGCAAGTTTAGGCAGTGAGGGGATTGTTGAACAAAATGCCACAGAGCCGATTGATTTCTTCTTCCATGACAAAATGCAGGGCTGTGTGAGTTCAATAAGGCTCAAAGTCTGATCAATTCTGAGTAACAATGTCTTTTTTTGGCACAAGTTACCGCAAGTGCTACCACTCACCACTGTCCAGGCTCCTGCTGCACATCTGGAGCACATCCAGGTATCGCTGACAGAGTCTGGCTTCACACCATAACAACCTGAAAGAGAGGAGAGATTCCTGACTTCTCACATTTTGCACTTGATTTTGTAAAGCACTATCTACATGCACCAGTGTATTAATGTTCAGTATGCATAGTCCCCATAGCTTTACACCAGTATTAATTAAATGATTCCTAATCCTTATAATTGCTTCCAATGCTTTGTTTTCTTGTCAGTTACCGGAAAAGCCTGTTTACATTTTATCTATAACTCTCCCAATCTCCTCATCACGATCTCCAATTTGAGCTCCTGAACCAAAACACACTGGCACGTTCGTGTAACACCTAGGCAGGTCTGAATGATTTTTAGTTGGATGTCCACAATGAGGAGCACAGGGATGGGGATTGGGGGGAGGGAGAGGGGCGGGGGCAGAGCTGTGTTTTTGACAGGAGTTCTTTCTGCTTCATGTCGTCTTATCAATAGCAGAGCTGCTTCCCCACAGCTGAGCCCAGCTCATCCATGGATGACTAATGAACTGGCCTTTTTGAAGGTGCACTTCAGCTTTAGGGATAATAAGAACCCTGGAGGGTTGGTGTGTGCGTTGTGTGTGGTACTGACTGTGCTGTAACTCATGTGGTTGTATGTGCAGTTTGACACAGCCCCACATGTAGACGATTGGGGAAGTAAACACTTTCTTATCATACAGCTAGATATTACATGTCGTTTATTTGAACAGATTTTGCTCATCTGCATCATGATTTGAAAACAAACAAATCAATGTCTTTTTTTTGTATACATAACTGATGTTGACATTTGGCGAAGTGAAGTAGAGCGAATGGAGTGAGAGAGAGAGAGAGAAAGAGAGAGAGAGATCTCTCAGACACAGTGTTAACAAGCTGCCTGTCCTCTCACACTCTCCTTTGACAGAAGTCATATGCCCTTAAAAGTTGATTTGCTTCTTGAAATGCTAAAGTGCGGAAAGCAGAGTAAATAATAGCTGGGGAAGTTCATGTCTACAGAGAGGTCTTGTGTTGCATGAGCAGCCTCTTAGCTAGTTTAACCCGAGTCAAGGGGAGTTAAACTATGAAGCCTCGCAGAGTGCGGCAACGGGGGAATTCAGCTGACAGTTTGTTGCACTGTTGTGGTCGGGCCTCATCTTCGGTGCTTCCTATTTTTTCAGTGCTATTCTCAGGGGTCCAGAGATGCAAAAAAAAAACAAAAAAAAAAAGTTGTGAATAGAGAAGAGCAGTGGAATACCTAGTAGAGCCCGTCTAGGCTGTCAGCTCATGTGTGGGCTTGCAGCTGGCTGAGACCAAGATTGAGTGTTATAAATCAGCAGCTGAACACACTCAAATAAAAACTTATTTTCTACCATTTTTCATCTACAAAATATTGTTGACGGACATGAGCTCTAATGCATTATTATCACAGCCATTATTGTCTGTCTGTGATGCAAACCATTCTGTAAATAATAGTTATCTGCATAACTGGTGCTGCTCCAGTGAAAAAGTTATAAACAACTCCCTTTGCTAGAAAGCTTCATGAAACTGGGAGAGTGCTGCTCATGAACAGGATACAAACTATTTGATTTACTATTCATGGTCATCTTTAAAAAAAAAAAAAAAAAAACATTAGCTACTTCATTTGCTGTACTGAAGGTTTTTTTTTTTTTACTTACTGGCATGGACCTGCATTTTGCAAGATGAGCAGCGTATCAGTAGACTGGTTCCATCCTCTCCAATGTGACAGTTGGTGGGAGGAGGCTCTGTGTTTCCTGCTCCAACACTGAAGCACATCTCTGGGACCAATGGACGAGTCATGCTGCTATGATGGGGAAGGGAGGGGCGTGGGCTGTCGTTTGCAACGGGCACACCGGTCTGTGGCTGGAAATGCCAGAGAAGAGAGGTTGTTTGTGATTATATGTTTGTTTTTTTTAATGGCTGTGTGAATGGAAAGAACATCGACATGACCAATACCACAAGTAACCTGCTGAGTTTGTTAATACTGTCACTACCATTGCTACTTCACTGACACATATAGTGCCATATTTCTGCTGTGACGTATGACTTTACCTTGGTATAGGGACAGAAGAGTGAACAGATAGCACAGTGTGGTTGGAGAGCTGCCACTGCAACATTGAAGGCTTTCTCTGCCAGGAAGTTGGGAGAGTGATTCTGCCACAGGTGCTCCTGTTTCTTCATGTCACTGTCCAGGGGTATGGGGGACGATAGATCTGTGGGCAAGCAACAAAATGCATTAACAGGATTTTTTCTGACAGCTGAGAATAGTATTGACAGGTGTCGCCCCCTCCCCCTCTCTATTATATATGAAAAGAGGCTGAAAATCATGGGACATGCATGTTCTGATGATACAAATGTGAAATCTGAAATGCGTGTTTCCCTTCTATAATAGAGGCAACGTCTTTCCACATATGGGCTTCATTCGCCTTTCAAACGGGGCAGAGCTGCATGGGAAACAGTAGGAGAGACACAGCCCGAGGGGGAACCGGGATCTGAAAAAACAAGCGCATCACACCAAATGCGCGCTGTTACGGTTTCGCTTTTCGCGCATCTACATTAAGAGTGATGGGTTTGTGCGCATAAAAGATGCTACATCTTACCATACACGCATGCACGCGCACACACTTTAACCAACATCGCCTTTGCCTGATTAAGGTTCTGTAGGAAAGTTAGCAAATACATTAGCTGAAATGATTTGGGGGGTTTCTTCCTTACAGATGCACACTCGGTTTTTAAAATAGGAGCCCTTGCCAAGAGACAAAAATAGCAGATTCTGTTCCAGACAACAACAACAACAACAACAACAACACCACCGCTCCTGAATTATTGGCTGATGAACACAAATAGCAGAGACATCAACAACTTGCTGCTGTGGGTCAGGAATCAATTTAGCTGTGAAGGCCCTTAAGCTACTGATCCAGACAGTTTGTTAGACCAGGAAAGAAGGCAGAGCAATCTTTTTTACAAGATTCCCATTTAACTCTCTCTTTGCTTCCACCGCCGGTCTCCTCTCTCTCTTTGTCCCCCGTCCACTCTTCTGAAGGACAGACCCTGAGCTGGGTCCCCTGCTACCAACTTAAAGTGACTTTGAAAGCAGGTAATTGGAAGTCATGATCCCTGGATCAATAAGTGTCAGTCAAAAAAATAAAATAAATAAATAAATAAGTAATAAGTCAAAAGAGAGGGGTGGAAAAAGCAGCCTTGCAGTCTTGATTTCATTATCCCCACAAGGAGCTTTAGCCCTGTTTGTTTTTCTTTCTCCAGATCGATAATCAAAACAAAAATGCCGTCTTCTTCAATCTTCAAGAACCGTGATGGAGAAGACAGTGAGTGGGATGAATAATGAGGAGGGCAGAGGGAAAGAAAGCGGATAGTATGGATGGACAGAAAACTGTGAGGGTTCCTATGATAGAGCTTCTGTGAATCATGTTTTGATATTTCATGTGTGAATTTCTCACAGTTTCATCCTAGTAATTATCTTATAATTAATTCTTTTGACCTTTATTTCTATTCATGTCACTGAAAGATTAAACAGAACTTACTCCACACGACTCAGCTGTAGTTCAGATTCATCACATTGTTGCGGGTGGTATGAAAACTTTCTATTCAGATGTGGTTGAGTTTACAATAAAAACATATTCATACGAAAATAAAGTAACGGCAAAATAAATATACATTAACAGAAACGGAGCATGTACCTTTATCACTGGTTGATTCTTGCTTGACTATGGAGAGAGGGGAGCGCATGGGTGGCTTGCTGAGGGGGTGACGCCGACTCTTTTTCACCTCTGTTGGCATCTTCATCTTGGAGTAGCATGTCTGAAAAAAAAAGTTTTTTTTAAATTTTGTTTTGCATTTTCTAAAATCATACTGGTTGCGTGTGTTTTTAACCTTGTAATGTGAAGCAGAAAAATCTTTTCAACATTTTCAATAGTTGACATTAGTTTAGTAAATTACTTATGTGCTGTGGGAAAATGTTGTATTTATAAAATATAAGTGCAGACACCAGCCTTGCTGATTCTTAGATGTAATTTGTATATTTCACTGATAACATGGTGATTTTTGGTTGAATTAACCAGCACAACCTGCAGCTGTGGTAGAAAGCTTTTAACATGTAAGTTACAACATTTGCACACTAAAATACCAGAAGCTTTACAACTCAAAAGGGAAAAATCTGTTAACTTTCAGTCAGGAACAATCTAAACGGGGTGGCACTCACATCAAGCTTGCTGTCTGCTGGGATGCCACTCGGACTTGAGGTCAAAGGTTTTCCAACCTCTGGGCGAATGGCCATGATGCTATTTGAATTCCTGTTGCCAGATGTAGCAAACTGTTCAAACGCTGCCTCGAATCCGGTGATGACGTTGTGGGCATTTGACATCTTCTTTGGCTTTTTCTGCTTCTTTTTCTCGCTGTCTTCTGTCGAGCTCTGTGGTTTGGCCTCAGATTCTGAGAAGAAGATCACGATTATAGTTTGCACTGATTTCACAATTGAGAGAGATAGAACTGAAAGGAGAAAATCTAATGGGACATTTTTACTGACATGTATGAAAAAATAAAGTTTTGACAGGGGTATGTATCTGTCATGTTGAGCTAGACAGTTAGTCTGTATCTATGCCAACGAGTGGTGTGGAGTGTATAACTGAGATGATTTGTATATTAGAGGAGTGTCACTTGCACATGTACTAAGTGTTGTATGTAACTGGATCGTTACTGTAAGTAAAGGAGCATTTCATTGATTTCTGTATTCATGAGATATAGAGAAGAATTTCCCTCACAGCTGGCAAAGAGGAAAGAAAAACACTTCAGAGGAAGGTGAAAAGGTAATAGGCTGGATGATTTGCTGTGATTGTGGGACTGGGGACTGTGCTAAGAGGGTGTGAAATAAAAAATTTAGGAGGTTCCTTCTTAAATGTTTTTTGTTTTAATCAAAGCAGTTACTCTGATTTCATTCTGCAAATATACAAAGTTCAAGATAATCCAAAGAAACGCTTCTACGCTTCAAAAGGAAGCGTCTGTGTTAGTTTTGATGATGTCAACATTTATCTAGTGCTGTGCTGTACTACACTTTGACCTACACCGTGAATCACTTGTTTCCTGTGTTTACATCGTCAGACTGCAACTCACTGCTTATGTCGTCCTCGCCTTCTGCGGTAGGATTCTCAGCTGCTTTCGCCGCAGCTTCCGCGGCCTCCTGTTCTTCACGCTCCATGGCCTCTAGGGTCATCATGGCCTCTTTGGCGAGGCGCTCCTCCCTCTCCTGTCTCCGCTGGGCCTCGCGCTCCTCCACCTGACGCTGGTACTCAGCAGCGTTCAGCTCGATGCCTTCCTCCGCCAGCACCTTCACCTCATCCAGCTTTAGGCGGCGGAACTGCTTCATCTTTTGCATGGCCCTGGGGTAGAGCAGAGAGACATGTCAAAAACATGCACATGCACATGCACATGCACACACACACACACACACACACACACACACACTTGTAGAAGAGAGATCTTCACCAGGGCAAAATGAGGTCAGATCCTCAACCACACAATTTGCAGTTCCAATAAAACTCTAGCGGCCAATTGAGTTTAATACTTATCTGGACCTTGCGTTTGCCTCAGGAACTTGTGCATATTATGGCGCTTTTCCACTAGCGCGGCACGGTACGGCCCGCTTTTTTTGCTTTTCCACTAGCCCTAGTACCTGGTACCAGGTACCATTTTTAGTACCTCCTCAGCCCTGGTTCCAAGCGAGCCGAAGCGATACTATAAAGTGACGTCAGCCGACTGCCTTCCACTGATTGGACAGAGCGTCGTCACTGGAAGAGTGCGAGCGCTACGTCCGATATGAGAATCAAACCCGGAAATTTCAAAAACAGAGCGGCAACAGTGCCCGCCAATCTGTACCGAGACTTTTGTTATTCCTTCACCCGAGTTAAATGATGCTGTGTGTAAACCACGCTGTGGTCCGTAATCGAGGTGCAGACGAGTGAGTTTGGAGCTGACTAGTGGATCGAAAAAAGAGAGACGGACAATGCGGCCCCGCGATCACCCCCGTGCCGACCCCGGCCCCGCTGAGGAGGTACTAGAAGAACTCAGCTGTAGTGGAAAAGCACCTTTACCACGCCGTGCCGTGCCATGAAAGTGTAGTGGAAAAGCGCCATTACATATGACGATCATAGATATAGCACTGACTCTGAAATTTCCATCACTTTCAAACATCTGATGCATATAATTGGACATAAAGGTTTCTACCAAGTGTATTAAAACTACCAAACTGAGATGATGTGTGTCGTTTGACCCCTCACCTTCGCAGCAGGTTTTCTCGGAAGGTGACACGATTCTTCCTCCAGTTCTCTAGTTCGGGGCTGTTCAGTTCAGTGGCCTTCAGATGGTCCAACACGGTGGAGTCTTTGCCCTGCTTCCACAGCTCGTAGCGATCGGGCTGCAGGCATCGCACGAAAACATCCATGGAGATCTTCACCATGTCCTTACGACAGGTACACTGGATGAAAAAAAAACAAACAAACAAACAAAAAACACCAGAGAAAGATGAGAAGACTCTACGTTAGTTTAGGGAATAGCTGCAGCTCGGACACGAACAAACTCTATTGTCCACGGCAAACAAGTAAACAAACAAAAAGCTAATTAATTCCTGGTCAAATAGCACCTGGGAACCACTGTCACATCACACTACACTCAGCTTTACAGAGTGTAATCCTCCACTGTGGTAGAATACTGATGTCTACGTGGAGAGCGGGGGCTACACATGACAATTTTAGGTACACTGACTGCGCAGATTTTTGACACACAATTTTTGACACACAACTAGGCAGTGAGTTGATTAGAAAAGAGGAGGTGACCTTCTGTGGGAAACCGATGAAGATCGACAACAAACAGCATGGAAGCAGAAATCATACTCTGCAGAGAAACATTTTTTTGACTTAGTTTTTATGTATTTAGGTTAAGAATCTGCATGTTTTTTTATAACCAAAAAACTATTCAGGCTATAATCTTTTGGATGATAGCCTGAATAGTATCGTGCAGATTTCTTAGTAGTCAAATGCAGTCAGGTTTTGCACAACAACTATAACCACAAGGACAGTTTGTACACAACTAAGATGTGCTGTATATTTTGAGAGTTTTGCCACAATTCATCATCAATGCAACAACATGTGATTAGTTTAGAGTGCAGGATGGTTGGGTTGGGTCACTGCTCTGTAAAATACTCTCCCAGTTACTGGGACCCAACTGGAGTGGCCAACGAGCAGTTACTCCATGGAGGCTGTTGTGTTATTCAACATCAACACCAAGTTAGTCTGATATATGAGGGAGAGTAAAATGAGGCATGTGATAAGACCTGGTAAACGTGGTACTGTGCAGATTTCATTTGTAGTCTAAAAGAGACTGACAGCGGCATCTGGCAACCACTCAGACTTCAAAATGCCTCCACAAACCTTCATAATGATATTGCCGGTGAATGAATCATTCTGCTGACTGGTGACAGAGCTGTTAAATGAAACCACGGCGCTGTATATAAGCAAGGGGGAAATGGCAGGTACAGCAAAAAGAAGTTTGAGAATGATGGAAACAAAAGGAAAGAGATGAAACAAACAAAGACGGGGGAGGAGAGAGTGAGATGAAAATATTTTCTTTTGTGCCTGGCTTGCTGTATTACATTCTAGCCCTATTATTTCCCGAGTTGTGCTGAGAGCCTTATGTTCAATTACTGGAAACACAGCAGCTCTCCCTCCCCAGCAAAACAATATCCTGCCTACATCTCATCGAGACAACACTTGACAGACGGAAACATTAAAATATGGTGTCGGGTGGAGGGTGCTGGAGCGGGAAGTGGGAGGGCAGACGGGAGCAAGTGAGCATGGGCACAGCTGATTGTTACCATCACGAAACCTTTAGTGTGAACGGTATCTGTCAGGAACCTACGGAGGCAAAAGAACAGCAGATAAATATTGCTCTTACGCTGACTGTATCTGGAAAAATATGCCACTTTAATTTGTCAATGGATATAAGGGCTGATTTTATCTTTATATAACTATTAACTAAAGATGCTATAGAGATTGTTGCCATCCTCAAGGGCCAGGATGAGTAACTCTTTATTATCATATAAAAACTTAATTAAAAGAGGGAAATACATTTGGAGATGCAAAAGATCGAGGAAAACAAAAACTCGCCCCGAGGCAGGCAGTCAATGAGCCCTAAAGTATACTTGAGCTCTTAATGAAGCCAAATTGTTGCAGCAACAGAAAACCAAGAGCCTGGGGACTTTCTATGGACTGGATGTGGCAAGTACTAATGACAAAACAGAGCTTGAGTCTGACATGTCTGACCCCGTCGCACAGTAGCTGTGAGGTTGTGATAATACAGAAATCTTTATGCTTGTTTTGATCACATTGTCGCCGCGGACGTAAATAACCAGGAGGAGAATCCAAAGAATGAAGAACGATTGGAAAGGTAATTAAAAACGGTAAAGATGCAAAATGCAGAAGAGGCCACGCAGCGGGGTTGTACATCATCCAGCTGCTTATGCTATTAAACACACTGTGAAATGAGACAAAAACTTATCTGAGGCCGTCTTTGCTTGTGTGTCTCTTCCATAAATGTTTCTTGGGTTTTTCACTGAGATGCATGCAGCAGAAAAACGCTGACCAAGTTTAAATAATGCTTAAATTGCTCTCATTTTTCTTCCCCACATTCTTATTTGTTTCCCTTCCTTATCTCCTCGTATACAATCCAATCAACAACAGCTGCTTAATGTGCTGAAAAGAGCGGGGATAATTTAAAAAAAAGAAAAAAACAAATCAGTAAGCAGTGTGGAAACGGTAATTAGTAAGTTGTGTATGGCTTTCACTACTGCGGACCTGGAGATGCACATAACAAACAGCATATACAGCACTGGGCTGCTGCATCTGTCGGGTTTATTTTTATGTTGCACCAAGTTTCCAGCTGTAAATGTCACCAGTATTTCAACTGTGATGAAAACACCATCCACTCATCTCACTATGGTGCCAGAAGCCTTGGGTCTTTCATTACAATATGGCTGCCCTCCACTGACGGTGGCTGACAGAGTGGAGTGAGTGTTCTTCAGATAAGTGAAACAATGAACATAAAACTGAACTACAGATGGAAAAATAGAAATGTAGTCTTTCAACGACATCAATATGGCTTCTGCGTTGGTTTTTGTTATTGGTATGCTTCGTGAGTTCATTGAAATTTTAATTAGGAAATTGCACATTCAAATTGCTTCCAGTCATATCCGTGATGTACTGGGGTTCAGCGTGGCAAATGCTGCCTTTGGGCCATTTCACATCTTTCAAACACCTAGAGTGTAGTTGTGATTATGAGTGTCATTACGGGTGAAATCACAGGTTTCTAATGTGATAATTAAAGTCTAGGTAAAGTATGTGTGCAACATGCTGTATTTACTATGACGATGATGACCCCAACCGTCCTTGAAAACTCTCTGGAGAAATGATGGGAATCCTTTTCTACTGCTAGATTTGTGTGGCAGATAATCTTCTTTCAATGGTCTTGGTCAATTACAAAAACACAGTTTGATTTCTATTGAGCATGTGAGTTGTTTTTTTTTACGTGGGCAGTTTGTTCTGGGCTGTGAGCAGTGTTTGCAGTAAGACCAATCATCCTTCCCCTACCCGTTTAATAATGCAGCGAGTCTACTACTAAGAGAACACATTTTGTTTATTGGTTATCGTGGACACAGGATGCACATAAAGCCTGATAAAAAATCAGCATGCCCAATCACAGCATGTCTGGCCTCGCCAAAACAAGACAAGTCTGCAAACAAATATAAAAAAGATGGAGCGGGTCATCTGCAATTCACTTTCAAGATGAAAAAGTGATGTGATTTAGTCTGGGAACTGGGAGGATCATTTCTGCTCCTCTCTCTGCCCTGACAGAGGAAAAAAAAATCACCCTGCAAACCTTGGGGAGCAGTGTGACTGAGCACTAAATGAACAGAGAGAGACTCTCATCCAGAATACTATAAACCCAGAACACAGAAACTGTTAACACTGAGCAACATTAATGGCACTTTCAGAAATAATCTGCAGGCATACTTCCACCCATCTTTGGTGCTTCAGTCGGCTCATTGCTCAGCTGTTCTCTTCCAAACTTGTTTCTACCAAAGTTATTTTTCCTCTTTTATACCAAGCAAACTAGTTTAAGTGGCTACCAGAGCTGCCTTGACTGCAGGTGTTCACTTAGTATGTCTGAAGGATGGGTCTGCGGCTGAGGAGCTTGTATTTAAGAGGACCGAGACATGGCGCACGTCCAAGCTCACTCTTTCTCTCTGTCTCTCTCACTCTGAGCCCCTAAACAGTGACAAATTTGATACAGGGCCCCATTGTTCACTGTCCTGTTTGGTGCTGACAGAATAGGGCTCAGTAGGGGGAGGACGGGAGAGGGTGGAGGCAGAGTCAAGCGAGTTAGCAGATGACTGCTTCAGTCAAAGACAGAAAGGGAGCTGGAGGAGAGAAACCAAGGGAGGGTGGGAGACTTATCAAGCATGTTGATGATGAAAGGGAGGTATAGAGAAATTCTATTAAAAAAATCAGACTAACTAGAACCTCGGCAAAACCACACTTAATCTAGCTGCTCAGTTTCTAAGCTAAAAGGCAATGGAGGTCATTTTTGTATTGTTTTTACCATGATGATCCTGTCATGAGAGGTTCTGTTGCTACCAAAAATACATATAAATAGTGCAACATCGGTTTTTGAACCAACTTATTAATGAGGAATGTCCACTTCAACATGTCATATGCCAATTTGTTGAGTGTAAGTGATTCACAGAAAGGAAACCTGAATGGGTTCAGCATTTTTGCTAAAAAAAAAACACAAAAAAAAAACATACAGCTTGACTGCTGCTGGGACTGAATTTAAGCAGCACTGGCCATCAGACAATTTCTGTAGCTTCTTTGCTACCGCACCAACTCAAGAGAATGGAAATGTCTGTGTGAGAGACAAAGAGAGAGAGAAAGATGGACGGGCAGAAAGAGTCTGTCTCACTTTGCTGAGCTGTTCTCTTTCACATTCCTCTGATTCTCTGCATGTGGTGCTGCGCTGTCGATTTGTCGACTCGGATTAGCGGTACAGAGTGGACCACTCTTCTTTATCAGACTGAGACAAGTGTAGAGGAGACGCTCCCCTGAGCACTGGGTTGAGGTGTGGGCTGCTGGAGCCTGGGCTACTGGTTCTTAAATTACAACTGGCCACATGGGTAACGTAGGAAGGCCAAGAATGAGAAAGAGGGAGATGTACTTCTGCAAACTGGCACCTCATAAATCTGACATGCAGCCAAGTAAGGAAAAAGCTGGGGGAATGGGGTACACACACATGTGCACGTGCACGCACACACACACACACACACACTCCAGGAAAGACAGGAGGAAGTGAACAGGAAAATGGAGTGGAATGTATTGAAAAGAGACAAGGGGGGAGGTTTTTCCAAGGGACACTGTGGTTGAGCTCCCATCCACAACCAACTCATGCCTTGTCAATTTCATGCTCAACAGCCCTCGGGCAAAGAGGCAGTTTGTGTCAACGGAAGGATGCGAGGGTATGGTTAGTGTCGGTAACAGATGGTGTGCAGCAGGGAACCAGACAACTGCTTTAATATTATGATATGAACTATTACTTCACCCCATCAGACAGGTCGCCGCTGAATCACACACGGGATCTAAACCTCCTCCCAGTGGAGCGTCTACATTTGCTTGGAGAGCGTTTGTGTGAGTGACGTGGTTTTCATATGTTTTCTTTTTACACCAAATTTCATTCCTTGTTTTTGCTGATGCTGCTGATGCAATTAGGTTTCTGACAACTGCCTTAATTTAAAGGAAAGTTGAGTTGGTTGGATGCTCATATTGTCTCTGGTTATACGTTCCCTTAGTGGTGACTTCATACCTTTCCAGATCAAATCCAAAAGGTTTCAAGAAAAACACATGTTCTATTTATCATCATGTCGCTTTCCAGACACAAATGCACGCCTTTTAGTCAAATGTCCAGATTTCACAACACAAAATTTTCATCTCTCAGTGACGTATCCTCGTTGCAGCTGTCTGCCCGATCTTACCTGGGTGGCCATCTTGCCATAGTCTACCCAGCGCAGGGTGGCAAAGTTTGTGGACTCTGCACAGTTGAAGCCGTGGTTGAAGCCGGCATGGTAGCCATAAGGAAAGGTGACCATAAACTCTCCTTCGTTCTGAGTTATCTGTTGGCAGAGAGAGAAAAACATTAGAACAAAAAAAAAATCATTAAGACTTTATATCACTTTAATTTCCATCTGTACTCTGTGAACTGAATTCCAGCTGAATCCCTATCCAATTCATCTGAGGAGAGAGAGATGAGAAATCTTTGATCACATTCATGGGTCTGCTGCTGCGTCCGATAAAGACAACTATGTATCTCATAAACCCACTGGCTGAATAAAAACTAATTAGGTCTCTCATTAAGGACAACATTAATCTTTGCTTTAATTGTTTTGGGAGACAACACTTAAATTGTTGCCACATTTTTATTGGACATTTTATTTCATCTTGTAAAGATGTTTCTGCTAAATAGACTTTGCAGCTGGGGACCACCGCAGCAAAGTGATGAAATTGCATTGGGGCTTGGCAGAGGGCTTTTAATTTGAAACGCTGGGCACAGGAAGCTCCATGGCGCTCCTTAACCTGAATAACCTCTCTAACCTCGAGTGCCTCAGTGCCCATTTTGCATATCTTCTAAATATTGCAATTTGCACTATTCACCTGTGCATGCAGATCTCTGTTTTATGTTCGGAGAGCAGAAATGATCAGCTCTGTGTGTGCATGCTGCCCACTTGGCTTTTATCTTATTTATGTTACAGTGTTTTTGATTAAGCCGATTATGATTTGCAGCGATGAATGCTTATTTTCTGAAAATGATCTGCTCCAAATCTAAAAGAAGTTCTATAACTAGTGATGGATGTCACTTACACAACAGCTGCCATTAAGTATACGAGAATAAGGAAGGAGTTCAACTCCTCAGTAACAACTTTTCTCTAAACTTTTCTGACTTGTGAGCGAAATTGATTCAGTCTAACAAAACTGCTGCTCCAAGTGTTGAGTGTCTTCCCATGAGCTCAGTGTTATTCTGAGAATTTTTTAAGAAATGTGAGGACAAGTTAACCACGTTCTTTTTTTTTGTAATGCGTTGCCCCAAAACATAAGCCCTCTATGTCTGGCTGTGGATCTCAGCTTCTTTGTGAAGCTTGGATCGAGGCAATCGAGAGACACATCAAGCCAGACAAGGTGACAGGCATGAGGGGAGAGACAGGGGTAGAGGCTGAGAGCGGGATTTAAACTTCCTCGACTAAAGGCAGTGGTTCAGATATCAAACGCCCCTTTTTACTCTTGCAAGAACGCAAGAAGACGATTTTATTTTTACACATGAATCAAGAGCGGTACTGTAGGTATGTAACGAGTAACATGTTCGCTGTGATAATGACGTCCTGAAGGGGGAGTGAAAAGATAAATGGGGTGGGGGGAACCCTCTGCTGACAGAGGAGATCTGTATGCCTGCTATCAGCCAGTTTTGTTTTGTTTTTTCCATTCAATCTTCTTTTTTTTCATGTGAGGAACGTAAACAGCGAGGTGAAAAAGAAAGCCAATTAATTTTCTATGACAGACACAAGGGAAGATCATTATTCATACTGTATCAATACTACAGCCTGTAGCAGCCGTGGTGTTTATGTCAAAGCTGAGCCACTAACCTTCCTTGCGATGTCATTCATCATTCAAAACAAGCCCATCTCTTCAGCAATGTATGCAAGGTTTACTTATGCTAACAGAGCAGAGCAGGTGTGGAAAATGCATCTTTGATTCCCTTTTAAACAATCAAATGACATATTCCAAGATTTAATAATGATAATAACAATAATAACATAATATAATATATCAGTTTCAGCTCCAACAAACAGTTAAATTACCATGTTCTGTATGTGAAGGTGCATGGGTTCACATAAGCCTGGCATCAATCAATATTTACTTGTAATGGCTGAAATAATTAATAGTTTGTGTTCCCCATTTTACATAAAGGTGTTAAAAGTTAATGTGATGACTGAAGTAAGTAAGTAAATGCAGACCATTCATTATTATGGCCTGTGCTGTGCTTGTTCGCCACTTCAAATGGTAGATAGTATACGGTGTTTGAGTTCTTTGACCATGGGATGATGATAAACTAGCTTTCTTCAGTGGACTGTAAACATTTGAGTCAGCAGATGAGAGTGTGGGGAACAGTGAGTGATGAGTGACACCGTGTCAACCCATTTATGAAACTACTTTTGCACAAGCCTTATGGCTGACATCTAATATTTGGCAAAGTTCAAGTCTAGCACATCCTAACCATAATCCAGACAGCGCCACCTCTGCTTGGAAACAACATGGGAAATATACAATTGTCATGATGACTAATAAAATATCCATTTTTGTCACGCAACATCGACTAGTAGTCAGTGGCCACTCACCCTGTCAAAAGGAATGCTGTATTTCTTTAGGATGGATGGAGATATCAGCGTCATCTTGTGGCGGAGGAAGGCATCGCAGCCTTGAGAACTGCCAGGGAAGAAGCCTGCGGAGGGTCACAACAAGCACATGACATTTAACGCATTTTACTGGTAATCCCGATACGCCGTCTATGAGAGAAGCTCAAATTTTCTTGATAAACCCACGAATACCTTCATAAATACTACAGGCATCAGCAAAGCTTGGTCTACAAACACAGGTTGTAATGAATAACTTAATCGCTACCAGACATTGTTTATCAAACAGTTTATGTCAAATCAAATTGTGGCGCTTGTTTCTAAAAGCCTTAAAGTATAATCATCATTCCCTGATCCAACAACAATTTCCTAATGTCACGACATCCAGCTGCGTGTTTGCTGCCTGTCAGATGGCACAAGTTTGTCGGCGAAAGGTAAACTTCCGCTGGTGTGGGAGCTGAACAGACAATAAATAATGTGGAGAAACTATATGCGTACAAAGTGGTGTAAGTGAAGCTGGGCGTCCTTTCTTTTCAGACAGCCTAATTAATCATTACACAGTCAAAAGCTATGCACTACCTATCAAAAGCCTAAATTCTGGACCTAATACACAGCATTCACACGGTTCATTATCAGTATGTGTGTGATTAGTAAATGGAGCTTTTCAATGATGTGGTGCTGCTTTAAGTATCTTTGGTAGTTTTGGAAAGAGGCTTAATTGGCAGGTTAAGTATCAGAGAAATACCGGATAAATACTGCCAATTAAACTGTAGTCTGCAGGAGGAATGTAACAGTGTTTAGCGATTTTTGTTAATCCTGCAACCTGGAAAAGGAAATCTGGTTTTCTGTTGACATGGGGGTGAATTAATTTACTGCCTAGAGTGCAGAATAATCACATTACCGTAGTGTATGTAAATTCGTTGTTTGTGTGCCTCTAGCTTGGATTTCTGGGGGAAATCTGATGGATCGCATTATGGCACAAAGAAAGACTACAGCACAAAACTGAAACTGGGAGCAGTCTTATCCCATTCAGTGCAGCCAAAAAGAAAACCTTTGCCTGAAGAACATCAGCTTTGCAGTCATGGAAAAAAAAAACATGTACTGAAATTGTGCAAGAAGAGGCAGCACTAAAACTGAAGGGCCGCCAATGTCTTAACCAGTGTTTCCATTTGTTTGCTGTGTAATTAAAATATTACAATGAATTAAAACAACATAATCTAGAACTGCTGCTATTTAATTGTTGGTGGCTCTGCTTCCCGGGTCATTAAAAAGAAATCCTGCCCACTAAAACTGTGTATTGTGCCGATGTGTGATTAACCTCTTTGTTGTTCGACAAAACTCCACCAACACAGCTGCTGAAACTGAAACTTTTGTGTTACAAAACAACTCCACTTCCTTAAAAACACACAGAGTTGGAGCTTTGAAGACCCGACATGTCTGTCTAAAACAAAGTCTCACTTGTGCTCTTGGAGACAGAGCTAACTCCGATGGCCTCTGCATAATCAAAGAGTTTCTTTTCCATCACTCACTTTCGCACTCTTTACTGTCTGTACCCACCAGTGCCTTAAAGGGGGGTCCATCCAAGCCTCCACCCAGTTAAACTTTAATGTGACTGACAGTATAATCGGCACCCATTTCATCCTTCATTTCACTGCATTGTTTCAGCCTCTGTTCTACCCTACAAAGCAAGAGAGGGAGAGAGGGTCTCTATTCTCTCATCGCCTGCCTGCTTGTTGGAGCTGATAAAGGTGAATAATGTGCCGACACAGCCCGGGTATTAATCCCCATTAAAATGCAGCTGGCTCTCTGAGCTCTCCGTGGGGTAATATTAACTTAAAGGCTTCATTCTGTCCTTTTGAGTTTTAAAATTAAGTTCCTGCCTACAACCTAGTACCCCCTCCTCCTCCTCCTCCTCCTCCTCCTCGCCTCCAAAATCCAAAAAGTCTGAAATAATGTGGAAATGAGGAGTGATAAGAGAAACGGCTGTCGTCGTGTCAAATATTTGGAGAGGAGTTTTCAAGTAACAAGACCATTGTCCTGCAGTCCCATTAGGAATTCCTACTACACTCATCACTGTCTTTTTAGGACCTCGTAAACAGTTGGCTGCCTGTGCAGACGATGGCTTTGATAGGTCAGTGGGTGCTAGTTAAATAACGTTGGCACCGCTTTCCTCCCACTGCCAGCTGCTTAGCTAGGAGAGGATGGATGCAGTCCGACGGTGACTGAAAGCTGAATGCCAACATGAAGAATGATAACACGGTTTGATGACATTTTATCACATCTATGATTCCAGGATTGCATTTACCTGTCCAATTTGAATGCTTACATATCCATTATCAAATCTATTTAACATAACCACTCAACAATCTAATTGACAACCATCATTTTTTAGGAAAACATGATGGATATTACACAAAAAATAGAGTAATCTTACATCTTTTTTTTACTGAGCAATTCTTTTTTCTAATGAACTAAAATGCACTGTAGGTACTGAGCAGGTGCAGAGTATGAAATATTTAAAAAGTTTAAATGGAAGATTAGTCTACTGTATGTGACTTCTCCCGACCAGCTGGGGAAGATTAACATGAAAGGATAAACATGGCATTGGGAAAAGAAAGCATGACATGCAAAGAAGATTGCACTGTAATTGTCCTTGTCTGTCACATGTCACATACTGTGTGCATTACATATCCCAGCCACTCCAGTACATTGCAGGTAGCAAGTGTCAGGGGCTATGTGTTGGTGATTGATTAGCTCTCAAGCTCTTCACATCAACAAGGACAAACTGTGTGTCTATTTAATGAGGTTTTAATTGCACAACTTTGCCTCATCTACCCCTGCATTCTGAACTACATGCAATACACAATGTAATCTTCATTGATCAACACAGAGAATAGGAGGAGGAGAACATGGCTGGAAGAAAGGAAGGGGAGAGAGATGCAAGCAGACATCTTGCACCAGAGAGAAGGGCAGATGGTTGACAAAACACTAAAGGCAGATTGGCTAAAGAGCCTCACTTCAGTCGCAGTTATGCGAGTCGGTCAGAAGAGCAGTAAAAAAGAAGCATCGTATCACAACCACCTCTGGCTTATAATGTTCACAAAAGCATGTTATTAAATTGGTTGAGTGTATTATGGATGGAGTCTGACACACCAAATAAATAAATCTGGTTCAAGTGTATTTCACTTTCGCAAAATCTGCAATGCTCCTGGGTTGTTATTACACGTATGCAGACAACACAGTGAGCAGCAGCAGCAGCAGCAGCCAGTGCTCCTCTGCACCATAAACAATCGATCAACGCGCAGTCCGGATCGGCGTTTTGATTGGACGTCGTTGTATTGGCTTCGTAGGTTTCCTCCTCTTTCTGCAGGACAGTTGACGCCGCCGGCTTCGGCTCAGCCAGCCTTTCACCCCCGAAATTCAACATCCACGGCCCTCCTGATCTTTTTTATTCTGAGCGAGTGCACACACTAACTGCTTCAAGCTGCTCTTCCTTCTTGAGCTCCATCTTGGCACAGCCAGGTGACAAAGAAATCTATGTTTTTATATGTGGTGAGAAAGCGGGATATGAAAGTTTGTCATCTCCTGAATACATGCACATTTAACCGCAGCATGTGCCACGGTGTTTACTGGGAGGACCGCTGACAAGAGGAGAAAGGGTGGTGGGGTTGTTTACCGTGAGTGGTAAAGGATTCTTCACAATGTTGTGCACGCTGTGCTTACGGGGGAATGAAACAGGCTGTAGCTGAGAACTGCTGCTTAACTTTGTTCACCTGTGTGAGGGACAACTAGCGAGCGAGCTCTGGCTGCGTGTTTTCAGTACATGTCCTGTGTGGAGAATGTGTAGCTTTCTAATGCAGCTCGAGGAGCAACATGGACACATAAGCTGTGTTTCCACTGCAGGAGCTCCTGATGGGGGACATAAAACGTCCTTCCACCGTGTGTGTCTTCACTGCAGAGTAGGACAAGTATAGGACCTGCCGGCCTCTCAGGCAACGTGACCAGTGTGCAACATTTTCGATCATTGCGCTGTTTTTATTTTTTTACTGCGCCTGTTGTTGTTGTTGTTTTTTCCAGCAGTGTAGACACTTTCTAATAATGCTAGGTTCTAAAAATGGTGTTTCGATTGTAGCGTAATCGCATAGTTGTCTGTCCACTTATCATACATCTTGTCTCTTACTGACTTATTCTCTTTTTTCCAGCTGTGTAGGCGCTTTTCTTTTGGGGCTTTCTCTTGGCATCACATCCCGCTTCGAGTATGCCCCATCGCCCCTGTGGGAAGTGATTAATCAGCGGTCATCCTCACCCAGGTGACGACCGTGGCCTGACTTGTGTCCAGAAAGCATGCTACCGATCTTGTCAGCCCTCTTCAAACAGACTTCTCAGAAGGAAATAAAGATCCAGCTTCCATGGTGTCATTTCACTGATATAAACTACAACCTCAAAACTCTCTGTCCTCAGATTGTCTACTTCCTAGATGATCACACAGGGGAGAACATGTAGCCGGCTTATGTGACTGGTTACTGAGTTTTATGTCAGTGTTTACGTCCGTCTTATTTGAACACTTCCTGCAGAAAAGGCCAACCTACGTTTAATCAATCAAATATTGTGTTGGTCATAATATAGAAGTTATTGCTTGTGTCTGTTGAATAACACAAGTGATAAGGAACTTAAAAAATAATGGCATATTAAATTGCAACTGCAATATTGGTTAAAAGAAAAACACAATTTGATTAATGTCCCAAATCGTTCAGCTCTGCAGGGCACACGGGGGTAAAATAAACAAAGCAAAAGAAAATAGTTTGAACTGGAAATGTCTTTGCTTCCTCACCTTGTGCCAGCCTCTCCAGCCTCTTCCCGTGCTCAGGTGGGATGGCATACCTGCAGACAGAGGAGATAAAGAGGGGATCAGTTAGTTTAGTGAAAGCTTTTAGCCGTTACCAAGACAGACACGTCAAGTATATTGCGATTGTTTCTCTTGTACATTTCCATAGACAATCTGATACTGATACATGTTCACAATCTCCTCTCAGATATTATCGTTTTAGAGTTTCTGACCCAGAAGCCCCTTGGGTTCTTTCTGCTCCTCTACTGAATTTCCAACTTTTATTGTCTCATCCACAACTTGAAGACCTTTTTGATCATTGATCATGCTGCAAGTTGTAAAAATGGAAATTGCAGGCCCATGAGATTGTGTCTGGGCAGCTTTGTTTGCTTTTAAAATATCATGAAACAACCGTTTCCTATTACAACGTCTAAAGGTGCTGAATAAAACAGAAACCATACAAAGCAATGGTAACAAGTCTTCCCATGAGGTGTGGGGGGATTGAGGCGAAGATGTAACCATTAGAGTAAAGAATATTTCACCTTGAATAAAATATTTGCATTTTATGCGTCAAAATTACTTTAAACAATGACTGTGTATAGATAAGAGGACATGTATGTTCATGATATGTATGCTGTAGCTAGCAACACCTTCCATCTAGTTGCCACCATGAAAAAGAACAAAAAACTCCTGCAATAAAATTAGCATGATTAACAAGAGGACATACCTCCAAGCATACCATAATAATAAAAAAAACAAACTACAAAAGCTCCCTGAACAACATCCTCACGTAGATACTAGATAAAACCTAAATAGAAATGAGCTAATAATTTGAAGGGAAGAAGAAGAAGAAGGGGAAACAGACAGGCTGGTGGAAAATGACCGATAAAGGGCAGGACCGGGGGAAATGACTGTTTTGGGAGTGCAGGGTTATTTCACAGCCCTCAGCACTTACCGTTTTAAGAAATGAAATTACCCATGCTGCTGCACACCTCACCGCCCCTCCCTCCCCCTTCTCTCTTACACATGCACTCATCATGCAAATCACTATTCTTGTCGATGTTTGAAGGGTCTGGAGGGAACAAAATGGAGGTTCGAGGCTGTGGTTGAGTTTTCTATCATATTGCTTTGATTGGCTACATTGTTCTGGTCCACTCTTACTTATCTTTTTTTCTATTACTGCTTTGTTTCATTTGTAATGATTAATTATTTTTCTCCTCTATTTTATTATTGTACAAATACGGCAGCCCTGTGGCCTTAGCACTGTGTAAGAGAAATGTACAACAAATAACAAAAGGTAAAGTGTTTGGAGGTGTTTGTAATGTTAATACATAAGGTAGGCGCAGTGAAAAGTCTCTATCATTACACTAAATATTATGTTACATTTAGATAGCGAGTTGATTTGCAAAACAGAGTGGGAGGGAGCCTGCAAAGCTCAAATCTAATCTGCTCATTACAGTTATAACAACACTTTTTAAGTGAAATTATTTCCTCTGGGCTGCTGAAACCTCCAGAGACTTCAGGCAATGAACTACTATCCTCTCTCACTCCTCAACAGCCAAGAGCATGTTGGAAACAAAAGGGAGAAACAGAGGGGCAAGCAATAGAACGAAAGAACAAAGATGGAGCGATGGCGTAATGCAACGACACGTAAGGAGCAAGAGAAAAAAAGAGGGCAGAAAAAGGGAGGGAGAGGGAGACAGAGAGAGAGAAACACAAAGCAAATGCATGAGTCGTTTTCAACCATGGAAGCCAAGACACGGAGCCACACTGCCACCTGTCGACTAAAGATCTGAACTTCAGAAAGGTGCCTCATCCTTCAATATTTTATTTTTACAGCCTGGATTCATACAACTGCCCAGCATCAGAGGCTCTTGACCAAAGTTTAGTCTTAATGCCATTAGGGAGCAGGGTTATCATCTCAATTCAGGTTAATATTTCAGGGAGCTACTGTCTGTGTTTTTGTGTTTTAAGAACATAATCTTTTTTTATGTCTGAGCAGACTTTATTACGAGTAATGACAAACACAGAGAGAGCATATTCTTACTTTAACCTGATCTTCTCACTCTTGGTTTTTAAATTACCAACCTCACACTCCGCTCTATCTTATACGTAAGTCCCGATATGACCCAGTTCAACACTCTGACTCGATACCACTTGTATGTCTTTGCTCTGTTCCTCATTTCTGGTTTGTGTATCTAACACTTGTCACAAAGTGTTTTTGGGTGTGTGCCCTATGTGTGTGAGCACTTCATTGCATAGCATCGCCCATTTTCACGGCTGTGCTGCTGAAAATACATCTTACAACTCAAATAGACCGAAGTCAGTCTGCACTCATTCTGAAGTTATGTTTGACCAGAGCCTCACACTGGTGGTAAGAGGGTTTGTGCTTTGCTTTTAGATATAACTGAAATGAACTTGATACTGATCTTGTCATCCCTCTCAGTTACACAGCTCATCGGTACATTTTTTTAAAGTATTTAAGTATTCCTTTAGAGGTGTTTTTGTCCTCAGGAGCATCATTTCAGAGTTTATGTAAATGTGCACGAATTTCAGAGACGCCTGCGCTAGAGAACATCCCTCAGATGATCCCCTCCATCCCAGCATCAAACTAAACAAATCAGCCGATCAGCGTGTCTCCTCCTGTTCCCTCCCTCCTAAGGCCACAGTTGCCATGGCAGCAACACGTCTGTCAACCCGGCAGCAGAGACAGAAAAACACACAAATAAAACAACACACGCCAAAATGAAGGCTTGAACTTTTCCACCTCTCTAAGGAAGACCATGATTTATCTATTGCGGGACAGCGCTCCTAGCAGGTGGAATTAAGACGTCTTGACAGCATGAAGGGCGACACAGTGTGTTGTGTTGTGTGTTTTTCCATTTTCACCTTTACAGACAGTTTAAAGAGTATTAGGCCTATGTTTCCTTTTCTTCAGTGTTTTCTGGCTGAAACTGGGCCACTTCTGTTAAAAGAAACTCAACGCTGAACAAAAGAAAATATGACCAGAAGTTAGAAATTAGCTCATAATTTACAGCATATTCACATTTTTTGCAACCCCACTCCAAAAACTAATAAAAATCTCCAATTAATCTACACTCCATAGTTCATGCCCCATAATGCAAAGGTGGAAGCAGAGCTTAATTTTCCCACCTTTTTAAAAAAGAAAAAGAAAAACTGAAATATCGAACTATTATTCAGAACCTTTGCCATTAAAAAAAGAAGAAGAAAAAGTCTGTCAAAGACTATAGACGAGTCTGAGGACTAATGGATTCAGAAGATACGCATCCCTTTCCTAGAAGTTACAGCTTCAAAATATCCCTTTCAATTCTCTTTCGTCAGCCTTTCCCTACCTTCCCTCCGCATGCTCCGAGGCTAATCTTTTATCTGACAGCAGCTACTGGTGTGTGTTGAGGTAGAGGGGTGATCGAGAGGGTTTCAGCAGTAAAAATAAAGAGAAAGAGAATGATGGGAAGGACTGTGACAGAGGGAAAATGAGGAGAGGCTGAAAGTGTGTGTGTGCGTGTGTGTGTGCGTGAGTGTGTGCATGTATGTGCATGTGTGTGCGTGTGTGTTAATGGCATGGTGTGTTTAACAGCCTGTAAGTGCCCGACAAGTGTAAAAGTGAAAATGATTCAATTTCAGAAGAATGAAGGTGGGAAGGCTCAGTGAGTGAGTGAGTGAGTGGCTGTGTGTGTGTGTGAGAGAGAGAAGAGAGAGAGAGAGAGAGAGAGAGAGAGCATGTGCTTAAATAGGGGAATGAATGGTGTGCCTCCGTCTATCTGTGAGTTAATTAGTCTAACTGACAGAGATGACAGTGAAGGCAAATCGAACAGAAGTATAAAGAGGAAGAAAGCAAGAAAGGAAGCAAAAAAGTAAGAACATATAGGTGTATCATCTCATTAGTGAGTTTGAGGGCACTACAACAGGCCTGAGGAGATTTAGGAGTAACATGTCATATTGAACACTGGCCAGGAGGAAATAACCCGACCTACTCTGAACGGTTCAATGCTCTGACCCATTTCTAAAACAAATCAGTGATCTATAACCCAGGATTAAAAACTAGTTAATTTTTAGTAAAATTACTTGATACTTTACTAGTAAAGTCTTCTTCTTTTTTTACAGTTCAGAGATGTATAGAGGTTACACTGTAGTATGTCTATGATGGTGCTTTTGTTTATAAATATCAGATATATGTATCCGTCAGTGTCAACTCAAGGATTCAATAAAGCGTATAATACAAAGGCAGATATACTTTAAAAAGGCCACACAGGCTGTGTGACACACTCAAATTTCTCAAATGTATTGCTGTGTATTATGATTGGCATATTTGAAAGGTTTTCTTTGTTTATCTCTTGCAGTATTAATGAGTGGTCTTGTAAAAAAAAAAACACACAAAAAAACAAGTCCTGGTGTATCTTCAAAGGGCAACACACACTGGTAGCCTGCTGTGCAGATCAACCCCTGCACCTATTATTTTCTGTGTGAGACCCTACACTGACAGGCATCAAGGCCCCCAGTGTGTTTAAACATGCTCACTACTCCTGCTTCCACAACCTCACTCATGTTGCCCCTATGCATTTGTTCTGTACATCATTGATTAAAATGATGCAACCAGAAGCCCCTGTTTAAATGTCCGTGAACTGTAACACACAACATCAAGCGCTGCATCATTTGTATCAGATTAAAGATTTTAAACCAACTGTTGCCATCCAGGCTGAAGAAAAATGCAGGCATAAACCTCTGCTGCTCTTTACAAGCATGGCTCAGCTCCCGTTGAACACCAGACTGAAAAATCACAGCTTGATGAATGTCATTTATATATCTATATATATACACATATATATATAGATATACACACACGCGCACGCACCTTGACAGTGGGTTGTAAGGATACATAGCCACTCTCAGCGAGAGGTGTGAAAAATGAGACAGGCAGATGATTTTAATGAGATCACATCTCAGAGAGCAAAAACACGCAACATACACACACAGCGATTACACCACTCCAGGAGGAAGACAGGAGAAGGGGAAAGGTGGAAGGGAAGCATACTGTGACAAAAATGAAGACAGGAGAGAGTAAACAGAGAAGCCAAGCACGCACACGCGCACACACACACTGTAACACTGTATTTCTAAGGCTAGGTTGACTCCGCTCACTACCTGCAGTGCCGAAGATCAAAAAAATATTGAATGAAAGAATTGGGGGAAAAAATACACAAACACAGATGCGCACATAAGAATCAATTTTTTTTCGGGAACCAGGGGCCACCAAGGTTGACTGACAAGAAAACAAAAGGAAATATAATAATAATGCACAAAATAGAAAGTCAGCAAGCTCAACAACACTCAAGCCCATGTAGCCTCCTATACTGTAATGTACCATATGGTTTCAGCAAACTTTCTGTGGATTTGCAAGAGCGAGATGATGATAAAGTCTGACTTTCACACCAGTACGACTCATAGCAAGGTTTGCACAGTTTGCTGTTTTTTCTTGTGCTCGACATTCTTCGGAGATTCGCTGCAGATGTTTGAGAGAACAAAAGAGAAAACAATCGCAAACTATTCTTAACCAAGCTGACAAAAAATCATAGAAGGAAAAGGTAGAAAAACAAAACTGAATTCTGGCATTATTCATGAAGTGTGTCCAAATACCTTAAGGTCAAAAACACTATTGTAAAAACAAACAGACGCCAACCACAATCAGATATCTCAAAGGTTTATCCACCAAACAAAGGACTCGCTGGTGGTGAGATAGCCAATGAGAAGCCACAGTGCTGCGAGTGCAAAGCAGTGCGCTCAAACAACGGCACTGTAGTCAGGAGAGATGAAAAAAAAACAAGTACACAAGCTCCAGACACACATTATGAAAACATGAGTCTGTGAATTACGCAAGTGGCATAGCTGAGGTGTTTAATACCCAACCACAACTTTTCACCTTCAAGCCCTGGTCTGCTACAACTTCAAACTAGTTCACTGAGACAAAGGCACTGATGACCCCCAGACAGGTTTCTGCCTGTACGTAACAAATAGCAAGTCTGCCTGTTCATATCAGTACCACAAAAAATCAAGAACCAAGAAGCATAACTGAGAATACACTCTACCCTGTACCGATTGTTTGCGTTCATCAATAAATCACAGTGATGCTCAAGACTGATTGGGCCCAAAGGTAATGAGATGGTATTCCTTAAAAATAACTCTGCCTCCACAGTTTAATAAATAAAGTATCCTCACTCAGACAGATTTCTCCCTGTTTGATTCATCATGGCTGTGCTACCTCATCTCCACAAGCAGATTATGTTCCTGTTAGGCTCCACATGAACTTTAGGTGGTGCTGTAAAACCAGACACTTCACAGCAGCCGGGCAGGCAGTGTCATCAGGCTGTTCTACTACCCACAGTGCAACAGGGCCGGCCAACGTGTCACGTGCTGCTTGTTTCACAGGTTCTGGCAGTTATCGCTGTAATCCAGTCCAACCATTTTTGTGAAAATCACAAACCGATCGCTACTGCCATGTCAACTATAGCCTCCAACGCTGGTATGTGACTGCCAGCTATACTGACACACAACTACTGTGTGGCAAGCACAGACTGTAAAACCAATTAAAAAAGTGAACTAAAAGGAACTACTTTATGACAGATATGACTCCACAAAACTTTGTATATGATATATAACATTATCCACCGCTCCATGGATTGATTTCTTGTTGGCTTTATTAAAAAAATGCACATGGCCGGGAGGAGGGTTAGCAAAACAGTGGAAAACCGACCGGACTTCCATAGTTCCCCTTTAAAATGACATTAGTGTGGCTGTAGAGAAAGCATCTAGACAAAACAAACAAAAAAAGTGACTGACCAGGACTTGGACTGTCCAAAGTGCAGGTAGTTAATGCTGTAGAGGTCCATGTCCTCTGTGTGCCAGGCAAACGTTGTCTTCCACATGCCAAAATATAGATATGGAGTATTGACACCCTCAATAACGATGCCACACTCCTGCTCCACCATGTCCAGCAGCGTGTTGAGATGGCCGATGTTCCACTCGTCAACACCCTGCACAGAATAACATGCAGTCTCATGATTACCATGTACGATGACTCTACCACCAGATGGTGCTGTAGTCAAACAAAAAATTAATTTTTTTCATTTACAGGGCAAGGTATAACAGTTACAGCATATGGATGGAGAAATCTCTATGATACTCAAACACACAATATTTGAAGCAGTTTTAATTAATCACCTAGAATTACAAGTAACAATTGTCAAAAAAAAGTCTAAAATATGCATCCTATATAAATGCAAAAGGTAGAGAACATCTTTTATTTCCACAAATCATGTGATTAATAACACTGATCGAAATATCAAGCAAAAGACAGCAGGGTTACAAAATGAGCTATAACACACACACACACAACCCACACACACACACACACACACACACACACCCCTCACCTCATCATAGATGGAGCCACTGACATCTGCACCATAAATGGGTGACACAAATGTCAGGTTTTTCCAGTACTTTCTCTCCAAGTCATCAAAGTCTTTGTGGCGAGGTGTGCAGTACCTAAAAACAGAACAGAACCAGATTGTCAGCTGCAAGAAGAGATGGCCTATCAGCTAAATCCTCACGTTCAAAATTTATCAGTTTTCAATCACTAACTTTTTACCCATTTTAGATGAAAAAACGTAATTAAGGCCTAAGCAATCTCCGATAACTCATAATTTCAGGCTGCAATAGTCAACCTAGGACGTTGCAGGAAGTCTCAAACACAGCCTTGATGTTCATACATGCACCACTGTAGCTTCCACAAACGTCGACATAACTAACATAAGTTACAACTAAGGCACGAAACAAACGTTTTTATTTCTTGCTGGAGGAGTTTCATGCAAATCATACACACAAATGACATCCCAACAGATGTAGCTTAAAACATTTGCTGAGGTACTTGGGCAAGTGGTGGAAATTACTACTGAAAAATCAATTAACATGCTTAAATGTTTTATTATTTAACGGTTCAGGGAAGAGAAATCAGCAGCACTGGTAATGTATTAAATTTTACTACTGCTCAGAAGGCAAAAGCAAAATAGAAGCTTCTCATCATCAAGCTTCATTTATAATGTACTATGTATTATATGCGTATCTGTGTGTATGTGTATGTGTATGTGTATGTGTATATATGTGCACATAATAATTTCCCTAAACTAATTTGCAACTCATTTAATGCATTTCTATTTATCTCTTATTCTTTTTATGTATTATTCCCTTTTTCTTTGTCTGATGAGAATAGAATAGAATAGAATAGAATAGAATAGAATAAATACTTTATCTGTTTCAAATAGACAGAAATGTGTGTTTTAAAACAGCTCCATGAGGCATTAAAACACAATTAAAATCCACACCCAGGCATTAAAGACACTCTTAAAACACACACCACAACAGATGTTTGTTTGTCGTCGATTTAAATGTGTGAAGAAGTGAAATGAAGAAGCTTCTCATCATAAGTTGCCTCCTCCTCTAAACATTTTTTAACAAAGTCTCCAAGCACGAAATAATGACCCCAATTAAGCGCCTGGACTTGGCCCCAACTTACTTCTTGCTGTTGGCAAGCTTGCGGTATTCTCCCACGGTCATTGACTTCTTCTGGATGTTGTACTGGGTGAACAGACCCGACTGACCTGTCACCACCTGCATGATGGGAGCTGGAATCACCATATCCTCGATAGTGTCATAGGATTTCCGAGGCTTCCAGCCCTCCGGGGGAATCACCTGTTGAAGGGAGCATACACTAAGTTACATTCATATAGGCTAGAGAGGTTTACAGTGACTTCATGCCACATCCAAGTAAATGTTTAACACTGTACAAGAATATCCATAACACCCCATACAAGTTTTATTGTTCTTTATCTGGGGCATGTACGACTCTATAATCCACCTTGACATTCAAATACTTTTGCTTTCTTTTAACCAGTAACTGAATTTGCACAATCAGTTTTTGGATAATCAGATATTGATAACTTATCTAATTTATTACTCATTTCACTTTAATCAAAATGATCTTATGACAGAACTATTAAGGACTTTTGATTTTTTTTTAAAGGTATATTTGTTCTCACCTTTGCCAAGCCAGCACGGTGAGCCCCTTGACTCTCCATATACACGATGTATTTGGCGAAGTCTTTAAACTCCTCCACGGTGGGCCTAAAGGTCATAATCTTGCAGCTGGGGTTCTTGGCGCTGACTGGTGGCACTGGTTGCGGTGCAGGGGCCGGGGGGAGCTCAGGATCTGTAACGATACCTGGGGCCAAGTCTGGGGCTGCAGGCTGAGCTGGGATGCTATCTGGAGCAGCATCATGTTCTGAGGTCAGCGCTGTGTCGGGGGTTTCAGCTATTGCTGGCTCCTGGGAGGGAATCTGTTCTTGGGTTGAAGTGGAGCTGAGAGCAGGAGGTGAGGCCGGTGCAGGGTCTGAGGGTGAGGTTGGGGCAGGCTGAGGAGTCGGCACCGTGTCCATGGGCATGTCGGTAGCCATTCGGTCGTTGAAGAGTTGCAGGTGAACCTGGAGAGGAGATCACGGGCTATTAGGACATATTCAAAATATTTCAGCTTCTTTTTATTCAAACATTTTTGTAAACTCAAATAGGGAACAGCTGCAAGATGGATAATATGTAGGGATGCACCAATGCATCGCCATCGGCTGAACATTAGTATCGGCCAATATTCACCTCGCTGACTGACATCGGCCATTGGAAAAATACTGATGGCAGTGTCCAATGTTTTAAGTATATACAGTTGTGTTCAAAATAATAGCAGTCCGACATCACTTGCAAGATAAATCACTGATTTTGTTAGAATTTCAACTTTTTTTTTTTTCAACTTTTTCTAGAAGGTTTAGTAAAGGTATAGAAAACCAACAGACCCAACAGGCATGATGTGCATGCTGCCGATTCTGTGAAACTGAATCATTTACTGAAAGGGGCGTGTTCAAAAAAATAGCAGTGCCAGGTTCAATTATTGAGGTCATTGATTATGTGAAAAAAAATAGGTGTTAAACAGGTGGCCCTTATTCAAGGATCAAGGCAACTGATGCTGCATATGCTGGCTGTGCATTTGTCCTTGAAAAACAGAGTAAAATGGGTTGTTCAAGACACTGTTAAGAAGAAGAGCATTCTTTGATTAAGAAATTAATAAAAGAGGGGAAAACCTATAAAGAAGTGCAGAAAATGATAGGCTGTTCAGCTAAAATGATATCAAAAGCTTTAAAATGGCAGCCAAAACCAGAAAGGCGAGGAAGAAAAAGAAAAACGACTATTCGAAGGGATCGGAGAATAACCAAAAATGGCAAAGGCTCAGTCAATGATCAGCTCCAGGAGTATCAAAGAAGATCTAAGATTGCCTGTGAGTACTGTATCAATCAGACAACGTCTATGTGAAGCCAAGCTACCACCAAGAAGCCCCCGCAAAGTCCCATTGTTAAAAAAAATACATGTAATGAAGCGGTTACAATTTGCCAAATAACACATTGACTGGCCTAAAAAGAAATGGCGTAATATTTTGTGGACTGATGAGAGTAAGATTGTTCTTTTTGGGTCTAAGGGCCACAGACAGTTTGTCAGACGTCCTGCAAACACTGAATTCAAGCCACAGTACACAGTGAAGACCCCCACCCCCCCACAAGCATGGTGGTGCAAGCATCATGATATGGGGATGTTTCTCGTACTATGGTGTTGGTCCTATTTATCGCATACCAGGGATCATGGATCAGTTTGAGTACATCAGAATACTGGAAGTAGTCAAGTTGCCTTATGCTGAAGAGGAAATGACCCCAAACAAGACAATGACCCCAAACACACCAGCAAGCGTGTAAAAAAAGATGTCAACAACACTGCTATTTATTTGAACATTATATTTCTTGACTTTCTGTAAAATATTATCTAATTAAATTACTTTTTCCAATTTTCTTGGTTTGAAATAGAATGTGCAGTGTCCCCAATGCAGTTGTGTTCCTTAAAATACAATTTATTTGAAGAATTTTTAGGTTTACTCACCTTTTTAAACACACTGCTATTATTATGAACATAACTGTATATTTTTTTGACGTTTTTGCCTTTATTTAATAGTACATAGTGAGATAGACAGGAAAGGGGGAGGCAGAGAGAGGGGAATGACATGCAGGAAAGGTCTGCCCGACACGGGATTGGAACCGGGGATGCCTGCGTTGAGGACTGTAGCCTCTACATGGGACGGCCGCCTTAACCACTGCGCCACGCACCGCCCCAACCAGCGTCCAATGTTTAGCTGTTATGTAGCTTTTTTTATGTTTATGTATATTTAAATCGTATAAAAGTTTCTTTCTTTTTTTTGTTGTGAAATACAAAACAAACAACATAGTGTACATATGTCAGTCTATATACAAAGTGTTGTATGATGTTATGTAGCATATTGTGGAGGAGAAGCTTGTTTTTTTTCTCTCTTTTTCGGGGGGACGTGACTCTGCCCAGATGCAGGAGGGCACGTGTTGGTGGCAAATGTCGGTTGTGTAAAAGAGTTGGTTGGAGTAAAAGAGGAACAAATAACAAAGAAAAAACATTGGCAATCAACCAAATTGTTATTTTAAACATCAGTATCGGCCCAGAAAATCGATGCATCCCTAATGATATGGAATTGCTCAGACAAGTTTGTGAATTTCGATTTTTATATGGAGTGCAAGTTTTTTTTTCTTTTTCTATTGGAAATTCCTACAAGACAACGATATTGTAGGAGAAAATCGTGATGTGACCCTCTGATGACATGAAGTAGGGAACTACGAAACCAGAAAATAGAAATCCCCAAATAAACATGAATAGAGTTAAAACAAAGACACATGTTAGGCCGGGTTCAGGCTACACAATTTTTTTGTCTTTCACAATGGTCACCATGTCAGATTAAACAATCACAGTGACAACAATGATGACCGATCACCCTGCGCGAGTTCGACATAGGCCATCGGGGAGGCGTCACAACAAACTGTCAATCTGGCTACTGTAGTGCTGTGTGTGATGTGAGGGGTCTTCAGGGGGACGTGTCTAAGCGTCCCCTCGCTCATACACGAAAAAGAGAGGAAGAAAAAACTATAGTGGAGCTGTTCCTGGGTCTGATGAAGAGGACAGTATGGACGGTCTGTTCTTCAGACAGAACATGAGGTACCTACAATAACGAATGTCTTCACCTCTAAACCATTGATTCACTGACATTGCACACATGATGTTCACAATACATCAGAGCGCTCTGTCATCCTACTGGTTCACACCAAGGTTCACGACGTAGGAGATGTCAGACTAGGGGAGAAACTAAAAAAGTTCTAACATGCTTGACTTTCTGTCGGGGTGTCGTGGAGCATCCTCGACACAAAATCGCTGTTCGTCAGTTATGTCGCACTACACGTCCGTCGTCCGATTGTCGTTCCCGACACTGGAAATTTGTCGGCCACGACAAAAACGCGTGAAAATCGGCCTGAAATCGTGTGTGATCCTGCCTTTACTCTGCAGTTACTGCTTTCCTTGATACTGCTACAGATCATGTTTTATTCCCTCACAGCTTCCCTGCCTCATCTAAAGACTCCCTCACTTTAATAAAACATTTCCAATGCTGATCCTAATATTGATACTACTGACAATGTGTGTCAGTAGTAGTAGTAGTGAAAGTAGTGAATGATGAACATTGCACTATATTGTCACAGTTCTGTCTGCAGCCTGCACATCCACAGGTGCAACTCATTAAATCTGATTATTGTGGAAAAGTTATTATTATTTTGTAGTTTAATTCAAAAAGTGAAACTTTCATATATTCTAGACATATTCTTTCAAATATTCATCATATGAAAGGTGAAACATTCAAAGCCTTTTTGGTTTTAACTTCAATGATTCATTCAAAAAAAAAAATTTAGAAGAAGTTCAAAATTCAAAGTCAAAATCAGAAATCCATCTCGACCACTTGTCCGTGCAGGGCCACAAAGTGCTGTGTCAAAACACATTTATGGGTAGTTGACTGGAAAGGAAACGTGAGAGGAAAGGTGCACAAGCATCAGGGATGACCGCAGCCTTGAGAGGATTGTCAAGCAAAGCCGATTCAAGAACTTGGGAGAGCTCCAGTCAGTGCAATGCAATAAAGGAAACTTAAATGCGGCTCCTACTCGTTCTAAGTGTTTATCCTGGGCTAAAGAGAACAATCTTCCGATGAAAGTAGCCTACATTTTGCATTTCATTTGGAAGTCAAGGGGGAACAGTGGAGAGAAGACACACAATCCAGGTCATTTTAAGTCCAGTGTTGAGTTTTCACACGGAATTTTGGTGACGTCTTATTTGCTGATGTTGGTCCATTGTGTTTTATCAAGTCAAAAGTCAAGGCATCCATCCACCACGAGATTTTAAAGTATTTCACACTTGCATCTGTTGGCATGCTCTGTGCCAAATAGATACAAAATTCCTTTGCCAGCAAACCTTAGCACTAGCACCGTTCCTGCATGATATCAGCAAAATGTCCAATGTGCAATGACACTGTTCGATATTGCGATGACGATATGACTTGCGACAAATACTCAGGTGTGCATATTAACCATATAGTTCTGTGTCTGAGAACAACTCAAAACGCAATAGCACATATGCCAGGCCTGTAGTGGCGCTGTAACACTGCCACACAAACACACCAAAAACAGAGAAGAAGAGTGGAAAGCTTCCCCGCTGTAAACAAACTCCAAACATTATAAGTGGACTAAACACGAGAAGTCGTGCGAGTACAAACACATCCATCGATGCCGCGTGGACAATGACATGGCTCAGGTGCAGTATCTGAGGGGCCTGATGGAAGTCCGCCATTGTTGTTGTTATGTTACAGGTATGAGATGTATGAGTGTGAAGTGAGTATGAAGACATGGCGCCTGTAAATAAAACATATTGTCACACCTGAATTGTTTTTCCTTGTGCCGGCGGACCACTTGTTAGACGCTTGTTTATCCTGTTACATGCAGCGTCTGTTGTCTGTCTGACGTCTGCCCGATTTCACGTGAATGCAACATCAAGAATACGTTCCAATATGCAACCACACCGCTAGATGGGGGTAATTCCTACACATTATACCTTTAAATTACGATGACACAAATAAATGTTGGGTTTTTCGCATACCACAATACAATTAATAGCAAATGACACGCTAAACATTTGCTACCAATTCAATGTTACGTTTACGTAATTTAACCCAGTTACTGTACATTTACCTTTACTTTGGCGAACAAAACCATGGGTATCCCGCAGGTGATATTAGAAAATTTCCTCTTTTGGCTGCTACTTTTTTGCAGCATGTTTTACAGACTGATGAGCCCTTGTCGACTTAAAGGGATAGTTCACCCTAGAATGATATTTCGCTCATTATCTACTCACCCTCATGTTGACTAAGGGCTGGAGGAATTCTCAGAGTCCACCGTCCCTTCTCTGAGTTACAGGGGGTCTTGGCGTAGCAGTGCATGTCCATATAACGGTTGCAAAGGGACACCAGAGCTCTTCGTAAAAAAACACACACAAAAAAAACATCCAAATACCTCCATGATGCTCGTATGTAATGTCCGTCTTGTGCTGAAGCCCCAAATTGCGCAATTGTCCCGAAAAAAATTAAATAAGTCTATATTTTAAGCTTGTTTGTAGCGGAAGCTTCTCGAAGCTCCTCTTCCTGGTCCGTCCAAATCTCGCGTGATTCGCAGTAACCGCACTAACGCCGGCGCAAATCACGCGAGATTTGGACGGACCAGGAAGAGGAGCTTCGAGAAGCTTCCGCTACAAACAAGCTTGGAATGTGGACTTATTTAATTTTTTTCGGGACAATTACGCAATTTGGGGCTTCAGCACAAGACGGACATTACATACGAGCATCATGGAGGTATTTGGATGTTTTTTTTGTGTGTGTTTTTTTACGAAGAGCTCTGGTGTCCCTTTGCAACCGTTATATGGACATGCACTGCTACGCCAAGACCCCCTGTAACTCAGAGAAGGGACGGAGGACTCTGAGACTTCTTCCAGCCCTTAGTCAACATGAGGGTGAGTAGATAATGAGCGAAATATCATTCTAGGGTGAACTATCCCTTTAAAGGGGACTATGCAAGTCCCGTCGCTTTTCTATTGTTTTGCTAACCCTCCTCCTGGCCATGTGCATTTGTTTACAAAAAAAACGGCTAGAAATTAATCAATAGAGCGGTACATAACGTTATAGCCTATATCTTATACGATGTTACAGCGTGTATATTTGTGTAGTCTTGTCTGTCATATACAAGAGATTACAGGTTATGGGGCGTGTTTGTGTCGCAGTGCACAGAGACGAGAGCTGGGACGCTTGCAAAGTTGTTTTTCAGCCAAGAGACGCTACGAAAACACAGTTTGTTAACTTTGTTTTCATTCCATGCGAGTTGCCCTCATCTGCCTGTATGGTTTCGGCATAATCTTTTTTTGTAAATTGACAGTATTGAGGAATCTTTATGATTAATTAGGCTATCTGTTGCGTTTAATACCACAGTTAATTGTGAAATCAAGTAACCATGACATCCCTAGTTACAACCAGCTATCATGGTACGAGCACGACAATGTCATAAAAGATCATGCTTGGCAAACCATAGCTCTAGAGATCAGCTTTTGAGGTGAGAGATCAAGTTTGAGTTAAGGGTGTTCGCAGTTATCTGCATGTTGTGTGGTATGGGTCCTGTTAGTGGACTGCATCATATAATGCTTCATACTGGTGCAATATCTGCAATGTCACTTTACAAACAACATATGAGGCACCGAATGACTTTCAATACTTGTCACAATCATTTTACCACATAGCCTACTACTAGACTATCAGTTGTAAAATAACTTGAGCTGACTCTTTCAGTGGACAACTGCAATATCAATTTCCATTTTCTCCCCCCCATCTCCAGACAAACAGGTGGTGACAAGAAAATAACAGTTTGTTGCACACAAACGGAAAGTTATGTTTTCAGATGAACATAGATAAGGTTGGCACTGTCAATCACGCAGGTGTCACCCAAACAAACGACCCACCTTTTATCAACAACTGTTCCTGAATGCAATGTGTGACTTTGATCACATCAGACAACATATTTGGACAAGAATACATTTGATTAAAAGACTGAAGATGTTTTATCTGAATTTGTGCAGCAACCCAATACACATCACCAAATCAGGTTTTCAATCCAATTCAAGCATCTTCTCATTCACACATACATCGACCACTTGGGAGCATTTTATGACCAGCTGTGAAGTTGAGTTTTCTTATTTGTGCAGTGAGTTGTTACTACAGGACAATCCAACTGGTGACTGTCATTAAACAAGAAATTTGCATCTAACACAAATAGCCTGTAGAGCAGGAAACATGGCATGCGGTTTAAATGGCAAAAAAAGGGGGGTCAGGTGCCACCCAAGATCAATGTAAACAAAGGCGTATCATCACCATTATCATTGAGTTGCGTGTGTTTCATTAA
Organism: Trachurus japonicus; assembly: GCF_045865225.1. Lineage (NCBI taxonomy): Eukaryota > Metazoa > Chordata > Actinopteri > Carangiformes > Carangidae > Trachurus > Trachurus japonicus. The sequence goes on from NC_140910.1 coordinate 21,368,790, forward strand.
TGACTTGCAAACAATCACCTATGCAGAGAAAGACGCGTCTTTTAAATAGACCCAACCTACACCTGAGAACCGGTTTCACTTCAACAGTTAAGATAATTTGAGTCTTTATTGTCGCGAGAGTCTCTTCCAATATACTTGATCTTAAAATATAACTCAGTTAAACGTAGGGATCCCCTCTCTCTCACCGGGGCTGAAAGGCCATATGACCCCCCAGCTGTCACACCACAACAAAAAGGGGCCTACACAGACCCTTTAACTCCACCTGGGCCTGAAACTTGTCAGTGCTGCAGCAAGCTGACATGTTGATACTGATACACTGCACTCGCAATCTTGATTACTTTATCTATATCAGGCTTGCTGATAGTGAAAACGACGCTCGTTGATTTCAGGCTTCTGCTTCTGCTTCTGCTTCTACGGGCGACGATAGCTCTGCACAACTAACACCAACTGTTAGCATTTGATCCAAGATGACAGCGAACTAAAATAAAAATAAAAAACGTAACTGGTGCGTTTTAAAACAAGCAAAATGTGAAACTTAGATAAACATTCAATGCAATCTGCCTAGGTTGTGCATACACGTAAACCCAGCCATTAGCTATATTCAGACAGAGCCACATCCATGTCCTTAAACGTAATGTATTCTTAGGCTAGGTGGCTAGCTTCTCGCTAGCTACTTCCATATCTGCAGTTAGAAAAAAACAAAACACCGCGACGACAAGACACCACACCATCACAATTAAACGAGAGCACAGACTTTGCGACTGAATACAACGAATCCCGTTTAGGATATATTACCTGCTGTGGTGAAGTTTCGCCCTTTTCCCTGTTGCTCTCAATCAATTTGGTTTCGTTTTGTACAAAATTCCCTGGAACGGTTTTCTTCTAGCATTAGCTAACTGAGGTTGTCGCGGTCACGCCCACCTCACGATCTACGCCTTCTGATTGGTTGAACCACGCGGATACTATGGTTCCACTTGGCGAGAAAGCCGGCGATACGATTGGTTGATTCGGTTACAGACACAGAAACCAACCAATCAAAACAGACGCTTACTTCTCCTCATGGTCTTCGACGGTCGTACTGAACTGATGTGCACGTCATGCACGTACACAGACTGCCGGGTTTGTAAAGGGCTTCACTACTACAGCCATTACGAAAAAAAACCTAAACATTTTTTTACTATTTTCATGATCTCTGCATGGGTTTAAAAGAGTTGATTCAGGGCATGATATTGTTGTTAACAGAATGATTTGCTTATTTTCAAAATAAAACACCTTTTTTTCTTCATTTTTTTTATTGAATAACACTGAAAAATGTATTGACAAATTTTTGCACCAACATGTGCAAGCATTTCTAAAAACTACATCAAAACTACAATGGACTAGAAAAAAAATTATACAATTTTAGAAAATATACATTTCCTGGTCAATGCAAATCTTTGTCTCTCCACTGAAACTCAAAAGTGCTGGCATGTGGATGGGTATCGTCTCACACACTGCTGTTGAAATTCAACACCAAACATCATCCATAAAGACAGTCAGCGGCAAAATAAGTAAATAACAAATTCTGATAATTTAGTTGATGTGATGTCAAATTCCAGGAGCAGTGCGGATTTTCCTTAACATTTCAATTTAATGCAAGTATTTCCTGTTAAATGAAGTCTGTTAAGATGAGTAAGCACAGGAGAGACAAAAATCTGACTTAACAGCCTCCTTCCACCAAGGACAGTAATGGATTATAAAAGATGAAGTACACATTTTAATTTTAGCAACAAAAAAATACAAATACAGTTTCTAGACTCAATTAGTTTTAAGTGTCTGGGACAACATCTAAAGAGCTAGATAAATGGGAGTTCTACATTACACTCTTGGTTAAGTATTTAAGTTTCTTTGGACTTTATCAAAAATTGATGTTTTCAAAAGAGGGGAAATCCAAATCTATGACACTCAATATCTTGAAAGATTTTTACCAAATTCATGACAACTGTAAAACCAACTTTAAGAAACTTTATACAAAATATAAAAATCATTGTATGAAAATATATAGGGAACCGATGCACAAGCTGGAAAATACAACCAAGTTTGATGACACAGTTTCCCAACAAGACACTTCTGTGACTGCTGAAGAGCAGAAAGATAAACTGGTTACACCTGTGCTTGCATGGTAAGTTTCATCTACAATGAATTAAAAGTTTTTAGACTCTGAACATCACTTCTCAACGCAAAGGGATTTGTTCACTTGTGTTAATGCAATGCTAATCATCATTGCCTTAATAATATTTTGCCATTTTAGCTTGTCAATTGATTCCTCAATGAGAAATCAAGCTGCAGTGTTTGTAAACACAGAAACAAAACAAGTAATAAAAAAAACAAACACTGAGTTCAGAGAGGTATTCAGCTACAGGAGACACATAAGTCTTCCAGGCTGGATGTGAATGCAAAACCAATTGACATCCCAACTGCACGATCAGTTTGAGAGGATTGCACCAAAATTATGAATGGCCATAGCCAAACAGACAATACATCCAGATTCTAATACAAAGTCTTGGACAAAACAATTTCCGAGCAAGTCAGGACAACAGCTTAACCACTTTTGACATTCTCTTAAGGACTGCTAAATACGGTATGGAGGGATTTAGTTGAACGTAACAAAAATTTTACATATTAGCATTAGTTAATGGAACAGGATGAAAAAACTGGGAGTAAAAGAAAAGCTCACAATGGGAGCAACGGCACTGGCAGTTAAAGGAATTTTCGATTCATCAGTAACTACACATCATGGCAGAACTAAGGTGAAAAATGGTAGCACTTAAGTCCACAAAAATTGTAGTTTTATAATCATAAAAATATATTAAGAGAAACTGATTCTTTGCCTCTACTGAAAATTCCCCTTACAGTTTACATCGCGTCTTCCTCCATGGCTGAGTAAAGCAGAGCCAATGATCATCGCCCGTTGCTGTACCCTGGGAAAAACTGATTTAGAATATCTTGCAGAGATTTGTTGACAGTCATGGAGTAGTTTTTGCCCAAATCGTGTCTGCAGGCCGGGCAGGTGTAAACCTCTGCTCTGAAGGACCGCTGAAGGCATTCCTAGAGGAGGTAAAAAGATAAATACATAAAGAATTGCTACAGAATTTCACTGCTTTTACAAATTACTGTCATTTTAAATACCAGTTTGTGATTTGAACATTCATTTTGTCATGACCTTTCAGTCGGTAGTTTCTTGAATTCTTCACAATGAGACAGTTTTTCCTCAGTTTCAGAGGTGGGTGTACGATAGATACATCATTAGATCAAAAGCTACTACTGCTAGCATGACATTTAAGAGGACAACTGTAACTCCACTAAAAAACAACATTATGAAATAAAAATGTATACCAAAATATCCATCAACTGTTTAAGCGGTGTGATTGGGTCCATCTAATGAGTGCACATTCAAAGAACGGCTTCCCAACTTTCTGTATTGAAGATGCATCCACATCCTCGCAGCTCTTTTAATGTATTGCTATTGTGTGATGGTGATAAAAATCTACAATATAGATAGTTTCTTACCCTGCAGACATTGTGTTGGCACTCTGTGGTGATGGGCTGATAGACCACTTCTTGGCAGCAAATGCAGAGGAACACTTCTTCAACCTTATTCAAAAATTTCTGCAGAAAGAATATATTGAACATCAGAGAAGGCATTATGATTTCACATCAAGTACTTTCATCTAAACCAGCTATTTATTACTACAAATCATTATTGCCTTGAGGTCAAACTAAACCAAAACTACATTCCCCCAAATTTACACTTCATGCATTTTCAAAGTCGTGCAGTGACGTGAGCACACAGTCATCCTCACCGGTCCGAGTGACAGTGACTCCATGGCTTCATCCCACAGTTTCTTGTTTGGTTTGTCGTTCTTGATGAGGGACTTTTGTTCCCCGGACAGCTTGTACACCTCTACCTTTATTTTCTTAGGAGTCTTGCCTGGTGAGGTCTTGGATGAATCTAAAAAGAGAAACACCAGGTTTCATTTAGTAAGAGATTCTGTAGGGAGGAAGGGTGGCAGATTCTGCTTAGGTCGCTACAGAGGAAAAACCCCAATTTACTATTTGCACCCTCCAATCAGTGTGATTTCCTGCAGTCTTGTGACAAACCATAAAAAAAAAAAAAACGTACCATTACCCTGAGATTTTCTCTTCCTCTTTGACTTGCTGGGTGTGGCTGCTGCCTCCTCCACTTCATTCTTGTTCTCTTTCTCTTTCTGATAGCCAGCAGGATACTGAAACAACAAGACCGAGTTAATTTAGTCACAGTTGCGTGAACATTAGGGGGCAAATGAATAAGTCAAGAGGTTACAATGGATTTTTTACACCCAAGCCACACTCTTCACTCACACTGAATGATGTTCGTCCTCAACAACAACAACAACAACAACAACAACTACTACTATTATTATTCTTATTATGGATACTGTAGTTCATTTGGCTCACATTGAATTCATTTGAATCTCACTCAAAAATCTGTACAACGTATCATGAATTAAAAGAGAGAGAAAAACAGCAGAAAAACTCATTTGTCAAACAAGGAATTACTTTGTTTTGTTTTTTTAATTGTTACGTCAGACTGGGAGGAAGAGCCTTCAGCTACTGGGTCGGAGAGGTAGACACGCTTCACATTTAAGTCCAGGCTTAAAACCTTCCTCTATGACAGAGCTTTTAGTTAGAGCTGGCTCAGGTAATCCTGAACCATTTTTATAGCTATTCTGCCATAGGCTTAGACTGCTGGGGGACACATCAGGTTACAAGAAGCCTCCTCTTCTCTTCTCTTCTCATGCACATTTTTTTTTTTACAGTCATTATCTGTTTTACACAGATTTTCCCAGAGCTCCATCCCTCTACCAACTGCTGCCTGCATCACCTCCTTTCTTTCCTCCTTATGAACCAGCTTGCCCACCAGAAGCTGCCTCCATCAGCTCTTCCTTGACTGAACAATCCCCATTTATCCCATATTTCATGTTGTAAACTGTTTCCTTGTCTGTATACAACATCTATTGCACGTCTGCTCGCCCCCTCCTCTATCGCTCACCCTGAGGTTTCTCCTGTTTTTTCCCTGCTAAAGGTTTTCTTGGGAGTTTTTCCTCAGTCGATGTGAGGGTCAAAGGGCAGAGGATGTTGTTATGATGCTATGTAAAAGCCCTTTGAGACAAACCATTTGTCAACATGCAAGGCAAGTTTATTTGTGTAATGTACTGTAGTCATCGTCTGTACCTGCATGGTCAAAGCAAGCTTCTTGATGCGCTCCTTGCCATCTCTTGTCCACGGTGCCGGCTCATCATCATCACGTTTCAGCAGATACCGCCAGACCAGGAAGCCAGACTTTCCTTTGTCAGGCCAGTACTTCACCACCTGAAGGAAATGAATGGAATGTAATGAATTAACTGTCACAACCCTATGTTTAATTGTTCAACACCTGACATAACTCTCTAAACATGCATCATGAAACCTGATCAGTGTTTCCTCCTACCTTGTATATCCCATCGTATCGGTTTCCTTCCTCGGGGGAATATTTACTGTGCTTGCGACCTTTGCAGCTGCGCACAACTCTGACTGGTTTGCCTTCCTTCCAGTTCTTTGACTCGGCTCCATTTTTCTCATTGATGGAGACGTTGCAGTTCAGAGCCAGCGCTCTGCAGAGGAACACATCAAACGATTAAAAAACAAATAAACACAACACACGCACACAACTCTCCAAAGTTAATCATCACGTCATTTAACAACATACCGGTTCATGTGGGTAAGGGTCTGATCACACGACTGCTCAGCCGTCCTCTTATTTCCAGACAGATCTCGTCCCCCAGAGCCAGTGTAGGTGAACTCATTGCCATCATCCTGCAATGGGAGAGATCGCACAAACATCAGACAATATAGAAGGTTTGACAACAGGATGTAAGCGGTTAGAAAGAAATCTCTGGGTTTCATATGAAAATGAGACTTTCTTGATGCTTGAGATTCCCCTGAAACTGACATTAAGAAGCAACTTCTAAAAAAAAAAATTGTATGAACTCATCCCGACACAACCTTATATTTTACAACTGATGTAAACTAAAAACAACAGCATACCACATCATCTTCATAACCTCCAGCCAGGACCAGAGAGTAGGCACCATCGTTGCTCCTGCCATGGATCCCAGCGACATGTGGTCTGTGCACTCCAGACTCGCTGACCTAGAAAAGCCAAAGAGCGGAACATCAACGCCACTCACTGCAACAAACTCATGTTTATTCAGTTCATTAACTTTAAGATCAAAGTTAACCTCAAGCTCAACACGAAAACTGAAAACTTTTTTATGCTTCGTGTTGGAAATATTCATTCAACAGCAAGTTGCATGAACTGACCTGCACTCTGAACTTCCACAAGGAGCCGACAGGGACACCGGGGATTGGACCGTGGTGGTTGGACGGGACAATGGTGCACTGCTTGGTTCGACCAACACAGGCCATTCCCTGGAGACGCAGAGTTGTACATTTTATAAATACGAAGACCTGAACGTGTTACTGACTGAAAACTGTTTCCAGTTCCAATCACAATCATTAATTCAGGTCAGATACACTTTTTTTTGTACATCCAAATGCTCACCTTGCCCCAGTCCCTCTGACTAGAGGAGCTGGCAGAAGCCATCTTTGCCTTCTTCTTGCTCTCCTTGAGCTTCTCTCCAGCCAACACAACCTCACTGGCATCAGTACGGCAACCTGGGCAATACCTAGAACAGCATCGTAGGTAGAGTCAAACACAATCAGAAAGAGTGTGAGCCCTGGTGACTGATCTGTCCTCTAATAAATAAATAAATAAAATATTCAGAGCAATCCTGGAAACTTGGCTGTAAAAAAAAAATGGAGGCAACAAGTGCTACAAGATTTACAACTATTACATTACTGCTCTTTAATCATATGACAGGATAAGCAAGAAAGCCTAAGGATATCTGGACACATTGGGAGTTGTCGTGTATTGCAGCCTCTCTGACTCACCAGTCCTCGTCTTCAGGGATGGAGGTGAGTGGTGGGTTCAGGCAGTAGGTGTGATAGGCCATGTCACATTCATCACACAGCAGCTGTTTGTCAGGGTCCTGCTTGATGCCACAGATGTGGCAGTTACACCAGCGACAGTTTTTTTTGGGATCATCCTTACAGTGCTTGCACTCGGGTCCATTTGATCCTTTCAATGGAAAAACAGTCAAAATTAAAATCCTGATTATTCACAAGTCAAGATCCTTGAGTTTAAAATTGTAAAGCCATGTTACAGACTTTACATTTTAAAAACTCTAAACCTACTCTTTAGTGGACTCTCAGTTCCAGTGGGGTTTTCACTCAGAGATCCGGGCTCCTCAATTTTGTAGATTTCAGTCAAGAACATGATCTTGCAGTCGTTAAGAGAGTCACCAGCCTCACTGCAAACAAAGAATACGACTTAAACAGACAGAAGAAATAATACCATTTGAATGAGTTAAAAAAAAGCTATAGTAGTACAAACATGAAACTTAGCAGAGATAACTATGTAAACAAGTAAAGGAAGACAAAAGTGCAAGATCCAAATCCAGACATCCTACTTCTTAAAATGTTCGCAGTGCAGAACATGTTCCACAGTCTACTACGACAGGAAATTAACTTCTCCCCACCTGCTACTGTGGCAGACAAAAATTCAAACGAACTTTGAGATACAGACAAAAATGTCTGCCTGCCACCACAGCTGGATAGGCAGATATTAGACTTGTGGTAACACACCCTACGTAGTTTAACAGCTCCATCTGACATGCAACAGCAGCAGCGTCCTTACCCGAGGAGAATCTTGGCATAGATTTCTCGCTGAGAGCGCGTCTCCCTCCTCTTCTGGATCTCGGCGTCATACCAGTACCCACGCTCCTTGGGATCGTCCGGGTTGTAGTTGACCATAACCACCATGCCTGGCTCCAGCTGGTGCCACTGGTAGACCGTACGGGCCCGTGGACGGACATCCTTGACCAGCAACTGAATCACGCCATTCTCTGGGTAGCTGCGACAGACAAATGATACACTGTAGTCAGTTTGCAGTTCAGAGAGAGCGGCCGAATGCATGCAATTATGTTTGCATGGTGGAGAACAGCTACACCACTAAGATCTGACCAACATTAACACTTGCAAAGTCACTAGTACAAGAATGCCGTTCAATAAGGGTAAAGAGAGAGCACAGAAAATCCAGAGCCATTAGTGATACACGCTCATTAAGTGTTAAATATTTTAGTTCAGTGTCAATGTCAGTTGCACATTGAGGATCCACCATAAGTCGATGCCGCAAGGAGTCTTTATCAGTAAGAGATGAACAGGATCTTACTTGAATTTCAGCCAACAAAAGGGCGTTTTTCCGTCTAATGGGTGGTGGTCTGAATTACTTTTCTATTCAGTAATGTTGATTCTTTCATATTTACACAATACACGACAGGAACAAAAGAAAGTGTCTCGCTGAATAAGATAAACCGAGTGCAGTCAATGGGAGCATCAATAATATTTGTCTTTTATTCACTGCATTTATTTTGGCCAAATGATTCCTGTTGTGTTCTGGTGAGAGGATTGGATTTTAGCACTTTTTTTTTTATTACTTCCTAAGGCACACATACAATATGATAATCATTTATGAGAAATGTTTCCTTTTCCTTTTTAGTTGTGTGCATTTAGTCTTGACATTTTTGCAACTAAAACCATCAAAGCTCTGCACTGAGGGTGGTTGGTTTGTTTGTAGGAAGAAAGCTTTCTTACTCTTCATATTTGACATGGTACAGTATCTCTTCCTCTTCTGGTTGTGCCTCTGCTGCCTCCGCTGCCTCCTCTTTAGGCGTCTTTGTTGTCTTCGTAACATTCACGATCTGGGCCTCAAACCAGGCTCCCATGTTCAAGTCTCTTGCATCCACCAGCTCATTGATCTTTAAAAACACACATAAGAGAACATTTAAGATACATTTAAAACTCATTCAATGGCATGTTGAGTATGTTATATTTTTAGTTAAAAAAATTCTTCTACATAACGTCTGTCTTGTCTTTTAAGACCTTCATCCTTGCAATGTGTATGAATGAACAGCCAGCTCAATATTGTTAGTGAGGAATGGAAATTGATATCCAAGCCCATCTAACAACTAGTCTGCCAAGATGCCAAATTACTGGCTACAACAGTTTTGGTACTAAAACTTTGTGGTAAAGGAGAAGAAGATTTAGATACAAATTACAACTAGTAGTGAAAAAATATATATTTACAGTCATTTAAGTTACTTGTATTGAATTATGGTAAAACAGCTGGTTGAGCGATGCACCACAAGGTCTCATTGTGCTTCAAAACTAGCTCATGCAATGTGTTGTTCAGCTTTAGAAGTCAAAGTGTGCTCGGAGTCATTTCTGAAGATACATAGTGAGTGGGAGAGCAGTTTTGAGTACGAGCACAATGGAAATTTTCCTCTCCTGAAACACAGTGTTGCACTTGACTGCACACAAAAAAGTCCGAAACAGTCGTACACAAATTGGAGAGGTGGCAGTGAGCTGCTCCTAGTGTAGGGTGGTGAACTGTGTCCTAGTGTCACCGTCTACCCATTTATTTATAGCGTCCCATTTAATATAGAGCAGTCCAAGTGGCCAAGTCCTCAAGCACATTGGCTTTTATTCCATTTGCATTCATGCTGGCGGATCAACTGGTTAAACATGTTATTCAACAACGCCATGTGACTCCTTTCTGACCCGGGCTGAACACGGGTCATTGCCCTCTTCCTAACAACTCAAAACCTGTAATCCTTGCATATGATCCCCAATTCAGTATCAAATGTCAGATTTGAAAACACACCTTGTAAAATCCAAAGCCTGGGTCGACGAGCTCTGCGGTGTTCGTCTGGGCAGAGGTGCTGGCGGTTTGACCCTCTACCTCACCGTGAGTGGAGTTCTTGTCAGACTCGCTCTGGGTGGAGCCACAGCCAGAATCGGAGTCGGAGAGCTCAGCTTCTTTGTCCTTGCTCTTGACGACATCGACAGCGGGCATCTTCTGTCTGACAAGCAGCTGCACTATGTCATTTAGTCCCACGTTGTAGTCAAATATGGTATGGCCATCCTCCATCTGATAAAAAAATAAAATAAAACATGAAAACACCATTTTGTGTCATGTCAGTGGTCTTTAATATTTCCTGCTGGTGGTGGTGTGTAATGACACACAAGATTTTTTTCAGAAGAGGAAACTTCAAATGTCAAAGCCTAACCATTTTTAACCATGTCAGCTCACCTGCTTGCCACGGTAGAACAGCCGCTGCCTCTCCGGTTCCACCTTGAAGAGCTCCAAGATTTTGAGACGCAGCTCATCCACCTTTGTGAGTTTGGATAGATTATCTACCCGGTGGGTCTCCTTCCCATCCATTGTGCGAACCTGAATCCACATTGCAGCTGCCCTGTGTCAACAGCAAAAACCATCATCTATTACAGCCACAACAACTATTGCAATTATTTTACTCAAAAAGTACTGATAAACTTTGGTTGGCATCATCTCATAAAGCCATTTATATTTCCAAATATAGTTCAAGATTTAACACAGAACCCAAAATGTGTCATTGTTTTTGTTTACATTTAAGTGCAACCGTGTTACTGCAAAGTTTTGGCAAATACCCCTTTTTTCTGGATATGTAATTAATGAAACAATACAAACGACACTTTATTTCATTTATTATCTCATTTGTTTCCATTATTTACAGCCCAACTCGAAGGCAGAAGTGAAAGTGTCTCATGAAGTTTATTGAACCAAAATTCCCTGAATATATCTGTATGCATTCATAATGCAGATAGATTTCATTGCCTAAAAGCACGAATGTATTGACATTTATTTGCAAATGTAACTAGATGTTGAACTAAGCAGTCTGCATTTAAAATTAATATTTTCAATCTCTTCTTAGGTATTTTTCACTCTGAGGTCCTTGAAGCACATCATCTCCAGTCAAAGAGAGAGTTAAGTGTATCAGAAATATGAGCATTCACTCTCGGGTCAGTGTATTATGCTGCTGTCAGCACTGGGCTGTCACTTCAGCAGAGTATCAGAAAGGGAGGGAACAAGCTGATTTAAATACAGTGCGGGAAACTGAGCTGCAAGCCACTCCCAGTTCTTTTAAAAGCAGGCACATCCGGACGCGAGGGAGCGCTAGCAAACAATGTGCCTTCGCTCTGACAATAAAACACACCGAATTATCACCGCACATATGCCTTATAATCGCTTGTTAATATAAGATACGGTTATTTACCCCCATAGACTACGCTTTTTCCCCTTTTATAAGCCGTGAGGTCCGCGGCTGCTCGGCTTTTTACTTGTGCGCTCTCAGCTGAGGTCCTGTTCCTCCCGCTGGCTCGAAATAAATCAACACCAGCGAACAAACCAGTAGTAATAACATCGAAAATAAACATTTTCCTTTCACCCAAGACGCCTAACTTCACTTACACCATTCATTTTTTTTCTAAATACAGACAAAAACATGGGGCTAAAAAGCACCACCAGCCCCCACACGGAAAAAAAACAGGGAAATAAGCAGCAATCCGGTTAAGAGGAGTAAGCGTGTTTGTTTTGCTCAATATTAAAAGACACACCTGAGATAGTGAAAGATTACACTAGAGTTGTACATTATGGAGGTAAACCACAGATAAACAACACAGTTCAACAGCTCAGTGTAGTCAAGTTCATCGCCTGCCCATATCTATGCAAACCACGTTATAACTTATTGTTACACAGCTTTTAAATAAGATGTTACCGACAAGAAGTCAATGTGCATTCACCGGCAAGAAAACTGTATCGCTCAATACTTTTTTCCCCACAATAATTTCATTTTTCATTTGGCTGGCCAGGGAACTGGATGTAGTAAACCAAACAGAAACGAGGCAGGACTTTGTCAAGTGAGCTAACCCCTTAGTAAGCTAGCAACTGGGTAAAGATATAATCAATGAGTGAGATTTTTTTTTTTTTAAGTTACCAGAAGAATAAGAAAAACTGCTTTACCTGTTTGCTCGTCCAAGTGAAAATAAGAAATCGAGGTTAAAGGAATAAAGCGCACGTTTTCCCTGAATAACTTCGTTGCAGTGGTTTGTACGACCAACTCTGTGCCTTGTTAGAGACTGATCAATGAGTTATTCTTCAAGACTTTGATATCCCGCCCGCTGTAAAAATGCACATTCGCCATTGGCTCATTTCCGCTAAGTGCAGCCCGTTCATTGGACGACGCAGCTGTCAATCTGGAATGCGACTGGAGCTTAGCCTCAGCGCGCGAAACGACATTCTCGTGGGTGCAGCTCGTCCAGCAGGTTATCGCGAGATTATGTAGCGCCATGTAAACCTGCATCCAAGAGACAGATGGTGGGTCTGACTGGTCAACGTAAACAACCTAACTGCTAGAGCTGTTTATCGTGTCTGAAGCATGACTGGCTTTGTTATTTGGCTTCATAATGCGTGTCCTTCCGCTTCCTTCTGACTATAATTAATGATAGCTGCCCCCAGTTTGGTGGGAGCTGAAAGCCAAGGAGGCCAATTTAGTTCACACTAGAGCACTAAACAGCGGGGAAAATAAGTATTGAACACGTCAACATTTTTCTCAGAAAATATATTTGGGCGATTCCACCAAAAGAGTGCCATTTCTGTCCCCAGCATATTAAATGTATAAAAACATGTAATAATATAATATAAATTGCATTTAATTAATAAACAAAGCACCATACACATGAATCACTGTAGAAATTAAAGATATATAATTTTTAATTACTATAAAAAGGCTTTCAAAGCACTGAAACATAGCCTTTGTTGCATGTCCCCAGAGCCAAACGCTATAGTTTACCACAATGCATTATGAATAAAATCCTTCTAAAATCATTTTTTTTTTGCATATTAGTGTGACTTTATATTATATCTACACTTATATAACATTTTTTAAATTAAAACCTAATTATATTTTGGTTAAAATTCACATTTTAATCCCGTCCCCAGGTTTTCACTCAGTGCTGTTACCCGAACACATTCTACACTCTAAAAGTTTTGGAACATTCCACCAGTGACATGTTCTGCTGGAAGTGACATCATTTAGGTCTTTTGAAAGTCATGGGAAGACCAAAATGAAACTCTGTAATTTATTTTTCCTGAAATTGAATGACATTGTAGCTATGTCAGGGTCCGTCACTCTTAAAACTCATTCCTGTTACCTAAATTATCTCTAGACAGTGTTTGTTGATATCAAAAGTAAAATATTCAGTTAAATCCTAATAATGTGCTCTGTGTGCTCAAGCTATTAGTATAGATGCTATTTGGCTGGATTTCACACAATTGCTGATTTTATGCTAAAAACTCATTGCTGTTACCCTCATTGCTGTTACTTTTTCTTCAAAAATGCAATGATAAAAGCAGCAATAAATTAAATAAAGTAGCCTGAGATTGACCAGTACTCATTTTGAATGAGTAAATGTGTATATTAAAAAATTCTATAGGCTACTGAAATGGAATGAAAAATGAAGTTTAATTTTTAAGAGTTACAATGAGCAAATGGCACTCTTTTGGCGGAATGACCCATTTCTAATAGAGCTATTGACATGAAATTTTCACCAGATGTCGGCATCAACCCAAGTAATGCACACATACAAAGAAATTCGAACATTAATGTCCATAAATTAAGTTATGTTTAATAAAGTTAAATGACACAGGGAATAAGTATTGAACACATGAAGAACAGGTACAGTTGTTTCAAAGAAAACAATAAGTAATGCACTCAACCGCCATGGCCTCCATGCACGCACACCATGCAAGACATGGAGGCCATGGCGGTTGAGTGCATTACTTATTGTTTTCTTTGAAACAACTGTACCTGCTGATTCCAGGTCTTTCAGAAGCTCTCCACCAGTGGTCCTGGACTGTTAGGGAACCCTTCTGATTATTTTTTTGACTCTTCTGTCTGAAATCTTTGGTTGCGTAGGTCTTTAGACAGCTCTTTGCTATCCTACCTATCATGCAATACTTCTTGTCTGACACCTTGGTGGTGAGAAACCTTTTTAAAAGGCATCAATCAGGACTAAACCAGCAGATATTACTTTGCACTGATAGGAGACAGGATTACATTCTAAATACTGACAAACTCCAGCTGCTTTCTTGGCTTTCCATACCTTTTTGCCCCTCCTTTTCTTCATGTGTTCAATACTTATTCCCTGTGTCATTTCACTTTATTACACATAACTTAATTTATGGACATAAATGTTCGGATTTCTTTGTATGTGTGCATTACTTGGGTTGATGCCGACATCTGGTGAAAATTTCATGTCAATAGCTCTATTTGAAATATATTTTCTGAGAAAAATGTTGACGTGTTCAATACATATTTTCCCCGCTGTATGTCTGAGAGGTGTAACGTTAGTGTTATTTGTGTACAAACCAGAGATTGTCTGCAATTACTATATCAATATACATTACTTAGCTATGTAATTTTTCTCTACTAAATGCAAAATTTTGCATTAGCAACATGGTGTCCTTGTGCACCTGATGGTCAACAATCAATAAGAGCAATCTGTCCTAAAAATAATTTAAGAAATGAGAATTTGCGCTGTAGTTCTAGCCAGCATATTGTTACTGAATTCCCCAACCAGGTGGACAAACACAACTTCCTAAATCCGATCTCTACAGTAGAACTGCCAAGAAAGGATTCAAAACTAATACTTTTCCCAAGTTATCAAATATATTTATTTCTATTGCACATTTCAAAGGTAGGTTTACAAGTTTAGCTACATCATAAAATTACTGTAGCTACACAATAAAATTAACTAGAAGCAGAAAAAATACATGGAAATTAAGTGTTCAACAAAACAAAGAAAATGAGGAAAGTGCACAAATAATTGAGTTAATGTTGTAATAACAGTACCAAGGTGGCACTTGAGGTAAGTTGCAGTGTCTTTAACTGCCCTGACTTAGGGATAGGAAAATGGCACAACAATTTTGTCAGGCTATAGGAGATTACACTTCTCACAAACACCAAACAGATCTGAAATCTTTGTTTGCACAAATAGCCTACATTATTGCTTTGAAAGTAACAAAATCATCAACATAAGAACATCACTTTTCTCTAATGGAGGACATCCTACAATAAAGTACAGAATAACCTAAACGTTTTAGTAGAGGAGGAGGAACGAACTAAACATTTTAATTATTGCTAAACAAAAAATTGTCATGTTTAATACAATTTTTACTTTAACTTAATGTGTAGCTTTTGTGTAACTTGGAGTATGAAACCTGATCATCTCCATGAACGTCTCCCCGTACATTTTAGGGTTCACTGGGATGCAGTCAAGAAAGACACATGGACCAGTACGTGTTTGTCAATTCATAGGTGAAAACCCTGGTCCCTAAACTAAGAAAATTTGACCAAAGGAAAGGCAAGGATCATGATTTTCCCTTCCTCTATAGTCCCCTGACTGAAACATTTCCCCTCTCATTAGAGCTGCTCAACATGACTCTGGAGGCGAATCTCCCAGGGGTGAATGTGTGCAACTAGAACGTAGTTAGAACTAGTGTGTAACAATAAGAGTGCATGTTGTGAAAATCCTCTCCAGCGTGAAAAAAGTAGTGGTAGGCCAATTGGAAAAACCACTGAGTCTTGCCCATCAGCTGTAAGGTGTCTCCGGTGTGGTGGATCCTGGACAGAGCTGCCTGGCAGGGACCGGACAGCACTCAGAGCTCAGGGAGGATGACAGGAAGTGGACACGACAAGCCAAGTCGTCCAGGAAATCCTTTTGTAGCTTTGTTATTGCGTGAGAAAGCACAACGGGCAGAGACTGCACACTGAGAAGGAGGGAATCCAGTTTCTCTTCCAGAGCTACGATCCTCCTGTCCAGCTCCTCGCTCCGATGCTGCAGCTCCGACACCAGGTCATACATCATGTTCTGAGTCTGAAAACAGTGAGGAGGACAAATCACACAACTGACTTTATAGTAGGCTATGCTGCGGTTGCTTGAGGAGAGGTCACAATAGGCCCTAAAGATGATTTGTCACATTAGAATTGAGACATTATTGCATTTATAGTAGGAGCTGTTGACCCCCAGTGGGTCCACACCAAAATGAGATGATACACCATGTGACAAAAAATGTGCCCTCCATCTTACAGTGGACATCGGCCTTGTTTGGGGCACCTCAATGGGGCTGGGACTTTTCAGCCCACAGTGGCCTCACAGTGAACCCAGAGAGCTTGTTTGTGGAGGGAGACTGTGTCTATTGTGTAGTAGGCCTATGGGTAAAGTAACCTCCTAAAAGGATGGTAAAGTGATGAAGTGAAGTGCAATGGAAATATGATTTTCACTTGAAAGGTACAGACCTTGGCAAGGTCAGCAACTGTATTGGCCTGGTCAGTCAGTTTCCTTTGCTCCATTTTGACTCTTCGCAATCTATGATTGAAAACCAGAAACCAAAGGAAAAATTAAATGTTGAGCACAGTTTGTCCTCATAACAACTAAAGTCTGTCTTAACCTACGTACTGTAAATAAAATAGATAAAAACCTCTCCCCTACCTACAATATCTATAAAGTGTGGTGGTGCACTCCCTGGTGACAGTGTGTGTGTACCTACTCGTGGATGGCTTGCAGGAATTTACGCTGATGGTGGCGTACTTTGGCACGGTCAATTTTCTTGACCAGCTTGGTGTTTTTGTAGATGAGCCACGTCTCCCTCAGGACATTCGCAGCCGTGTTTTTTATCTGGAGGAGAAATGTCACACAGATGAGACGACAGGACTAGAATTTACATGGTGCAGGCAATATTTGTGTCCTGCACTTTGTTTTATCTCCACTGTAAAACTGGAGACATACTCCCCATGCTTTATTCTTTGTCTGCAAAATATTGTGTAATAACTTTATCATTTTATCATTTTTTGTATATTTATATAGATACAGATAGGTATGCTTATATATTTATTGAGCCCCTCTATTTATGGAGCACTTTCCGTGTTTTTGTAGAGCAATGCTCGCAATTTCAATCTGCTGCGCATCTTTGATGTTTCTGCAGAATGACAAAACAGAGAATCTCAAATCTTTAGTCTTGACATAGGCAAAACCTAAACTTACTCAGTGAGGCCAAAGAAGACAAAATTGTGTTTCAGTTCTGTACAGTTACTTTTGAGAAATACTGTGCATTATATTTGCATCTTGTGAAGTGACCTTTTTGTAGAGTTGGGTATCCATCATGAAATTATGGACATGCTTCTCGGCTCTGGTGAGTTCTGACTTCCTTGCAACAACGGCAACAACCAAAGCTGTACAGCCCGCTCCCTGAAGTGAAAAGCAGTGATTAGTGATATTGTGGCATTCTGTAATAAAGGGCATTATGAAAGCAATTTCAAAACAAACAGGCTTTATACAGTGAGATTGATGTAAAAGTAAAGTTTTCAAGTTCCAATTTGAAACTGAATGACCACCCTTTGATTTTTTTTTTTTTTGTCCATACAGTTTTCTTTAATTGTATGCAAACTCAATATTGATGATTAATTTTAAGGCTAAAAGCTGTGTTGTTGTACGTAATTTGTCTAGTTGGTTGATATGCTGTTGTCGTTTTCTTTTCTTTCTTTCTTTTTTTTTTTTTTTTACAGATTTTCCCCTTCCTGTATGGAGGTATTGTATCATTATATGTCTCACCATAATTCCTGTTAACAGGCAAACTCCTTTTCCGCAGTATGTATGAGGGACCATGTCTCCATAGCCGATCGATAGGAAGGTGATGGAGATTAACCACATTGCTCCAAGGAAGGTACTGGTTACTTCCTGTGCATCGTGATACCTGGTAAGACACGGATGCAAAAGCAATTCATATAAAAACAAAGAGAAGATGTGTCACACCAAAAAAGTATTCATGATGGTTGGTGTCTTAAATTAATAACTGTCATTTGAATTAGGTGTTATTTACACAAACTACTGATGATAGTGAAGTTATTAAAATGGTCACTGAGGAGAGGAAAGAAAAGAAAGAGTGAGAAGTGAAACGGTCTTTGCTGATACCTCTCACATACACGCACAGTCCACGCAGCAATGATCCAACAGGACACACTGAAAACCAGCAGGACAGTGCCAGGGCAAATGGTCATCAGAGTCTTCATCACAAAACGAGTGTCAAAGTTGATTTTGTTGAGCGCCCCGATACTGCGGGAGGAAGCATCTGTGAATAGTTTGCTGTGAAGCAGCATGACCCGGCCAATGAGGTAGAGGCGCAGGAACATGGGCACCGAGAGAATGATATCGACGTCAGCATCCGCTACTGAGGCTGTGTAGCTGAAGGCCAGTCGAGCCGTCCAGGTGAATATGTACTGGCCCGGGATTGGATGGATGGCACAAACCAGGAGCTCAAACACAACAAAGAGAATCCGCTCTAAGGTCATAGCAATCCTCCAATCGTCTGCCCCGTTGTCCACCATGAAAAGCTGTAGAAGAGATCAGAACAAACAATGTAAAGTAGCTGATGATGTAACATTCGAGAACAGCTATAATTTTATTGTAGGTCAAAGTTGAGTTTATACATACAAAAACTCCCAGCACTTGCTTTGCATGGGACTTACAAACTTTTTTGAGGTATGTTCGCAAGATGAATCAAATAATAAGGTTACCAATCATAAAAAGACCTTGGGTTATTTACTAAAATGGGTTTCTATTCATTCATCTGCCTACCTGGATTTCCCTTGCATGGTACATCACAATGAGTCCTAGAAGTATAGCAGTAGAAAGGCTGATCAGGCCTTTCAGTACATATGAATATATGGATTCCTGTGAACAATAGAAACAACAACATGAGCGTGGAGAGAGCAGTCTGTTGTAAAGACACAAGTGAGCACAGTAGAAAAAAACAATGGGAATGTAGCCCTGACACATTCATATTCATGTTAGTCAGTCTGTCAGTAGCTAGCGAGTGTTGACTTTTCTTGGCTGCATTGTTGTCAGAACACAATACAAAGATACCTAAAATGAGTCTGAAGAGCACTACCTTGTCGTAATATCCCCTTGAAAGCTCTGTCTCAATCACCATGACAATAATGCCAAACATCCCACAGACCAATGCATAGTCACTCAATTGTTTGCGCTTCCCAAAAAGAGCTCTTCTTTGACCCAGGCGGTAGCTAATGTCTTTCGTCTTCTTCTGAGGTACGCAGCCTTCCTCCCTGGTAGAGTTTTCACTGTTGGCTTTACTGGAGTCTTCTCTAATGACTTTGGAGAAAGCATCTTCGAGTATGGCACTGTGAAGAAGCTGAAGAGGCTGTTGGCTTGAGTGAAGATCTCCGAGACTGGATATTATGGTGCCATGGCTGCTCAGAGGTCGCACTGCATCCCCGTTTACCGTGTCACTGGTCTCTAAGTTGTCAGACTGTAGGGGACTGTGTTTGAGGAAGGAGAGTTTCGATCCACTGAGCTGCTGAGAGTCAGTCTGCAAGCAAGACAGTCAGTACATATTATTTAAAAAATAATACATATTTACAAGATGTTGTCTTATACAAATTGATAAGACAACATACCTGAGAGAAACTATAAACAGTATATCAACAGAAACAGGGCTATCTAATAAAGACACTGATTGCTCCAGTAGAGAAATGAAAAAAACAAAAAACAAATCCAGTACCTGACTGTGTCGCTGTCTAGTTCTCTCGTCACTTAAATCATGGTTCTCAAGCGAACTATACTGGCTGAACGAGAAGGACTGGACACTTCTGTTACTGGCTGGTGTCGACGACCTCTTCACCCTCGGAGCATTGCTCGCGGGGTTGTACGGGAGGTGACGACACTTGGCAGCAACCGAGGGATCCCCAGACGACTTGCAGGCTTCATCGCCAGTCATGGAGCTGTGAGAGTCTTGCTTTTGCCGTTGCTGAACTAACAGCGGTTCTTTGCCGAATAGCTCTCTCCAATTCACGTCTGCGCTGACGGCGGGTTGAGGCCATTGGGGAAGCTTCTGATTTGTCTCGGCACATTCGACAGAGTTCAGCGGGATGTTGAACAGATTTGTACGGATTGCTTGGATGCTGTCCTTGGGTTTAAAATGATTGCAAGAGTGCTGCTGCGAAAGCTCTTTCCGACCTTCTTGGTCAGCGCCCTGAGGCATGAAATTATCTTGTGGATGGTTTGTGGCAAGTTTGGAAGGATCCCTATGGTTGGTTTGCTGCGGTAAAACCTGGCAAGAGGTTGAACCTTGGGTGCTTTGAGAGAACGACTGGTTGTACGGTAAAGATGAAAGGTTCTTCTTGTGTGCAACTCTGGGCAGGCAGTCTTTCACTGCACTATGTTTTGATTGCGAGTGAAAAGTAGAAGCTTCAGAGTGCTGGTGTGCATCAGGACAGGTACAACCACATCTGTCGCTGTGGTTCGGATCTCCTACATTGGTCCCTGCTCTTTCTGCTGAAGGTGAACCATCTCCTACTCTGCTAACCTGGCCACAAAGCAGAAGCCAGTCCTGATCGCTCAGCTGTGATAAGGTTAGGTTTTGGGATTTTAACGGCGACATCTGGGCTGAAACTCTTGGAGGGCTGATTCCATTCGCTCTTTCGTGGGGTGAAGATGAAACGCAGCACAGACTCGTCTCCTGTGGGGCTGAAGATGCTTCAACTGAGGTTCCAGCGTATCGATCATGCTTCCCATCGGGGGTCTTTGTCGGAGGGGGTGGACCTCCCGCGGTGCAGTGCTCCCGATCGCTGTCGTGGAAGACTTCGCCCGTTGAGTCAAGACGTCGTGTTGCGTTCGTGGGTTTCACCAGAATCAGCCTCATGGCATCACTGCAGAGCTGAAATGAGATCACAAACAGATCCTGTCATTGGAAAAAGACTGCGAGGAGAATGACATGCAAGAAAAATGTTCGAATCACGGTTGCAGCGAGACGAGTATAAAAAAAACAACAAGAAACAAATGTCATTTCAAAATAAGTCTTTTAAAACTATTTTGCCTCCATAATGGCCACGTTTCACAATCAAAAACAGCAAATATTTCACACACTTGTGTTTACACAGAGTATTCATTCAAAGCAAAACCATCATTGTTTCAAAAGCAATGATTTGGTGAGTCTGAAATGCTCAGCTGGTAATGAATGTGAATTACTCTGTCAAAAGCAGATGGCCCCCCTCTAATGTTTCTGTGTTGTGCATAGAAATCAGAAACACTCAGAGAAAATTACACAGATCAGTTTCACTCATCATTTAACGAGGACAGAGAAAAGGAATCCATAATGAGTGTCATTGCTCTTAAGTCTTAAATTACTACCAACAAGTGTTCGGGAAGTGAAAAGTATGTTGTGTAGATTAAAAAAAAAAAAGGAAAAACATTTTGTAACAAATATAATGTTTTAGCTTTTAAAGTTGTGTTTTTTTTTTTGACATTACATTCAAAAAAGTTCAAAACTGATACACATATGATCATTTATAGAAAAGCATTGTAAGCAAAGTCCTCCCTCATTGATCATTCAACTGCTGCAACTCACTAAATTGTAACATTTCTGCATGAAGGTGGGAAAATTATCATCTTGCACATAAAGACATGAGCCATCACTCTAATAGTTTATCTCAATGTGTTTTTAGAACTTGATTATTGCTTCACATTGGTAAAAAATTGTAATTAACCTAATGATTCTATACTATATATAATACCAGTTGTTTTATTTTGGACTTAAGCCTTGCTACTGCAATTCAATGCATGTACAAAATTATCTTTACAATGACTGAAAATGAATCCCAGAGGAAAATCTTACCTTCTTCTGCCATATGTTGTTTTCTCCAAACTTTAAGAAGCAGGTCACAGATAGGAAGTGCTTGCTGTTTACAGAACAGAGGTGGTAAGAAAAGCCGCCTAAGTGGGTGGTGGACAGCGGCTTGCCTCCTCCCAGTACGAGCACTTGATAAAGGAGCTTTGGAGACGCTTTCCTTTGAAAGTAATGATTAGAATTCAACATGAAGAAAGAAAAGGGCAGCAGCAGCTGGCCTGGAAAGGGGTTGCCATGCAAATGGACAGAGAGTGGGAGGGTGCAGCCACAGGTTAGGATGCAGGAAAACAAAAACCTGTAACATCAGACCAGGGTGTTAAGGCGGAACATCACACGTATGAGCTCAAAGAAATCCCTGTAAAGTGGGTGTGATTGGTTGGTAGCGGAAAGAAAGGGAAATGGTTGCTTTCAATACAAAATGGAAAATAAAAGGTCAGTTGAACTTGTCATTAAAGCTCTGTATTTCAAAGGTCTTCACAGGGTCTCTTATCTCCTCCGCCACAAGAGCCTGGCTGGACAAAAGTGTCTATTTTAAAATCTGGTTCTGAATGAATCAATCCAGTGAGGGCAAGGCCTCATCAGACGTGTCCCAGAAGATCTAAGAGTGTAATTGCAAGAGAAATTTTGCAGCAACTGCATGAAAAGAAACATTTAAACACACCAATTTAGGCATCAGGAGTGCTGTTGTTTATTTGACCAACTACTTACCAACGTTTTTTTTTGTTACTGTTCCAAAATAAAAAACCTGCAAACATGACACAGATCTGGTGCCTGACAATGTGAATGTATGTTACACTAAAAACAGTTTGCTTGTTTTTCTGTACAGCCAAAAATTAGGGCAGTGATCCAGCAATCAATTGTGTTTTGATTGTTGTTTTTTTCACTGGCTACACATTTTTCTTGCATGAGAGCTCTGTTGTGTGTTGAGCCCCATTTCCCAAACACAACGGAAGCTAAATTATATTCGTTACTACATTGTTTTAACATCCTCTATCTTTATATAACTTATAATTAGACTGTTTTGCCCTGTTTTCTCTGTGCCTGCTGTCTCTCCACCTGGCATCACACAAACTTACAAAGCCTGCAGCCTGCTGCCTCAGCAGCTCAGTATATCAATAGTAATGTTGCTGCGCTGGAGAAAACCTTTGTGACCAGCAGTGACCAGTGGGTCACAGTCCAAAACAAGCAGAAGGTATTCCCCATGAGAAGTTTCATTTTGTTGCTACAATTAACTGCATTAAAGTTAAAGTTGTGTTGTTCCTATCAGAGACATTTCTTCACATAGCAGTTATAAGTCTGTCTTATTTTACAGATTTGTGACTATTGGCTCAAACAAAAGTTGCATCCACAGCAGTAACAGAGCTCTTAATGATCTGATCATAACCGTGTTTAATCCCAACTTCAATCTCACCAGCCCACCAGTTTTGTGAAAGGATAGGAATTAAAAGCAATGGTTGGCTAAAGGCCAAGGCATCTGGTGGAGGAGATAAGGGAGGCCAGTCAGCTACTGTTTGACGTCTGGAGATGTTTTTTTGTTGTTGTTTTTTCTTCTTCTAGCCCTAACCCTTACAAAGAGAACACATTGATCTATGGTAAGGACATGAAGTCCTCATGCCCATTTTAGATTGTTTTACTATACCATAAATAAATATTTTGGAGCAGATGTCCACCTGTAAAAGCAGCACCTTTTCTTCATCTTTCCAGTTGGTGCAGACTGGTTATAAAGCAATAAAGTGACAACTTCTGCTTTTAAAGTAGCTACACCAGTGCTCTTGACAGTATTTGATGTTAATAGTTCTCCTTCACATTTACATTTTACAGGAAGCCAGATTCAATCCAAAAACTAATCAAGGCTGAGGACAATAACTTCAACTACTGGAGGGGAACCCATCAGCTCAGTATTTTATCTGAAAACCCACTTGTGTCAACACTTTTAACTTCGGCCTCTACCGTTAACGTTGCCCGTTATATGACGCAATAGCACCAAGTTAGGAGCAATAGCACAAGTAGATTTGCAAAACCCAACCTATGTGGAAGAGATCTGGCTGTTCCCTTATTATTCTTCTGCTATCAGGGCAAAAACACTCTGCTTGTTCACAGTCTTTTCAGGCAGCGCTGTTGTATGTCCCCTGTGTGATTGCACAATCCATACCTGCATCAAAAACTCACCATTTTTAGAGTGTAGGTTGCTAGTTCGGAGGTTGTTGTAAAAGGCAGAGGAAACTGCTGTCTGCAGTTGCAATCTTACAGTATACCCACAGCCTCCACCCAGTGAGTCAGACTACAGTACAAGCAAGTCTCATTTTATGTTTGCTGCAATTAGCAAACTTTTGTCAAGACCAGTGCGCCTCTTTGACACATAACTGATGGACATGACAACATAAATATAGATCGATATTTGATCTCTGTTCCCACTTCCATTGAACTAAATGTTGTCCTTTAAAATTGTCATTGTAACCCATTGAGTATATGTTGACAGAATATGCATATCTGAGTTAATTCAGAGCTAGACTAATAATATTTAAGCAAAGAAATAGATTAATCACAAAAGTAAATCAAAATGTGAGTAATTTCCAGCCACAGATATTTTAAATTTACCATAAACAACTTCCCACGTTGAAAAGTTGAGTTTGACCTCCATCATCTTAACAATAACAGTACGCAATGAATTTAGGTACGTGCCTGCTAACAAGGAAGGAGTCTTGCAACAAAAGGTGTTGATGATCGAGGGGTGAACTTTAATAAGTTACTCTCAAAACATCGGATCTCCCACCTCCCCGGAAGTGCTTAAAAAAAAAGGTCTTAATTAAATTCATTAGATGTTAAGATGCCTCATGGGAGGCCATGTGCACAGACACGATGATCAGTTGTGATGCTGTTTGGGGGTTGGGGCGGGGGGGTGGGTGAGCTTCTCCTTGCAAGTGAATGGAACAATAAAGTAGAGTCCTCTAGTGCTGGGGAGATCGTTTCTGAGCAGGAAGCGGTGAAGTTCTCGTCAGCAACGCCCTTTTTTCATTTTTAGATGAAATTACTCAACTTTTCCTAATGAAAATCCAATGAATCAATCTTCCAGTTTTCAAATGGTGTTAATCGGAGTGCATTCACTTTGTGTTGTAGTTGGTAAAGCGTTGGTTCAGGGGGTTTTCTGGTGACTTCATCCACTCCTTTTTCAACTGCTGCTTCAGCTGGGACAATCTCATGTTGGGGTTCTCCTTTTTTAGGCGCGGCATGTTGACCTCCTCGTAGGCAAGAAACGCTGCTTTCATCCTCCGCTCTGGATGGCGATCCAGGTCCTCAGGCCCCGTGCTAGGAGACAGGGACACAGGGTTGAGTAAATTGTGTTTACTCTACCCACTTCATATCTGGTGTTTCATTTAAATCAACAGTGCAAACAAACAGCTGGTACCTAAGCACAGCAATGGCATCCTCTATTGTTCTGGCCTCCTCTGTTCCTTCCTCAGGAATTATTCTGTTCACGTTCTCCTCCAGTGGAGTCTCCAGGTGGCTCTTTTCTGTGGGGAACATTCATTCAAAACACGTCAAAGGTTATATCATAGTGTAAGGCAATTTGCAGTCTGATTTTATCTGATTTCCACTGAGGGTGCGTTTTTATTCTAACCGTCAAACGTTAATCAACATCTTCACCCCGAACCTCACCTTTCGGTTTGAGCTCCTCCCCTGGCTGCAGTTGCTCATTCAGAAGCGTCTCCTCGATCTGAGCACGAGTCATTTTTCCTGCGGCTGCAGCCTCCCTTTGAGCTCTGCCTTTAATCCTGGCATTCTCCTCATCCAGGAGTCGCTGGTTTTCTTTTTTCCTCTCCAGGAGTTCCACTCTCTTCTTCTCCTTGTCATCCTGCAGAAATATGTCTTGTCAGGTTGACAGCTCTTTTCTTTCATGATTTTCTTTCTTTCCAGGTACGACCATTTTATCAGCGATTCTGCTATTTTCATTTCTGTGTTTGTACAGATATTATGAATTAAGCCACACCAATAAAACTGGCATCAAATCATTATACTCACCAGGATATGCACCACAAAATACTTATGAAATTATATATTTTTTAAAACAATACCCATCTGGAGAGACACCTCACCTTTCTCTGCTCTTTTTTGAGAACATGTTTGTCAGTTTCCTGCCACATAGCATCTTCTTCCTCCTTCTTCTTTCGGGCGTCTGCCACTGCCTTAGCCTCAGCCTTGCGGGCTCTGGCTGTGGCCGCCTTGGAGTTCTCGCCCTGGAACTTCTTTGGCATCCCAACAGCTGCTATTCAGCTGAGAAAGACAAGAGTGAAAGGAGACTTCTCAGGAATACTGCCCAATAATGACCAAGCTCATTTCATCATTAGAATGAACTAAAGCTGAAACATTTTTTAACAATCTAGTAACAAACAAAAAAAATGGTTTCAAGCTTCTCTTTCATACCTTTTGCACTTTAACTCAAACAAAACAGAAGACAGTTGCCATTGGTATATTTCTGTCCACTATTGTGACAATTCAAAGGCCACATGATTGTCAGAAAAAAACATCAATGAGATTAATCGATGATGAAACTAAGCATTAATTGCATTTCAAGTAAGTCAAATACCTCCAGTGGTTCAAAACCCTACCTTTAATTTGCCAAAGTAGTGTTTCTCTCCCACACATACATACCAACTCGTCAAAACCGAGTGTTTAAGTTACATCATGAGATATTTATCTAAATTAATTCCGCATAACGTTATGAATAAAAAACAATTATTGTTTTCCTACATAGCTACCATGACTGGGGATCTAGAGTTAGAAATGGGAGTTCGCAAACAAATAGACGAAGAAAACACAGCCACAGAGGAGGTTAACTTTATCAAACCTGAATCTGTAAAGCTACACAAACGGCTGCAGCTCTGCTTGTCAGTTGTGTTAGCTAGTTAGCTTTAGCTGCCTGGTGTTAGCCTGGTAAACAAGGCAGATTAGCCTTTCAACGAGCTGCATATTCCCCTATCTAAGTACGCCGATTTTTAGCGAAGATTAGGACGATCACAATTCACACATGTCGTAGCATAAACATGGTTTCATACCAGTAGGAGAGGAAAAACAGGTCGTAAATAGACGACTGTTGTTCCGAAGAGGCATCTGCCACCTCCTCTCTGAAACCACCGCGCACTGCGATGACGTATCGAGTCTGATGGCGTTACGTTACTGTGCCGCTCAGTGAGTTTCACTTTAAAACATTTCACTTGTCGGATGAAAACAAAAGTTTGAGCTCTGCAGCCTAATAGATAAACGCTACTTGGTCGTAAAACTTCACACGTGCATCTAAATGTAAATAAATGAGAAATGTTTAATTATTTATTCAAATAGATAATGTTACAAGACCTAGTTGCCTGGGATAAAAATTAACACCTTGCTATGTGTTTCAAACGGATTTCTGTTGGGGAACAAATTGTGCCTCATTGTATCTTGTGCATTGTATAAAACTTATGTTGAATAAACCTTAACCTTAACCAATTAAGACACATAAATTAAATATTAAAGAGTTAAGACTTTATTACAGTAACCCGTTCACATAAATATTCAAAAATAGGAACTATACAAACACATTATTTAATGCATATTTCTGAGAGGTATAACATGTTCTTGTTTGAGCTGGAATACAGAAACAGCAGAAGAACATCCTTAAATGTGTGTGTTTTTTCAGAAGTCATTGTCACTCTCCTCCAATAGAGGGGGTCTCATGCCCCCTCTGGTGGGGCGACCACCCCTTGAAACAGGGCCCTCCAAACTATCATCTTCCAAATCCTTGCTCTCCTCCTCTTCACCTTCCTCATCTTCTTCCTCATCCTCGTCCAAGTCAATCTCGCTGTCTTCACTCTGAAAGAGCAGGCCACATGATCACAACTTTTACAAAATGCACCATAACAAGAGGGAAACAATTTCAACAGGCTACAACAGGGATGGGCACATCTTCAATCCAAACACTAAACCAGCTAACTGTTTATCACAACCTAAATCAGACAGGAGGATCTAATCACAGTCACATCTTGGGCTGGAATGAAAACATGCAGAGTTTAGAAGTGATTTCACAGTGTTGGAAGTGGGACACGTCCATCTGGAGCCACACATCTACAGGGACTACATGACAATTTACTGATTTAAAAGAAAAATCCAGTCTAAATCCAAATAATGTAGTAAAATAACTTCCTGGAGGGGAAGAGGACAACACAGTGTTGAGGGTAAGCCCAGAAGTTTTAAGCAATATCTTAAATGATAGCTCTGGTAGACAATCCACAAAATAAATTGTACTGTTCTCACATAGTACAGATATTAGACACTGCAGAATGAATAACATGAAAGCAGGCTCCAGCAAAACAAGTCTCAATGTCGCTTGTTTTCATTTACACCGTACCGTGCATATGTGATTGTGTGATGCAATTTTTTTTTTTCATTTTTAGTGCATCTTCTTTGCATCTACATATGCGTGACTTACAGAGAAGACAATTCAAAATCCACTCGTTAATTAGTATGAGTGGACGCTGGCTATACTGGCTGTAGCAGCTAAGATTATTTGAGAATGGATTTTTCCTTTTAGTGTACAGGTGAATGAGAAAGAAACTAGATCCTGGTCCTGCCACAAACCTTTCCGTTCCGTTGTTCTTTGGCAGAATGAACGGACCTTTTGGAAACAGCTAAGAAGGCCTTTTGAAATACAAGTGAGGGAAAGGTAAGATACTGAACAGAGAAGATGGAAACCCAATGGGACGTGAAACTGATCAGAGATGGTGAAGAATGGGACACTCGTTTGGTTAGAAATTACAAACACAAGTAAACCGCGAGTCATTCTGTTAGGAGAGAGGCACGACGGAAAGCAGCATCAGCAAAGAAGTCTTTAAATTTACGAAACTGTAGCAAACAAAATGTGGAGTGAGAGGAAGGAAGGAGTCTTGTATGGATGTTGCAATGGCAGTACTAACCTCATCACTGTCTCCACCCTGCATGTTACCGATGAACCGCGCTCCTCTTCCTGAGGTACAAAAACATAATGTTTTCATAGTTCAGTATTTACTTTACTTTTTTTTAAATTACAGATGGAAATTTTTTGGAATATTTTTTTTCACAAAGCCATCAGTAGTTAATCATCACAAAAGATATGCCTTTCCTTGTGTACCTGCCATGATGGCGTTTTGTGTAGGCCTGGGTTTAGATGGTCGACACTCTTCCATGTCGCTGTCTGAACCTTCGTCCTCTGGAACATCCATGTCTGAATCCTCATCTTTCACTGCAAATATTATGAAACAAATGTGTGAAACCATGAAAAAGGGGTTGAGTTTATGTTGTTATATTTTTGCTTTAAGTTTGTCTGTCTGTTTTTCTCACAAGAGCTCTTCATCAAATCCTTCTCCTCCTCCCTCAGTTTGTGCTGCATCATCCTCAGAGTGTTTTCCGCCTCCTGTAGAGAAGACAAACACACAGAGATAGCTATAAAGAGGGTCGTTGAAAGAAGAGAAGTTCACATGTTCACAAGCTTTCATACATCTGTAAAATTCAAAATCTGAATTCTTTCTGATCTTATGTCTCTATTTTCTAGTGTGAGTTACTCCCAATTTTTGAATCTGAATTTTCCTTTCCATATTGATGTTTGAGAAGTGTATTGTCTTAATTGTCAACATCACAGACCAACAAATGATTTTTTACACAGAAGAGAAGAGGAAGAAGGACACACTAGATCCTATTCCTTTCAATTGTTAAAATAAAAAGTCCAAAATATTCCATCAAGCTACAGGAAAACTTTATATTTGCTGATAAATACATGTCTCTAGGTTATACTGAACAAATATATATTAGTGGTAGTTACATACAGTACCAGTACTTTCATAGTGAGTCACTGCTCTATAAACTACACTCACACACACCTCAAACCTCTCCTGCTCCAGTCTGTGGTGTTCATCCAGCTGAGACTCCAGGAAGCAGAGGTTCCTGAACTTCTCCACATAGATCTCATATTGCTTTTGCAGATCTTCCTCGATTTTTTCATATTCATCCATAAAGGCTGGCCTACAAAAAATGACAGTGGAACAAAAAAATATTTAGCAAGCCAATTTAGATGCACTTTACTATCAAAGTTCTGTTCAAAGAGTTGTAGAGAAGAGGAGAAAAGTAAAGTAATGCTTAAGAAGACTACGAATTTAAAAACAGCACAGCTTGAATTACATGTGCTTTGGAAAAAGAGTGCAGGCAGAAAAAAAAAGTAAAAAGTGAAATAAATCAAAATGAAGACCAATCAATGTATGTATACTAACTTACCTAACACTCTGCAGTGTCTGGAGCCTCTTCCGATTCCTCTCCAGCTCCTGCTTCTTCTTTTCTATCTTGGCGTCCAGACTGGTCTCATCAGAGACAACATTACTCAGCATGTCTTTGGTCTTATCCACACTTTGCTTGACAATGAACACAGAGACATGGTGGCAGATTCAGTGCCAGTTTGTGGATAAAATCAGTGCGGGTCTGTGTGAATGAAAAAACTGAGAATGCTGAGATAATTACACACCAAAACGTCCTTGATGGCAGCTCTCAGTGCCTTTTCAGTCTCATTGATCTCCAGTGGTCTGGCAATGGCCGCTGTTCTCATTTCCTGTCAGAAACAAGGAGGAGAGTAATCTCCTGCATCAGTGACAGTGTCTTTTTAAACAGACTTCAGCATTGTTTAGCTATTATCATCACAGAGAATGGGCTCAACAAAGTCACATCATGCTACCAGCCTCAGCAGCACTCAGACAAATCAGTTGTAACTAAGCTGCTCAATGGCCATTGGCAGCTTTTTTTTGGACTGGTCTTAAAGATATTGCCAAAAATAAGGGTGTCATCATTCTTTTTCCATAAAATTAATCTTAAAAAGCATTTACATCACAGTAGAACCAGACTGTTTTGACACGGGGTGTGTGGACTCAAGATCATTGTAGTTGGACCAGAAAGTGTCAGTTTATATGTACACTACGGTATATTTTTCCTCACCCTCAAGTCCACCTCTTTCCCCAGTAAATCATATAGCGATGCTCCTTTAGACGTGACCTCAGATGCTAGCTGTCGAGCTGCTTTCAGATCCGAAATCTACAGTGAAGACATAGTGAGTGAGACATAATCAAGAAAATTAAGTTATGAAACAATGTAAACAATGTAATGTAAACTTTGATAGTTAAAGAAATATGGACATTAATATTACAGTGTAAAAAGTGGACCTCACCCGTGAACTGAGGTCAAACTTGAACTTGCTGTTATCTGCCTCGACTGGATCCTCCAGGGCCATCTGCTTGGTCTTCATAGCACTGTACAGGACTGAGGTGATCTTCAGCATCTCTTTCACTGCATAGCCATCGGCCTGGTAGAGATGCTTGGTGTTCAGCTTAATGTGAGCCTTTGTTGCCTGCAATCAGGTGAACATGGGTTAAGACAGAATAACAGCAAACCCGTAATAGCTATGAATGAACTCCACATTTGGACAATACATAAAACAGGCATCACCATAAACTGGGCCACTGCCTTGATGAAGAATACTCTGTCTGACTCCGTATCCACATCAGTGGGAATATCCATGTGAGGCTCATATCTACATGAAAAAGACAAGGGGAAAATGTAACAATATCCTTCCTTTTGCTGAAGTAAAACATAGACCTCAGATCTTTATCGGGGGCCAGAAAAAACAGGGAAAAAAACATAGATCACAAGAGGAGTGAATGGATCACTAGGTTTTGCAATAGCTCCAACCATATAAATCACTGAGGATTTTTGGATAGAGATCACACTTTTTACACATGAAAGAAACATGAAATGTGTGAAGATCAAGCATACCTCTTTACAAGCCATATTAAGATTTCCGCGACTAAAGTGAAGTTTGGTGTCCTAAAGTTCTCCATTGATATCAACCGAGGATAGCCCAAGGCCCTCATCATTTCAGTGAAATCTGCCAAATAAAACACAACTCCAGTTACCAACGTTATGTAGACAATTAAAAAAAAAAAACAACTCTCAGTTAGGCAACACAATGAATACACTCAATAACGAGCAGATAGCGAGCATCACTTACTTCTCATGTCTCTGAAGGACATTGTGACCTGCGGATACTGGACAGCGGATCATACACTGATTCATCCACTGGTAGTAAAGAAAAAAACAATAACAAAGACAGAGATGTGAGTTATTGTCACACAAGCACAAAACACGGGGGTGGTAGCGACTGTCAAATCCATCACCACAGGATGAAAACATATTCTGCTATACAACATTATTAGGATATCTATTGTTCCAGTGATAGGAGTAGGTGAAAGTAATGACTCTAAGTTAGTTCTTTTGCGTTAGTTTAGTTAGCTGGTGGCTAACTGGAAGTCAGCAAGAAAAACAAACAAACTCATGCTTAGTGTCGCAGTAGGTAATCACAGACGAGGAGTCGATATTTTTTAACATCGTTATCAGGAATGATGCAACACAAAATATCATTATTTACCACCACAATAATGTTTTTTCTTGTCTTGTCTTACCTGTGCAGTACCGAAGCTAAGCAACAGCCAGCTCGCCTCTGCAGCGCAGTCAAGACGGTCTCTATGGAAACCGATTCCTGCTCTACGGAAGCCTAACGTAATCAAAATGGGTGTCGGAACCATTTGCATTTTATGTCGCATGGCCAAATATAATAGTCAATTTATTGTTTTTAAATTATTTCCACAGCTTATGAAAAGTTTAAATAGTGCTCTCTCTAACTGCCGTTGTTTGTCGATTGTCGTTTTTCCCTCTTTTCCCCCCTGCAGACTAACAAGAGACTGTTTAAAATGTAATGTTAGTGTTAGGAAGTTGTGTGTTTGCAAAAAATATTTCCAACAGAGGAAAAACGCACGAACATGAGACAAAAAACCCCATAAAAAATAAAATAAAACAATACCTTTATTCCTGCACTCACAAAGGGAAAAAGCCATGATTGGAAAACGTAGAAAATGTGCAACAGCATTTCCCCAATCCCCATATAAGCACAATATAACTTATTTATTTATTTATTTATCTATCTATCTATCTGAATAACATGTGGTAGGATGTTACATTTATAAAATACCAAATTTCCATTCTTAGATACAGACATAAACAGTTCACAGGTCATTATCAAGCCAGAGTGCTTCTTCTTTTTATAGGATCAGAAGGCAACTTATGATTCAGGCTACTTTTATTAAAGGTGATAGGCTATTGACTTTTATTTTTTCAAATAAGGGTATTTGATTTGATATTTAAATGGTAAAATTTCCTATTTGTATTCTTTCCCTACCAATGTCAAAGGGTTACAGTGTGTGTTCATGGATCAGCCACAGGGCGGCGACACCTCTCAGGCTGCGCTAAAACATTTGGTCTCTTTTACATCTATGGGCTGCACTCCTGACGCAGAACATGATGGAGCAAACTAGTAGTGAGCCACCCCACAACAACACCCCGGCTGGAAATGAACCTCCACCACCAGCCTGCGGCCTCCACAGTAAGCGCCTGAAAGAGCTGGAGAATGCCGCTCTGCAGACCACTTTAATATCGCGGATGGAGACCGAATCCGGGGCGGACGCCGGGGGCTGGTCGGGGCAGCAGTCCGGGGAGGACGAGCAGTTGAACGGCTTGTCCTTGAACCACCGGCCGCCGGCCCATGATCCGCAGCCCGGCGCGGACACCACCACCACCGAGCCGGAAGAAGAAGAAGCCGGGGAGGAGGAGGGAAATGTCGGCAAGGAGCGGGTCGAAGAGGAAAGGACCCTGACGGACCATTTAAACAAACGATTGCTCTCCTCGTTTCTGGAGAAGCTTAACGAAAGGGACCTGGCGCTTCCCGGTGTTCAGCGCCTGGACTGCGCTGTAGCCGACGAGGACTCGAACAGGGCCGCGGATGAGTGGTGAAGCACCGGGTTGTGGGGGGAAAAAAAGCAGCAGCAGCAGCAGCCGCAGCAGCACGGAGGTGGTTGAGGGATTTAGGAGCAGCGTCAGCGTGCACGGAAGCACAATCCCACAACGTTAAAGACAGACTTGTATTTAGTCCAATCTATCTAATTGTGAAAGATTGAATGTCTGGAAAATGTTATGCTTACTTTTGTATGGTGAGGCTGAGTGAAAGAGATAAGAAAATGCAATAAATGACCATCACATGAGAAGAAGTGCTTTCTGGTTTTCATGTGTCTTGGCAGCCATGATGGCTGTGTGAGACAGGCAGCCATATGTGCACCTCTGTATTTTGAAGTGACATTCTGTCTACAGCAGGTGTCACTAGCCACACACCAAAAAATATATATCCCACACCTGCACCAAGGTGTAACTGTGCCATCTTATTTATTACCTATTTATATCCAGGTGTCATCTTAAAGGCATTGAAATTAAAAATGAAATTAAGAATTCATAGTTAAATAGTGGTGATAAGTCTGTCTCAAGATGATGGAGGCAACTTGTGAAGGAAAGTGCTCCAGATAAAGTTGAAGTTACACAGGATGGTTTTGAAATTGTATTGATTTTATTTAGAGTAATAGAAAATACCAACACATTACTTAATTAAAGGCCAAAAATGTGTGACTTCTTTATGAGAAGGCCTCACAACTTGGATATACAAAAGTGCGATAAAATAAATATACATGTCCCCATCATGCATCTTTAAAAAACAAACAGAAATCAAATGTTAATTCTCAGTGGTAACAAACCTGAACCTAGAACAAGTTTATGCCAGTGTAAGCCTTGGAAGAGCCAGACTCCATACATGACACAGCACAGGAAATGATTTCTGACCCCTGGCACTAACCATTACAGTGTTTATTTTGATCATTTGAGGAAGTTGTAACTTAAAATTTTAGGCTACTTATAATTGTTTTACAGGCGTGCAATAAACATATAGGCTACCGTAAAAAGGAGTGTGCCCTGTAACACTGACCTGATGAGGTGTGTTTTACTGCTTTATTTTGAATGCGTTTTTCACATAGGCTACTGCTGTTTGTGGTGAGCTGGATTACACTGTAGACATTGATGCTGTTACCTTCTTTTCTTTTCTTTCTTTCTTTTTTCTTTTTTCTTTTTCTTTTTTACAGATATTGACTATGGAGACTGGGTGAGCAGTGAGGATGTTAAAATGCCCCTGGAAAGCCATAATAACTGGTTAGGGGACCAGACCTCCCAGTTGTCCTACTAGCAAATATTTCTTCCCAAGTCATGAAGTAGCCTATACGCACAAACAGAAGCTTTAGGTTAATCTGTGTGGAGAAAGGAGAGAAGACACACACTGATCAGACTTGAGTTACCTCAAGCTGCCTGTGCATTGTTGCATACAGGGAACATACCAGAATTAATGTCCTGATGAAAGAGCCTTTCAGAAATAAAAGGAATTCAACACCTGTGGGTAGGCTATTTGACAAGAGTCCATGTCCCTCATCACAATATTAAATGACATCTTTAGTCTTAGTCATTTTAAAGCACATACATTAAAAAAAGGAGCTCCAAACATAACACAGAAATTAAGTTCACACACACACAGGGCATGAAATTAACACCTGACGACACGACAAATGTAGATAAACTGTTTTGTTGTTGACCTATCAGCTACATGTGCTCTGTTATGAGGGTAACTCAAGCATTTTCTTGCATTTTCACACGCACACACACACACACACACACACACACACACACACACACACACACACACACACACACACACACACGTATGATTTGAAAGTCATTAGTTATCCAGCAGCTACACTCTGAGTGGTGATATAATGTTGTCATCTGTCAGCTGTTTTTCATTTGCGTCATCTCCCTGCAGGTTCCTCAAAGGCACAAGCTTTGGTTTAACTGGTGACTTGTCTCCCTGCAAAAAAAAAGAGATACAACTTATTTTCAAATAGATAAGTGACAACAAGTTGACAAACAGGTGCTTTGACAAACGCATAGTCCTCGTTATCCTTGGCACACATCTTGGGTTTTCAGTTTTGAATCCATATCCTAATTTCACAGTGTCAGATGGATGTAAATGTGTACCGTACGTACATACACATGTGATGTGTGCTTTCCAATTTAAACCTTATTACTGTAGCAGGAACCGACGACTGTAGATTCAGTTTGATTGGTGTTGAGTCTTTCATTGTGCCAATGAGGGTTACAGACTTGCTATAGAGTTGTTATTTACAAGAAGCTAGATACTTACATCTGTTCTTCATTATAATATATTCAGTTGTTGGTTTATTGAATTACAGTCATTTGTAAAAATTTGTAAATTTCTTTACCCTGTTATTCCTACTCAGGTTCATAGGTGGCTGCAGTGTATCCCAGCATGCATTGTGCTGACAACAGGTAAACATCTTGGACCTTGATCCAGTCTGAGAACGAACACAGACAGCCAACACATTTGCATGCACATGGACTTTTGCATTTCTGTACTGCCAGTACCAAGAGCAGCCAAATTGTAATTTGTTGTTAAAGCAATGGCAAACATGATGTACATGATATGAAGGCAAAGCCCATTATACATTATTGCCTACATTGTGTCCATACGGAAACAACCCAGAGATAGTTAAATTTAAGAAATCGTCTTTTTCATCAATTTATCCTACTTCCATCTAAGTAACATAATATACATTTAAATACACAAATTGAATAAATACTGTAAGTCCAAAGTTTTCAATATTATACTCACTCTGTGCTCTGATGGTAACTCCACTTGCTTTCTGTTCAGGTCCCACCACAACAAACCCTCTCTGATATGACTCCTCTTAGTTGGCCCTGTGTGTAGTGGGGAAAAAATAAAAATAAAAGTTCATTTTAGATACAGGTACAATGCAAAGCAATTCCATTGTCACTAATGACTCCAAAATGACAACAGAGTTGACTCACACCTCTCTAGTCCTATATCAATAAAAATGGTGCTTTTTATTTTTATTGCACGGTGGGTGTCTTAAACTGTAGTTTATTGACCTGCATTCACACGGCTGTTATGAATACACTGTGTCATTGTGAATCAGCAGTTTTCCTAAAGCGTGACAGTAGTTATAATAGAAGCTCATCTCACTCATTGAATTTTATTTTCTTACCTGTTGCATAGCTCACAATGAGCCCGACCAGAACAACTGAACTAGTTGCCATAGCACCAAAGTAGAGGTAGGACATTGCGTAGAAGTTGTGCAGGCCTCTAGTTTGGAAAAATAGAGAGCAAAGAAAATACTTTACCATCTACTAAGTTGCAACCAGCTTTTTCAAATGTTCTTTATTCAATTAAAAATAATTGATATTATTAGGTTCCAAATTTAATTAAATATGCTCAAAATTTTACAGTTCCTGGTTTGTCACCCTCTTTTATTTCCCTAAACACTATTCAAAATCACATTTGAAGAAGAAGGACCAAATTATGTTTCCATTTTTTACAGGATGCATAAAATACATCAACTATAACACATAAGGAAGGGGAAAAATAGTTATGTGTCAGTACAAGCTGTGAACTTAAGTACCCATGGTTATTGGGGTGAAGCGGAGAGATTGAATGCTGCTCCTGGTCCGGGCCGCTGTTGAAGGTGACGTTGCCAGAATGACACTCTCCTGCATAGCTGGGCAAGACCCCCATTGTCTCCTCACTGGGTGGGTAAAGGGTTGAACCGACAGCCAGCCATAGAGAGACACAAAAGCCCGCAAATATTCCTGCATATGCTCCCTGAAAGGCAGATATAGAGATCAAAGCAGATAAAGATTAACATAGTGTAAGAGCACTAAAAGCCATCAGCTGAGACATTAGTCTGTAAATAGAAGCATTTCTGTAAGTAAAATGTTAAATTAGACAAAAGGTTTTCTGCAAAATTAATTAGCATTTGAAAATACTGCCTTTTTCTAACACTGTATCAGAAAAAAAGGTGCAATAAAAATATATCTTAGTCATATTGTAAACTTGCACCTGACTCAAAAATCTAATAAATCACTGGCAGTGAAATCGGCCATAAAATGTTTGGTGATAACACAGACTGGGGAGGGAAGACTGACTTCTAGTATGGTTGTGATTAACGGGACAATAAAGCTACTGTCTGAGTTAGAGGTAAAGAGAGGGGTTGCCTTTGTTAAGACTGCTTATTGTTTGAAGGTGGTGTTCATGAGTTAATGATTTTAAAAGTTTGTCTGGTTTTAGACTGTGACCTCCTTTAATCAATAAATCAATAAAAATTCAACAGGAAAGCATAAAACTTTAGCTAGACGTGATGTTGTGACCTATATAGAAAAGTCCACGTGATCAGAGGAGGAAGTTATCATAATGAAACCACAGTTGCAATAAAACAAAATCATGGGATTTAAGTGCTCGTATTCATTTTCATTCAATGTGTAAAACCATCTGCAACTTGTTTATTTTTTAAATGCTTAGTCATTTAACATAACATTCACTGTGTGCTCAGCAGTGCAGTAACTTTATCTAGTTTCTTTCTAATATTTCTGACATTAAAACAGACAACAAAAATCTAAATTGTAGCCATGTTGCCATGTAAAAAAATGTATATGTACTTATAACTGTATTATGTATTATGTATTATGTATTATGTATATTGTAGCTCCATAGCCAGTTGACATACAGCAGCAAAGGGAGGGAAAAGACGTACATGTCTGATGTCTGTATTGAAAAATCCCACTCACCAGCTTGTTTGCTGCTGGAACAAACATTCCCAAAATGAACACTCCCAGTAATGGACCACTGACTACACCCATGACAGTGAATGACCCCTGAGGAGAGACAACAAACAAACACACACTCTGCTGAGATTCAATTACAGAACATTTTGCAAGACAAGATTTATTATGGAAATGTGTCACATATTGGCCCAGTATATCTATAGACTCTATAAAACCAACAGTTTGAAGTGATTAATTCTGAAGTTAACTGAAGGAAGTAACGCCTGGTTTGCATGATATTGTCTAACAAGCAACAAGAACAACAAAAAAACATTATTCAATATTTAATCATTTCATAAGCTACTTTCAGGATTGTGTTCATTTCAAAGCTCTTGTAATGCCGCATTTTAGAATGGACTGAGACTGGATTAAATGTTATATAACGTGGTAACGCTGAGGTATTATACCTGCAGAACTCCCCACTCCAGGAGAGAGGAAAGAGCAGCTACAGTCATACAACCAACTCCAAACAGTAACGCTTAAAGAAAGACAGAAAATAACAAAGTTACCAGTTTTCTTCTATAGTATGTCATGATTAGTTTTAAAATTACAGTGGTTTTAAGAATTTATACTCATTTAAGTGGATAGTGTTGGTGAGACTCAACCTACACAGTCCTTTGGAAACAAGGATCAGTTTCTTCTGGGTCATATGCTCCAGATGAGGTTTCAGCAGATCCTCCATGGTTACTGCTGCCATGGCATTGATACTTGTGGAGGCGGTGCTGTAAAAAGACATTGGCTTTTGTCAGTAATGCCACATAAGCATCTTACAGTAGTGACTGATACCATCAACTCACTTTAATGTAGGCCTATATGGAGAAATATGTCACAAGTAACTAAGATTCGAATACCTCAGAGTCCCACTGTATGCACAGGCAAGGAAAAGACCTGGAAAGCCTGGGTGATTTCTGAATATGTCCAACACAAAGTATGGCATGTACTTCATTGGACCGATGAGGGAAGGAAAAGTGAAAAAGTGAATATTGGTGTTGGAAAGATTTACCATTTAAGTCCAAGTCACCAGCAGATAAGAGGAGACTTAAATCTATTAAAAGATATTACATGTCCATAGCACCAATGCATAATATCAATAATTAAGATTAGTTTCAAACTCTCATCTTCTACTCAAGGATGGTAAATGGTCTGTATTTATATAGCGCTTTACTATACCTGTAACGATACCAAAAGCGCGTTACAGTACATCGCATTCACACACACATTCACACACTGATGGCAGATCAAAATGAAAATTTTTCTCAGGAGTGTCATGAGTACCAGATCAGGTGCAGATATTTCCCCAGACTTCAGCGGATCGCAGTTGATGTAATATGCAAACATGACGATGCCACAAGTTGCTGCACTGCTCACAATGAGGCACAGACCAACCTGGTTCACGAACACAGCCCTACAACACAAAAAACAGAAGAAAGAATAGCGATACCATTCATTCATGGTCAAAATGGGGGCGGTGGGATGAAACGCTGTCCAAAAGTCTTCCTCAAATATCATCTAAAACAACTTTGTCTCGTAACGTTCCGTTGTTATCTCATAGCGTGGTGGATGTGTGCAGGTCACAAGTTGTCCATGAGAGCGTTTTGGAGTTTTTGGATTGTGTATTTGATGAGTTTGATGAGGGAAACCAAGAAATCCCATTAGCCTCCATAGCATAGCTCTGAGCAGCTCGCCGCTTGGCTCGGCGTCTCTAAAAATAGCTTACACCGACAAATAAAGGTAACGAACCTACTGCTATGACTATAGCGATTATGGCAATGGGCCAATTTGCCAAAATGTTGAACTATCCCTTTAAGAAGAAAGTTTTTTTTGTCTATCTTGATGGTTAAGATCAGATCAATAGATATTTTAATGTCTGAACAAGTGCTGAAACTTTATATCAGTGACAAAACAAGTCTCCACTCACCACTGGGCCTCTCTCTCCGTTCTGCAGCAGATGTACCGCTGCACTTGAGCTTGGTTTACACTGTACATGGACAACCAAACGAACGCACCCCCGACAGAGAGGCTCCAGAAGGTGTAGCGCCGCCGCGGATCAACATCAAAACTATTGGAAAACAATATGAAACAAAGCAATTATGCTTTTCGCGACCACCTTCCAATAAAATATCGACAATTTGGGATTTTGCATTTATCGTTAAATGTGGTTGTGTGATATTTATGTGTTCAAATGAAGTTCTTCATACTCATTAAAATTAATCCGCGATCCATTCTTGGCGATCTCCAGCACCAGCCCAGGACCACCAACCAGGATTGTGCCTTGGATGAAAATGGCCACAAAACCAGACAACATGACAGCGATCTGGAATACATCAGTCCAAATCACAGCTTTCATGCCCCCCTGTGACAAACAGACGATGGAAGAGACAAACAGGAAGCGAAAGAGCTGATTAGGCAAATACAAATAACAATGGAGACTTTCATACAACCTAAATGAGGTTATGATCTATGAGACAAGATGTTACGTCCACAGGTGAGACTAAATGCGAACTATAAATATAGGTCCCTGTTGAGAAATCCAGTGCAGGTTGCATGTGAGATTGTATTTGTGATGTCATAAGGTTACTGTAATAAAGCTCATCCTTTTGGGCATTCAACCTTGAACAGTATGCCCAGTATGTATATCCCTCAGTACGTAGACACACGTTGATGGGAGCATGACGTCAGTCCGACTTCCCATTTCTCCTACCATACATTCCTATATTTTTGCTCTCATTAGTCCGACTTCCCATTTCTCCGACAACCCAAAAGTCTGACTTCTCATTTCTCCGACCACACATTTCTATATTTTTGCTCTCATTAGTCCGACTTCCCATTTCCTTTAAGTAGGCTATGCTTCCCAGTAATTACGACAGTGTATTAGCCCGACTAATCCGGCCCAGAAGCAAGATAGGAAAACATATTGACTGAGATATCAATTGTATTTTGACGGCGCCACAGTCTAGTCAAAAGTGCGCGTGGATGGTCATGCATTTTTCATGTTTTAAGACATGTGTAATAAACACAATGTCTCGGCATCTGAAGGAGGCGATGCAAGAACGGGAAGCAGACCGTGGTGGTTTTCAATCACACAGTCCGACGCCACTTATTGAAAATTTAATCCAGCAAAAAAGGTTTACAAACATGGACCAAAACGGCTCCATAATATGCACGAAAATCCAAGAGAAATGAAAGTTAACTAAGATCAACTCAAATCAGAAATGCGTAGCCCACTTATTTTTAACTCAGAAACATTTTGATATGGTAATAAAATATCTCACCATTTTAAAACAACAGAGACAAAAAACACTGCAAGGAATAGTATATTAATAATAATCTCATCATAGTCCAGAGTACTATGCATCGCTATATTCTGGGGTTCATAGTCGGAATTCTGGGTGGTCGGATGGGCGTAGAAAAGTTGGATTAATGGGTAGTCGGAGAGATGGGCGGTCGGACCGACATATGCTCCCCCACGTTGATTTCCGCGAAGGCGGGTAGGCACAGTGAAGGTACTCACAATCACACAAGTTGTAGCTACAGGAAGGAATAAGGACTTGGGGGAAAACAGGAGGAACAGGAGAGAAATAGGAGAACACAAGGGGGTAAGAGGTGAAGGTAAGTGAGACAATCAATGGGGGCAGGACGAAAAACAACCATGGACACAAGAATAAAAATTTCAAAATAAGACAGGAAATGACAAAAAAAAAAGTCAGCACAAAAATGTGATGTGAGTAATAGGCTATTGTCTAAACTAGTTGATAGAGAGAAAGTAATCCAAACCAATTGGTGCTACTGTGTATGAGGCCAGGAGAAAAAAAGCCCTGAGAGAATTAAGACACTAAGAGAACATTTAGAAACAAATGTTGCGCTGTTTTAGGGTCTGTTTGTTTTTTCTGCTGGTCCCGTGCACAGCAGCACATCAACCTGCCTTGGTACCGATGCTCCTATACAGCCGACTCTTGTACTGTAACTGGTAGAGCCCTGATCCTAATATACTGCAGGTAACACACTTGAATGACTATACCTCACTCAACCCTATGTCAAATAACACAAACTATCCCTTTAATAATGTCCGTGCTGAATAGATGGAGGAAATACATTCTTACCAGAGTGGTGTACACGGTGCAAATGATCCCAGTAGAAAACAAAGACACCCACATATCCAGTCCAGTAGCTAAAATATATTAGACAAAGATTGAGAAACATGTGTTCACATGGGATATCCTTTAATTTAACATCTGTGCCACTGACAGCATCACCAAGGTCGTAGTAATCAATAGTTAAGAAATTTTGAGTGCAAAAGGTTTTCTTGTTGTGACATGTTCATTGCCACCGTTTTGAATTTGTCGGTGTGCCAGTGGGGACTTTCATATCACACTTCCACAGTTTCATAACAGTATTTTCACAGAACAAATACATCTGTAGGTCATGTGTACTTTAATTTCCTTGAGAAACTGTGAGGAAAAACACGCACATCAAAAAAGCCCAGTTGGGATGGGTGCTGGATCAAAGAGAGGAACACTAAAGAAGATGAATGAGTCCGCACACCAAAAAGCTCCCTTTGATAAGGATTTATTTGCTAAGTGACACCAGATTTGAATAATTGGTTACTGACCTGCACTTGTACTTTTTCTTTGTTCATCAGCATTAACGGGTGTGCAAACATTTTCTCCTTTTTCACCTTATTTTGCTTTTTGTTTTGCATCTGGACTCACACATTGGATGTGCATGCATTATTCTACTCAATGACAAATTAAATATCATAATAGTTACAGGAACTAAGACCAAAATGGCAGGTGAATGAAAAAATCCAATTCCATCCATTGCGGACAGCAGGGCACAGGTGAGCTCTCTTACCTTCATTGAGGATCAAGGCTGGTGCATAGATGACAATCCCTGTGTAAAGCAGCTGAGAAAAGGGAAACACAAGGAAAACTACAAACTCAGCGACAAAATTGCAAGGTAAAGAAGTTCAACTGAGGTGTCTCATTGTGCACTTTAAAGACCCTGGCCGCTACCCAGTCTGAACCCAGGCAAC
Source organism: Trachurus japonicus (assembly GCF_045865225.1). Classification (NCBI taxonomy): domain Eukaryota; kingdom Metazoa; phylum Chordata; class Actinopteri; order Carangiformes; family Carangidae; genus Trachurus; species Trachurus japonicus. The sequence goes on from NC_140910.1 coordinate 21,412,241, forward strand.
TATTTACATTAGAAAAGTTGTGAAAATGTGGCAAACTCTAAAAAGGGCACTAAATATAATTTTGTTCTGAGTTACATGCTGGGAACACAATGACGTGTGTCTTACCGTGGCCACAAGAAACTGGATACTCCCCAACAGCTGCATCCCTCTGCCAAATCTCATCTTCAGATACTGTGACAGGCAGACGGCTGGAGTTATAACACATCACAGTATCTCTGCACACGTCCCTCATCCTTCCTCACTTCTTATTTTCATTTCAGTTGATGAGCCACAGGTGCATTTCAACATTTTGTCAGAGAAATCTCACAGCAATAGCCTATACTTACTGATACAGTGGCTTAAAGTTGAATTATTTCATGGTAGTTATCTTGAATCCTCCTATCAGCCTTTCTCTCTTGTGATTCAAAAATCTACAACTAAAAACCTCACAAAATGTTCTTGTTCCTCTGAAAACCCTGGAGACTTATCTTAACATTTCAGGGATCTAAGATTTTTTTCTTTTCTTTTCTTTCCTTCATTTGTAATGCTAAATACTATAAAACAAACAACATATTTTTTTTGAGAAAACAAAAGAAAAATTCCAAGGCACTCTCTTACCTATAAATGTATTTTTATAGGTAAGAGAGTGCCTTGGAATTTTTCTTTTGTTTTCTCACATCATTGATCCCTTTCCAAAGAGCACCTCTTTTTAAACAACGAGTCCACGAAGCGCTCCTTTGTTTGAAGATCTTTTGAACATATTTTTTTTGTCAAGTCAGACGGAAAAAATCGAATACAACATTGATCTGTAGGCACAGAATGTGTAACATCCTGCAGGTTATCCAGAAACTTTATAAACTCAGGCACCACTATCCAAGTTTTTCTAACTTACTTTGTTTTGCAGTGTTTCTGCCTGATAGTGGTTACAAAACACTTAACGCTGATGATTTATTTTTCTCGGTGATGGGATCTAAATACATTTGATTTCTTCAGATATTAATATGTCATTTTGACACATGTGTTTTTAGACCTTAATCATTAACATAAAATTTAAAAAATCTATATTAATCAATAAGCTTTGAAAGCTGTATACTAGACTAATAACGCTGACATATGTGACAACGAATGATAATAACTTGAAACTCATCAAAACCTGATTGGTGCTGGTGATGCCCTGTCGAAAGAAAACTGGCAGGAAGATGTAAGCTGTCAGGAGGGAGTTGATGCTTTGTCCGAGGCACATGTAGAGGAATTTGAAGCCGTAGCGGGACGCCTCAGCAGGAACACCCAGAACCTGGACTGCTGACATAAAACTGGCACAGAGCGACAGCCCAACAGGCAGGGCTGGCATGCTGCGACCGCCAGTGAAGAAATCATCAACACTGGTGTTGCTCTGCCTCTTCTTCAGGGCCTGGAAGAGTCCGATGGCCATAGAAACCAGCAACATGGTGGCAAAGACGGCGTAGTCAGCCAGCACGAAGCCTGTTCTGGACGGTTCACCGGCAGACTGCTCCTCCATTATTTCACTTTTATACCCTCTGCCTTGATTTATAGATGTACAGGTGAATTCAGGTGAATTCAAGTGACGGTTCTGTCAGGATCAATTACAGTCAATCAGTGATCATAGGACTGAATGGGACAGATGACACAAGCATATCAAATCTACAGTAGTTGATATGTGTAATTCATTGTCTATCGTAACATTGGCTGTTGGGGATTGGACTGTCAAATGTGTGAGCCGTCTACTATTATTTCAAAAACAGTGGTTGTATTTCAATGGATGTTGCAATTTCCTACATTTCAGGTGAACTCACGAGTTACATTTTCAGTCACTATAGTTACATAATGTCAAACGTCAAGCCTTCTTCTTGTTCTCTGACATGTAACCACTGTCACATGGTCGTGGTAGCAAAAACCTCCACAGGACACATGACAAAGTGTCTTGTCTTGGTTTCCTTCAAACATACTGAGTTTCTCACCAAAATGTACATGCATTGAAGTCTAACTAGCAAGCTGAATGCTTATCTTTCCTCATAAAACATCAACAAAGCACATTTTAAAATCCTTTCATTGCCATAAACATTACAATCATAGTCTGCCTTTGCTGTACAAATGCATTAAACAATAGGCAGTATTGCATCTCATACTATGCCTGCATGCAAATAAAAAGTAGACAAGCTCATAAAGTGTTACAAGGGTCAAAACCTTTGCAGGGCACCTTTAACTTGAACTTAAACTCAAAAATGTCCTGTTTTCGTGTTTGTAGGAAAGATACACAAGGAAGTGCAGCAACTAAACCTATAGAACCAAGTTATTACTTAACAGTGTTGACATGTGTTGGTGAAGTAACAACATTGGTCCTTGTTTGGCACACACATATTCACCTCTGATCGTATTCAGTACCGAAGCTCGATGGTCAGATTTGTTATGGCGCTGCATGCTCAGGGTTCATATTTTGTCACGTAACTATGAGTCATGTGCAGTGATTCCTAACTTTTAACCAAGAGCATACACCCACCTTTTATCTTTCCCTTCATAGTTGCCTAAAGCCCATAACTTCTTCCTGGATGATAGATAGATATAGATGCCTTTATTGTCCCAGGGAATTTTTTTTCTCACAGTCCGTCACATGTGACACACAATACACAACAATATACACACCATGTACACCACCAAAAACATAAAACCCACCATACACATTATCAAACACATGAGGGTCTGATCTATCTATCTATCTATCTATCTATCTATCTATCTATCTATCTATCTATCTATCTATCTATCTATCTATCTATCTATCTATCTATCTATCTATCTATCTATCTATCTATCTATCTATCTATCTTATTGTGCTAATTGTGAGATAAGCAGTTGCAGAAATTTGAAATATATATTTTTTTAAACTACAACATTTTTTTCAACTAAAAAGTCATTACTATGGAATTAGGATTTATTCAATTGATTCAATTCATATATTTTTTCCCAACACAATAGCCTAATTGCGAATTATCAGCATCTTAAGACTGGGGTACTGCAGCTCAAATATTATCAGCTGAACATATTGTTACAGGTTTTACACTGTAAACAAGACAACATAGATTGTAAAACAAAATTATAAAGCTAAAAAAAAGTGTGAGCACAGTGAAAAAACATTTTATCAACAATCTTTTCTTTTTTCTTTTTTTTCATAAATTAAAAAGACTCACCATTTATCCCCCATTCAGTCCAGTTACTTCTCCAAACAGCAGGAACAAAGTGCAGATTTTATACTCTTCGACTTCAGCGGCTGCTTCATCTTCTCCACACACCTTCTGTAACGCAATGTGCTCATGTGCGTGACGTTGCGCGCACGCTCCTTGACCCCCCTCCCCTCCCCCCTCTCGGGTAGGATTGGTTGCATGATATTTGCAGTGCGTGACCACAAAGAGGATGGTTAGTGCCGAGGAGTGCAGAGTGAATGAAGGTACTCCACTTTCTCCAGAAAATGATCCGTGTGTGTGTGTGTGTGAGTGACAGAGAGAGGGGGAGAGAGAGAGAGAGAGAGTGACAACGCCAACTATCCAGATATTTTCATAACTTTCCTTTTTAACCCTTTTTTCTCTTGCTTCTGTAGCCTTCATAATGTTCATTATGTATGATGTAATTATTTGTAGAGACCCCCACAAAGAGTCTAAAACACAAAGACTGAACAAGTTATTAAGTCATAAAGGACTCTGATGTGAACCCATGTAGTTTCATTAAAGGTACATTCTCACCACTTTCTAGTTTTGATCCTCCCAGTGCTGAAGAAGTGTATGAAATTATTAAGAACCTAAAGAACTCCGCCCAAGGACACGACAGTATTAAAAGCAGTCTTGTGAAAGAAACAATAGATTACATCATCCATCCCCTAACCCATCTTTTCTCCTTATCTCTTCAGTCTGGTATTGTCCCCCAAGAACTCAAAACACAAAGGACTTTGGCAACTATTGTCCAATATCCATATTACCCTGTTTCTCAAAGATTGTGGAAAAATTGGAAGATGTAAGAATCTCCAAGCACTTAGTTGCTAACAATATCCTGTATAACCATCAAAATGGCTTTCGCAGGAATTATTCCACTGAGCATGCATTGCTACAACTAGTCAATAACATATCCTCAGCACTGGATGGGGAAAAAATTGCCCTTTGTGTTTTTCTTGATTTAAGTAAAGCATTTGATACAGTCAATCTAATTTCTCATTTCAAAGCTCAATAGATATGGAATCCATATCAGATACCTGATCAATTACTGGTACCTGGATAATAGAGAGCAGTTTGTTTATTTAAATGATGTCTCATCGACCAAATCAAGTAGTCTTTTTGGAGTCCCACAGGGGTCGATCCTGGGCCCTCTATTATTTTTGACTTGCCTAGGTCTTGCAATAACTTTCTCCCCTTATTATTTGCTGACGACACTAGTCTTATAGCCGTTCATGATGACTTCAAGTCTCTCATTGCATGTGTAAATTATGAATTATGAACTGTTTCAAACTGGTTCCAGATCAGTAAGCTAACTCTCAATGTTAATAAATGTAACTTCATGATCTTCTGCAACAAAAATAAATCTCATGCAAAAGAAGAAGCCAAAATACTAATCAATGGAGTTGAAATCCTTCAAGTACCACACACCACATTTCTGGGTGTCATTTTGGATGAAGGTCTAAACTGGAATAATCACAGTGTTCCCCACACATTCATTTATTCATGGCGGCCCGCCACTTTTTTAACTTTTAAAATTTTAAAGAAATAAATCAAATCAAGTTTTCATAAATTAAAAAAATATGTAATTTTGATTGAACTGCCAATTTGTGATAAAACATCAAGTTATCAGCAAACGTATCAAGCCTAAACCTTTATTTTCTGGTGATCCTGCTATAACACACAATAAGGTATAGGTATATTAAAACCTATAGGTTCTTTCCGTGTGGGCAACCCCAGCTGTACTTGTGGGATTGAGGATAGATGTGAGAAATTCTTCTACAAAACAAGATGGGGTGTGTAATAGAGGATGACATGGGAGTGGATTTTGACTCACGCTCCTTTCCACTCTAGAAAAAATCCCAGTTTTGCCCAATCCTGAGGGAGGGTTTCAAAATCAATCCCACAGAAAATAATCCCATCCTGTCCCAATCCCAAACTTTAACACAATCCCACTCCCATCCGTTTTTACTCCCACCCAATCCTGCTCAGCTTTCCCACAGTTAAAATTTTACAGCGGATGCGTGTTGCAGTTTTCACGGTCATTACAGGATGTAGTACTAATTTCCAGTGTAGTTCTTTTCTCTTGTAATGCAGTGTTGTGAGGCTAAATGAAAACTACAACATGGCGACGGTGATTTTAAGCGCACGGCTTGGGAGAAATGTTCAGAATCAGATATCGATTTATTTTTGAAATAAAATGTAATGCATCATGGTTTTCAGACAGTCCCGTCCAATCCCATTGATTTTGCTATCATAGATCCCGCTCCCTTCTGCGCCCATTCATTTTTACTCACGCTCTTGCCCAATCACGTGATTAGAGGTGAAATTGACTCCCAATTCCAGAAAAATGTCATCCTCTAGTGTGTAACCTAAACAAATATATAAATTCACCTTGCAATTGTTCCTCTATGAAAAATACATATAGGCCTAGCTACATAGAGAATTGCAAAGACAAACAGGAACTCTCAACAACAATGGAGAAAAACAAAACATTTATTCAACATTTCCATTTCCTTAAAATCCTTTGATTTGCAAACGTGGAATCAAATGAGTTTAACAAATTGATTTGTCAGATCTCTAGCCCTTGTTATGGTTTCAGTAGCTGACTCACTCACTGACATGTCAGCTGTTCAGCTAGTAGAGGAAAACGTTGCTGTTTTCAGCTCCGCCGCAAGTTGTTGTTTTTCTGTTTTTTTGGTCAGAGCTCCGGTACATTGCGGCTTTAAGCGGGAGGACACGCTGTAGGCTACCACTGATCCAGTATCTGAGCTTGGTCACCGGGCCGAGAGGCACCGGGTCGCTTTCTGCATTCATATGAAGTTCTACCTGGCCCTGTGCGGCACACCTGACGCTCTTCTTATTTTAACGGAACAGTTGCACAGCCAACATAGTGCTGTACGTGGCGTTGTTGCCTTCTCTTTTCCCTGAAAACAGCTCTTCTATTATATTTGTAAATGTGTGTGCTTTTAGTGTTTTTGTAACAGACACCATTAGTTGAGTTATCTTGCTACAGACATGCTTTATTAGCCTCCTGCTATCAACATACAATGGCTAACCAACTGCTACCTCCCTCTAAGCAGAAGTGATTCCACCGGTGAACCCTGTTCCAACACATTCTATGATTATTTCGTTATCACAAGAAAACGGTCTGTTTTATAATGAGATGGCAAAATTAATTAATTTGTCATCACGAGAAAACGGTCTTTGTTATATCGAGACAACTAAATAAGTTGTTATCACAAGAAAACGGTAATGAGAAAATAATTCCCGGCTATCAGTTCCGTATCAGTTCCCGACCCATGTCATATCTTCCTAACAATCAGCACGTTTCCTGGTATACTATTTATAACAGGTTAGTCTTATTAAGCCCATCTTATCTCAACACTACTAGTGCCCTTGACACACTTTTACTGCCTGCCAGCAAAGCTCTTGCTGGCACTTCTCACAACAAAATAACTTCTCACAACAGACTGGTTGAACACAACTAGGTAACAGACAGTTCAGTGTCTAAGACCCTTTTTTTCCCAACCCAGTACTGAATAACCTTACAATAACAAATTAAGTACACAGTGAATATTGGTCTAGACTACTACCACGATTATTATGTCTGTACTGAAGTAGCGTGACATACAACCCATAAAAGGCAAAGATCGAGTATTGCTGTCGCAATTTCCACAGCCCCTTTAGACATAATATTAACAGGCAGCACAGGCTGTAATCATAAAACTGAAATAAAGTGCAATTCAATTTAGTATATTTCAAGAGATGAAGCTTGAAATATTGTAGACTTGTCATTTTTAAATCTTTGAAGAGGTGTTGTGGAAATTTTGGTTCTGCCGGTGGAGAGTCAAAGAACAAGACTGGAGAGGTAGCATACCCAAGTTTATTCTCCATTTTCCATATAGAAGGGGACAGAACACAGAACTACATGGCAGGTAGCAGTTCAGAGTAGTGCCCCCAGAACAGAGATTGCAGTCCCTTCTTATACCCCACTTTAAGACTCTGGTTACTTCATTACTACAAGCACTTCTAGCTTTCCCAGACAACAAACCAAGTCAACAGATGTGTTACTCAACGAATGGCACCTCAGTTGTTGTTGTACCTATAGGAATTTACAACCTAGATCAGTTAGTAACAAGGTTGTACATGGGTCATCCTAGTGTCCTTCCTCTGCCCCCAGGTTTATTGTGGTCAGTACACAAATGTCTCCACTGATGGAGTTAACAGGATTGCTACAAGATTTTACTACTTCAAAGACTACGTTGCTACTTATTACAAGGAGAATACCAATGTCAGCAAATTTTCCACCACAGAGGTATTGGCTTTTAGTGCTTAAAATGGGGTTGTCGACATAAGTGTATCTATGAGTGATCCAAAGCGAGACTTCTGGTTATTACTTTTTGAGCTCTGCAGCTAGCTTATAATAAGTCCTACAAAATTAACCACACCTTGATTTAAACTTGGATGTAAAAATGCAATCAAAGGGCAAGAAAAAAGACAAACAAAAACTACGACAAGAAGACAAACACTCCAAGGGAGAAGAAATGAGCGACGCCATGTCACTCGTGGAGGAGGACGTCGAGGAAGTAATTAAGTTCTTCCATTAGCAAGAAAACAATATACACAATAGACTCCAAAGGACTGTTCTAAAAGTGTATGAAATAATTTTTGAAGTGAAAACCAACAGGCTACAAAAACAAATAGTGTAGAATTAAACTGATTGAAGATCAAATAAAAATCCCTAACAATCCATTTTTCTCATTGTTTACCAGGATTAACTTCCCCCACACAACAAACCAAACATAGCCATCCCAATTATCATGCAATGGGCTTGAGGTCTCTGTAAAACACCACTGTTGCAAAATACAAAACATTGTGCAACACACGCTGTTTAAGTAACATCTGGTCATGATGGGAAAAAAATCTAATGTAAGTGTGAAACTGATCCACAGGAGGTGAAACAGAAAATGTTCAAAACAGACAAGACTCAATATTGAGCCAACTAGCAGCATGACTCTGTCAGTCAGTCACAAAGCCAATGGAGAGAAGCTAAATTGGGAGATATGTGTTCTCTCTTCCTAACTCCTGTCAACACCCTCGCTGCAGCGTTCAGGACCAGCTGGAGAATCTTTAGAGACTTTTTGGGACATCCTGACAGGAGAGAGTTACAGTAGTCCAGTCTAGAAGTGATAAATGCATGCACCAGTTTCTCAGCATCACTCTGGGAGAGGATATTCCTAATCTCAGCTATACTGTGCAGGTGGAAGAAGGCAGTCCTAGTCACATGTTTTATATGGGAACTGAAGGAAAGGTCTTTGTCAAAAATGACTCATGGTTCCTTGCAGTTGTACTCGAGGTCACAGTGATGCCATCCAGAGTAGCGATCGGATTAGAGAAAGTGTACCTGAAATTTTAAGGTCCAAACACAATGACCTTGCTCCTTGACAACAAGGAGAGTATCATCCGCGTAACAATGAAAATTGATTCAGTGCTTTCGGGGCAATTACTTTTTCGCATAGGGCCAGGTAAGTTTGGATAGCTTTTTTCCCTTAATAAATGAAACTGAACTGCATTTTATATTTACTTGGGTTACCTTTGTCTGGTATTAAAATTTGAAAAGTAAGAAATCAGGAAGGGGGCAAATACTTTTTCATAGCATTGCCATGAAATCGAGCACAGATATCCAAGTTTTTGGTAATTGTCTCACATGTAGTATAGTGCCACTTGGAAGGCAAAAAAATATATAATAGTAATAGAGTGCAACAAAAAATGTAAAAAGGGATTACAACAGTGAATTAGCAAGTACAGAAACACAAAATGACACATTATGCAGTTCAAACCAAGTGTTTTTTTTCCTTACAGCTAAGAGGAAACTGATTAAAGAAAAAAAAAAGAAACTTGCTGCTGAACAGGGAAACCACAGCTGTCAGCTGGTTCTCTTTTCCTGTAATGTGAGATGAGTTGATTTCTGCAGAGAAACACATTTGCTTTTATTATAGATCGACCTTCACTGAACGTGACTCATAGATGATGATGACATAAAGAAACTAGAAGGGCACACAGACAGTGCAGACCTCCACCAAGGCCAGTTTTGTTATTTATTGTAAATAATCTGAACATGCCTCAAAATTGAATGGGTTCATCCCAAGTTTTGTCCTTAGTCAAGGGGGCAACAGGGGCAGCATTTCCTGCCATGAGCAAACACTTGGCAATGCTGGCAAGGACAAACATCAAGGACAAGAGGCAGAAATCTGGAGGGTGTGAAGCCATGTGCCTCAATTTGTAATACTGACGGAAAGAGAGAGGGAAGGTGGAGGGAACACAGTGCAAGTTCAAGTTAGATGTAAGATAATAATAATGACAAGAAGAAGAAGATGATGAAGACTAATAATTGTAGTCGCAGGTGTTGAGCAGGATCACAGAGATGATGGGATTGTGGTCAATTGTGGTCATCTAGACTCTGGAGGCAGAAATAACTGCATTATATGGTAATAACGTCACTGAGAAGCAAGATTATATTTGGTTAATTCTTTACGTTGGATCTGTCATATCTTGATTATGTTCAAAGGAGCTCCAGCAACACTAGTGATATGAAAAACCAACTTTATTATATTTATTTATTATAACGCATTTCGGCTTGTGGCCATGAAGGTCACAAGCCGAAACCAACTTTATTTGACCAACACTTGTGATATGAAAAACCAATTTTATTTGACCAACACTTGTGATGTGAAAAACCAACTTTATTTGACCAACGCGTTTCGGCTTGTGGCCTTGTCAAATAAAGTTGTTTTTTCATATCACAAGTGTTGCTATGGAGCTCCTTTGAACATAACGCGTTGGTCAAATAAAGTTGGTTTTTCATATCACAAGTGCTGCTGGAGCTCCTTTGAACATTTTACACTGTGTTTCCACTCTCCATGCACCTTGTGGGTTGGTGAAGTTGCGCCAGAGACCACTAGTAGTTCATATCTAAAGAGGTAATGACTTAGATAGTACTCTGCTCATAATAAAAAACAAATGTGAGGGTTTTCTTGAGACTGGAGTTGTAGGCTGATCTTTAACTGGCCTGCTACTGGTGGATAAACTACTGATTGATACTGTTAAAGTCTGATCACCTGAGACTAGTGTTGTGACGTTCACGAACGAACCGATTCTATTGAACGGCTCGTTAACATGAACGATGGGAACCGAGTCGCAGCTGGGAACCGTTCTTTTTTTTCTTTTTAAAAAATATTTACAATGAATCCATTTCAGACTTTAAAATCTAGTCCATAGATATCAAATGAGGTTATTATCAATATTTTTGAAATAATTTAAAATAAGATATTGGTGGGATATCTAATTTTATATTATTTTGTTCCAAGTCTCACCCCATCATACCTTCCAGTGATTAACTTAAAAACTATAAAAATCAGTCAAATGAGCCAGTTTTTTGAACGGCTCTTTGAAAGGAACGGCTCACCAAGATCCGGCTCCCCTCAAAGAGCCAAAATCCCATCTCTACCTGAGACCTGCAGGTCCCTAATGTCAAACCTGACGTAAACACCTGTCTGTATTTCCAGGTAAAACGGCAGCAGTCTACTCAACTAGGATGAAAAATGTTTGCTTTCAGCAGGTTAAGGAGTACCCCACAAAGCTGATAATCCACAAAACCAAATCCCTGCTGGCTACAGTATCAAGCCAACAGCAGTTGAGAGAAGTAAACCAGCTGTTCAACTCATTATTCCCTTGCACAAGCAAATGACGTAGTTACTCAACAACACTCATCTTTCTTGCAAACTCATATTTTCATCACCATGGCTGATTCTGCTGAAAAATACATTACAATTACAATGTCATACACCAGAGCACATGGGCAAATAATGTACAACAAAAAATCCACATCTCCCAACTTTGATGAAAGAGATAAAAAAAAAAAACAACAACAAAAACAGCTGGACCTTCCCCTTTAAGCAGATCAACACCAAAAATGAATGCGTTCTTTAGATGATAAGTGAACCATAATAAATATACCAAAATAAAAATGTGTAGCGTCCGTTTCTTTGGGTGGAGTTTAGCTAATCTAAATTAAGAGAATAGGATGGGAAATGCACATGTAAAGTAATAAAGAAACATAATAACTTATTTGTTGGGTGTTTTTTTTTAATGCCACATTTCCATTTAATTGTGCAATAGGTCCAGTAATATTTTCTGCATGGTGTTTAACATTATGTAATGAAACTCTTCTTGTAATAGGAAGTGAATCTTGTGAATCAGCACAATATAAGCCACTGACTATTGGATGACAGAGATGGTAACAGTTGTTAAACATTTCTGTTTTCACTGTGTTTGTATTGTAACTGTGCATCCAGTCTGTGGGCTGAAACCACTTGCTGGAGGTTTTTGTAGCATCGCGTCTCTAAATCAGGAAATTGGAACTTCCTGTCAACACGCACTCACTCACTCACACATACAGAGCGTATACCCAGAAGTCAAAGAATAAAAGCCTGGTTTACGGGGAGCAAATGATAAAATTACGGACTTCTGCTGTGTAAATGTACAGGTAACAGTACGGATGCCCTCAATTACACATTTTCTTGATCTTTAGTTGTAAAATCTGTAATTGTAAAGCTGCTTTCAACATATAATGTGTGACGAAATGTTAGTTTCATTTTTAAATCAACCCACAAGACCTTGTACAATACAATGTGGACGACATGTTGCTCAATGTTATTGCTTCTTCTCTTCCTTAATCACCATCTGCCAGCTTTGATGGACTGGATGTTATTTTATGTTGATATGTTGCGATGTTTTGTAGTTATAGCTATCAGTATGATTTTGATCCTTTTCTAAGTGAAGTAAATGGATCCTTTTTGTAATCAAAGTACACAAAGTATTTTAAAGTTTTAAAGTATTTAAAAACTGTAGTTTTTAAATGAAACTGTTGTATGTTATTACATAGTAGCTCATGTTTTATGTACTGTTCCTTGTTAAGTGTAGCCACAGCACGATATGGTGAGTAGCCCTGTGCGATACAACGGGAATCCCCACAAATTGAACTGAATTCACCATTTCATTATGCTAATGCCCCTCTGAATAATATCAAATTAATGTGTCCATTTGGCAAAGGTGGAAGGTAGTACATTTACCGAATTTAATGCTTGTATTTCAATTCTGTGATACAGTTGTGCTGCTGAGCCTCGTCTGTGTTCTTGTTGTTTCTCATCAAGTCTGGGTGGAGATCGTCACTTTCTTATATCTAAACAAGTAACACTACCATGTCTGTGGGAAGGTCATTCAAGAGAAACTATATGAATTTGTAATATAGATATGTATTTATTAGATATTCAAAAGTCATATCTTAGAATATCTCCTCTGGCTCAAAATGTAGACTTCGAATAATTTTAAATATTTTTTAAATGCAGCCAGGAAGCTCTCTGCTCCCATTTACCACAGTTCATTTTGTTCAGAGCAGAGCAAATTGACCTTCAGTTTGTAACTCCCTGTAAATGGCATCATACTTTGTTTAAATTCACTCAAAATAGTCACACCTCACACAGAAGTCCTCTACTTCTACTTCTTCCTTATTTTTTTTTTTTACTATTTTGCCAAGCTATCATTGAATAATCTCACATTCATGATTGTGGAGAACCATGATCAAATTAAGTATTGCTAAAGTCCAGTGGATCAAAAGTTGATATTTAGAATATGGGGTTAGGAGTTCAAATCCCACTCCATCTCAGTCACTCAGTACGTTTACATGACACTTGAAAAAACCGAATTATTGCCTTAATCCGACTATAACTGGACAATTGAAGTGCATGTAAACACCTTAGTCCGACTGAAATCGGAGTTGAGAACTCCGATTAAGACACCCAGATAATGCGATTGGAATTCGATTTTCTCCGTCATGTATACACCTTAGTCAGAGTATAACTGGACAATGCATGTGCGCATGCTCCACAACCGTAGAGATGGCACAAAGTGGAGCAGAGAAGCCACCCGAACCCGGCAAAGTAAAGAAAAAAACCCAACATCAGCGCCGATTCAAAGCATTTCACACAGCGCGACCAGCAAGAGTGTTTTATTAAAAAAAAAAAAAGAGAGAGAGAGAGAGAGAGAAAGGAAGCCCGTATCCTATTCTCAGCGCGAATCTGGTCCAGACAGGCGCGTCTGGTCGGGAACTGCAGTTGAGAATTTATTATTAAGCTTATAAGTTGTTTATATTCAGTTTTTTACGAGGTGACAGAAAAGTCAACAGGACAGGGGGCGTATTAACCCGCTGAAACAACGGGTGATGCCGCATGAGGGGGCGGACCCCGTCAGTTATTCGTTTTTTTCAGTTGCATGTATATTGAGACAAGGACAGAAGTCCGACTTGACGCCAAAATCGAATTTTGAGCATAGCTCGATTAAGCTCTGCATGTAAACGTACTGACTGTTGTTGTCCTTGGGCAAGACACCTTGCCCACCTTGCCTTGTGTGAATGCATGTGAATGTGTGTATGGATGTTTTGTGGTGGTTGAAGGGGTCGTTTGACGCACATTGGCAGCCACACGTCTGTCAGTCTGGCCAAGGGCAGACATAGTTTACCACCGGGGTAAATGTGGTATGAATGAACAATGGTTTCTCTAAAGCGCTTTGGGTGCCATGAATAGCTCTTTTTAAATCAAAGCCATTATTATTATTGTTAAAATTATTTGAGATTACTACCAGTATCAGAATCACTGAATCATTTCCCCGCTCTTGGATCTGTTGATTTCATCCTCAGGAGCACCCATGGATCTCAGTGAGGAAGAGTCGGCCCCTCTGGTAATGAGAGACCGGGGAGGCAGCCAGAGGTCCAGTTCAAGCACTGGTCCCAGTTTACAGCTACACCTCTACTTCCTCCCCACCACGAAGGAGAAAACAACAATACACATTTCATCTGGCCAAATCTCTGCCGAAAATGTCTGCATCCAAGCAGGGAAAGAATGTGGTACGATTGCAGTGGCAAATCATGCATCTTAGTAAACCCTTCGAAGGGCCAAGTTGGTGTGTGATATAAACTCTATGATATTCAGTATGTCAGCTATGCTATGTGATTTTTTTTGATGTTTTATTCTAGGTATCTTACCGGTGTACCTAAGCCTTTTTGGCCTGGCATCCCCTGATTTCTCATTTTGGTATCCTCCGTCACACATGTTCAACACGGATGAAAACTTGCAAGTTCACTTTAGAGTCAGGTAGTGAAAATGCACATTCATTCACTCATTTACTTCTCTTGAAGGCTCATCTCTTCAGAGAGCATCTCCTCTAAGTTAACATCTTAATCCCCAAAAATACTTGCTTCTTGCATTTTTTTAATCTTACAAATCTACTTCAACATTAAATTTATGTTCCCAAAATATCTAAACTATGGATTCTTATATTCACATAGCTCCGTGCAATTATAAATAACATATTTTGTCTTGGTATGCAGGATTTTCATTGCAAATTGGTTAGGACAAGGGCCCAGAACATCATACCGCTACAGTCTGACCAGAGACAGAATCAGTCCAGTGCTTGACTGCAGTGTCATTGATTACCTCTTTGCTCAGGTAAAATATAAAGTGCAAAAAATAAAGATACTGACAGAAATAACTGTGTGCATTATCCATAGGTTAAAGGCTGTGTCTGTAATTAATTTCTTTGGTCTCTCAGTTGCGCAGTGACTTCATTTCGAGTGAGGCAGGAGTCTCTCCACCTCTGAGCACTCAAGACGAATGCCTTGGCCTTGCAGTACTGGACTTGTGGAGAATGGCTAAAGAGCGCCATCAAAGTGTCAGAGAGCTCTGCAGGACTGTCAGGTATCTATATTTTTAGCTGTCATATGAGCCACTTACGTTGTTTGGCTTCACTGTGGGATTTTAGATTCACTATACAAGATGTTAATGTTTTTGATTTTCCCTTCAGCTACAAATCGTGCCTACCTAAGTCACATCGCCACGACATCCAGAGACGTAACCGCTTGGATCGGTATCGAATCCGAAATACCCTGAAGCGTTTCTTACAGAAGCTTGGAGACTCCTCTGTGGATGAGTGCAGCTTGAAACTCAAATACCTGACTGAACTGGCTGACATTGTGCCTTCTGTGGGAAGTGAAACTTTCAAAGTGGATCCATTGGCCTCCCATTCAAAGTCATCTATCAGTCTCATAAGGGTAACAGGGGAAACTGGAATCCAAACCAGTGGGAGCGACCAAGATGACAGCTCAATGGTAGGGAAAAAAATAAAGTTAGTTTTTAGTAATAGTTAGATTTTTGACACTTTGATGGTCCTAAAATAATTGCATGTGTTTTTCTTGGTACCTATTGTAACCCCCTCTAACAACCCCTTTTTTTTAACCAAAAGGTAGTCTGCATTGGGGTCACTTATTAAACCGTGATACTTTATCTCGACTTTAGATGTTGGTATGCAGAATATAATCTGTAATGCCCCAGAGGTCATATTCCCCATTTCCAAATTAGAAGGTGTTCCAAGCAATCAGCCTGTCTTTTTTTCTAGGAGTGGCAGACTTTCTGTGATTTCCAAGAAATCATCGACATCAGTATTAAGAGAGTGTGTCATGAGCAAGTTCCCCAAGATGGCAGGATGGTTACAATAACCCGCAAAGATGACAGATGTTTGGTAAAGGACATTTAAAATTTCCACAACTGTCATTCTCTTATCTAATTAACAATTCTGAATTTTGTTTGAATTTTACGGACTGTATTGATGTAAAAACATGCACGGCTATTTTAACCTGATTTCCTCCTCAGGAAGCCAAGTTCCAGGATCTCAAAGATGCGCTTTCATTTGTGTCACTTGTTGATGGCTACTTCAGACTGACCACAGACTCTAGCCACTACTTCTGCCAGGACATCGCACCTCCAAGTATTCTGGAGCGTATAAAAAACCATTGCCATGGCCCGATCACGTAAGCCCTTTTTTTTTTTAGGTAAATGATGAATCAGGAGAAAATGTTTGCATGCATCTGTTTTTAGATTTTTTTTTTTTTTCATATCTTGTCTAATCAGATCTGAGTTTGCTGTCCACAAATTGAAAAAATCAGGATTTAAAGGTGGTACATTCCTTGTCCGGCAGAGTCCAAAGAACTATGACAATTTCTTCCTCACCGTGTGTGTTCAGGTAAAAGTTGTGGTAGACCATAGACATGTAGACATAAAGACTGATGTTTGTTTGTTTGTTTTCTTGTTAGTTAGTGTGTTTTTGTATTATTGTATATTTTTTAACAGAGTTGTTTACCTGTATCTAAAGAGCTTCCACGTAAAATCTCAGGCCTTTGTCTAGAAATGTATGTCTTTGCAGACGATGTGCCTGTTTCAGAATCTAGTTTTCACATTGGAATGAATGGATTACTTTTCCATATTTTATATGAGATTTTGCCCCCCTAAGTTATATGTTATATTTTATTCTGGTCCATTTTTATTTTGTGTTTATATTTTGATAAGGCCGCAACAAATTATGGGAAAAATTTAAGGGGTCTGGACAATTTGGGGCTTCAAAAGTTTGCAAAAGTCACAATATTATCCCTTTCTTATGTCTTGCATCATTCATATTTCCGCAGACCCCTCTTGGACTAGATTATAAAGACTGCCTCATTATTAAAAATGAGCACTACAGTCTTCCTGGTGTCCAGAAATCATTTCCCAGCTTGAGAAAGCTCACCAGCTATTACCAACACACCAAACTGCTGCTGGCTGAAGTACCTGTCATGTTGGGTCGCTGCTGTCCACCCCGACCCAAAGGTTTGTTTCCCAAGTGAATACCGTACATCATGATGTTATCAATTGTGTTCTCACATTTTTCGTATTCAGTATGTAAAAAGGGAGAATGAATACTGTCTTCAAACATTAAGATGTTTTTGACAAACCAATGTATTATTATTCAGAATGGCATTTAAAACACACAGGACTCACAAGAACAGAAAACATACATGTACTTACTGTCACTTGAGATATGCATCTGAAGATGTTACAATAGCCATGTTGTTTTGCTGTCCCGACAGAGCTCACAAATCTCATCATCGTGCGCAACAGCAACTCCGTTGAAACTCACGAGTCCCCAACACCTGAGAGGACCAAATTCAGTCACATCCAGTTCCATATGATCAAATATACTGACCTGAAATTGGTATGTAGATGTTCTTCCAACTGTTCTTACTATTATATAAATCAAAGGTAGTCCAATTAAGGTAGTTTTTCCTTTATTATGGAGGAAACTTAATTATGGTTTCTGGATGTATTTTTCCTCTAAGGAGGAAAGCCTCGGACAGGGATCCTTCACACGAATTTTTAAAGGCTATAAGGCAGACATTCGTGACGGGGAGAAACATGTGACTGAAGTTCTCCTGAAAGAGCTCGATGTCGCTCATAAGAACTGTTGGGAGGTCTGTTTCCCTCAATGAAAATACACAAAGTATCAATAGTTTTCTTGGTTATTCGCAGTTTCAAAACACATTTAACATGTTGTTTCCTTGCCCTTTCTTTCTCCCAGTCATTCTTTGAAGCTGCCAGCCTGATGAGTCAGATTTCACACAAACACCTCCTCCTTGTTTATGGTATTAGTGTACAAGGAGTGAAAAGTAAGTTCAAACTATGACTTTTTTTACTGATTGTTTGCTCTGCAACACTGATAAAGCTGCTGTGAATGTGCATACTATATATTTTTTCTTGAAATTAAGGTACTCATAGAGATGAAAATCTGTATGTATTGCATATACATTCTCTGAAGGAAAAATACAATCAATGAATAGATGAATACATGGATTCATCCTCTATCATAATACCACAATATCCTCATGTGACTGCAGCTCAGTCCCTGTAGTGTGGGGCAGCTTTTCTGATGTCGTGTTTGGTTTTGAAGTACAGCTGTTGAAACAAACCTTGCTGTGCCTTGCAGACATCATGGTGCAGGAGTTTGTCAAGTACGGGGCCCTCGACCTTTACTTGAAGAGAGGGAGATCTGTGTCAGTGAGCTGGAAACTTGATGTGGCTAAACAGCTCGCATCTGCCCTCAACTTTCTGGTAAGGCAGACACCAGCCGACACCACAAAAGTAATGAGTGTGATGTAATCAACAGCAGGACTGACTAGATCATTTCTACTCACTTTACATACTGTATGTCAATGAAATTCAAGTTTCTGTTTGAAGTCACATCACTCCTGCAAAAAGTAAAAATGAAAAAGGTTGTTGAATTGTAGAAATCCTTTACAGTAAATGAGGTAAAAGACAAATATTACTGTGCTGGCGGTGTTCTAGGTTGGCACTCACAAGTACTGAATGACATCATCGATGAGTCAACAACAGTAACATGAAAGTGTCTTTGCAGGAAGAGAAAAACATCGTTCATGGAAATATCTGTGCCAAAAATCTGTTGCTGGCCAGAGAAGGGGACCCGTCGCAGGGCACCTCTCCCTTCATTAAGCTGAGCGACCCGGGCATCAGTGTGGCCATGCTGGACAAAGATGGTAAGGCAACAAGTTTTCTAATCTCCCAGATCTATTTAAATACATCCAGTCCACTAAAATTAAATTGACGAAGTAAACCAAACAGATGCCATTGTGACACCTTGAAATATCCCTACCGAAATAAACAGAACTTATGGTGCAGAATGTTTAGTGATCAATCAATACACAGTATAATGTTTAGATATGACTTGAAGACTTTACAACTAAGCACAAATGTGTCTTAATTAACATAACTACACAGTGAATCTTACTTGCTTTAATGCACTGATATGGACTTCTGTGTGTGTTCACTTAGTTATCCTGGACAGAATCCCCTGGGTGGCCCCTGAAGTGCTGGAAGTCCCAGACAACCTGACTCTGGAGTGTGATAAGTGGAGCTTTGGCACCACTGTGTGGGAAATCTTCAACAACGGGGAAGCTCCACTGCGAGGCTGGGACCTGCAACAGGTGCTCCTGCTCACTCTCCTGTTAAGTCAGCCAAACTGAACACTGAATGCTGATGTGGCAGAGTAGCATGCAAACATGTCTGCAGGTTATTTGTTAGAGATAAAACAGTCATAATCAAAGAGAGAAAAAAATTCTTTATGTAAGTGGGGTCGACCTAGACTTCACCTAAAGAGACTGACTCAGAAGAATAAAAGCCATGTCCAAATCCAATCAAAAGAATAGCTTAAATATAAAGATATGTATAATTGACATAGCACATCAAAAATACTGGATGGCTATCTGTCATAAATCACTGTATCTTACTTTACGACAGGTGATTGCATACATTTTCATATCAAACCCCACAAGTCTGGAAAGAGGCCAGTGTTGGAGAGATGAAAAATATGACTTCCCAGTTTCCTGTAATTCACTGTGTGTCCAGCAGTTGTTACGTTCAGGCATTCATCACTTACTTGTGAAGTCGGGGCGGTGCGTGGCGCAGTGGTTAAAGCGGCCGAGGCTACAGTCCTCAACGCAGGCGTCCCCGGTTTGAATCCCGCGGCGTCGGGCGGACCTTTCCTGCATGTCGTTCCCCCTCTCTCTGCCTCCCCCTTTCCTGTCTATTTCACTATGTACTATTACCTGTTACCTACTGCTTTGTACATGACATGATAAACAACACTGGAGGTTGTATATAACAAAAGGCATCTGTTCCCATTAACATCCTGGATAAGTTGTTAATTATATGACTTCACCTCTTAATAATATCTGTTTGAAGGGAACTCCCAGATGATAAATTCGGGAATATTAGCCTTTATGAACAGGTGACGGTCATCATGTTTCCCCATTAGTTTTGGATCCTGTTCCGCTCTCAGAGCAGGTCCAGTCTTCCAAACAACCCTGAGTCATGTGTTCTTTTGGCAAAAGAGATAACTGATAGTAAATAATTGAAGCAGCATAAAGTTTTGTTACAGTGGGTTATGTGTGTTTCTGACGTGTTTCCAACAGAAACGTGGGTTTTATGAGCGGTTCCAGCAGCTGCCTTCTTCCCAGTGGACTGAGCTGGCCGATCTGATCAGTCAGTGCATGGACTACCAGGCGGCCTTCAGGCCTTCCTGTCGCAGTATCATCCGTCAGCTTAACAGTCTGATAACTTCAGGTAAAAATACATTTTGATGTGTACCAACCATCAGTTTTGCTGGAGTCAGGCATAACCTATGAAACCTTTGAACCTTTCATGCCTTCATTGCTGAAAATGGCATGGTGTCTTTTAAAATCTAAAACCCATCCATTTGCACGACTTAAATATAATTGGGAGTGTTTTTGTCCCTTTTTATTAGGTAGATACGTTTTTCCTTCTTTGTCATTTACAGACTATGTGATACTGCACGCCACTGAGCCTGTCACACAGAGCCCTGTGTGGAGAGCCCTCAGCCCGCAACACGACCAGACACTGTTTGAGGAGCGACACCTTCGCTACATCACGCCACTGGGAAAAGTAAGTGTGAGAACCTAGCCCCATATACCATATGCTTCCTACAATGTAAAAGTTAGTATTTTAAGATAACATGCCTTGGCATAAAAGCTCTACTCTTCTAAAGACCTCACCAGCCACACAGGCTACGATGATAGGTCTGATTTTTACAGTTTGGGTGTAGCTCATCAGGGAATGACTTAAACTTTTTCCAGGGAAACTTTGGCAGTGTTGAACTTTGTCGTTATGACCCGCTGGGTGACAACACCGGCGAGCTGGTCGCTGTGAAGAAGCTGCAGCCCAACAAGCAGTCAACCCAGGACGACTTCCAGAAAGAAGTCAACACCCTCAGCGTCCTGCACTGCGACTACATCGTCAAATACAGAGGCGTCTGCTACAGCATGGGTAGGTCTCACTGTCAAATACTGGTTCTTAAAGCAGATATCAGTGGAATGTTTTTGTTAATATAAGTCCTAAATAGTCCTATTTTCCGTCAGCAATCACTTACATGAAGTATTTCAGCCTAAACACGAGTCTCTCCGGCATTTCCTTGTGGGATACAAGTGTTATCCAATGAGGGGAGAGAACGGCATGAAGGGCTGTGTGTGCAGCCAAGGGATGCGCGTGAATGTGGTGACGTAGCACGAGGACCAATTGATGCCTGACAAGGGCGGGGGCTGCTAACTCGTGGTGCGTTCAAGGAAACTCGTACTTTGTGTTTTTCCTTCCTGTGAAGTCATACCAGTTCGATCTGGTACGAGTTCACGGGTCGGAAGTTACGAGTGGCCGTTATAGGGAACTTTCACAGACAACAGGACGGTAAAAACACGAGCTACTGGTTACCTGGAACGCTACCAAGTCGTAGTTGTGACTTGAAGCTGTAACTTACGGTTTCAAAAGCCTGCCTTGAACACAGCATTAGCCGAAACGGCCGTGCCGCTGTTATCTGCTTTAATTAATTTAGTGTCAAGTATGGGGATTGTTCAGCATAGCTCAGTTTTTGATTAGTGTTGCTTTTTGTGTGACACTGAAGCTTCTCATGTTTTAACTGTCCACTGGTTGGGTGTGTGAATACATTTAGTCACCCTCGAAGCTGAGAATATACAGCTGTAAAATCCCATAATTCATTTAACGCAATCTACTCATCACATTTTTTTTATTAGGATTTACATGATCTGTCAGTAGCTCTGCGATAGACTGGCGATCTGTCTCTCGCCCGAAGTTAGCTGAGAGGCTGCAGCTTACCTGTGACCCTAGTGCAGGATAAGTGGTTTAGAAAATGAACGAATGAATGATCTGTCAGTTTCAGGTCAGGCCAGGTTAGTGTTTGGAGTTATATTGAGATGGAAAGTCTTTTTACTGAACAGATTAACTAAATGTTTAACTCGGATCACGTTTAGATTTATGATGAAGGTTTTATGAGTCTTAATGTACGTGTGTCGGAGAGCTCACAGGGTTTGTATTTTATGACAGTATGGTTGAGCTGTAACGTTTATGTAAGGGTTCACCTGTTGAGTGAGCTCATTTCCTGATGTGAAGCTGTCTCAGCTAGAGGCAATTTAACAGCGTTGTCTGATGTTTCCATGTGCAGACATATTTTAACAATGTTTACCTGTTCACAGGTCGCCTCACCATGAGCTTGGTCATGGAGTACCTTCCCTTCGGCAGCCTCATTGGCTATTTGGAGAATAACCGGCACAACGTCAACCCCAGGAGGCTGCTGCTCTTTGCTTCTCAGATCTGTAAAGTAAGAGCAAGAGAAATGAGCGTCACGCCTTTTATTACAAGAGTGGAAAATGAGGAGTTTGAGTGTTCTCCAAATTCTTTTCTTAAAACTGTACAGATCTGTTGGGTGTAGCTACTTTGGGTCTGATTCAAAACAAAACAGTGTTTAGTTGCCCATCGTTCATCTAATATGTCTGTATGTATAGGATTAATAATTGTTCATTTAGAGGAACAGCAACTGAAAACTACTTGGGTGTCTTTTGAAAGGAATCTGAACCAATTCTCATGGATGACTAACATTTCAATTCAAACCAATAAGTGAGACATTTCTGACAGTTTCATGAATCATCTTTTCCAGGGCAATTTTACAGGAATTTTACTTTCACAGGGAAAGTTTTTTTTCACATTCCTCCTTTTGTGTTCTCCTGTCTGCCACTTTCCCAGGGGATGGAGTACCTGCAGACTCTGCGTTATGTGCACCGAGACCTGGCAGCTAGAAATATCCTGGTGGCCAGTGAGTCACTGGTGAAAATTGCAGATTTTGGTCTGACCAAGATCATCCCTATCGACAAGGAGTACTACCGAGTCACACAGCCTGGAGAGAGCCCCATCTTCTGGTAGATTTTATTATGTTTGTCTCCAAAGTGAAAAAGCAGAAATCTGTCACCAGTTGTGGGAGGTTTTGTGAAAGCCTGTTTCCAGTCGTTGTGCTCAGCTAAGCAGCATTTATTCAATAGAGACATAATCGAGGATCAGAGTATCCTCAAGAAAGCCACTCTACTGTGATAACAGAAGAAGCTGAGGTGATGCTGTCCACCTTTAATGGCCACATATTTCTCATCTGCTGCAGGTACGCACCAGAGTCCATCAACGAGTCCAAGTTCTCTCACAAATCAGACGTGTGGAGTTTTGGAGTCGTCCTTCATGAGCTCTTCTCATACTGCAACATGAACTGCAACCCAAAGAGAGTAAGAGGACTGTTATATTACTTCTTCTTTTTTCATATTTCAGATATGTTTTATCAAAACATATTTTTAACTCCTTACCAAATTTGTGCCACTGTTGTAGCTGTGCATGCAGGAGATCGGACACCACGTGCAGGGTCCATCCATTTCAATGCATCTTGCAAATATTCTTAAGAATAGCTGGAGGTTGCCACCTCCTGCAAGCTGCCCACCACAGGTATGTTCACTCTCTCAATCTATCAGCTGGAATACAGCAGCCTTTATAGAAAACTCTCACTGTAGGAGGAGCAGGTTACTTTAAAATGACAAATGCTGGGGACCAGGCTTACAGAGAATCAGGTAGCATGTAGCAAGATACTGATCAATGATGGAGGCAGCCATACAGCATATGTGACTCTAGCTGACAACTAACTGGACCAGTATAAATACAGGTGAGAAAATAAGCAGAAATTAGAGTCTAGTGTGCAGGTAGGCTCCAGTGATTGGGAACGGGGAACAGGAGAAGAGGTGCAGCATGGGAACATGTGGCAGGAGACAGAGGCAGAGTGACTAATCTATATAACTGAATTAAATGTGTTTATCTATTCTCTAAATAGACATATCCATAACAAACATGCTTTGATGGTTCGATAATTTAATAATAAGAACCATGTGAAATCCCTAAATAATCTCTTGTAGTTTATTTTCCATACTTTGATCTTTTTTTCTCATAATCATATCAAAAATGATAAACTTCTCATTTGAACCTGCAGCTCTTATCAAATATTGTGTTTTATGTTCTATTTTGTTGTAACACCAGGTGTACAGTTTGATGAAGCAGTGCTGGGCGTTCAACTTTGACGAGCGGCCGTGCTTCTCCAGCCTGGTCAACCAAATTGAAACAATCATGCAAGACACAGAAAGATGCTGAAAGGAGCCTTGTTGGAACGATTCAATGTGAAATGACACAACATCCAGTTTTAAGCACATTCCATGGATTTGTCATCAAAAGAAATTAGCCTAAGCTTTGGCAACTAAATTCTCAGGTAATCTATTTAGTGCCCTTTCTCCGGTGTGCACAGACAGATCCTCAACCAAGCTCAGGGAATACTCATCATAAACTTCTGTTTGACAGAAATACTGTAGCCAATGCCCTGTCAAACAGGAAATTACTGATATGCAGGTAGCTATAGCACAAAACATTTACTGTCAATAGAAGTTACCCAGTTCTTTAAATACAAATGTTTTTGAGGATCAAAATCTAATTTATAAAACATATTCATACACAATAAGCAGACAAGCACCAATACCCAAGGCTCACATTTCTACTGACATTTTAAATAGAACTCTTTGTCACACCAGAATTATTGCAAAAGTAAAATGCTGGTTAATTCAGGAAGGACAACGCACATTGCACTTGTCACTGTGAAGTGTTTATATTGTACTGTGTGGTTGCATCAGTCTGCCCCAGGGCAGCTGTGGCTACACACGTAGCTTACCACCACCGGTGTGAATGTGGTACAGTATGAATGAATAATGGTTTCTGTAAAGTGCTATGGGTGTCATGAAAAGCGCTATATAAATCCAAGCCATTGTTATTATTATCCAAAGATTAAATAGCCTATATTTTTTAGCCAAAAATACATTTACATAAAATACTTTGTTTTTTTTCTCCATTTATTGTGTTGCAGTGCTATGTTGCAGTGCTATGTTGCCCTTAAATTTGCACTTAAATCTTTACCTATTTTTGTTGTTGTTGTTGTTTTAGGTTTTTAGTATTTGATAATGTTTTTTGTTTTTTTGTTTGTTGTGTTTTTTTGCTCTTATTGTGTAGCAGGGGTTTGTTTTAAATGTATTAAATAAATAAAGTTTTACCTCGATCCAGATTCCTGATTCAAATCTTTTTATTGTGTTTGTCTTTGGCACAGGACTGTACGTTGTTTCACACCAGGAGAGGTTTTCTTTGTTCATGATAGTGTTGTGGTCAAGAGACCGAGTCAGGACCAAGAGCATACCAAGTTGAAGCAATGCCAAACCAATTATATTAATCATGTGGCTTGATATTTAGGCCTACATTATTCCTCAGCTAAAAAGAAAAGATAATTTTAGATTTTTTAAAAATCTAAACCATATTTAATTGAACAGAATAACATAGCACATAACCTGCTAAAGTCTCACACTAAACCCCAGACCATGCAACATCTTTTCTGACTAAAATTAGTTTATATACAGGCAGTCCTCAAATATGAAAGCAGCCCCCAGTATGAATCCACTTTATCTTTGGACAACAATTAAAACAGACTTTCAGTTCAATCTCTCAAAAATATAAAGTCAAAAACTGTATCAAGTTCTCCCTTGATCAAACTGGCTGATTGACAGCACCGCTACTCCCCCATGTGGTGAGAGGTTGAACCAAACCAAAACAAATCAGTGATGAAAAAGTTTCACAAAACGGCACTGGGAGTATCAGTCTCCTTTGGTCTCTTTTGAATCAACACAAACCATTGGGGAACATTACACAGCAGTGAAAGAGGAATGATTCAGTTTTCATGTGGAATAAAATGTCAGAACAGCGGCAACATACAGTAGCCTACAACTTAAAGTAGCAGACAAAAAAACACCTCTTCATCTCAGCTGGAACATGACACAGCAGGAATGTACACAGTAGCCAGTTGAGTCTATCTGTGACATTGCAGCAATAATCCACTTTCATGTGATGTAACATCAGCAGCACCAGAAACCAAAACAGTTCCATGCTACCCAGAATCGACACATGACCAAAAACATCTTTTTGAAAACACTGCTTTGTTTTTAGCCTTGTTTTTTAATGCACGTGTTGAAAATAAGTAGAAAATGTGCACCTGACCTCTCATTCACTACTATTATGCAACTGGTGTTCAGTTGTCACATTTCAACAACTGAAAAAGCAGTGTCCTTGCTGACCTGGCTGATAACAGAAATTGTATAGCCTACTTGCAACATCCCTCTCAAACCAGACCGATCATCATCTTGTGGGTCTATAGGCTATCTTACAGAGCGGCCACAGTATGTGAGGCTGGGGAACTGCAAGTTCCTCTTCACACTGTTCACTGCGGATTTTACATCTAAATCCGAATCTGGCCATGTTCAGAAGTAGCTACTCTGACGATACGGCCATCGTGGCATGTGTGAAGAAGGGACAGGAAGATAAATAGACATACAGAACAACCACAGAGCCTCAGCACTAATTATGAAAGAATATAGTCATACTTTACATCAAATTAAACAGCAGAAGCTGGCCTACAACGTGTAAAAACAATGTTTATATGACCCAAACACAGCCCAATCACTACTCATATGAAGAACTAAACATCAAACTTCATGGACCCAGTCGCCACATTTCTGGCTGCAAAACACAAAAGCTACCGCTCATATGAAAGAGCCGGGCTACAAAGATTGGGATGTTACCTGGACGTTACATAGCAACCGCGGCTAACACAAAAGCTCCACAGAAGCACGGCAGAGAGAGAAGCCAAAAACGAGCAAAGTCGAGCAAACACAGACACTGCTTGGCCAAAACATGGTTGTAAATGTCCTCTTACCTTTGCTGTTTTGATAAATAAATGAAATAGACCTTGTGGTTGCAGAGATACAGTATAGGCTAGCCTACTCATTTTATTATGGATATGCAATGTCGAGAAAAGGCCTAGAAGACCAAAGAAATGATTACTGACTTTGGCAGGTCCAAGAGATCCTTGCGGCCTGTGACTGTGGACGGGGTGGACATTGAGTGGGTTCAGCCATACAAGTACCTTGGAGTACACCTTGATGACAGGTTGGATCGGTCTGTACACACGAGTGCTGTGTAGCCTGAGAAGGTCCTTTGACATCTCTAATGTAATACTGCACATGTTCTATCAGTCCTTCATTGCAAGTGTTACATATTTTGCCGTTGTCTGCTGGGGTAACAACATCAGGGTAAGGGACAAAGGGACAAGGAGCAAACAATCTCAAAGTGCTACATAAAAAATAAAAAAATAAAAAAGTTAAAATTTGGAGAGAGAACATCTCCCCAAAAGAAACAACTAAAGGCTTTTTTTTTAAAGGTAGGTTTTTAGGCCTTTTTTAAAAGTGTCCAGGGTCAGTGGTGCTCTCAGGTGGTCAGGGAGAGCATTCCAAAGACAGGGAGCTTGTCAAGAAATGTAGCTGTGTGATAGGAGGAGGGAGCAGAGCTGGTGGAGGATGGGGTGTAAACTATCTGTTTCCTTCTTGTTTTGTGGCTGACAAGATAACTCTATTTTTTTATTTCACCACTGTGTGACATGTGACTGAGACCAGGCCTGCTTTTGAGTTCACATCAAGTAGAAATAGTGATGAATAAATCCACCAAATGGAAACTGTCAACAACAACTGAGAAAGTGAATAACTGTGGACTGGTCAATCAAGAGTGCTGCTCAACATTATAGGGGCACAGTGGCACTGGTACTAACCCTCCAAAACAAAGGCAACTTTTTCATGCTGTTAACCAAATGATTAGACAACATTAATAAAAACAAGTCAGAAATAATACTATATTACATGGTGCCATAATCCTGTATGTCCACATTTCAGCTCCCACCAATTGTAAGATTTGTAAGATCCCCTATCTTAGTGTTTAACATTTACTGTTGTAAAAGATTATCAAAATCTGGATAGGTTCAGTTACCAGCTTTTCAGGATGTGCTAAAAGTCGTATTCACTAGGCATAAATTCCCTTGCATTGTCCCATACAGGAAGGAAACTTTCACAAAGTGAAATATAATGCCGTCAGCATAGTGGTGACTTTCAACATCCAAACAGGAAATGTGTTCACTCCTGCAGAGGAGACACATCCTGTGAAGCCTGGATAAAATGAGATCCAAAATACTAATAATTGAAGAAAAAAAAAATCCCCATCTTAAAACAAAGGATTTAGTTTGTTATGTGCACATCACACGCTGGCTTTTCAGAACCACAGTGGGGTTTGACAACATAGTGGATGCTTTTGTACAGTAGGAGTTACTTCTCCTCTGTGGCTTTTAACTGGAGTGTTGCTGTCAAACTGCAGGAATTTCATACAGTGTTATGACAAAGGGGCCCAGTGTTTTTATTCTCTACTGTCCATTCATTTACATTCATTTGTGGTCACTTCCAAAAAGTAGCTTCATGGTGTTGGAATGTGCATTATGTAGTGCTATCACCTCATAAACTGTAGAGGTAGACTTTCATTATGAAAAATTAGTCTCCATCTCCAGGCTTGGTTTGTGATAAAGTGGACAGGAAGTGAATAAACAATAAATTCATGTGCACAAATCATTTAACATAGATTTTAACTGTTCATGGTAAGAAATGAGTTATAAATGGTTGGGTACAGAATTTGGGTACAGAATTTTGTTCTTGTGAAAAATTTCATTTGTCTTTTTTCTTAGTATTTCTTAGTATTCTTTCATCAAAATTTTTCTCACATCAGTGTGTCTCAACCTGTTTTAACCAGTTATATCAAGTGAAAAAGCCTGTGGAGCCAACAGCATCTTTGAGTTGCAGTATATTTCCCAAGCCCCGCCCACTTTTGGCCATCTAGTAAAATAAGAATGACTGTATTTGAATCTCTACCTCTGAATGACATGTTGTATTGAGCACTTCTATACGTCACCACTCTTAGTCACCTGTGTAGCAAGAGTGACTTAATGAATGCTATTTGAAATGATCACCTCTGGTTAAAGTTTTAATGTATATAATTTAATCTCAAAGACTTTTAACAGTAAATAGCAGAAAGTATTTTACACATCCTCTTAGTAAGATAAAATTGATTTAAGTGTTAATTACACAGTAATGTTCCGAAAGAGACACTCCCAAAAAGTCAGAAAAGACCCCTTTTTACTCATACCTAATTAGGATTGTTATATTGTATATCGGGTTATCATCAAATTGTACACTATAGAAACATGTTTTTTGGTTCTGGTTGAGAAGCACTGCTCTAAGGCACAAAAAACTCAACTTGGCAACTGTCTTGGCCAGGACCCTCTTGTAAAAGAGACGTTTAATCTCAATGAGTCATTTTCCTGGTTAAATAAAGGTAAAATAAAACAGAATAAAATATTAATCCAACAGAAACATACAAGCAATTCTGAAAATGAATAAAAACAAAAGTACCCATATAAAGCTTTGACTATCATTAGTCTTACAAAACCCTGAGGAACTAGAATGGCACTCAGTAGAGCACATACACAAACATTTTCTTCCACAGGATCCAGTCTATTGGCTGGATCTGCAAACTCACAAACTCTCAACCCATAAAAGTATATATATATGTATAATACATACATACATACATACATACATACATACATACATACATACATACATACATACATACATACATACATACATACATACATACATACATACATGCATACATGCATACATACATACATATCAAAATTATTTCCTGAGAAACTGACAAAAAATGTCAAAGAAAAACAAAAAAAGAAGAAATAGCTAATAACTCTACCTCTGGATGCACGGACAAAAGTGTAACCACCTTGGCAGTATCTTCTTAATATTTTTATATTTTAAGACTTAAAGCCCCACGTTATACCTTCAAGTCCTGAACTAGTTATATTCAAGGCTAGATATAATTCAAAGTACTCATATTTTAAATATCTGGCCGAATAATAACTCAAGTCTGAGGGCCGGAGAGCAATAACGACTAAGAGATCTTTGGTCATCATTGTTTCTTTGGTTTGTTTGTTTGTTTTTGGGCTAATTCTGCAGACATTATTCAATTGGTCAGAATACCCATCCCTAAACAATCACACTACTAAACTTACATAAAACATGCTCTTCCACAGACGCACTGACACAACTTATGATCTTCAACAGATACTGTGCCCATAACCACTCTCAGCCATCTCAGTTGTGTCTCAAATAATATCAATTTAACTGAAGAGGTGTCTTCGCACTCATGGTAGTTCACAGTGGTTGATATACATTTTGGATGATCGTCTGAATCCTTCCGACTCTTTACAGTCGAGGTGGGACGACTCAAACTTTCTACAACTTTGAATTTCCATGTCCGCACACCCCTTTTCAAGACAACAGTTACTGTTGCTTGTGTTGCCGTTTCATATTTTGGCCCAACACTGCAGCTGTATGGTACTTAGACACAATGAACATCATACAAAACAGTTCAAGCCTTTGACACAAATGAGACAATTATGTCTTCAGTGGCAGAGGAGGTGCAGACGTCACCAAGCCCTGCCGCCACAATGTAGTACTGTAATGTACTGTAATGACAGTTTGATGCTGCTAAAGCAATTTCTTTGAAAGACTACAACGCAGCTTGGGATCGTGTATCCTATTCCACATTAAATACATTTGAGCTGGAAGAAATCTGTGTACCAGTAAAACGTCTTTATAATAGCAAGGGTCATATTCATCTAGTTTTCTGGAGGGTATGTACAGTCCTGCGGTCTTCACGCCCATATGGGAAGTGGGGCCTAGTCCTGCTTTGGCCAGACACATACCCATAAAAACATCGTCAATTGGGAGAATGGTGATGGATTTCGACATTCTGTATATGACCATAGCTGTATAGCCAGACAGCAGGAAGCCTCCGCCACCACAGTAGGGGGGGTATGTATCTGACTCCTGCACCTGTGTTGGGATGAAATACTTGCTCCCTGGTGATCTAATGGGCCCCACGTTCTGGATCAAATGACCGGTGAAGAGGTGCTTGTCTCCATTATTGTTATCAAGGCCTTGGAGATACTCGACCATGCTGTCCGTGTTGGCAAAAACATCATCATCACCATTTAGCAGGAAGTGAGCTTTTGGACAGTTTATTTCCATCCACTCCAGGAAGAGTATCTGCTTCAGAGTGAGGTTGTAGAAAGTGTCTTTAAAGTCCCATTGGATAATGTCATTGTACTCACGATGCTCCACTTCCAGTAGTTTGTTCAGTCTTTCTTTCTCAAAACCAGAACCCATCGTTCCTGAGATGAAGATCCTCCGGATCCACACACCACTTTGTAACCTCTCTTCACCCCAGGTTTTACGCAGCACCTCTCGGCGGTCATAGTTTGCAGGGGAGCTTTTGATGACCAGCAGGAGGAAGACATCTCCAGAATTATCAGCTCCTCCACATTTGTTGGGAGAGTCCAGCAGCACCGGGAAATGGCGACAGTGGCGATAGTAAAGAAAATCTTTTATATTACCAGGAAGAGAGCTGAAGTCTGGGATGCTGTCGGCGGATACATTTTGCTGACATTCTGGCCAGGAGAACATCTTGGATATGGATGTGAATGTGGAGTTTGTGGTGGGTCTGGGTTGCTTGGTTTTTTCAACAACAACGTCTTTATACAGATGAAGAGCAAACAAAAAAAGGATTCCTCCCACCAGCAATACTGTTACTTTGCTTTGCTTCATGTTTGAGATTCTGTAATGAAAAAGACAAAACACAACTTTCTTATCAACACATCACAGTTACACATAAAAATAAATGATACAACTAATCGTATTATTAAGGATATCAGACCTTTAAAGAAAAAAAATCTACACAAGTCTCTTAAATGTCATTCTTTGGGCCATGAATGTTCATGATGTTTTCCTACGTCACTTTTTTAATTGTTGCTGTTTCTATAAAAACTCAACTGGAGGGGTGGCTGGGTGACGGTGGGGTCAAAGGATCATTTTTACGTGGGGTTGTATGGTGGTATCATATACAGTCATAGTCATATAGATTGATGATGGCCACTTAAAAAACTGGCCACTGGCTGTTAGGTCATAGAACTTCACTTTGACGGCAAAAACGTTCTGCAGGAAATAGGGATCTTTTCAGGAAGTGCAGTTGCCGCAGTCCAGGGCCACATTTTGTTCAGACATAAACAATCTACTTCTACAAGCATCCCTGGTCAGGGAGGTAGTACTTTCCAAAGGTTCAGGAGCTGTGGGGTGTGTGGTCTACATTTCTGATTGGTTGAGCACTCCTTGCATTTTATTTCACCCAACAGGTTTAATCACCTGCAGCTGCAAGCAGAAGAACAAAAACAGATAGACCAAGGTGTTGGCCTTGCTCAGCATTTATGCAGGTGATATCCAGTGGAAATTGGGACAATGCAGTTTACTCTTCCTTAGCATTGGCCCGATTTGACATAAGGCTGTGGTGGAAATGCAGACAACGGTGGGCTACAGGAAACCGTTTAGTTACAGAGTCTAAATGCATCTATAATGTGAAATACAGAACTGATACAGTATTTCAAAAACTATATACCAAAAGAAAGTGCAATTTTCGCAAGAAGATAAATAATCAATCAAAAAATGTTTATCAAATGGATTTGACCATGTATCAGAAAACTCTGACTATCTCTAAAAGGTGAAATGGTAAGACAATTTCCTATTTGTACATGTTTTATCTCTGGTTTTTGTCTCCACCAACTCACCCTTTGCATGGCCAAGAACTTTCCACAACGAACATTGCATCCAAAATGACTAACCGTCCCACACCAAACCTCCCAGAGCTCAACCACAGAGGCAGAGCTATCACATGCCTCGCACAGACAATAACCAATGACTCAGATCACCCTCAACCCACACTTCTATCTATCTATCTATCTATCTATCTATCTATCTATCTATCTATCTAGCTATCTATGAGCACATGCGTTTTGTGTTAATAAATGACAATTACTCTGTGGCAGAAATGTAAAATGAAAGAGTTGAAATGGAGAAATATGTATTGCATAGTTTAACTTCATTCTGTTTAGAGTAGGACATGTGTCAAATGGAGCTGGCCTCTTTGATCTCTTTGAAATACAAAAAAGAAGGAGGGCCTAACAAGAAAAGAAAATAATCCTCCTGTGCCAGCACTGTCAGTGTTCAGCGAGAACTGTGGTTTTACTCTGGAGTTATGAATCAGCATTTTGAATATTTCAATATACAGCATACAGTACAATGGCGGTGGTGCCAACAGTCAACTGACTTGTAGGCTACTGTGACATTACTGCTCTGGGCAGTGAGCAGAGAAAAAACAAGGCTGAGCAGACATGAGGTGGTTTTGGCATCATCCTGCAGATTTCTCACATGCTGCACTGTTACACGGGGTGGAGGGCAGAGAAGTAGCCGCATGCCGTCATGTCTCCTCATCCTGCTGGGTGAAGTCTGTTGGCTTTGGTGATGTCAGACTTGATGTCATTGACAAACTCAAACCAACTTCACATTCTCATCTAGGGAGACATGAATAAAGGGAAGCTCCCAACTGCCAAATGTAAAATGACAGAAAAAGGACCTGCCTTGCTCAAACTCACCCTTTTATTTCATAATAAAGAAACAAATCAAAGAAAACAAAGATCCTTAGAAACTGTATACCGTATATTTACTTGATATATTTTCATTGCTTTTCCTTTCTTTTCTATTGCCTGTTTGTTGTTGTTTTTGCATAACTTTATCACTGTTGAGTCATTTTATCAGCACTGATCTTTCATGCATCAGCATGTCGACTGAAGTAGGCTACACTAAAGCAGATAATTCATACACGCAACGCACTGAAACCTATAGCAAAAATATTTGTTAGGCTACTGTTCTCATTCAGTCATTACATTTTAATTACACTGATATTTTTTTTTTTGTGTTATAGTGTAATTTGTTTCATTCTACATTAATCAAATTATGATTATGATTGGATAAATATGACATAGCTACTAGCGACTTTGCAAATTCTGATTTTGTGACCAAAAACATAGCCTTCAATTAGTTGATCAATCTATAGCGATCAGATCAGAAAGTCGGTAGGCACAGGCGGTTAAAAAAAAAAAAAAAAAACTCACCTCGGGGAAATGCCCGTTAAACGAAAATGAACTGATTCTGAACTCATTCTTCTAATCTCAGAGCAAGTATCCTGTACTGTAGCCTACTCCCTGAGCATGTCACTTTCAATTCTTGACACTTTGATGAGAAGCTATAGCCTATTTAACAAGTTGTTCTAACCAACGCCGTTTTTTTCTTTTGCCAGTGTGCAACCCATGAAGTTACAAAAAATATATATATAGAAAGCCAAAAGACAATCTCTCATAAGGATTTAGGCATATTAAAGACTAGACTCTAAAACGGGAATGGTAAAAAGGAGAAGGAGAAAAAAAATCAAACTGTTAAACTGTTACCTCTATTAATCTCTGGCGCGTTAGTTAAAGCGCTATAGTGCTCTATGCGCCGTCAGTCCTATAGATGCTCCTTACACATTTAAGCGGAGCGAAATCTGGATGATCAGGATGATCTGGTCGTTATATCTGACGGCGGGTAGGCTACTTACCGAGAAGGGACGTATATCCTTTGACCAGGCGCTGTTGACTCAAAGATAACGGATGAAGTTTATGTGCAACACATCGCCTGTGTCTTTGCTGAGGTCTGTGGGTGGAGCCTGTGCTGCTGAGCAACAACAACACACATCTATCTATCTATCTATCTATCTATCTATCTATCTATCTATCTATCTATCTATCTATCTATCTATCTATCTATCTATCTATCTATCTATCTATCTATCTATCTATCTATCTATCCATCCATCCATCCATCCAATTG
This sequence comes from Trachurus japonicus, assembly GCF_045865225.1. Classification (NCBI taxonomy): domain Eukaryota; kingdom Metazoa; phylum Chordata; class Actinopteri; order Carangiformes; family Carangidae; genus Trachurus; species Trachurus japonicus. Next base: position 21,447,056 of record NC_140910.1, read on the forward strand.
TAAACAGCCCACTACATAAAAAAAACATTAAATGAACTCCTCCACAACTGGATATAGTATAAGTGAAATACTGTATATTATTATGCATACTTGATTTGATTTAATTCTAAGTTCTTAAATAATATGGGCCATTCTGTACTCCTAAGCAGTTGAATTTAGATAAATGATACAAAGACTTTACGTGACAGGAGGATAAAACTCGTCTTTTCTGCTATGAATCGAAAGCTGAATTTCAGCTGCAGTGCAGACGAGGAACACCACAGAAAAGAGGAAATTTTATAATAAATCTTTGTTCTCAGTTTCACAACTCTTCCTCTTACGCTCTGGATAGGCCATAACATAAAGTAACAAAAAGGCGCCAGTATTTTATTATGAAGTTTGCTGCAATGTACATGTGTGGGGCTGTTATGAAAGTAAATTAGGGTGAAAATGTGATGGATTATTACATAATATGCTGTATAAACCAGGCAGTTGAACAGTTGCTGCTACACCCACGCATGCCAATGGGAACTGCTTTGGATGTGGTGGAGAGACAAAACAGTAAAACGCTTTTGTAACAAGTGTGAGGACAGCTTCCCCTCTGGCATCTATACAGTGAAAACAATCAGCACACCAAAGTGAAGATCCTCATGAATAAAGTTATCTGATAAATGTCAGCTTTTCTCTTTTCCTATTAGTCTGTAGCTTCTGGTTCTCAGGGCAGATTCATGAAAATTTAGATTGATGATTCTCCTCTATGCACTAGGTTCACGGGTAAGATGGAGCTGGATCTCAGCTGACTTTGGGCGAGAGGCAAAAATAGCATCCACCTTAACAAACACTGGAATCTAATTAGATTTTGGACTTAATGTGATTGTTTTCTGAACTATGTAATACAAGTAAATCACTAGGTTTTCATGTTTTATTTTATTTTCTGAGACAATAAAAGAAAAAAATATCCTGCTTCTTTATTTATTTTTGCATATGTCGCTGTCGGAAGATATAACTATTTAAGACTTATATTAACACAAACATTCCGCTTACTTCTGCTTTAATTTTCTTGTTTATTTGTCCTAAAGAGCCAACAGCGCGAATAACTGCCTACTCAACTGTTATATTAGTAAATCATAAGGGTCTCGGGTATGTAATGTCTACTCACGTTCTTATTTTTCGCCTCCCTCTGACCTTCCCAGATCCCCAATACTTCTCCCCATCTTCCTTTTCTCCCAGTGTATGGGACTACTTTATGCACGATTAATTGTTATGGAAAAATATCAATAAATGAAACCCGAAGATTGGGGAGGTCATTTTTATAAAGCCAGCTGATTTCGGCACCTGTGTAAGAAACTACCCATTCATTTGCATCGTAGTGGAGGAGACCAGAGATGGAATATGGAGTCAGAAAAATTACAAAAGAATCTAAATTGAGCCTCATAAAGATGACTAAAGATTAACTACAAGTTTTGAATTGGTGCTATAACAGTTTTATGATGGTGGGTGAAGGTCACTGGATTATGATGGATGAATATGAACATGATGTGAATCATATGATAAGGCCTTGACTATCTGATTTCAATACCACCCATGTGAGATTTAGGAGCTACTGTACGTGAGAGACGGGACACATTCATTGCCATCAGTAAATCACTAAATGAGACAATATAATGTGGACAACAAGGATGTGTTTATCCCTCCAAAGAATTGTAAATAGAAACTGAAGTTGTTCTGTTCAGCACGTTCTCCATTTCAAAGAGGATGGTGCCAGTTTAAAGATATCTGTCAGTTATGGAGCTGACACTCAGCTATTATAAAATGAACTTTCTCTTTTCTCAAAAACTCAAGGCTAACAGGCTGGTGCTGTCACGAACACTTTGTCACTTCATTCTCATTGTATAGCACCTTTCGCAGGTAAAAACCACAAAGTGCTTCATAGTGTTAAAACAGTGGCAACAAGGCAGAGCAAAACAAAACAAGACAAAAAACATACAAGAAAAGCATAGGTACAAAGACCCACAGGTTAACCAAATGCCTGTTTAAATAAGAGAGTCTTTAAGTTATTTTTTAAAAGTATCAACAGAATCCAAAGAGCGTAATGTAAAAAGTGCAAAGCGTTCCACAACCTGAGAGCTACAGCAGGAAAATATCTGTCACCTCTGGTTTTAAAGTGCGTGTGGGGAACAACTAAAAGCCGTTGGTCAGAGGACCTCAGACTGCGGGTGGGGGTGTAAAACTGTATAAAATCAGACAGGTAAGAAGGAGCTTGACCGTGTAAGGCTCTAAAAGTGAGAACTAAAAATTTTAAATTTATTCTAAAATGCAATGGTAACCAATGCAGTGAGGCTAAAACAGGCGTGATATGTGCCCTTCTGTTTGTGTGAGTTAAAAGCCTTGCGGCGGAGTTCTGGATAAACATATCACTGTGAAAATTAAACCACAATGCACCTTTATAATAAGAATAAAAAGAAGAATGTGTCTGAAAACAAAATTATTTCAGCTTTATGGGCAACCATGTAAATGTCTTCCTCAATAGCAGATAATTTGGGGGAAATTAGGATTATAGCTGGGAAAATCAAAGAGCAGTAAATCACAGCATTAGCACACAAAAAAAGGCAACATCTATTGCACGTCTGTCCGTCCTGGGTGAGGGATCCCTCCTCTGTTGCTCACCCTGAGGTTTCTCCGACTTTTCCCTGTTAAAAGGGTTTTCCATGGAGTTTTTCCTCAGTCGATGTGAGGGTCTAAGGACAGAGGATGTTGTTACGATGCCATGTAAAGCCCTTTGAGACAAACTGTTTGTAAAAACGGGCTATACAAATAAAATTGCCTTGCCTTGCCTTGCCTTTAACACAAAAGTTTAAAGTTGCAACAGACAAAATGGATGAGGTGTGTTAGTCTGTATTGTCAGTTGTATAAATGTGGTTGAGTAGCTACGGTGTGTGGGTGCCATGTTGGATGTAAAACCAAAAGACAAGAAACCAAATGTGCATCTGCAGGCAGGGAGGAGAGAGAGAGAGTGAGAGCCGCGCTGGGGACTGGGCTTTAAAGCCTCTGGAAGCACCGGGCCTGATCAGCCTTGGCATCCAAACCAGGGAAGCAGCACCTCTGCAGGGGAAGACAGGTAAAAAGGCCAGCAGGGCCGTGACACATGGCAGCACCTCTGCTATGGCCAACCACTGGGATAACATTTTTCCTTTTCCATCAATCTATATTTATTGATTCAGAATATTCAGAATGCAAATTTAGAGTAAATCAAAACCTAAAATCTACAGATGTTTTGCTGCAACATTTAACAGTGACAAAAGGAACCACGGAGTGCCAAAGTGCCAATAAATGAAATAATTTATTAACACAAAAGTTTAAAGTTGCAACAGACAAAATGGATGAGGTGTGTTAGTCTGTATTGTCAGTTGCATGTGTGCTCTGCATTTGCACAGCACTGTTAATATTTACTACTTGTGAGATGTTATTTTATGCACACTGCAATACTGTACAAGCGGTTAATGCTTAAAGAACACCAGAGTACACAACCTGGGACATGACAGGTAATCCTTTATAGAAATGATCCAAAACATGCAGCCAAGACAGTGACGGTTTCTTCCTGGAGTGACTTTATAAAATGACATCACCCAGGTTGACAAAACTAGCAATTTAATCCAGAAAGGGTAACATGTTTGATTTACGCATGGGGTTAGGTTTGTTATCTTATATCATTCCATTCAATCTTTGATTAACCCTGTCTGTCCAATAGAGGACACATTGTGACTGTATAGTGTCTACAGTGCCATTGTTTGTGGATTGTTAAAGCAAATAAACTGAACTCAATTACTTTCTGACTGAGAGTGAGATGATAAGAGTGATACAACTCTCTATACAAGTCTGTATGGTAAATGTAAGGCCAGCTTCACACTTAACAGTAGGCTGCATAATTAATACATAAATAATTAGAATACAAACTGAGATAACATGCAATATTACTAGCTTCAAAGATTATCAGTACAAATTCACACCATCTCACGCAAAGCTTTTCGTCCAAACTCACACAGGAAACCTCAACCAGTGTGTTCTCTGAAAGATCATGACAAACCGCACGTCCAATTTCCAACATTAATGTTTATTTTATTATTTCAAAAAATCAAGAGAACATATTTAGAAAACAGATTATTTAAAAAGATAGGTGAGGGAAATAAACCCCAATAAATCATATAAGAAAATGCAATTCAGCCCCAATAGATGAACTACACAGTGAAAAGTGGTTACATGGTCCTATAGCCGTCAGTTATTTTCACTACCAAGCCATTTCTAAATGTTAACAGTCAGATCTGAAGGAGACCTTGTGTTTGTTGCTGCCTGTGCTGCGGTTGCCAAAGCAGAAGTCTAATAATAAACCGTCTTTACACATTAAGAGAGCAGTTCACAGTCCATCACCCACCAGTGACTGCTGCTGCTTGCACAATGTGAAATGTTGTTGCTTTATTAGATGCAACCTAATAATTCTTTGCTAATGATTAGTAGATGCTGATCCTGGATCAGATCAGACAGGCTGGGCGTCTGTCTCACATTCACACACACACACCACATGTACAAACCTCAGTTTCCTCTTCCTGTCCTCCCACCTACATTCGTTTTGTTCTATGATTCAAGGTTCAGCTCAGTTTTTAAACATGTCTTATATAAAGACATCTCCATAACTCACATTTTAAAAAGTCACTCAGTGTTGACACTCACAGTGGCCGTCTGTACTAGCCACTTCCTCCGAGGGATGGAAACACATGTCCATTCTGCGTCGGAGGCGCTTCTTCAGCTGAAAGCGCCACTTCATTGAGGTAGTCTTGTACTCCTGGCCCTTTAGCTTGGCGTAGTAATCAGAGAAATTGTTAAAGAGGAAGGAGATCGGCATGCCGTTCAGGATGATACCAAATGAGATGCAGCAAAAGGCCACGATCCGTCCCAGGATAGTTACAGGAACCACATCCCCGTAGCCCACAGTAGAGATGCTGACCTAAAAGAGAAGAGTGAAAAATCCCATAAAAATAAGTTTCCATAAATATATTCTTTTGTACAATGAGATTCTACATTTTTGGGAGTCTGTGTATGTCACAATTTCATTTATTTATTTAGCTCCTCCTACTTTCTTTTTAAGTCTTCAATAAAAAAATGGTTAGCCAACCGATAAATTAAATCAAAAGAGCCGTGAAGCACCAGATTATTGTATTGTTTGTTTGTGTGTCTGCTTTATGTTTTGCTGTCTCTGTCTGGGACCTAATCTCTTGTTTTATCCATTGTATTTGTTCTTTCTCTTCAGTGTTGTAGTCTATGTGCCTAGTGTCTCTCGCCCATGTTTTTAGTCCATGTGTTGTGTGCCTGTCTTCCTTGTTTTAAATCCATGTGTACCATCTACCATCAAATAGGACCACAATGGCCTTTTGGCTTTATTGTGTTTTTTATCCCTTTGAACACTTGTCTAATGTTGTTCAATAAAGTTTTCAACCAATCAATCAAAAGGGGTGCTGTGGTCACATTTTTTGCTACCAACTGTGTTCATCTTGGAGTGAGATCAGCTGGTAGCGGTACGGCAGTCATGCATTTTGATTCCATCCATGAACCAATGGCCAAACAAGAGAGCAAACGAGGACATGGAATCATGTATTACAACACGTGGCCTCCTCCAGTCTGTTATCATGGAGAACCAACCTGACCTGACAACGCCTCAAACAGGTCAGCTGCAGGTGTGTCCACATTTCAATCCCCAAGCTCTTCACCTGATCTCCCTCCAAGCCCACCCGCATGGAGGGGCTAGATACAATTCTCTATTTTGTGCAATTTTTTTCTCTGCCATCTCACTTCACTGTTTTCACATTTTAATTTGTCCCGACTCCCCCGTCTGTTCTCTTATTCTCTGTTAGTTTCCATCTATCTGGGTGTGACCACCCTGGTTTATGTTCCTATCAGTTCACAAGTGAACCTGTTCTTTTTCTGTCAATTATCTACCCTGCCAGCTAATTCACTCACACTGTATCAGATTCTTTTACTTTTTGCCTACTTTATAACTTGTCTCTGTTTTTTCCGTGCTTCAGGTTAATATCCCTCCAACCCTGCTGCCTGCCACATTCAGCTGAGTCCCAACATCACCGAAGGTTAAAAACATGCCTATTTTCATGTGCTTATAGCTGAGCTCTTTTTAAGAACTTTAATTTTTACCTACAATACTTTATTTACAATTTTTTTTTTCATTTCTTAAAAAAATTTTGTTTTTATGCTGTTCTTTTAAAATGTTTTGTCTTTCATGTAAAGCACATTGAGTTGCCTTGGTATGAAATGTGCTATATAAATAAAGATGCCTTGCCTTGCCTTGAAGCAACCAAGTTAAAGAACGCACACTTTCTCAATCTAAATATTGTATTGAACTTCGTGGGGCCAGAAAAATAAAAATTCAAAATGTAAATGTGGTCCTAATTAATCATAGTCTTCATTATGTATCTGCTAATCTTGTGGAAAATCACAATTCCCATAATGTGATAACAATGAAGAGTATATTCTGGGAGAAATACTTTACTATTATTAGAGGAAATTTCCTAACATGGCAAATGCTCATCGATCGGGACTGTGCTGTCATATTTATGTGGTCTGGTTCGGACTATCCAGCCTGCACACAGTACACAACAAAAGAGTTTCAGACATGGAGTTGTTGAGCCATTGATACTCACTGCAGCCCACCACCAGGCATATGGGATACTGCTGATAGGAGATCCTTCAGTTTCCATCTCGGCTGAATGTAGCAGTGCAGAGAAAGTGAAAATTCCCATGGCAATAAAAAGGAAAATACAAGACGCCTGCTGGTAACACTGACGCAGAGTGAACCCAAATGCTCTCATGCCGGTCGAGTGTCGAGCCAGCTTCAAAATCCGAAAGACCCTCATGAGTTTGACCGTTTTGAGGACATGGCTGACCTTGCTGAACCGGGACATGGCCTTGAGGTCTTCCTCTGTGCTCACATCCTCAATGTCATTGAAGGCGGCATAGATTATCTGAATAATATAAGGCATGATTGCCACCATGTCCACAAAGTTGAGTCCACTCTTAAAAAAGATTGCCATGCTGGGAGTTGTGAGAAAGCGAATTAAATATTCAAAGGTAAAGAAAACAATGGTGATGATCTCCATCCACTCCATGTGCGTTCTGCCATTCAGTCTATATATCTGAAGCTCCTCCACAGTGTTGAGAGTCATCGCCACGATGGAGATGAGCACAAACAGGTTGGAGAACACAGCGAAAGCCTTTGCTGGAGACGAGGAGCACGGATCCTCCACCACATACCACAGACATCTCCGCATATTCCCAAATATCATGTCCTTGAAGCTCTCATCGTTGTACTTCACCTCGATCTCAGCCATCAAGTCCCTCTCCACCTTCAGGTTGTCCTTCATCTCATCCACCTTCTCCTCAAACATTATACAGCAGCAGCGCTGAGTGTCCTTCATGCTCAGACCCCAGTATGCAATTTCCTCCTCAAAGTTGATGGGGCACATCTCTTGTATAACCCACAACACTCCGCTTTTGTAGAAATGGTAGATGTGATGGAAGAAGGCGGGATCGCGGTCGAAGAAGAACTCGTTCTGGAGGACAGAGTAGTCGTCGCATAGTGTGAGCAGTTTCGCTTGGTCCCTGCAGAAAGCCAAGGAGCCTATACGGGTGTCAGGATATTTCATGGCACACCGTGTTGGGATATGAAACACTTTTCCTCCAACATTAACAGTGATGCTCTTTTGCCATTTCCGTCTCTCCTTCGCTTCAGGGTACTCTGCTTTGATGCCAGGACTGTCGAGATTCTCCAGAGAGCTCCACGCTTTGACCGTTTTCTCTTGAGAAAATGGGAAGGTTTTGTTGTCTTCTGCATCCTTCAGCACAAAGTTGATAGTAGAGCGGCGCTTTTTTAAACTCCTCTGAATCAGCAAGGGTTTTGAATCCATGGCAACTGTGTTCCAAGAAGAAAGGTCAATGAAACTGAATGAAAAGAAGCCAGCAGAAAACAAAAGGAAACGCTTCAGGAAACTTAATCTAGCAATGCATTGTACATTGTCATATCATCAGGAAAATTAAATTTCCTCCTGCAGGAACGGGCAGCGCCAGGGAAAAGCAGCAGCACTTCCTGTTTTGATGGATCAGCTGAGTCTTAGGGCTGTGCGGTCCAGAGAGCCAGAGGAGAGGAGACGTCTCCCCTCTCTTCTGCACAGACAACGCAAACACATTTGATTCACCAGACTTGGAGAGCAAGGGCAATGAGCAGGTATTGCACCCATTTAATCTCATTGGTGGCCGTCCAAATTCCCTTACGCAGTTGTCAATACTGTGGGGGAGGAGGTCGGTGGCTGCTGCATTAGGACATAAAGGTGACTTAAGGATTTGTGACAAGACCAAGGGCTGACCGCTTATGTTATGGTTACTTTCTCTCTTTAAAATGGCCTTTTTATTATTATTTTTTAAAACAATTTGTCTTCTTTCATTTCCTCATGCTATTTCCACAACTTGTGTAGTAGGAAATATTCATATGGGCGGCTGTGGCTCAGGTGGTAGAGCGGGTTGTTCACTAACCGGAAGGTCAGTGGTTCGATTCCCGGCTCCCCCTGTCTGCATGTCGAAGTATCCTTGGGCAAGACACTGAACCCACACCTGCCCTGTGTGAATGATTATCTTCCAAAGCCTGTCTACGAACAGTACTGTATGAATGTGTGTGAAAGGGTGAATGCGACCATTACATTGTAAAGCGCTTTGAGTGGTCTGAGTGACTAGAAAAGCGCTATATAAGTGCAAGTCCATTTACCATTCAAAATTAATTATCCTTCTTGTTAAAAAGAAGGTATGAAGGTCATTGCACAAATTGAAATGGATTGATGGTGCTTGAAGACCAAAGAGCACTGAAAATCTCAGGAGTCGACCACATAATGCACAAAAGATTAGCTAGATCAGAAGGATTTGTCTTTGACATCTGATGGTAATCCATTCATTAGATGCGGAGTTATTAAATTAAGAACCCAAACTGATGCTATAGCTAGAGGGTTAAGGGGGTCAGGAAATTAGCAGGATTAATCTTGCAGCCACATCACAGGCTTTACTAAAAATTGAGCCATTGTCCATCAGACTAATGAGCAATATTATATAGTCATTTAAAATGTTGCATAATCACAACAGAAAGACTCATCCAGTCGTCCAGACTGGATTAGAAGTAATCTGACTCTCCATTAACACAAACCATTTGGCAGTAACTTACTCACCTTAATTGATTGCGTCTGATCTCTCCTTCTGCTGACTTGACCTCACAACTATCCGACTAATCAGGTCAGATTTAGTGTAACACTGTGTAAACACATATCACACCCTAAATATTAACACTCAGGGGCAAATCAAAATGTTTTTGTTGTAACAATCAGCAAAGATTTCATGAACATTAAGGAAGAAATCACTGACCTCTTTGAACAGTTGTCAAATGTGCCGTAGTCTGCCAGAGGCTTAACGGGCCTTAATGTTCCACTGGGCCAAACGTCCAAAGAAATTTGTGACAAGGCTGTTGCAGGAAACTTAAGACTCACTCAAGGTGGTGTTCAAGGATCATTTCTAACACAGAGTGTAGGACAGCAATCAGGTAGTCATACTTAAAGCAGAAGTAAGCGGAATGTTTGTGTTAATATAAGTCTTAAATAGTTCTATCTTCCGACAGCAATCGCTTACATAGAGTGTTTGGTCTGAAACACGGGTCTGTCAGTCACTCTGCTCTGCTGTAAGCCGAGGAGAAAACTTTCCTTGTATCCTACAACTTTTATCCAATGAGGAGAGAGAACGGCATAAAGGGGCGGTCCTCTCTGTGTGTGCAGCCAAGGGATGCGCGTGAATGTGGTGACGTAGGGACGAGGGCGGGGACTGCTAACTCCATCGGCTGACAAGAAGTTAGCCAAAACAACCAGATCGCTTACTTCTGCTTTAAACAGTGGTTAAACTAAAGATGTCTGTTTCTTTATTGTGCGATAACAGATGATGGACACAAATATAAAGGAGAAAAACATAAAATATTTATATATATTTAATTCATTTACAGCATTTGACAGATTGATCCACGGTGCAAACGCAGTAACTCTAAAGCTTCTCAAAAATAAATAAAACTATTTCTTAAAAATAAATATGAACACTAAACTGAAAACATTTCAGCACACTTACAGAATTACCTCCCAGCTAGTCGCAATAGATTTTTTTTTTTTTTTTTCAGTTTATCAAATCACAAAAACACAAAGAGACTAGATTCAAACAAGGCGAGGCACATTCACACCAGCTCCAAGCAGGGTTTTCACAAACACAAAACCATTTAACTTGTCAAAACACATTTGTTCCCATTGTAGCACCAGCGCTAAGAAAGCATTCAAACAAATCCTACAACCAACCCTCTTTTTACTCACACCGCTCACCCCTATTACAAGAACAGTATTATTGCAGTTAAACAAACAAAACTTAACTCCTCTATCTTTCCTTTCAACTCGAGAGGTACTGGAAGGCGGCTTTTCATTCCTTTGGACTGAGTAATGTTAACCGTTTCCCTGTTTCCAGTGCTAATGCGAAGCTACAATAACCAGCTTCACATTTCTAATACAGTGTCATATCTATTTGTGTCATATCCAATAGGAAACAGAGAATTGTGCTCTGCTCTCTGATCATTTCTGTCAAGACATTTAAGGACAAGTCACCATTGAATTAAGCAGCAGTTACCCAGTAAAAGCCTGGAGTTTGACTGTTACTGTAAATATACTGTATCTCTGATGGATGAATTGATCAAAAGGCTGTTACCAATCTTCCAGATGTTGTAATAATATTGCTGAGGTCCCGTGTGAGGATCAAACCTAGAGCTCAGATCTTTTTAATCAAACTATAAAAGGTCACTTGAACTGAACTTTTGCATCATTGTTACGTACATTAATCATCACATCCTCTCAAGTTTTACAGTACCTTACATCTTAAAGAAATTATCTTGTGCACATGCTGTCCAATACTCAGATACAAAGATAAATACCTGCAAAGATATTCAAGACCTGGTAGAAACGGCAAGCGGCTTGCTTGTATTTGTTTGTGTATGTGCTAGTTGTGATATGTGTTTACGGTACTTGTCTGTGAACAAATTTGGACAAACCTGTGCAAGATACAGTCGCAAAACTAAACAGACGTCTAGTTGATATCAAAATGAAGGCAGATTTTGAAGGTGGGTGCAGTCCGGGCAAAAGGCAACGTACATTTTCAATGCAATACAGCATCTTGTTTACCGTCTACAGTCTCAGGCTGACCAATCAAGTCAAAATCAATGTCAAAATCCTGAAGCCCAAACAAGTAAAACTTAATTGTTTATGAGAAAATAGATCCTACATTCATAACGCTGCCAAAAAAAAAATAAAAAAAATAGGGAATGCCAATAAACATTCAATAGGAAAGTGAGAAAGGAAATGAAATAAAAATCTACACCATGACTGGAAGGAATCATCTCCTCAAGTCTCAGACAGTTTTGTCTATGAAACTCAAATAATACTGAAATATAATCTTTAATAAATAATATACTGAGTTTATCACCACTCCGCAGTGCCATCCAATTACTTGTTTTGTCTGATCAACTGAAATAAAAGAAAAGCAGAAGAATTTCACACTTGCCAATTCATTTGTTGCAGATAAACTAATTGATTAAATCATTAATGAATTTGTTTAACATCCAATCTTGACAGTTTACCTTTCCCACTGTTATCTTGTTATCTTGGCAACCTTCAGGACACAGCTTTTGTTGAGCAAAATGCTTGGCAACAGCGTTGTTAAAAATAAGGCTACACTGTATTTAGAAATGATGATGAATGCTTGTTAAGTGCTGCTCACAGCTTTCGCGGCCATGACCATCAATAAGGCGTAAACTGCTGTAGAGCCACCAGAGCTTATGGTAATACTACAGCAGTAGGATGACTGAAGGGCTTTTCCCCTCGGCTCACATATTTACCACCGAGTCATTTCCTCAGAGACTTAACCTCCACAGGGAGACAGGACACGGCAGGGCGATCAGCCGGCGGCGTGGTGGCGTGTTGAGATCAAACCAGGTGAAGCCCAGTGAGCTGACCGACCGTGTCGCACCTTCATTCGCCGTCCAAGTCCAGCTTAAGAAGAGTTTCCTGGCAGAGGAGAAAACACGGCTTAGTTTACACACTGCACGTCATAAGACCGTCACCAGAGGACACGCAGCGGTTTTAGGGAAAAGGAAACCAGCATCACACTGGGTTCTTGGGGTTATAAATACCATTATGATATAATCTTTTACAGCTGGACATGACAACTGGAAGCCAATGTTCCCTCTAATTTTCAAAACTCCTGAGCAGAAATTCAACTCCCCTGATGATATGCTTGAGCGACTGTGAGCAAAAGCTCAAGCGTACACAGTATGTCCACATGCTGGTGCTATGGCCTCACCTCTCCAACTCCAAATATCAATACAATTGGCTACTATTATGATTAATAACAGATTATTTTGACAACATTACCTAGGCTACTCCATATCTAGGTCAGTTACAGTTAATGATAACAAAATACAATATTGTTTTGGCAAATAGATTTTGCATTTATTGCCATATGAACAATATGAAAAAAAAAACTAACATCAAGTTGGTGTCATCAACTCTTGGCACAGAAGCATTCTTGATATGAACAGTAATAATAATTCTCAAGCAAAAACTTAAATCGTAGTTGCACTACAGACCACGGTTAAGGTCATAAATTTCACAATTCGAAGCGCACATTAGGGAGAAATAAACTAGTAGTAAACTAGTAAACTAGTCAGGGATATTTGAGTGTGCAACTTTTTTTGTCTTCTGGGCAAAGAGGTGGGGAGCAGTGTGCAATTGCACAGTAAAAAACCTTAGAGGGAACAGTGCTGGAAGCCCTTTGTTTTTCTCTTTCTGATTGTTACTCACAAGGTTAATTCTCCCCCATGTCCTGTTGTCACGCATTATCTGTGTTTTTCTCTGTCTGACCCACCGCAGAAACAGATAAAACGGGATAACACGAGAGATAAATGATATGATCATTCACCTACTTAGACAACATGAACTACACACAGGTCATGAGTTTCCTCCTGCCTTCCCGTCATTTCCCCAGGTTGATTTACATGATCCAGACCACGGGACAGGCCTCCTGCATTTACCGCCTAGTTCTTACTCCAGTTATGTAATGATGCATTTGGTTTCTCTGGGATATTTAACTTTTTCTGAACAGAAACCCAACCATTGACCAAATGCTCAAAGGTGACAAATTCCTCCTCCTGTGGTTCAGGCCACAGGAAATGGGCTCTATAGGTGTGAAGATGCCCATCCCTCTCCAAAAAATACAACGCCACCACCAGACTGGGTCATTATTTGGATACCGTTTTAATAGGAAGGCTAATATTTGTCAACAACAGTCGCCCTGTTTAATCCTCTTTGTCAGTCTGACCTCCTGGTGAACTCCTTTCAAAGCCTCAGCCCTGCACCGCAGTCTGCACAGGGCAACATGCATGTTGTAACATCGTATTTAGAAAACAACTGTTTAAAATTAAGTTTCATTCATTCATGTATCTTTGTTTAAAAAAAACTAATTTCTGCTGAAGCTGAAAATCTACAAATCTGAATAGTCTCATGCCAAACATGTAAGTGTTCCTCATGTTCTTTTTTGTCAAGATAAAGCAGCATACCAGAAAAACAACCGATAGAAAAGCATTGATGTTCAGAGGACCAAATGACTGTTATCACCTACCCATGTTTATCAGATCTTCTCCATCTCTTAATTGCTTTAATCATGCCCGGTCTTCACATCTTGGAATAACTTGTTCATGCTTTCATTGAATCTGTCACCACATCTTACTGAATACCTGTCCAAACCCCGGTTGCAACTTGTCTGATTGATTTCTGTATTTCTGTCCTGTTTCCTTTTTTGTGTGTGTTTATTTTTTTTTATTGTATTGTTCTGTATCCTTTTATCGTACTGTGATGAGTTGTGTTTGATGTTGATGTGAGGTGCGTAGGACCCCCTCGAAAACGAGTTGCGACAACTCAAGGGGTTTATCCTGCTGATAATAAACAACTTAAACAATACATTTATTTGAAATTGTGCATATTTCTATGTAACAATAGATATCCAGTACTGTGCACTGCTCAAAATCACTTGATGTGATCAGATCTTATGTAAAAGAACTAAAACTAGAAGTGAATTTGTGACTTTCACTTCTTCAAAATAAATCTTGAAAAAAAATCGTCTTGCCTTTTTGAGCCTCTAAAATTACCTTGCCGTGAAAAACTAACATCTGTTATAAATATTTACTGTATGCATGTCAACTGTAAATATGTGCAGCTGAATGAATGGTACAGTATCTCTTGTTGACATTTGCGTGTGTATTTACAAACTTCTCTTACCTTGGTGGGGCATGAGTTTGGACACATGGGTGGCCCCTGGATGATGAGCGGGTCCTGGGACTCTTTGAGTGAGAAGCTCTGCACAGTGAGAGATCTGGACGGGCTGCACTCCTCCCTCCACCACCACACCGCCATTCCCACCAGCAGCAAACTGAGAAACACTGGGACACACAGACACACACACATACACATACACACAGTCACTTTCTGCAGCTAACAGAGGGCTGACGTCAACTCTTCACACAGCCCCTCCACCCCGACCTCCTCTGAGCAGCCAAAACGGGCGGCTGCTCAGACTGAAACACTGGCAGGAAAATCAAAGGACCTTGAAAAAGTCCACTGGGATTCATACAAAGCACTGGGCCATTTGGAGGAAACTCTGGGTAAATATAGATAAGTAAATAATGTAATAAACATACTGGGCCTATTTTTGAAAGAGCCGTCAAAGAGGACAACCGTTTCATTTGAGTTCTTTTATATTCACAATGGTTTGCTTCAGTCTGTGTGTGTGTGGAAGCAGCTGCTCTACACTAATGTTGGGTGTTGCATGCTCATGATTCAGAGGGGAGTGACCGCGTCAACATCACAGTGTGAAGTGACATCACATGTATATGTGCTGGAAAGCAGCTGGGAAACTGTGACTGCGTTCAGCTCCAGGGACAAACTTACACCAGTATTTACTTACCGGTATGTTGTATGTAGATTAAATATTTAAACATGTATTACTATTACAGTAAAAGTGTGCAAGTAACAACCTCAACATTGTCAAAGAGCTACTAAACTTCTGTTTGTTTTTATGGCTCCTGTGGACCTGCCCAGTGTGACAAGGGGGTTAATGTACTCGGCAAAGATAAGCGCGGGTTGCATTTCAACAATTTGATAACAGATGGTTACCGATAAGAGAGAGGATTCCTGCAAAAGTAGGGTCAGACAGAGTTGATGCAGGCACTGAGCGGGAGATAGCAGGGGTTTCTTGAGACTTGTTTTGTCCCGTTTCAGGGAGGATGCAGCTGAACTCTGGCCTCTCGGACAGCAGGGTGACAGCGCACTTATGGCGACACATCGTCCCGGGACGTCCACACACAGAAGGCCCTAAAAACATGAGCAGAATACGTTCAACTCTATAGTTGTGAGGTGATGTGGCGGCGATAGGCTGGTTTCCAGCACCTCTAGCAGAAAGTGCTTGAAAAGAAAGAACGATTTGCTTACGGTTGGTCGTACCGTTTGGTTGAAGAACAGGTTGAACGATGACCACGCCGCCTGGAGACGTGATGTCTGTCCGCAGCACTTTAAGCTGCGTACCATTGTGTTTGTTTGCTCGACAGATGGAGCGCGTAACCTCTTCACTCCAGTACACGAAACCCTGGATGAAAACACGTGGACACTTAACAGCAATTTGCAATTTTCACGACACAAAATGGGAAAACATAATAATAATAATAATAATATGTAATACATAATACACATTTTGTGCAATATCTACACACTTCTGCTTGTGCAACTGGGTGTAATGGGCATCACGCAATACAACCTGGCATTTTAAACTGATCATGTGCACTTTAGGGCCTTGTGCAATACTATCTAGCACTTATACTCTTATAGGGCATCGTGCAATACAACCTGGTACCTATGCACTTTTGCACCTTAGCACTTGTCACTTTAACCCAGCACTTCTCCGAGAACAAAACTCTTATGGTCCCCCTACCAGTGGAATGTGTTTGTCAATATGTTCTTCATTGTCATAGTTGCCTTTTTATCTTTTTGTGTTGTCTACATTATTATGTGTACTGTTATTGAACTGTTTTTATGTTTATGAGACTCCGGACAGAAACTAGCCCCTAGCTATAATCTGGCACATTTACATGTTTTTGTCCATTAATGTGCACTGCCACTGTCCCATTCAAATAAACAAATAAAATAGTAAAAATGTGTTTATAATCAGTGTCTCTCACCAAAACACACCATCTGCCGTCCAGGCCCAACATATCAGCTTCCCTCCCTAAAGGATTTGTAAAGCTGATGTTTGTGTACATTTCATTGCTTTCAATACTGTTTTTATCTGATATTTCATTTTGTCTTTGTGTTTCGGGTTCTACATACTGTATTTTAAGTGCCTAATGCAGGGGTGGAAAGAGTACCAAAAACATCTACTCAAGTAAAAGTAAAAGTACTGGTGTAAAAAATCTACTCAAGTAAAAGTAAAAAATAGTTCATTTAAAATTTACTCAGAGTAAAAGTTACTTAGTTACTTTTTTTTTGGGGGGGGGGGGGTATAATGGCCAGAGATTGGCCTAACATTCTCCGTGCATGTCTCTGTGTTTCAAATTTGTCCCTTCTCCATCGATACACTGGTCTCCATCATCTTTTAGCTCCTGTGGCACCAACTTGATTCTGACCTTCTGACACTGCAGTTGTCCAGAGCCAATCAGATGGACAGTTACAGTTACCGATACTCAATACCATTTTCAATACGGATAAAAAAAGAAAAGAAAAATCTCTCCCTCTTTCACTCACACACACCTGTTTTTTTTTACTGTCTTTCCTGTCTGCTCTCAAGGAGGGGGGGGGGGGGGGGGGGGGGGGGTATTTTACTGTAGGCGCGCTCTCTCTCTCTCTCTCTCTCTCTCACCGGCGGTGTCAGCTGATGTGCACATCTGCAGCAACCCAAACAAATGCACATGTTACTGTTGACTGCTATTCCAGCCACATGATTGGTTCGGCGCGGTGGAAATCTCATTATCATTGGTTATTTGTATTGTCTGCCAAAACATGGATGAATGAAACCTATCGACCACGTCTCATATTTCTATCGAGGAAAAGTTATTTCACAATTTATAGACACAACACCGACAAGCACTGAGAGCCGCATGTTGCAGTGACGTTAAAAAAAATCCGCAAATAATAAGCCGACGAAAAGGTGCAACTTCGATGTATTATTTGCGGGGGCTTTCGGGGGATCAGGTGACGGTGGAGGATCTGGGACTGATTCACTGTGGACCACCACCAGTCTGATCAGGTCCATCACAGCACAGCAGCTGCAGCACTGCCCCGAGAATAATGAGAATTATGATTTAAAAAATTTGTTTCGAATTTTGGCCCCTGGATCATGATTTTTTTTGGGCGCATTCTTGGTTAAAAAAAAAAAAAATCCTCTAAAAAAAAGACAGTTGGGATGCATAATGTGTCTCATAACAGCAGCGGCTCAACAGTGAGGGGGGGGGGGGGGGCAGCTTCTGCTCACCTGACTCTGTGCAGCTTCTTCATTAAATCCAAACAGTCTGACACAGCGACGCACTGCTCCTTTAGACTCTAAAGTCTCTGTAGCTGATCAGCCCGGAACTCTTCCAGAGCAGCTACAGCGCAGCGTGATCTCAACCATGGTTGATGAGAGCAGAAATGTTGTTGTAGGCCTGTGCATATTCTCATTTGTCCAGGTCATAGTATTTCAAAGGAGGTTAAATCGAAAGCAACTGGACTTATACTGAGTCTCCACACCAGTTAGTTGGACCAGTCCCAGCCTGGTCAGATGCTACATGAACTGATGAAGCCTCTTGGATGAGAGGTGAAACGTCTTCCTAGACAAATAACTAAGTCCAGTTGAACCTCCTTTGAAAAAAAAAAAAAAAAGTTGTTGGCGGGCTCGTGAATTTTTTTTTTGACACGAGTCAAAACGAGCGTAAAATCGCGTATCTCGCGTTCGGTCGCGCGTCACAACTCGAGCGAAAAAAAAGCGTTCCTCGTGTTTGGTGGGAAGCCCCTTGTGGGTCTTCCCACCAAACACGATGAAATAGACGAAGACGCGATGGTCCCGTCGCCCAAAAGAAATCGGGTGTATTGCGTCGCAAAAAAAAAAAAGTCGCGTCTACCGCGTCTCGCGCCTAATCGCGTCTTTGCGTTACGGCCTTTTACACCGCGGACGTAACGAATAAACGGTGACGGTGTGAACGAACAACATAGAACAGGACCAGACGTGGCGTTGTTTCCTCTTTCCACCGACAGCTCCACTCTCCCTTACTTACACTAACTACTGTTATTGTTGAGGCCAGAGAATTGTGGGATTTGTAGTTTTTGACCAATCGCAGGTTGTGCTCTTTCTTTTTTGTGATTTTCCTGGTTCACACATGTATTTTTTTTTTAGGGGCAAATGTGAGTGAAATGCTCGCCCATGGTGGGCATAAGAAAATTTAAGACCTGTCTAAAATTATTTAAGACTTGAACACAATAATTCAACAAATTTAAGACATTTTAAGGCCTAAAATTTAGATTTTCAAATTTTAGACTTTTTAAGACCCCGTGGATAGGGGAGACTGGGGACAGTTGCAACACTTTTTACACTTTTCTCAGTTACTCAGAGACTATTTGGACTAGGCTTACCAAACTTTTATAGATTAAACATACATTTGTCAGCTAATTAGTCATACCATTTAAAGATGGTTACATATGACACATCAATCACAATATTCATTTGAATGGAAGAATCCAGACGTTGCAACTGACCCGGATCAGGGACGGTTGCAACATATTAAACATACATTAAATTTCACTAATTAACTTTTGATTTTTGTCTCAATAAGCAAAGTATTCCTAAAATATGCATTGTCTTACAATAATACTATAGTATTATTTAGTTATTTAGTCATATTTATCAGAGAACAGTTGGAGTTTTGTTTTGCGTAGACATAGGCCTTGAGTCAATGTGCAGAGGTTAACAGTGGTAATAAAACTCAATAGCTCAGTGTGAGACAAGAAGAATGGAACTATTTGCAATACAAGAAACTTTTATAAATATGTACTCTACTTTTGGATGATTTATTCACTGTATGACATCAAATAAATTTACTTTTCTCTAATTTTCAAAGGAAAATATATGTGGCTACGTCTGTCCCATAGAATAAGATACAACTACAAATTGCATATTTCATTATAGGAAGTTATCTGGAGAATTATTTTGAAATCATGGTCTCTCCTGGTTTAATATAATTGGCTGTTCTGTTCATCATGAGGAAAAAAAATAGATACATTGTGCCTATTTTAAGCTAAAAATGTTTCATTTTATACATTTGCATTTGCATAGTGCTTCCATATTCAAATGGCAGTTGTTGCAACCGTCCCCACCCTGTCAGTCATGACAAAACATCATGTACTAGCTAGACACAATGACACTGACACATGCTAACCATGTCATTTGATAGTCAACAAAACAGTGATTCAAACTAGGTAGGTTTGGATTAATTCATACAAAAGGTCAGGACAGTATGACAAAAATACAGCTCATGAAAAAAGCTACTTTCATACCCTTAAAACAACTTTGTCTCAGTACAAGCATGGAGCAGATGCTGAATATGTCTTTTCTATTATTGGTGGATAGAGGGTCTAACTGTGAATGTGCAGTGTGAATGTCATCACTCTAGTATGTTTCTGATTGGAGAAATAAGGCTTGTTGCAACCGTCCCTTGTTGCAACTGTCCCCAGTCTCCCCTACCCTGTTATTTCATATAAAAGTTTAAGTGCATGCATATTTTATGATGCTGTGTATTTCAGGTGTAGGTTAATATACACACACCTCAGGAGGCCTGTTGATTGGTTAAAACAAGGTCATCAGTAGATGGGAATTAACGTCAGATTTAGTCACGGATCACCTTCAGACTCTCCTTGTCATGATATTTGAATTAATTATACATCAACACCAGCATCTATGCTCTATATACTATACGAGTTTCGCTTTTCGGCGCGCTGTTTGCATCCCTGACAGAGAGAGAGAGAGAGAGAGAGAGAGAGCGAGAGAGAGAGGCAACATAGTTCTTTTAACTGTCATGCCAATAAAGCAAATTTGAATTGAATTGAATTGAATTGAGAGAGAGAGAGAGAGAGAGAGAGGCGGCAGCGGCGTTGGCTACTTTTGACAACCCACACAGACGCAGTGCAAGTTGATGTATATTTTTTACTTTGTAATGGAAGCTATTTAAAATGTAACTAAGTAAATTTCGTCCAACAATATGTACTCAAGTAAAAGTAAAAGTACTGATTTTAAAAATTACTCAAAAAAGTACAAGTACACAAAAAAGCTACTTAATTACAGTAACTTGAGTAAATGTAACTCGTTACTTTCCACCCCTGCTAATATGTAATTTCTAAGGTTTCCCATCGCCCATATTAAATGTTTTCAAGAAGCAACAAAAACCTAGCCTAGAAATCTAGACGTACCCTAGCGGCAGCAAATATATTTGCTCCGTAGGTGGGTCTAGAAACGAGCCATAGGAACTTTTTGAGTCTCGAACACCAATTGTGTTCACCAATCACAGCGCTCTATCTGTTTAGAGAGTTGTTGGGCGGGCTTAACGCGATGACAACATACATTTTAATTGGCTTGTCAGGCTAACGTCATCCTGCTCTTTGCTCTGATTAGTCGTAACTATCCTATTGCATGCAGAGGCAGTTTGAACGACAGCCTTCATCCCGCCCCCTGGATTGAGCCGAGGTCTACCGGTCGTTGCCAGACTAGACATTTTAATGATATAGTCTGGCTTGTCAGGCTAACAAAAACCTTTACTCCACTGTTAAACATAAGAAGATGACAGCAGTGTACTCAGTTCTGTTATTATGTTTGTTGAGGTGTTTGCTTTGTTTCTTTGACTCACACCCACATCCACCCACTGTTTTCCAGCTCATGGACCGCAAAAGGCTGTGCCAGCATGCACTACACTAGGTAAAAGGCACCTTTATCCAGATATGAACCCTCTGTGTTGTTTTACCTCAAACACAGCCAGGCCAAAGGGACGGTCCAGGTAACCGTTTGACTCCACCACTGTTTTCCGGTCGCGGCCTTCTAGATTTATCCTGGAGATGCTCCTCATTCCCTGATCCACCCAGTACAGCAGCTGGCGAGGCACATCTGGCAACAAAAAAAGCAACAACAAAAAAACATGAATACATAACCAATCACTCTGAGGGACTTTGTTGTATATTCAAATACACTCAACTTAATTGTGAGGACGGTCGGCCCTCAAACCTTAGTATAAAGTGAATTTATATATACACAACCCTTTCCCAGTTTAAAATAGGAACACAAACTTTGATAGATTTGACAGTATACTTAAGAGAAAAACTTTCTGTACCATGAATCAGCACATACCCAGAGAGAGGGCGACAGGGCATCGTAATGAGGAAGTGACCAGCGCTATTCTGTCCTGTCCGTCAAGGCCGGATCTCTCAATCTTTGGTACGCTGCCACATTGAGCCCAAAAGAGCAACCTGAGAAAGCAAAAGCAGTTAAAGCAGATATCAGTGGCAGGGCCGTTTCGGCTAATGCTGTGTTCAAGGCAGGCTTTTGAAACCATAAGTTACAGCTTCAAGTCACAACTACGACTTGGTAGCGTTCCAGGTAACCCGTAGCTCGTGTTTTTACCGTCCTGTTGTCTGTGAAAGTTCCCTATAACGGCCACTCGTAACTTCCGACCCGTGAACTCGTACCAGATCGAACTGGTATGACTTCACAGGAAGGAAAAACACAAAGTACGAGTTTCCTTGAACGCACCATGAGTTAGCAGCCCCCGCCCTTGTCAGGCATCAATTGGTCCTCGTGCTACGTCACCACATTCACGCGCATCCCTTGGCTGCACACACAGCCCTTCATGCCGTTCTCTCTCCTCATTGGATAACACTTGTATCCCACAAGGAAAATTTTCTCCTCGGGTTACAGCAGAGCAGAGTGACGGAGAGACTCGTGTTTAGGCTGAAATACTTCATGTAAGTGATTGCTGACGGAAAATAGGACTATTTAGGAGTTATATTAACAAAAACATTCCACTGATATCTGCTTTAATTCAAAATATTATTCTGCTCTTAACCCTTTTTTTTTTAAAATTGTTCTTCATTAAGCTTGAATTTGTGTATGTGTTTTTCAAATTTTGTAAAAAACAAAAAAACCACGCAGAACGTATTGTATTTGAGTGGAGAACCAAAAGGCTCATAATGTATGAACAAAAACTCAGATCTCGGAATCCAACATGAGAAGCACGAAAAGCACTTCAAAAAACACAAATAATAAATTTCAGACAGACATGAACAGGTCTTGTGTTTGCTCTCCTAACTCAAGTCAACTCATAAAACAACTTAGCAAAAACCTTCAAAACAAACATTGCATTTAGTTCAAAGACGAAAGCTGAAGCTTTAATTATGCTGACCTTCTTTGGCTTTGACTAACTTTATAATGTAGTGTATTATTCATTTAAATAGAATAATAAAAAAATGAATGGTGTCTTACCCTTGCAGAGGATCCACAGCCACTGCAGAAGGTTTGTCCAGCCCTGTGATGAGCTGACGCTGTGTGGAGCCGTCCAGCAGGCCGACGCCAACAGAACCGCTGTCTGTGCTGGTCCAGTAGAGGAGCTGGTGGATCCAGTCCACAGCCAGGCCGGACACTGAGCCTTTCACTTTCAGCACCGGCACGGCATCCTGTGAATCTGCATCCATGGAGACCCTGAGAAAACATTCACAGATAAAAAAACGTTGACATCAGGTTCAGTCAATTTGTCTTGTTATGATTGTAAGTAAAAAGGAAACCAAAGACCTTTGCTCTGGAGGCATGACGGTGTGAGTGGGATCCACAAATTTAGTCTAAAACTGAAATACCTTGGATGTATTGCCACAAAAATGAGAACTAACATTCAGATTCCCCAGAGGATGTCAGTGTCTGTAGTGATCCCCCAACATTTGGTTGTCATTCTTTGTTTTAAGGGAAATATTTCAAAAGCCATTGGACTGATCGCCATGAAACAAATTTGATATGAATTATAATTACTTTGGTGATCACTCGATGTTTAATTCGTTTAGTTTAGTTGCTTTTATTGTCTCCCTTGGGAGAAATTTGTCTTGGACTAAATCTTGCAACATTTCATTTTTATTTAAACCACCTTGAAATTCATGTCTCTGAACAATTACCTACCAAATTATCTTGCTAACCAGATGCAGATAAGTGGTTAAATTGGATGACGAGGATCATTACAGATCATGTGTTTTCACATCCTTCTGTAGTTCGGTAAAGGAGAAGGCGTTTGGAGGAGGCAGCACTCTGGTTACCTGTATATGGAGCCTCGTCCCTGCCGGGCCAGGTACAGCGTCCTGTTGGAGACCAAGGCCGCCACAGGTCCTGGTCCTGGTAAACGTGGAACCACTTCCTTGTTCTCTTTTCCATCAGTACTCAGCCAACGCATTCCTTTAGAAGAGGTGAGAACCACCTGAGCCTTATCTCCTGAAAACATACACAGAGAAAGAACAAAAACAAAAAAACATCAAGATAAGATTGAAGTCAAACAGAACAGAAACCAAAACTAATTAACTTGCCACTGATGAAAGATGGTATTTCAATACGTTTCCTAAAAATGTCTTATCTTATATCAGTGGCAAGTTGATTTGTTTTGGCTTCTGTTCAATTTGATGGGTATCCTCTGTCATCGACTGGTTCTGCCTTTAATTTATTGACATTATAAAGTTAAGTTTGACCATACAAACACTCTACTTCTTTTTTTTAGGAGTTTTGATGAAGTTTTAATACAACTGAACAGAGGAGATCTCTGAAAGATAAGTATGTAAAAAAGAAACAACTTGTTGCCAGGCGTCACCCATTAAAACAAAAAAGTAGCAATTTAATTACTAAAACTTTAATTACATGAAGCCATTTACATGTGATGGCCTTTTTTTCTTGCTGCTATAAATACTTTTATAGAATTTTTCTCAGGCAAAGAACAAGTAAAGCTTTTTTTTCTGTTATATGTTAAGTTCAGACATCATTCAAACATGACTGGACTGTTGAGCAGCTCCACAGAACATGATGTTAGTTTACAACTCCAACTTTTCACTGCACTCTGACAAACAACAGGAGAACATGAAGTGGACATTGTTTCAAAAAAATGTTTTGTAAAAGTGGTCTGACTCTGTTGTGTACTGTATTGTCCTGCTCACACCTGCACACACAACTAAGGCTGAGATTAAGAGGCAAAAGATTTCACATAGGTTTGTGATGCTATGATCGGCTTTCATTTTGTTCGTGCAATGCAAGTCACACATTTGTATGAAAATCAACACAGACTTATTTTTAGTCTGTGAGGTTAGTCACTCTTCCGAGGCTGAATCAATCAGCCAGCCCATGCAAACTACACAGAGTCTGACTGATGAGTTAACAGAGCCCTGACATAGAAGATTCAGGTTTGCACAGTGTAATGAAAAATGGTCATCTTGTATGTAAATTTACACCACATTTGCAGCAGAAGTGAAACTCTCTCGCACTATAAAATAAATTTGCACAAAGAAACCCTAAAACAGGTGGGTTAGTTAATCATTTGAAAGTAAAAGCAGAGATGCTGGGATTAAACATTAGAGCATGAAACAACCCTCATATTGTTTGTACTAGGTGGCTACTGTACACATACACCATTAGTTTCTCACCTTTGGCCTCACACTCCCTGGTTGTTGGGTTCATGTTGTAGCCACGGAGACAGTCGCACACGAGGCTGCCGTTGACGTGAACACACAGCTGATCACACACATCTGT
Source organism: Trachurus japonicus (assembly GCF_045865225.1). Classification (NCBI taxonomy): domain Eukaryota; kingdom Metazoa; phylum Chordata; class Actinopteri; order Carangiformes; family Carangidae; genus Trachurus; species Trachurus japonicus. Next base: position 21,472,031 of record NC_140910.1, read on the forward strand.
CTCCAGGCACATGTCAACATCTGCATGACAGAATGCATAGTTGAAAATGAGTTTTCCAAGTGCACAGAGCTGAACTTCACAGCAGCACCGTACACCATGGATACTTTAAAGGGATAGTTCAACATTTTGGCAAATTGGCCCATTGCCATAATCGCTATAGTCATAGCAGTAGGTTTGTTACCTTTAATTGTCGGTGTAAGCTGTTTTTAGAACGGAGGTGCGGAGCGGCAGGCTGCTCAGGGCTACGCTATGGAGGCTAAGGGAATTTCTTGGTTTCCCTCATCAAACTCATCAAATACACAACCCAACAACTCCAAAAGGCTGTCGTGGACAAGTTGTGAGCTGCACAATCACCACGCTATGAGATAATAATGGAACGTTACGAGACAGAGTTGTTTTAGAGGTAAATTCATGCAAAACCGCTGATGCGCGTTGCGTTCAGGGACAGTTTTTCAGCAAGCAGACTCTGTATTTACCCTGTATTTACCTCGAAAACGGCTCCGTTTCGTAACGTTCCATTATTATCTCATAGCGTGGTGGTTGTGCAGCTCACAACTTGTCCACGAAAGCATTTTGGAGTTTTGGGATTGTGTATTTGATGAGTTTGATGAGGGAAACCAAGAAATTCCTTTAGCCTCCAAAGCGTAGCTCTGACGCTCCGCTCCTCCGTTCTAAAAATAGCTTACACCGACAAATAAAGGTAACAAACCTACTGCTATGACTATAGCGATTATGGTAATGGGCCAATTTGCCAAAATGTTGAACTATCCCTTTAATATTATAATGAAACTTTAACCCAAACAATGAACCCACCCTCTATAAAACACTATAACCCTCCCTGTTTCTTATACAACCTGTGTTTGGGGTCAGGACTGATCTTTATAACTCATCCTCCAACGAGCTGCCACTCACCCTCACACTGGGTGTCCCCGACCAGCCTCATGTTGTCAGGGCAACGGCAGTGGAAGCCCATGGACTGGTCCACACACTCATGAGAGCAGCCTCCGTTATCGACCTGGCACTCGTTCTGATCTGCAGGAGCAAATGTTGCATCATCAGCGGCTCCGTACGGCAATGCATCTGTGATTCATGTTAGTATAGTATACAGTATACTGTAGTATATAAAGGTCAAGCTTCGTTTACAGCCTTTAAAATGAGTCACAAACAAGTCGGACAGTGTTGAATGATTTCCATCTACAGATATTCTTTTTATATACATAACAATGAAAGTATAAAAAAAGACCATAAAAATTTCTCTGTACATTTTTTAAAGATTTAAACATGTCTATTGTTGGAAAATGCCCAGTGTAATCTGGAACATCAGTCTTCACAAGTGTCACCAGTTTATAACCTGTTTATAACAGTGACTTCCCTCCAAACCAGAACCTAACGTGGCTCGCTGACGGGTTCAAGTCGACTCAAGAGTTCAAGGTGAGGCTAAGTTAGTTAACACTGCAGTTGAAGTACCCTCGACACACACACACACACACACACACACGATCATACATGAGATTAATCCACCACACACATTATCACACATTAAAGCAGAAGTAAGTGGTCCGGTCGTTTTCGCTAATGCTGCGTTCCAGGCAGGCTTTTGAAATCGTAAATTACAGCTTCAAGTCACAACTTACGACTTTGTAGCGTTTCAGGCAACCCACTCGTGTTTTTCCGACCTGTTTTACCGGTGAAAGTCACTATAACGGCCACTCGTAACTTCCGACCGGTGAACTCGTACCAGATCGAACTGGTACCACTTCACGGTCGGAAAAATACGAGTTTCCTTGAACGCACCATAACAGTCCTCGTCCCTACGTCACCACATTCACGGCGTCCCTTGGCTGCACACACAGCCCTGCATGCCGTTCTCTCTCCTCATTGGATAAAAACTGTAGGATACGATAAATGTTTTCTCTTCGGCTCAGAGCAGAGCAGAGTGACTGACAGACCCGTGTTTCAGTCCAAACACTCTATGTAAGTGATTGCTGTCGGAAGATATAACTATTTAAGACTTATATTAACACAAATATATCACTTACTTCTGCTTTAAGTTCCTGTTTGATTCCGAGAGCAACCGGCTCAGGAAACAAGACACTCATCTGGGCAACCACTGCAACTTTACACCCAGTCTGTGCTGCTATACAGGTGCATCTCAATAAGTTAGAATATCATGGAAAAGTCCATTTCCAGTAGTTCAAGTCAAGTACTGAGTGCATATAGATAGACATACTTTTCAGAAGGCCAACATGTCCATATTAAAAATGCTTTTTTTCAATTGGTCTTTTGTAATTTTCCACATTTTTTGAGATATTGAATTTTAGGTCTTCATTAATGTAAACCATAATCATTACAATTAATAAACAAAATAAACAAAAACATGAAATATTTCATTCTGGGTGTAATGGATCTACAATTATTAGTTTCACTTTCTGGATTGAATTACTCACGTGAATTAACTTCTCCATTATATTCTAATTTATTGAGATGCACTTGTATGTGGTAAACAAGAGAAACTGAAATGGAGAACAACACGGAGACCTAAGGAGTGTTTTGAATGTGCTGTGGTGAAAACTCATATGGATACGATCAGAAAGTGGATGTTCATCATTCATGAAAACCCACATGTTCAACCTTGAGTTTCTGTCTGCATCCTGCTGCCTGGCCTGAATTAGCTTCACGTCTTCATTCATTCTATCTATATTAAAGTTCAGGATTGAGTCTCCAGCTGAGACGCTCCAGGATATTCACTGAGCTGCTGCAAAAAACGCCCTCACAGCACGATGATGCTGACGGCATGTTCGCCACACCGGTAATTTATGACACTCCCATTCAAATTAGTTAAGGTTTACATATGTCAATTTCCTGTAGGTCATTGATAAAGGACAAAGATCATTTGTTTATGGTCCTGGTTGACAAGACGATAGAGTAATGAGTAACGAGGGGGGATATGGAGCTTTTGATGCTGGGAGTCTTGCAATCTACAGCTGTGCTAAAATAGGATTTAGTCGTCCGGTCATCGCAGTCTGAAGACATATGTGCAATGCGTATCTCAATTCTGTGTGAGCGTATTCAGATCCTGTGTGTTTGTGTGTGTGTATATCAGATCTGTGTGTGTGTATTCAGATCTGTGTGTGTGTAATATGATCTGTGTGTGTGTATTCAGATCTGTTTAAAGTGCGTATTTCAGACCTGTCTTTTATGTGTGCGTGTATTCAGACCTGTGTGTGGTTAAATAAAAAATCTGTGTCCGTATTCAGATTTGCAAGTGAAGACAAATCTTGCAAGTGCATGCAAAGATCTGTGAATGAGAACACAGATCTGTAAGGTGTACATAGATCTGTAAATGTGTAAACCGATCTGTAAATGCCGTGACTTTGATCTGTTATGAAATGTCTGTCATATAATTACAACTCAGGCAGGATGCTGGCTCCATTGGCTGTCTGTGTTTTACACGTGTATTTTGCAACACTTCTGCCGCGGCAGATCGTGTGATTTTGCAAATGTGTAGAAAATGAGATTTGTCTGGTTACCTCTGTTGTTCCTTTGCCTCTGAGTTCTAGGCTCACAGGGCTCACGCTGCCTGGCTGCAGCAAGTAGCAGTACCGACAAATTTCCCGGTCGTGTACGAAGTATAATTCAATTACGTTGTTCACTTTGTACATGAGAAATGTGTTTCGTTATTTACCGGTATTTCCTGTTTGATTGAGTGAGACGTTTACAACGCAATTCAGCGCACCGAAGTGCCCGCTTTGTTCCTTTCTCCAACTTGTACAATGAAAATGAAAAAAGGGTAGTCGAGAGCCGGTTAAAGACAGTTCAAAGTAAAAGCTCCGCGTCTTTTGATTGGCTACAGGCAAGGACAATTTAAAAAGAAAGAGAAGGACTTAGGAAAAACTCCGTACGAAGTTAAATACTTAATTCACAACAAATCGCTCCTAACCGATTACCATTACCAACCAGTAAAAAAGACATTTTTCTCATTGGTACAAATGTGAACCGAGTAATTGAATTATACTTGTCACGGAGGGTCGGTACTGCTACTGCAGCCAAACTCTAGACGGTTTATAAACAATAAAGACCTTTCATGACGAGGTCAGCTTCCTGTATGCATGTCACGTGGGCTTTGCACGGGCCACGCCACGCCCCCTTTTAGAGAGACCAGAGGCAGCTTGAGAGTGTATTAAACAGTAGCAGAATTCCTATGGGACATTTAATGTGAACACCGATTATGGTCGGGCCTTTTCTCCCCACGGTCACTGAAGCATCCTGAAGCAAATTTTTGGGACTCATTTTTTCACAAGCCACTGAATCTCTTCTGACAGTTGGACACCAAATGGTAATTTTCAGACGGAGAAGATCCGGGAGATGGAGAAAAAATCCACTTTGTTCAAGACCGGTCTCTGTCTCCCTACGGCACACTCGTCGCGGAGATTTGGCACAGATCTCTAGGAAACGTAAACAAACGCCCGCGAACTCCCCTGAAAAGGATTTAAATTATTTTTGGCATGCTAAATATTACTGTTAGTAGTGTAAATATTTAATGTTTTATTATCATAAGAAAAATATAAATATCACTTTCATCTACATACAAATTGTATAAATCCACACACACGATCACAGACGAGGTGGGGTGACGGTTGGCCACGCCCACTTAGAGAGACAGGAAGTGTATACCATTTCATATCATTGGAGCAGCCGTTCATGGAGTATCTTTCCATTTATTGAATATCTTTGCTGCAGCCAGGCAGCGTGAGCCTGTGAGCCTGAGCTCAGGGCAAAGGAACACTGAGGTCACAGACAAATCTCATTTCTACACATTTGCAGATCACAGATCTGCCGCGGCAGAAGTGTTGCAATATTTCACGTGTAAAAACACAGCCTATTGGAGAGCTCCTGCTGAGTTGTAAGTGATGTCAGACATTTACAGATCTATTTACGCATATATTTAAGTATCGGTTTACACATTTTCCAGATCTATGTACGCATTTACAGATCGGTTTACACATTTACAGATCTATGTACACTTACAGATCTGTGTTCACATTCACAGATCTTTGCATGCACTTGCAGATTTGTCTTCACTTGCAAATCTGAATACGGACACAGATTTTTTTTACACACACACAGATCTGAATACACACACACAGATCATATTACACACACACACACAGATCATATTACACACACAGATCTGAATACACACACACAGATCTGAATACGCACACACAGATTGAGATACGCATTTGCAAATAATATTGCAACAATAATAGCTCCATAGGGGGAGCGTGTACTGAGATGCTGGGAGTCTCCCTATAATCTACAGCTGTGCTAAAAGTCTGTGTAGGTTCTCAGTGGTCCAGGTCATCGCAGTCTGAAGACATAACAACTGGACCAATAGAGAAGTCCAACTGCCTCCAATTCAGCACTTAAAGAGTTGTGATATACTGCCCTCTGGTGGCTGCTCCGTATGTGGGGAAACTGTGTCTTTTCTGCTTCTGCTTCTTTTAAAGGGAATTTAACAGACCTCACTCAAACCAGAGAAAAACTACAGCAGGTATCCATGTACCTGATACTAACAGGGGCAAGGCACTGGTTTTAACAATCCAGACAAAATGTGGATTTCATCAAGGTTAGCTTGGCTCGGGTTGAAGGTAATACTGCATACAGCTCTGGAAAAAATTAAGAGACCACTCCCAAAATTATCAGTTTCTCTGGTTTTACTATTTATAGGTATGTGTAAAATTTGTTTTATTCTATCAACTACCGACAACATTTCTCCCAAAATTGAAATAAAAATATTGTCATTTCGAGCTTTTATTGGCTGAAAATGACTAAAATAGTCTAAATAACAAAAATATCAAGTCTTTTCAGACCTTGAATAATAATAATGCAAAGAAAACATGTTCATATTTATTCCTAAACAACACAGCAAGAATATTTCAACTTTATAAATCAGTTTTTGTGGGATAATGTCAATGTTTAATCCCAGCAGTGGTTTTTATAATCTTCCTCTAAAATCAGATGTGGTTCAGGTGATGACCTCATCAGTGTCTCATGTTTGTGTTGGTATTTAAAAAAGAAAAGAAAAGAATGACTGTCATACATGTAGAGATGCTTTTAAGAAACATTTGTGAAAGTGGTCTCTTATTTTTTCCAGAGCTTGTATATTCAAAAGAGAGAGGTCAGACGTATGGAAGATGTTTAGCAGACAAAAGCCCTATTCGCACAGGATTAGTATTACCTGGGGACGTCTGGTGATTTGTAAATTACCCCCCCACGTCTGTGTTTCTTGCAGAGCATTCGGACGGGATTAAGATCACAGACGTCCTCCGCAATTATTACAAATTACCAGAGGTCCCCAGGTAATACTAATCCCATGCGAATAGGGCTAAAGAGCATCCAAGTGACAGTTGTTTGAACCTGTATTATGAGAAATTGATTGAAAGTGATTCCAGTTTGCACCCTAGAAATGTCCCTTCATGGGACATTAAGCGTAGAATAAGTAATATGCTTGAAACGCAGTGAATATTCCAGAGTGAATTGTTTTAGGGTTAATGCATCTTCCATATGATTGCAGCTCAGTGGGTGGTGGCAGAAGTGAGAGATTTCCATTAACAGTAGCAGAATCACGTCACTTACGACAGTTGTGCTCATCGCTGCCATCGGCGCAGTCAGATGAGCCGTCACACCTCCAGGCGTGGCGGATGCACCGGCCGTTTCCACACTGGAACTCTGCTGCTGCACATGTGGGAGACGTCTGGGGCCGAGGCCGAGGTTGGGCGAAGCCACGCGATTCCTGTCTCTCTCCCTCGCGGCACGAGTCCTCGTCGCTGTGGTCGCCACAGTCGTCTACAGCGTTGCATAGGAAATGTGTAGAGATGCACCGTCCGCTGCGGCAGGAAAATTCATCTTCCTTACACCCTGTATGACCTGTAAGGAGTGAGAGACACAACAGTGAATCCTCTCAGGTTTTATTATGAATACAGACTAAATGACTGGATGTTTACAATATACACCTGGAGTTATCCCAGCTGATTTCTACTCTGTCCAGTTGTCCAACGTTTTATTTTATCAGAATCATTATCTGGTAATATGCGCCAGGATCATGTGTTTGGTTTAATCAGAGACTGAAATCAAACCTGCTGTTTTCCAAACCACAGTGCAAAGACTAATATAACAATATAAATTGTGATCAGCATGGATGGAATTTGTTTTTTTCTGAGGTGGTCATGCGAGTGGTGGAATCAAACACAAAAAGCAGTCATTTTAATTTAATCCATTGGGATGGAACGATAAACTCCACCGATACAGCAACATTTTCTAATAGTGCGTGTATTGTATGTATTGTATTGTATGTATTTATATACACACCTAAAGTTAAGAAAGGCTAAGATGAGTATAACATTATAGCTCTGCCTCTGACTTAACTGAATACTGTTTCCGACATTACTACTGTAATCACAACAAAAACAAGACAGTTGTTACTATTTGAAATCAACATTTATTATTGTTTCAAATCAACTTAGGTGGCAAAGGGACTGAAAATGAGCGAAATCATGACAATGGTGACTAATTATAATTTACTATAATTATGAGACTTGATCTGTACTTTGGCTGATAATTATCTGTACCGATAGTTATTGTGCATCCCTAGTTTAGATGAAATCCAAAAGTGTAACAGCTGAGCTACAGCCCTGAAAAATACAAAGTACTGTGAACGTTTTGGAGTTTGACTCGATTCTGTTTCAGCAGGCTCTGAACGCTTTGAGCCTAATGAAACATACGTCTCAAAATCACAACTTTCAAAACTTAACAATAACAACGTTGTCTGCCAAAAAATACAAAAGGGGCACATCACATCTTTCATGACTTCTACGTGCCATAAAACCGTCATGACCATTGGACAGGAGAACCAAGTGCGAGTGGTCTGGACGGTTGCCCCAGAGCTGAAGCAAAAATCCAATAGAAATCTGAACTGAACTGTACAGGACAGTTTTGTTTTGTTATCAGTGAGAGATCATTTTCCTTTTTTTTTATTTACCCATTAACTTTCCCCCCACTGAGCTCCAGTGCAGCAGAGTCTACTGCTGCTGAGTGCTGCAGCTCTGAGAAGCAGAGAGAGTAAGTAAATATCACCTTGTGCTACATTTTCTGGCACAGGGGACAGTCAGACTCAAGGGAAATTTCAGATCAAGTTCTCATGTCTCTGCGGCTAAGCAAATAACACTGCCGGTGCTTATACCTGCATCAGCGATGTTTAGTTTCAACCCACAGATAACATTAAAGTAATCTTTTAGAACTTTTTCTCCTGCTGGGGTTTTTTCCTTACAGCTTACAGGTTATGTCGATTTACTAAAGTCTGTCTGGAATTCATTAAAATTTTAGAGTCCACTAAGGCTTCAACTGGTACTTTTCCTGTCACCTGCAAAATGAGGCAGTTACTATTTGTAACACAGGGGGAATTTGAGAAAATTACAAAAGTATAATAAAAATATACGAGTCGGACAACATCTTGTATGGCCAAAATTGTGGAATTGTGATTCAAACAAGCTGTACAGTTTGGATTTTCTGCACCTTCTGAGCCCATGGAGCTAAACACACCTCTGTGTTACATACATAATCAGATATTAATAAAAAGGCTGAGGACTCTGTTACAAAGTTAATACAGCTCTCAGTGTGTTGAGTCAAAATTGTAACAACTGTAGGTAAAAGGAGGCGGATCTTGAACACACATTAGATTTTCTGACTGTGTTTGACACCATTTGTGTTGTAATGATGCCACCGACAAGTCGGAGCTCGGGAAAAATCTGACACAACCACCTGTGGGCAGTCATTGTGCTCTTTTACGGCCCCCTGTAAAATGATAATATTTTTTCTATAATTTATTTATCATTATTAATGTAGAAATGGTGCTGAGCTAATGTCCTCCAACGCACCTTAAGAAGGACATCTGCTCTTCATAAAGACTTTCAGAGTCTTGTCATGTTTTTCAGACTTCTGTGTCAGTTTTTGCTTTCACATGGCGCCGCTCTCACCCATGTGTCAGGGACTGGGTGACTTCAAGCTTGTATTAACCCTTTCCTATTAGTTAATTTACCCAGATTGCAGTATCTTTTTCCACATCCTGCCTATCTGCCTAGCTCTCTCTGTGGGTACCTAAAGTTTATTTCAGTTAATCAATCACTAGTTATTTTGAGGAGGAAGTATTTGGTGTATTTAACCACATATGTGAGAGTATGGTCTGCTGCTCCAAGTAATTTTAATCATCACTGCTTTTCATGAAATCAAAATTTGAGATAATCTTTTTATAATATATTTTTTCTGTCACTGACTCATTTTTTAAAAAACTTGTTTTGCATTAGACATAAGGTATTTATGGCAATTTAAAAACTACCATGTGTTTATTTAATTGCCATCGTATTGCCCTTTTATGTTTTATGTGCAGCATTTGGTATTGCTTTGTTGTTGAAATCTGCTTTTCCTTGCCAGAAATTGCTACATTTTCTACATGCCTACCGAATTTAACTGTGAAGAAATGCCAGGTTTTTGTCAATTATGTGTAACCGCATCTTAATAAGTGCTTGTTATACCCAATGCAACATGAATATGGGAGGAAATCACATTGTCAACATGGTACTCACTGCAGTGATGTTCATCTGAACCATCCCCACAGTCGGTGTGACCGTCACACAACTTCAGCCTCGAGATGCACGAACCATTGCTGCACCTGAACTCCAGCTGCTCGTGGCAGGCAGGCAGAGAGTAGACCGTTGTACCTGAAACAGGTGGAAGTGCATGTGTGTGTGTGTAAGACGTCACCTGATGATCAAAGGCATCATAAAAGGACAATAAAATAATAATATAGTTCTAAATACAGGGCCAAATATTACGTTTGAAACACAATTATGAACATTATGTGCATTTTATGATAAATATTTGAACTGATGAACAAATGACATGAGCACTAGTCAACAAAAACAAACAAAAACACAGTGGCCATATGTTCAGTCTATTTTTTTATGCTACATTATTACACCATTGACATTATGCTATTATAGGAAAAGACTGAATTTATTTAATAAAAGGATGAAATGCATCTTTTCATAGCAGTTCTGCTCTCTTCACACATGTTCTATCCGGTTCTATCACATTATGTGCATTAAAAACATCAAAACTGCATAGAAATACATACAAATCACTATTGCTGATAGTGTGTGAAGATAAGATATGGGTGTTCAGATACACACAATAAAAAATAAAAAATAAAATAACATGTAGCCAAAGCACAGATACATTAAAAATACATAAAATGGGATTGTCCCCGCCTGAGTAACACCAGGCTACTGTAAGATGGACTATTTAACGATCACTATGGGCTATGCAATGATGTAATTCATAATAACTGTATTGCACTGTACTGTCTACGAATACTAAATATGCATAATAAAATTGTAGAAGGAAACATGACCATTTATGTTAATACCCAAAATGCTTTGCGCATGTGTGAGTCCCAAAGCAAAACATAGCAAAACTATGTGCTTCTCTGCGAAGGAGTCCAAATTGACATCTGTCTGAACACAGGCGGCTTGGCATGCTTTTGCAATTTAATTGGTTTGCACCTCTTCTAGTGGCTCACATTTTTGCACACATACGCTAAAACTAAATTAAACTAAACATAATATAACAAGCGTTAAGAACCAAGTTCACTGCAGTTTCATTGTGAAAACTGACTTATTTTCAAACTGAGAGGCGGATCTGTGTGTCCGTGTGTAAACTCTACGTCAGATCCTTCCGCTTACAGAGATAAAAGGAGGACACGCGAGGTCTGCTCATCTGTCACACACACACCCACACATGTAAAGCACTCACTGGGATGTGAAGCCACGAAACAGTAACGACTATAAAACAAAACTTCAAGGTGTCCCATGCTCGATGTCCTCCACCGCAGCTGCAAGAAGACACGCGGCGCGGAAATATGACGCAACAGCTGCTCCTATCATCAACCACATGGATGTGTTATTTAGTAGGGTACATGGTGCAACCGTGCTGTAAACCTGCACATGACTGAAACAGTGCACCTTATTTATTCATTCGCCAGAGACAGACTTTTAAAAAGAAAAATTTAGTTATTTACGTACAATTGAAAATTCAGTAACCGGGACACAAGGTTAAGAGAAATAGGCTACGTACACACACGCGCATAGTACAGCTGTCAAAAATGTTCGTAACATTTAAGTCTTCATTACTTAACTAGGTTTGGAGGAGTTCAATAATAATTTGAAAAACATCGAGAAAAAACACATAATAACACGATATGATTTAAACCGCAATTCTTGTGCTTATTGAAATATGACATAAAAAAAAAAGTAAATTGGGGAAAACATAACTTTGGTTTTGTAGACTGTATTAGGGGGCTTACTAAATCTTCATGTTTTTTTCTTCTTTATAGCTATTAAAGCTACTATTGTGAGTAAATAGGTGCATTGATTATCTTACCTGCTGTTGCCCCTCGTTTGATCGTTATCGCAGTTCAGTTGAATTTATCAGGACCGAGCTTTATTCAATGGTGAAGAGGCATTGAGCTTCATGTTGACTATGTGGAACAAAAATCCAGTCCTCGACCAAAGCGTAAGTTCGGTTTCTAAAAGATAAAAATATACCTGAATGCTGCAGAAAAATATCCAGAGCTTTCAGTTTGCACTGATATTTAACCATTACAAACAAGTTAAATTCAGTTTTGGATCTTATGACACAGGACTGTCTCATTCTGGGAGGAAGACAAGGTCCAGTCTTTACCTCTTCAAGACACTTCCCTTTCTGGCTGGATCCAGCTGTGGTTGAGTTGAGACACACACATCTGCCACATCCTCACTAATATCCCAGTGTCTTTGCACTCACAAATATCCTTCACATGACAATAAATGCATTCACCCAGTATGATGTGACATTTATAGGTGCGCAACCTGTTGACAAGACCAGAATAACCACGCGACAAAAATTTAAACATATAACACCTTTTATTCACACTAGTTATTGTACAGGATACAACCAACACTTGCTGTGGTCGGTTTCTAAAGCTTATTGCAAAGAAAGAAGTGAGGTGATGATGCTGCAGCTGTTTGTCCTTGCTGTCACAGTACGGCTGGTCTGTGGAGAGGGATGGTCGGGGGTGGGGGGGGGGGGGGGGGGGGTTATAGACGGCGGGTGGAGTAACTGGAGGCTTTGGAGCTTCAGCTGCTTGGCTAGAAGAGATTAAAAAACACAGGTAACTCAAAAGTTGTCAAAATGTGGGTGGCAAACGGGTAGGGTCCCATTGTTTTATGAAACTGCAAAATAATGATGTGAATCCTCATGTTGTTGTCAAAAAGAAATCGGGGGGGGGGGGGTTTATTATAGATTATTTTGAGTCCCAAAAACTGAGAGTTCATGCACTCTGTTCTACCGGGGTTATCTAATTCTCCGCCCCTAAGCTCTGTTAAACTGGATAGGCTTCTCGCTTTTTACTTTATAATCATTGTCTATTTTTCATGTTTTAATGTAAATAATGGTGTTCGCCAGGTGGCATTTTGTCCCCCATTTTGTTTAATGTATTACATGGATGACCTGTCAAAACAGCTGAACACATGTAACACAGGTCTGTCTTGTTGGAAATACTGATGGGTAAATCATTTAATGTATGCTGTGACCTGGTTATTTTTTTTTAGTCCATTACAGTGCTGGCCTACAAAAGGTATGTTTGTTAAAGGTAGTCAGGAGCAGAGGACAAGAAATTAGTGTTTCTCTCAGTGTCCAGTGATTGGGACATGTCAGGAATGCAGTATGACATTAAATTTAATGACACGAAACGTATCATATCATGTTAGTCAGGAGCCAAAAGAGGACAATGAAATTAGTGTTTCCTCAGTATGTCCTTCCTAGATGGATGATAAAAATGACATGTTCAGGATGACATGAAAAATTAGATCGTATGCCTTACAATGTAATACATTTACTGTGTGGCTAGAGATTTTATACCCGGCACGATGCAAAGCCAGAGATATTAGTGGCGCTCACTACTTTGGATATGCTGTGCAAGTGTTTCGCTATAGGTATGTTTAGTGTTAGCTTGTTCAGTGCTTAAATAAAAGTTACCTCTGTTTAGATCTATCTGTACCCAAATGTTTACAGCTCACCTTCTGGTGTAGCTATTAAGAAAATTAAGCAGTATGCGGCGGCTCATTAGTGGTACAATGTGGACTCTGGACTGGTTGTTGCTTCAGGTGCCCAGGTCACACGTGCGAGCACTTTGTTAATTTAAATTGTACCCACAATTGTAAAGCACTTCTAAGAAATTTAATTGTATCGTATTATGTGCCTGTTTCTGGAAAAAAAAAAAACTCGATAGGAACAGCATTCTTTGGGGCTGTTTACACAGCCTGATAGGAGCTGCTATAGGTATTCCTCCAGGGTCTGGAAAACACTGGTGGGATGCTGCGTTATGAATCTATTGTAGAATTGATTCTCTGTCTTTGTGTATGTCTATTTTTACTCTCTCCTTCTTAAAATACATGTTTTGACATGTCTGTTGTTGTTGATATGATTGAACCGGTTGTTGTGTCTGAAATAAAGATGATTTAATAAAAAAAAATATTACTAATAATATTATAGGAAAGGCTTGCATCTTTACTATTACAGTGATGTCCTTTATCTGGTTATTCTAGTTAAATCACCATTCGGTACATAAAAAATGCTTTGGTTTGAGTGAATTACCTGCAGCAGTGAGAGCCTTTACAGTGAACGCGAACATGTCATAAACTGTGGCGGGGGTACCGGACCAGGACTCTCTGCGTCGTCTCTGGTGGTTTGAGCTAGTAGCAGTAGTGAGTTGTCAGGTACTTGTTGGGTGTGGTCCTTACTGCCAGTTTGGGGTGGTGGCTGAGTCACTTGGGGATTTAACAAAACAAAACGTTGAATGCGAAACAAAAACAACTCTGCATGTCTGCCTCAAAGCTGTCCACAAGTCATAACAATCCCTAAAATGAGTGCACAGGTTTGGCGTAACATTTTTGTTTGAGCAGGAGTAAAAACATATTTTGCAGAATCATTTCCTTTAAAGGCTGCATATAGATGCTGAACCTTTGATAGCTAGTCAGGCCCTCCTAAACTTACATTTTGATAAAAAAAAAAAAAAGCATATATTAGTCATTTTATTTAGAAAAATAGACATTTGGTTGTTGGATTGTTCTTGGTCTGGTAAACACATGCTGCATAGATGGACAAAAGTTTTTAGGCACATAATGAGAATTAGACCACATTTACATTTCTGTTGTCCATCAGGGTGAGGGCATCAATAATGATTGATTTTCATTCAAAGTTCAAAAAAGACCACAAAATCTCCACATATGAAGTCGCACGATTGAACAATTACAAACAACAACAGATATTGTGGCTCTGATTTCTGCATCACTGACAGTCTGGGATCAGATGAAAGACACAGGAGACAGACGACGAGGACATAAACTGTTCACAGGAGAAATGGTGCTGATTTACAGGACAAATGAACCACCATCAAACAGTCATGTCATTTACTGCAAGTGGGCTTAGGGCCATATTTTTAAACCATAAAGTTGTAAAGTATAGAATTTGCAGTATATAACAGCACAGACTGCCATATAGGGTTTTACTGCACAGGACTTGAACCATGCAAGCTCACCTCAGCTAAGTTAATGTTACACTGCTGATATTAATGCGATTCCCTGCCAAGTTAAATGTAAATTACTTATTATTCACAACCAAGCTGCTTTCTGTCTGCAGCACTCACTCTCACCTCTTTGCAATCTCCTCATATCGCAGCTGCAGTTTGGTTTGCAGGTCCCGCTGGAAAACAAAGCAACCAAATCATCATTATCAGTCATCAAAACTTACCAATATCACAAACAAAGTTTAGAATAGATATAACACGAACTGTTTTTAGCTCACAACCAACCATGCTAGCTCTAACTCAGCTGGCTAAGACCGGATATTTCCCACCGGTAACTTAATCCACTGTGAAAACAATCTGGACCTGAGATAAACGTGTTATATTCACATAATATCTCCTGGCTTCGGTTTAAAGTCTGCCCGCGGTCTCGGTTTCTTACCCCTGCTAGAAAATTGCGAAGCCTCTGGATGATTTTAGTAGCAGTCGCCATGTTGGCTGTTGTGAAGGACACAGGAGCTTCTTCTTCTTTTCCTCCTGTGGTGTGGACACGAGTCTCTCAGCACGTGACTGCCCCCTCCCCCCTGCAGGCCGGAGAGGGAACTGCAGCTGGTCGCCTGTCATAGCCCTACAGTCTATGGTCATAGCAGCACCCACCATCCATCCATATATAGAGACCATAGACTGCATATAAGATAGAGACACAGGTCCATATAATGCATCACACAGTTTAAATAGTTAAATGGAATGGAAAATACAAAGATAAAAAAAACAATCCAACAAGAGTTTGCAATGCAGCTGAATGTTGTCACCTCTGCTGTAATTCTTTATCCAATTCTTTGTTGTTGTTTTTTTGCAAGGGTTCTACTTATTTTTTAGCCAAATATTATTAATAAAAAATGTAGAAGAGATAGTTCAACATTTTGGCATATTCGCCTATTGCCATAATCCAGTGGTTCCCAACCTTTTTTGGCTTGTGACCCCATTTTGACATCACACATTTCTGGTGACCCTACGCCCCCAATCAAGATGCACCAGCTCAGATATTTTCATATGCTGCATTTTATTTGAACTCGATTTATATTTGAGAAAGTGAAAGTATAGAATACTGTTGTTTAAGATTGTGTGTGGTGTTTTAAATCATAATTTAAAAAAGAATAATAATTAGTTAAAAATATATTTTTATCAGTAATTGTTTTGAGTATCAAATACCAGACATTTCAGCCGACCCCATTTGAATTTCAGGTGACCCCACGTGGGGTCCCGACCCCAAGGTTGAAAAACACTCATAGGGGTTTCATTACCATATTTGTTTTCAAGGTAAATTAGCTGTAGCAACTTAGTGTTTCATAGACTAATGTTGGAAATATACAAGTCATGGAGAAAAAAATATTTTACCACAACTGACCTTTTTTAGATGCCTTTTTTTTCTTCTTTTGGCTCATTTTTTCACATCAGTGACAGTGCTACTTTACCATAATGTGTCAGCTAACAGTATGTAGTTTATTAATTAAGCTTTACTTATTCAGGAAGTCTCGTGAAGATCAAGAACAACCAACCTGCAATATCAGGAAGTTCTTGTCAGAAATGCTGAGGCACAAATCAGCTTTTGCTGTAGTTTGTACTATGATTATTGTAGCATGTAGGCTATTGTGTATATAAATATATCTTAGTATGTAACAAAGTGTCTGTGCAGGAGCACTTCCAACAATATTTTCAATTTTGGAGGTGCTCTTTGGATGGGACAGTTGTGATAGTTGAAAAATGTATATCCAAGGCACCTATACTTTGGTCATGTTCAAAAAAAACTCCTATGCTTTTCGGCCACACGCATTCGTCAGGGAGTCACACAGTTTTAAGTTCACAAGACTACATATATCCTAGTATATAGTTAAAATACAATTCCAATGCCTTCTGTATTAGCAGCCATTCATGTCAGATTAATGCATAGAAAGTAAAAAATGTGAGAGGACAAGAAGTGTGACAAAGTGAAACTGTTTATATAAAAAAAACAGATTTACACACATTCCCAGATTTATTTCCACCTGTTAGCATCCAAGAACCCAAAAACAACCAGTGGAGCCCAGCTAAAGATGAGTCAAAGAGAAATACAAAGTTTATTTGTTGCACAAGATAAACACAGTACAGGGCGACAACGCCGGTATACCATGCAATCAAGTATTACAGTTGTGTGCTTGTGTCATGCAGCATGCACTGAACAGAAGAGTCCACAGGAGAACACATGCACATGTACAGCAGTCTGACCCCTAAAAAAAAACAACTAAAAAACAAAAGAGTTTCAGTTTAACACCAGCTGAGAGTGTTGCTTATGCTGACCGGAGGCTGCAGCTGCCACCTCTCACTGCTGTGACATGACACTTTGGACCAGCAGAGATCAGCAGAGCAGCAGCTACATTCACATTTCACAAGAGAAACCAGGTTATTCAGAGAAATCAGGGATGAGCACAGTGCAAAGAAGATGTCCACATGCCGCTGGATGAACCAGGCAGACTGGTACACCACTACTGGTCCTAGTGATGTGTTCTTTACCCATGTGGCATTTTCAAGTACTACGTCGAAGTATGTGAGATTAGCTGAATTTGTTATCCAATAATCTTCCATGTGAATGCTCCTCCTGATATTTCTGTATTCATCCTGCTTCAGCGTTTATTTCCCTGTTAGACAATGTTCTCATCCGGATGTGTACATGTTAAAAAACACATTGCAAACCAGTTTGAATATTTACATAATGAGGAAAACACTGTCGGTTTCTCTAGAAGACCCTGCATCCCTTTGCCCAGCTAAGGAAATAGTTTCTTTCTCCAGGTAACTTCAGAGAGCCGATGGTAACTCTGTTAGTTAAGTGCATGTAAATCAGCTTGGTGCTAAATCAATCAATCCTAAAGAGCAGTTTCAGTGTAGTCCTCTTCCGCGGTATCAAAGAGAGTAGCTTCATCATGTACAGCCACAGGATATAAAATGTTTGCACGGTACATATAGCATGTTTGTTCATTGTAAACAATTCTGTCAGACTGCAAAAAGAACTGAGCCATTCAGGGTTGATCTGTTTCGTGCCTTTTGGTCACATGACGACGGGACCCTGCGAGGTCGTCATCATGAGATCCAAGGACTGTTTTAAGGAGGAAGAGGGAGCTCAAGTCACATCAAACAACAAATCTGATGTTATTTAAACAAAAGACCCAAGAGAAAGTTGGTACAAAAGCCAGAAACAGCAACAGCAACAGCCACTGACAAATAAGACAATCAACCTCGACCTCCATTTCTGTAGTGGAAAACTCTGCAGCACATCCAGACCAGGTGTTTGGCAAAAAACAACCCCCCCAAAAAACAAAAACAGCCCATTCCCACAAGCCAGACTAAAAAAAAATATCCTGGTGCCACAAATCATCATTGTCATTGTGCATATTCTTGTCCTTCAACACATCTGGAATTACACAAAGTTGTTATCAAAATATACAACAATATTTCTACGATACAAACACGTAAAACATTTGTTCGAAGAAGCCCTGGGTTTGGATTCAACGTAGATGTGTCGCCTCTTCGAAACTCAGTTACAAAAAGCCAATGTCAAAATACATTAGTGCACTTCTCCCCAATGTAAACATCACTACACAGTTAATTAAGTAGGAGCAGGTCATTTTAGGCGTGGTGTCTCTCACATGCTCATGGGAAAAAAAGACCAAACATCAGGGGAAAAAAATAAATTCAAAAATGCAATTTCCTGTTCTAAATGTAAAGTCACTTTATGTGAGTTCAAAATGTTTACACAAACAAAACGATATTCCTGTGATTCCCTCTGAAGAAGACATAGATCTAAATTTGGCTGCTCAGTGTTTTTTGTTTTGTTTTCCTGTAAGATGCACGCTTCGAGTAGAACAAGTTATCGCAGCAAGATGCACAGCCATGCTGTTTCAGTGACTACAGATGTCAAAAAATGAACAGGAAGAATTAAAAAAATAAGCAATAACAATATTCGTCATACCTCCGTGACACGGGATTGCACTAACTTCACATCAAGTAGCCACAAACATGAGTGTACGACGACATGCGACATAGAACTTCATTTTTCATGAGATGTTGTCGAGACTGGGACACAAGCAGAGAGAAAAAAAAAAGAACAGATTCTTAGCTTCATGTTGGTTTGAAATAACAAGCAACATAAAAGATTTGAATGGACGTTTCTGTTTTTAAAGATATGGCTTAGAGGACACTGTACAAATATAATGGCACATACTGTAATACCCTTCTTGAGAGGAGGAGAATCCCCCCAGCTGCAAAACTAACCTTATTTGTGCCTGGTAGTTTTTGTTTGTTTGTTTGTTTGAGCCTTGTTCTGAGGCTGAGTGTGTGGACTGCAGGTGTGTGCTGTAGATAAAGACACATGTTTCTCATTGTATGAATTGAGCTTATTCGCAGGTTTATGACGATCGAGATCAAACTGCAGCGATGTCACCACGACTGGAAGCTGGACTGTTCAAATTCGAACACTGAGGGGAAACGACACGCGTTACTAAAAAAAAGAGTTCTCGTACCTTTTGGTCCAACGACAGTTATGCCCAGCATTATCAGACGACTGTGTACCACAACAATTCATTTAAAAATAGACATTTATAGAAAAACATCCAGTCAAAGGACATAAAACCACATTTTATGAATACAAAAATGTTGAGCCCTGGCTACTCAACCAATGAAAACTTCCCTCTTTCCCTGTTTACCAACTCATCATAGTTTACAAATGTAATAAATACAACCAGAACGTCTGCAAATCCTTGAGGCGAGTATTTACAAATTAAAAAAAAAAAAAAAAAAGATTCAAGTAAAATCCTCTCCCACTCTTTTGCAGCCAGACAGGTTTGTAAATGAGTTCCCAGTTTTCAGTTCATCTGGCTCGGATTACAAAGCACCCTCAGAGTTGCACTTGAAAAGATTGAAAGGAAAGAAATGAGCAGAGCTGTGAGCGCTCACTTTCTCAGATTCCCTTTTTGCAGCGTTTCCTTCCTGCTCTCCGTTTTCTCCGTTGACGGTCGGACTCGGAGAACAGAGGGAGTGATTCCCGCGGCCTGAGTGCGGCTGTTGTCAGCGAGGGGACATCCCGCCCGCTGCTTCTGGAGTGATGGAGTGACGTCGATGTCGAACTCGGCTTTCTCTGTGGTTTCCTCGCTGTCTGAACACGGCTCCCATTCGTCCTGCTCCTCGCTCTCCGTCGAGCCCTGCACGGCGATCTGGGGCACCAGGGTGAACCTCCTCACCACCGGCACCTCCAGCTCCACCTCCTCGCTGGTCTGGGGTCCGGTGACCATCCAGGCTGCCCTGTGCTGGTGCGGATGCAGAAGTTGCATTTGTGCTCCAGCCGCCGTGGTGGTCACCGTGACCGTGGTGCTGGTTTTCTCCTCGGGCTCGTCGAAGCTCACTTCCTGCACCGCCTCCTGCTTCTTGAAGGAGTCGCGCCGCTCCGACAGGTTCAGCTTCCTCATCACGACCAGCTGCTCCGATCGTTCGATCCCGGGGTCCCTCAGCCTCTGGCCGCCGATGTAGCCGCCCAGCCTGCTGTGGTCGACCCCGATGTAGGAGCCTCCACAGGCGCCCTCGGCCTCGGAGTCGCCCAGGAGATCGGCTTCGCAGTAAAACGGCACTTCGAGCGTGTGTCTGCGCGGGGCGTATGACTTTTTATCCGCGTGATACACCCCCGACAGCTTCTCGGCCGACTGCACCCTCTTCAGAAGAGGCGACCGGGGCGGCTCGGCGCTGCGGGGGCGGACGATGTGTCTGACGATGGTGGGCGGAGACAGGGTCTTGCCGTGATAACTGTGGAGGCCTTTAGCGAAGCCGGGCAGCGGGGACGGAGAGCGCTGAGGAGAGAGGGGCTGTGTGGAGGAGGAGTTGCAGGCTAGAGGGGAGGGAGGGATGTTGCTGGTCGACTTCCTGCGGCCGACCTTGTTGAAGCGCTGCGTGCTGAGTTTGGAGCCCAGGCCGTGGAGGGAGCTGGGCCGGATGTGAGCGGCGGGAGAGCTGGGAGAGCTGGAGCACGGAGATGTACTCTGAGGGGAGTTTGTTTCTGTGAAGAAGCGCAGTATTTTACCTTTATGAGCACAAAATCAGCACCATAAAAGATATAAACACAACACCATCTGTGGAGGTGTCAAGATTTGGCACAACTGCTAAAGCCTCTATTGATCCTGCTGCTTTTTTAAAATGTTTTTCACTTTATTTTCCACATCAATGACCCTGACGCTGACTCACCAAAGGTCTGATGGTCGGGCGCGGGGCTGCGGCAGGGTGTGGAAGGGCCGGGCGAGAGGCTGTGCGTTGGGGACCCTGGGAGACTCTCACTGGAGGAGACCGAGTGATGGAGACCTGAAGAGAAGCTGCGGCTGCTGTGCATCACCGTGCTCTGCTTGGACAGCTTCTTCAAGATGCTTCGTCGCCTTGGAGAAGAGGAAGAGGAAGAGTCGGATATTTGATGTCTGTGTGTTATAATGGCCCTTATACTGTATGTATTTAGGATGTTGTGAATCTAGTTGGTGTCCTTCTCTTTTTACAGTGATTGATTTTCATTGTAACAGTGTTTTTGAATGTCCAAAGTATTTAATACAGAAGCAATTTCAAAGCACAACAGAGCATAAAGCTGCACCCACACGTATGCTGAGGGTAAATATATATGTAATCATAGTAGTACAAACAGGCTCCTGCACTACAGTTAACAGTTAAGTACCACTAGAGGGAGACAGAGGACTTTTTTCTTCCCAGTTTTCAAACTCACAGAGTAAACAAGAGATGAGTAACACTGCAGAGAGTGAGTAGAAAGCAAACCTCAGATTCTCACCTGTCATAATTGTCTCTCCTCTTGCTCTTCTTGCTACGACGAGCCATCTTGCCTTTGTGCTTGGTCTTGCGAGCAGGACCGACTTTGATTGACGTGTTCTCAAGTGCTATGGTCTGAAGCGCCACCTTGTTGCCGCTCTGCACATTTCAAAAGGAATGAAATAATGATTCATTTGAGCCAGGGAAAAAAGGATGCAACTGTAAAAACGATCAGTGACAACCTGCCGCAGCAGTTGCGAGTCGTCGTACCTTCAGCAGCAGCTCTATCATCTCAGGGTGGACCAGGCCTTGGACAGACTCTCCGTTTATGTGGGTGATGAGGTCACCGGTGCTGAGACCTGCCTGGTGCGCCGGGCTGCCCTCCTCCACACTCTGTTGAAACAGCAAAACAGAGCATGAGAGGAGTTTTATTTGAGCATTACATAACCTCCTTTTTATACATTTATCCTCTGGTGTAGCATCGGCAGAGTAGAAACACTCAAAACAAACAAGGACCAGTTACAAGCTGTGTGTCACTACCCACCGACACCATGTGATGGACCGTGTACACATCGCTGTCACCCATGTAGACCCGTATGGCCTGCAAGGTGAAGCCGAACTTCTTCCCTGAGGTGTGGATGATGATGGGCGGCCTCAAGCTGCCGGTGCAGAGCGACAGGTCCCTGCTGGGCGAGGAGTCGCGGGACGAGGGGTTGGAGGAAAGCGAGCGCGGGGAAATGGGGCTGGGCTGGAGGCCACCAGGTGAGTCATCTACCAAAAAACAAATAACACAAAAACACGATCATTATCTTTAATTTTTCTGACCACATAACTTTAAAGTAACTTAGGTAAGAATTTATTTTGAAGGAAGAATAAATAAGTTGATATAAGTTCAAATTAATCTTCATAAAAATCATTAATATGTTAAATATGTAGTTAAAAAGAGACTGCATTTCATTTCAATTGATCTGAAGTTACATTAATAGATGGACTTCACTACCCAAGATGCTCTAGGAGTAAAAGGTGACCGTGACGTGATTACGTCAGTTTGGTTATGTCTTAGGCGGCCATGCGGTACCTTCTCAGCACACACACGCTGTATGTTTTTCCCCTTTTTTATTAACTAAAGAACGTCTGAATTGAAGCAAAGTCTTGCTTCGTCATGTTTAGTCTATAAGTTGAATCTGCAACAAAGTTTACATACAATTACAGTTTCAGAAGCTCCTCTAAGTGTCAACAAATCTGGTAAATATGGTTTGGTAATCATTGGATTTGAAAGAATTGTGTGTTTTTTTGAGACTTTAAGGCGGTGATGTCGCCCTTTTTGTACCTGTAGTGATGATGAGAGACAGGGCCGAGACAGAGGCTGATTTAGGAACCTTCCCCCCACAGGGAAGCCTCTGTCTGTCCGGTGTCTCCAGCTGGTTGCCGAAGCGTCGCGGGCCAGCTGGTTCCTTGGGGGACGAGTGCTTGGCCCCGGTGCTGTTGCTGCGAATCCTGATCCGACGAAGGTTTGAGACAACCACCTCAGCTGCAGGTAACACAGATTAAAGGGTTAACAGGGGGTAAAGCTCAATTTTATCCCATTAGTTACGCAAAAAACTGTGTCAAAAGTAGTGTTATGTGAGGTCACAGTGATCTTGACCACCACTAAAATCTGTTCATCTTTGGATGTGTGCCCCCGGCTGTTGTTTGCCATTAAAAAAAACATAATTTACCTTCGTCGTCAGTGGAGAGGGCAAAGCGGGGCATCGTCTCCAGGCTGTGTGTGCTGCTCATCACTAGAGGGCTGGTGCTCCTCTCAGACTGGGAGGAGCTGGAGGACGCCCGAGGGCGAAGGCTTCAAGTGGAAAAAGACCAGTAGGACAAGTAAATCAACTGGTGCAAATGTGCAAGTGATCACATCAACACTGTGTTTTGACTGACTCTTGCTTTTAAAAAGATAAGGAAGTAAATGTTCAGAGAGCTTGTAAACTATTCATTTATTCAAGTTTTTGGCAGCATTTCACAGGTAATATAGCAACAAATTGCTGAGTAAGAAATAAGGATAAACCTAAAAGAACTGGAGGAGGAAAATGGAGTGAAATGAGGTTATGATATATTATATTATATTTAGTTGTGCCAACCTGGCCATGCGTCCAGCGTGTCTGCGCTCTACGCTGCCTTCTGCTGGGCTCGGGGAGAGACCGAGTGCTCCCATGTCCCCGCGGTCCTCTTTGTCCTCACTGTGGCTGCGGTCGGAAGAGAAGCTCAGGTTGGACGGTGTTGCCAGGTGTTCTGTGCTGCTGTAAACCTGAGATGATGAAAAACAAAACGAGCAGTTGTGTAAGTACTGAAGAGCTTTCAGATGTTTTGTTTTTTTAATGCAGTGCTGGGATATTGGACGTCCTTCAGTCCACTTTCTCATCCAAAAAGCACGACACTGACACAGGTCATTTCAGTTTCACACCTAACACTAATTAGCTGCACATGCATTTTTTCACACACTGTGGTTTTCAGTTTTTTGATGACTAACACTTTTAAGAGGTAAAATATAAGAGGTAAAATATAGAGGAAACAGACTGTCACATTTTACCCAATACCCATATCATTTTTTTCTTAGCATGTAAACATTGGCTTATATAAGTAAACATTGTAAATATTCATAGAATAAATGCTAAGGTTTCTTTTGCACCAGAGCACTTTTCAAACCTCTGAAGCTCTCGTCCTCCTTACCTTACTGAAACGATGCGACCAGGAAGAAAATTTACTGATTTCCAAGGAAGACTCTTCATCATTGGTTTCCTCATCCTCGTCAGACGCCAAATGATGGTAGCGTTCTGATCGAGCTGAAGACGGAAACAAAAAAAGAAAGAGGAAGAAGTTTATATTTTCCAAAAAATACAGGGATATACAGTCTGTGGTGGTTGTATTTCAGTGATTGTACATCATGCTGTCAATCAGCAGTATTGTACACAGTGCTTATACAGTACAGTAATCTAAGAGGTGCTGTTTTTATTGTGAATGTGAGGGAAGCCTGAGGTCAGGATGTGACTTTGATCAGAAGATATTTAATATAATCCCATGTCAACTGTGACGTACTGTCGAAGTAGCTGGTGTCATCCTCTGCTTCCAGCTGAGGGATGAATTCAGCTTTCTGCCGCAGGAGTCCGTTCCAGTCCAAACCCAGGAAGAAGGGATGCTGTTTGACCTCCGAGGCTCCACCTGCAGCCAGGTGAACACAGGATGAAGTTCAGCGATTCGTTTTTTAAACGTCTTTTCATAGACGTTTCCTATTCAAGTCTCCACTTTATTGCCAAGATGTTTTTCATTTCCCTCATGCTACAACAATCTTGACTTGCATTTTTAATTTGGAAATAACCCATATTTATTTTTAAAAATCAATCTATATTCTTAACAACATTATTAATGCATATGCAGCTTTTTCATGTGGTGGCCAGCAGTGAACTCCACAGTACCAGTTCCCAGTCGGTCGAGGGGACTCTGTCTCAGCAGGCGGGTGATCAGGTCTTGGGCATCAACAGGTAAAGCATCGTCTCCTTCAGGCCAAATTATGTCGTCTGCAAAACACAGAAATAGCAGCCGGTCAGCAGATCAGTATACAGGGTTCCTACACATTTGAAACTTCCAAATTCCATTCTTTTTCCAGACCCTAATTTCCAGACTTCTCGTTAAAATATTCATATTATTTGTGATATTTGAGTAAATAGATGTGCATAATATAAAAAAAGCATGCAATTTATCATTTGTTTTCATTATTCTGAATGTGTATGCCATTATGTAACCAAATAATTTCCTGGAGATTGTAGCTAGGTACAATAGCGCATACAAAATAATTAACCCAAATAACTTCAGATGAGACCAAACCCAGAGAAGTATTAAGAAAAATATATTTCCATATAATAGTTTCCATTTTCCATACTTTTCCAGACCTGGAAATGTATAAAATCAAATTCCATACTTTTCCATACTTTCCATACTTGCGTAGGAACCCTGAGTATATAACAAGTGCATGGCCTCTGCACTATTTATCCAGCATTACTACTATCTATACGTCTGTCTTTTGTTGAAACATATCAAATGTTTTCATGTGGATGAGATTAAACGAACAACAAACTTTGCTCTCATAGTATAAGAAGCAATAATATTTTCCTGAGTTAAGTCCATGCTAGTGGGAAATGTTCATCTTAGAAAGATTCCCACCACTATTTTACAAGTGTTTTAAAGGCCAGATGCATCTTTTTCTATTTTTCCGTCACTTCAGCACTCACCACTAACGACTTGGCCAAAAAGCTCCTCAGGAGTGTCTCCGAAGAACGGGACGCAGCCGACCAGAAATTCATAGAGGATGACGCCCATGGCCCACCAGTCCACAGGCTTCCCGTAGCCCTGTCTGAGGATCACCTCCGGGGCGATGTACTCTGGAGTGCCACACACCTGCACATGCAAACCATCACAGGTGAGTATGGGAAGAAAACATAACCAGCTTCTTCCACAATCATGCCTGTCACAAATTAGCGTCGTTTGTCCTAGATTCATAGAAATGTTTGGTCGTTTTACTTCGGAACTAGACTCACCTGTTTGTCAATAAACTCTCTTGTGTCCTTCTCCATGTGACCCTCGTACAGGTTGGTTGTCATGTTCATCAAACCAATTTTAGACAGGCCAAAGTCCGTCAGCTTGATGTGGCCCATGGATGTAATTAACAAACTGAAAACAAAAAGAAGTTGGTCAACATAAGCAGGTATACTGTATTTGTGCATTTAAATACTAGTAGCCTGAATTAAACTTAAATTAAAGGAGAGGACCGATAAAAGGAAATTGGGACAAATCTGTGCCTAATCATAGAGAGAGCCGTGTCTTAATTTAATGGATCCTAATGAGAAGCAAAAGCAAAGATTAAGGACTTATTCCCACGGTACATTTCTAAAAGAAATGCAAAAAATCTGAAAAAGGAGTGAAATGTGAGGTGCTTTGTGTTCTCACTTGTCAGGTTTGAGATCACGATGCACAATCCCATAGTTGTGAAGGTACTCCAGGGCCAGAACTGTCTCAGCAAAGTACATTCTTGTCATTTCTACTGGCAGCGGGCCCATGTTCTTCAGCAAGTTGGCGCAATCGCCACCTTAACAAAAAAGAAAAACAGAAAACAGTGAAATCAGTGGTGCTACACTCATTTTGTTTCTATTTCTCTGTCTGAGCAACTGAAACTGTTAATCAGGTATGATCTAGCACCATAACTTGTGAAATAAATAATCAGCAATAGCACTCAAACTGAGCCTGAGCCTGTCATAACGTCAGACTCGGCAGCCTCTCATCTTTACCTTCCACATACTCCATGACCATGCAGAGGTGACGTCGCGTCTCAAAGGAGCAGAACATGGAGACAACGAACGGGTTCTCAGCGAAGGTCAGGATGTCCCGCTCCACGAACGCCTGCTGGATCTGGTTCCTCAGGACCAAGTTCTGGCGATTTATCTTCTTCATGGCAAACCGCTGGCGGGTCTCCTTGTGGCGGACCAGATACACAGCCCTGTGAAAAACATCACATCAGACCTGTTAGCCTCGAGTTTGGCGCTTTTTGCACAAGATTTGAGCGTCCCTTATTCTTATTAAAATCATGGCAATATAGACAAGATGCTTTTGCATGAAGTTACCTTTGCAGCAGCCACAGGAAGAGAGGATGAAATGATAGCAAAGAGATATGAAACAATGCTAAAGCTAAAACAATGGACCATCGTTCTTACCCATAAGCTCCATTACTGATGAGTTTGATGGTCTCAAAATCACTTTCAAAAGGTTTCCTCCGAGTGGGTGTCAGTGTCTGCGGGGCCTTATTCTACAGACAGGAAGCAGACGCATGATGCCAGTGGAAGTTAAGAGGGAAACACAGTGAGGGCATTTATCATGGTAGGATTATGACAGTGTAATTAATCCTACAGAGGCTGGCAAACTGGCATGTAGTGTCCTCATTTAATCCATATGTAATTCTGTTTACACTCAGGGAGGGTCTCAAAAACAAATTTAAGGACACAAATGTCTTGAGGAAGTATATGTGAGATGCTTTAAGAATGTTTTCAATAATAAATTCTTACCTCCACATGGACATCTGGTTCAACTGATACTGAAGGAGTGGCTTCATACTGCTCAAGCTGCACCATGTCTAGAAATCAAAGGGAGAGTTGACATCATGACAAGGAATCATTAACTTCCATCACTGACTCATCCTCATCCATCTCTGCTCAGCTCTGTTCACCCATGGTTAAAGCTTAACGCCTATCTAAAGGGCTGTCACGTGAATGTAAATGTTAGTCAGCAGCCTGGGCATATAAATTCAAATTGTCCACATTATTCAGACTGCTGATACAAGATCAATCTACATCCACAGTTTAAGACTTCCTTCCACAGTCTGAACTGCTACTGTTTTGTTTTTTTATTATCTTCTTTGTTAAATGTTGGTTTTTCTAGGACGTCAGCCAAATCCAATATGAAGTGACATCAAATATATGCACACAGTGACAATAACAAAAGACAAAACCAGCTGGTTAAAACACATTTCTGTTACAGTTTGGGTCCATGGTTATGTCTGGGAAGGGAAACAACACACAGAGCAACTTGGCTTTGTTTCCTCTGTTGAATCACACTGTCCTCTACACTGACACTGTCATCCAAGCTTCCAGATAGCACTGCTGTAATTATCTCAAGCAAATGATGTATGATTTTCTCATTGCCATGGCAATACTAACAGACAGTCATTTCACTATTCGTTTCACTACAAGCCGCGAAGAACACTGTGTGACGAATACCTCTTGATTCAGTTTTATACTGTACCACACAGCCTTGACGTCCACGGTGCTAAAATAAGTAACTTGTGCAGTTTTCTCTTGTTCAACTTCACAGCTGAACTCAGACGTGTGAGGAAACTGCAACACTTTGTGAACAGAGTACAAGACGTTGATTCAGAGCCGGTTTCCCTCACCTTCCAGCAGGTCCCGCGCCAGACCGAGCTGGCTGATGATGTACCGCGGGATGTCCGTCTTGATCCCCTGGCCGACCTTGGCGTGACCCTCCGCTGCCTCGAGTAAGTGATAAAACTCTTCTGGATCAAACTCCTGTCAACAGAATTCAAGTCTCATTAGTGTGATGCCGGCTGAGGTTAATATCCTGACAAGACTGAAGTCAGAGAACAAAACAGCAAAGGCAAGTGTTTCATCTGGATCAAGTCAAAGGCAACTGAAGACCAGCTACAGTTGCTATCTAAAGGCATCTATCTATCTGACCTGGGATGTTCAGCTTCCTGTCCAAGATGCTTCAAGTGTAGTCGCTTTTGGTTAACTACCAGTACCAAACCAATTGGCTGTATGAGCTATAATTATCTACCTATCTAGCTATTATGTAGTTATCCTTGGGTTTATATGCTGAGGTCTTGAATTATCTGCGACACTCAAATGTTAAAAAACAAATTGAGCTCAACAATTACGTTTTTCCAGACACAGTTCCCCAATTTCTTTTGGATGATCACATGCCTCGCTGACAACAACAGTCTAAATTGTTGTCTTTTTCCTGCATAGTGAACTTTCCGTGTCGTGCTCTGGTGACACACATGCATTTCCTATGAGAGAATAAAGGTCAGACTCTCATTTCAGTCTTACTTTACCGTCAACGCCTGCCCATTTCAACGTAATCTCATTTTCAATTAGGAAGAGATTTTCTCTTCCACAGCTTACCAAACACTCAAGGAGGCGAGCTGGCCGAGAGATTATGATGAGGATCTTCCTCACCAGCTGGGTGATGATAGTCACCTCCTCGCTTTCAGAGCGCTCGTAGGCCTGGAGAACAGCGGGGGAGCAGGAGCAGAGATAAATTAATTAATTAATAAATCAAAGTCAAAAGACAAGTTTATATACGTGTCACAAAGAAGCTAATTAAGAACATACATACTTAGAAATAAGAACACATAGGTAATGTTGAAAATTGACACTTTAGATCAAATGTGGAGCCATTTAAGATTTTGTATAAACTAGGATACCTAAAATTGTAAATACACCACATTTTGAGACTATGTATGCATCACGGAAAAGTTTTAATAATTTTCAAATATATACGTATTGTGTATCTTTGTTATGTTATATAATATGATGATGAAATGAAAGATTGGGCGCACAAAAAGGATGTAAACGCCCTTTATTATCAAGCACGGTTGTTTAAGTGGAAAATGATTGGTGTGAAGACAGAGGAACATATTTTGATGACCATAGTGCCATTTCCTCCACCCCTGAAATAGACCCTAGCAGAAGCTCTGCATGAAAAATAAATAGGAAGGAAAATGTAGGTTTATAATACACAAAGCAGATGGGTATGACATCAAAATAAATGTGCAAACACATACTGCCTGAAAGAACTGCGTCAGAGAAAACAAGTCGCTAAACTAAGGAATTATTAGAATAATCACTGGGTGGGTGTGTTGAGTCTAAATGAGTCATCCATGGCATTTCTTCTAGACGGCTGGAGTGACAGTCTGTACTAGTGGAGCAGTGAAATACTATATACGTATGTATTTCTCTCCCAGGCATTTGCATGTCATGCAAGTCGGTTTGAATATCAGCGATACACTCCAGCCATTACAGACCTAAGAAAAAATGCCTGAGGTGGGAGGAATTCAGACAATGACTGGAGGCCAACAAATAAAGAGTCTGTGCATTGTTGTCAAATGTTTTTCCTCGTAAAGCTGCTGCTCTTGTATCAGGAAGAGTTGTTTTTTTAAAAAAGGTTTTGCTGCCAAATGAACAAAACCTGTCACAGCAGAGGACAAACCCAAGGCAGGCGAAGTTAGAGCTCTTTAAAGCAGAGTCACTCATATCAAATCACATTTATAAGACGTCTGAAACTTGTCATTTTATTGTTTAAAACTGTCACAGCGTTTAACAAAGTGGCCTCGGCATCCAAAGTTTGTCTTGTGTGTGTGTGTGTGTGTGTGTGTGTGTGTGTGCATGACAGCATTTGTTCCGCTGTATGGGAACAGACTTATCAGTTCAGCTGGAGGTACAGCGAGTCGGCCATGCCTTCTGTCTGACAGCATGCAGAGGAACAGGGGAGGGGGTTGCTATAGAAACTAACATTTTAACCACCACACAGAGAAGACCTGTGACAAAAGTGCCTCTCGCCATCGCTGACAATTTCCACTACCAGATCTATTGTCGTGTGCCTCAGGCTATCAGACAGACAGTTATCGACTGATTCGCCTGATTGCACATTTATCCCCGCCCACCCTCGATCAATCCCCTTTCGTAACTTCATCATATCCAGGTGACCAGTTAGAGAGTTCACACGCAAAGGATCAGGATTTTTTTTTTTTTTTTTGCATCTGTAAAATTATCTCCACACATCCTCTGGCTGTTTTTTTGTTTTACCCACCTCATGCAGCAGCTTCTCCAGCTTCTCCTGCAGCTCGGCGAAGTAGCGGGAAGTCACCAGGCCTTTCTGAGACTTGTCCAGACAGTCTCGGACCAGCTCGACCAACTGGTGCTGGATGAAGCCCAGGACCCCGTCGGCCAGCGGGAGAGAGCTGTCTGGAGAGCAGTGGGTGGCGATGTCCAACAAACGCTCCTCCATCTGGGCCGTGGCCTGCGGGGAAGCACAAGTAGACAATTACACATACACATACATGCTTTTAGGATTTTTTTCTTTTTACTCTTCACGGCACCAAATGTCCGTATTTCTGTGGGTGGATTCATATGGTCGTTGATCATTACTAGCGACTCAGCAATTACTTTGCCACATGCTGAGGTGTGTTCAACACTAAAACTCTGTTTCACTTCCAGACTCCACACTTAGTTTTGTTTACTGAGTTTTGAGAAATTTTGGATTCACAACCAAACTCTAGTTTGCACAGTGTGTTTGCTGCACATAGGGATGGGTAGCTTTCACATTTGAATCGATACCTTACTGACACTCGGTACCTGGGAACCGGTATGGGCGTAAATGTGCATTCAGGTACCAAAATATGGTACCGTTTGACTTCTCATGAATCGATACTCTGTACTTTAGTGGGAATTCGGTCGGTACCCATCCCTAGCTGCACATACGTATATGGTTTCATTGTTTTTAAATATTTTGGCAGGACATCATCACATCATGATGACATATTCACTGTCCATTTTTTAAATATATACTGTACATAGAAAGAAAAAGACAAACGACATGGACCAATAAATAAAGAAAAAAGAAACAAAAACAAAAAATTCAAAACAAAAATTATATGTGTCTTACATATACCAGTTACATCTGATTTTACCAATACATAGTGAAATTCATTACACATGTTGAAACTAAATTAATCAGTTTTTCCATCTACTAAGGAGAGAAATGCATCCCATAGTTGTTGAAAATCAAGTATGGGAAAGGAAGATGCTTTTGCACATATATGGTTCCAATGGGAAAACTAATTGACGGATACCAGGTACGTACCTTTGGGAAACGTTCTTTGTAAACATGGTTCATCATGACTATCTCATTATCAAAGGAGACGCTTGACCGCCCGGGGCTGCGACAGAAACAAAACAACAGATTAGTTCATCTTATCTGATCCACAGAGGCATTTTCAGACTTATCAATACTCGATCCTATCCGTCTCTCCTCTGAGCCATTAGGTTGTGACGGGGTGTTAAAAAAGTGATAGTGTCACATTTATCGAGAAATGACCCCATCAATCGATCCTGCCCAGCTCCACCAAACATACACACATTAGCTCTCTGCTCATAGTTTGGCTTTTGACTGGAAAAGGTTTTTTGAGGTCAATATCTATATTTACACGTTTGATCTCGCCTTAACTCAAGCAATACGGTGAGTGAGGCGAGCACTCGATTTCTGCAGCTCTTAAGCTCCTGGAGCTGCAGTCAGTCTGGATTTCACTGTGAAGTTTTGATGTTTTCTCTTTTAGATGTTTCTGTACAGACAGCAGAGATTTCTTCTGGCCAAAATGTGTGACTCACCGACATCACCCAATTAGTCATTTATTGCAGCACCACCACCGGTTTTTAGACTGATGAGAGGGGTGTTTTTTGTTTTTTTTTTCCTTCACAGATGAATCTTACTTAACGAAGCTTCAAACGGAACAGATGGAGGGAAAACCTATCACATGCGAACAGGCTCCCTAAGCCATTTTTTGTCATGAAAGACGCCTCTGTTCGACTGGATGGCTGCTGCCCAACACACACTGCTGCATCTCCGCATCAAGCACACCCAACCCCCCGTAAACCACCACCACCACCACCACCCTCGCCTACAGTTCAGCAGCTAGATCCCCGAGGCGCTCTGTTAGCTAGCACGCCCACGCGCGGCGCACACACACCATGGTGCCAGAACACAGAGCGCTCCGGCATCGCACAAACAGCGCAGAGCAGAGCCAACAGACAAAAGTTGTCAAAAACCAGCGCAGCTCCACCTGCCTGCCGGCCAACAGGCGTGTGTAATCAATCAGAGTCATTTGAGAAGCCAAATGTTGTGTTTTTGCTTGTGATTTGTCTTGGTCATACCCACATACAGGCATCCTGACATCTGACAGTCTACCAATACGTAATGACAGCAGGGAGCTCATGAACAACACACCACACGCAGTCGCTGTCCAAATCTAAAATGGTGTTTTTTGTTTTTTTCTCCCCCCCTCCTGACGATGAGTTAGTTAATCCCTCAGGAAGGATTACTGGATTTAATCTGTGTAAAATATTCATTTCATCAGTTTAATGACATGCCAAGAAACACTATAAAACAGATGTTTAGACTTCAATACTCGGCTGTAAGGCAAGTGGTTTGATGGGAACATACAAGTGGTGAACACAAGTGTAATCCACAACCCTACTCTCATCTCAGAGTGGATCAACAGGGAAATAATGGACACTTAAAATTCACTGTCACATCTGATTCACAGTTGATAATGCTTGGTAATTCATAACATGTCAAAGAACAAAGATCCACGCAAAGCTTTAAAATGGTTCATGGATGATGAGAATAAGATGCAGTCTATATCTTTCTACACAGACCAACCTTTTTTTCTAAGATAAATACAATATATATATATATAAAAAAAACAATCATCTGTCAAGAACACTAATTCAGATGCAATAAGAAACAAGTACCTGAGGCTCCGGGACCGAGGCCGTATGACAGTCGAGGGCCGTCCATCCTCGTCGGTCATGCTGTCTGTGCTACGGAAGTGTTTGAAAAGGAAGTGCAGCTCATCTTGTGTCGGCTGGTAGGGAAGCTGGTGAAGACGCTCCTGGGAGGACGAGGAGGACTGCACAGCACACACACAGACGGATCCATCAGTCAGGAAAATTTACTTGTTTCCACATTCACCAGTTTCAAATCAGTTGTTTCAGTTTCATCTCTTCAGTCCGGCTCAGAAAAATGTTTAATAATTACACTGAATGATAATAGCTAATAAATTCTTATGGGCATGAAATAAAAACACAGTCTATATGCGTCCTATTACCCAAAATAAGACAAATAATTGAATACTGTGTATTTTTGTGCATCTGTCTTCAAACAACATACAAGTTATCAAAATATTAACACTCGTAACTCATGGCAAAGACAGAACAGAGAGTCAAAACTACTTTCAAAGACCAGCTGGGCTAATCCAGCCTCAAATGGATGATTCAAATGGATGATTAATGAGACAAAGTTAAGCCAAAGAAAGATTTAAAATGTGGCATATGTAGCATTTTGTGTTGGTCAAACTCAAGATTAGAGCCCGAGTACAACTCCCATTTGCAAAGAGGACTCGAGTACTTGTCAGGCCTGATAGTTCAGTGGCATCACTCGGTTCAACAGACCATAAGTACACAAGCATGTGTTCAGACAAGTTAGATAATCCTGAAGGTGAAAGGCCAGGCGGCAAAAGCAACATAGCTGTGTTTGACCTGTGTATCTGAGCAGCTGCCTCTCAACAATTAAATAAAAAAGGAAACTGTTTATTCATACCGCGTTACTCCACACTGCACATTCAACCAGTGTTTAGCTGTTGGGAATTTTCCACTCACACTCGTATTTACTTTCTAATTCATGACGACAGCAGCATAGTGCAGCCTGTGCCAACTAGAAGTCAACATAAGCCCGACCAAATGATCGCGCACCTGTGGAGGATTTCACTCAGGCCGGCGCACATGTCTGGCTGACGCATTTGAGTTTAGAGCTTTTTGGAGTTAGTTTTTTTTTTCAGGTAGTGGCGTAAACAATAATGAAGCCCAAGTATGCATCATTATTTACACGAATGAGCAATTTTTCATTCCGGGACACGGTGTACGACGTTCTCGGCATTTTGTTTGATTTTGCAGCCGACGTGTCCTGAACAGAAGCCGGACAGAGGGACGGCATCTGTGAAGTCTCTTTCTAATGCCCGAGCATAAAGAGGGCAGTGAGAGCCCAGTGAAGAGCCCTATTGTCCACTCTGACCTCAGGGTCTTTATGGAGGTCTACCCAATAAACTTCTATACAATAGCTCCACATGGCAGACTCACAAACCCAGCACCAGCCGCTGTCCCGCTGCAAACTGTTCACTGCCATGCGGCGTATCTACATCATTCAACTAAAATTACAGATTTATTCTACCGGTATGTGACACTACAGTACAGTATATAATATCATTGTCATAACCTCCTTTAAAACTATTGTGATATAAAAGCTTTTGACATTTACATCCTGTAGATTTTGACATTTTCTCTCCCAAAATATGTTTACAGCAACATATTAATATGACAAATAATGTGATGCTGTGCTGAAAGGCCATCATAAAATGCCACTTGAAGCACTTAATCTAAACTAACACACACACACAAACACATTCAGACTTGATCTCCTCATTGACCTGCATACACACACAGACTGTGCGTCTTACTGACTTCCACAGACTGGGAGAATGAGTCATTCAGGCACATGATGGAGGAAAACAATTAGTGGTTTGTCATCTCGGTCTTGGCGTTCTCTGTGGCCCTCATTGCATAAACGAATGTGCTATTTGGGCTGAGTGAGGTGTGAGAATCGCCTGGCCGCCACTTCTCTACAGGGAGGGGGGGATGGGGGGTGTCATGTAATTGGGTGACTTACCGAGACAGTGGAGCTCGGCGGATTGGTGCCATAGCCAGATGAGGGGAGGGATGCCAGGGACCATCTCCTGCCCTCAGCTCTGAGAGAAACGGACATGTACGTTACATAAGCTTCAGCAAAATAGGCATTAGTTAGCATTTCATATATGAAACTTCTTACATAACAGAAGACGTAGGAGTCCTGTGACTACGAGAGCATGAAATGAATGTCTTTTTCCCTTTCCCCAAATCATATACAACAGAGCTCCCGGCGTAATTTCACTCGCAGCCGCTCTTTAGCATTTTTTTCTCTTCATGCAATGCATCAGAAAAATCAATCGGTAAAGATTCAGGGGGAGAAAAACAAGTATGTAGCATCTTGTAGTATTTAAAAAAAGAGAACAGCCAATAGAAATGGTGCGGGAATATAAAAAGCAGCTACCTGTCGGCGCGAGCCAAGTGGCTGATCACGACAGCAGTGGAGAGAGAGAAAGAGAAAAAGGAAAGAAAGCATTTCAGTGAGTTTGGAGAATCTTGCGCGAATGATCCTGTGACCCCTGGCATTCAGCTGAGGGATTAGTACTGACAATGTTGCCTTCCTTGCCAGTTTTCATTTGTCCAGATTCAAGGAGCAGCTACCAAACTAAATTAATTTAAGGATATTAGTTTACATAACAGAAACAAATCTTTCCCTCCAAGCAGAGGTGGGAGTTGAGTCACGCACGTGCAAGTCGAAGCAAATCTCAACTCCTAACCTTCACGTCTCAACTATGGTGAGCATCAAGCAAGTCAAGTTCCCTGGCTGCTTTACGTTATGCCGAGCAAGTCACAAAGTTCTGATGATGAACCCGAGTTTGCACATTTAAATCACTAAAAAGTCAGCAGTCATTAAATTAAATGTTTAGTTTCATTTTCTGCTTTAATAAACAACTGTCACAGCTGCTTGCACGTTTAAATCAAACTGATATTCAAATTTTGTGGAAGCATAGAGTCCATATTTATGAGTGCAAGCCACCCACTGCTACAATTATTATTATTACCGCAGCCAAGCAGGTTGTGCTTTCACGCAACCGTTTATTTTTCTGCAGGAAGTGCTGAGTTGATTTGCACCAAATTTTGTGAGGGAATGGACCATATAGGGCAGGGCAGCTGCTTAGAAGAATTACTTGGCCTTGGCTGAGGTATGTGCTCCTCTAAGTGTGATGCAAGTTATTACTATTAAACTTAATCTCTTAATTGTTCTACAGCATGTTCTATGTTATTGTTGTGTTTTATCCCTGTGATAGCTGGTTTGTGTGGGCAAGACACCAGAAATCTTTTGAGTCAGTCTGAAGTCTAAGTCAAGTCTCAAGTAATGAATATCAAGTCGAAGTAAAGTTGAGTATTTTTGTCAGTGCTGCTCGAGCAAGTCAAGTCCTCAAATTTCCGATTTAAATCTGACTTGATCCAAATCATGTGACTCTAGTCCCTAGTGTCTCCTTCAATGCAGCTTGAGCAAAAGGATCTTGTTACATTCATGTCTGCACTTTGGATTGTGAAACAGCCAAAAAAAAAAAAAAAAAAGGAAAGTCATAACTAAATACAAAAAAAAAGTTAAGCAGTATTATACCATTTGGCATGTTGTTTGCAAGCCGAGTAAACAAACACACATAATTCCCACAGGAAAGATGAACAGAAGCTTCCACTGAGCCATAACATTCAAAATTAAATGTATTTGCAGTATGACTCAGCAAAGTGTTACTGGAACGGATTCACAAAAACATGGTTACGTAAATGAAGAAAGTATCATCGCAGGCTGAAAAAGATCCAGCTTCTTTTGAACAACCGAAAATCAAGAATGATCATCTTCTCCATTTCCAATGAAATTGAACTGAAGAGTCTCATTAAACACAGGAGCAAAGTTAATTGAGCAAACCGGAGCTTCAAGCAGCAATAAGAAGGGTCACTGACTGTTCAACAAGGCTTTTAGTCTTTATTACTGCAGCACCACACAGCGAGTGGATGCCCGAGGAAGTGGCTGTGTGTGGGAACTCATCACTTCGGCATAATGGGTTTTCATGTAGTAATATGTTTGCCTGCAGAATTAGATCTTGATTCATTAGGGTATCAAGATGAGAGCCACAGGGATGCTTTTTTTTTTTTTTTTTTTACAAATGAAATTGAAATTAAAGTGCTGTAATCTTCTGTGGCTCACTACATTAGAGCTACAACATATAAATTCTGCATATCTAAGGAATAATGGTTGGTGCGTTGCCTATAATTGCCACAGCGAGCTACAATGTGCTTTACACCATTAAACTCTCAGAGCAGGCTTCTTTTTCCAGTGAAGCACCTGAACTGCTCATGAGTTTTTAACGACTG
This sequence comes from Trachurus japonicus, assembly GCF_045865225.1. Lineage (NCBI taxonomy): Eukaryota > Metazoa > Chordata > Actinopteri > Carangiformes > Carangidae > Trachurus > Trachurus japonicus. The sequence continues at coordinate 21,509,972 of NC_140910.1, forward strand.
TTCTTGGGTGTCTTCAAGGTGCCGCCTCACTCGTGGGCTGAGTGATGTGTGAGTGGGCTTCGGGAGTACCCTCTATCTATCTGCGGTTATCCTGTCGAGGAGGAGTTGGCTGTAAGGAGACCTGGCGGGGGAGGTGGGTGAGCGCGTGTGTGTGTGTGTGTGTGTGTGAGCGTGTGAGTGTGAACACTGAGTCAGCCTCTGACACCTTGCTGCTGGCTCCTCTTCATTTTCCAGACTACCTGCCCCTGCCCCAGCACACACACACACACACACACACACACACACTGAATCCCACAGGAAACCCCTCAGATCATTAGTTATTTATTTCATTATTTTGTGCTTCTTGTTGTTTTGATTAATTTGAGTTTAAGTCCAGGTAACAAAAAGCCACACTGAAGAGACTGTAATTCCTGAAATTTTGATGAAAAAGGCCCAAAATCCTTCAACAGAATCTGACGAAACAGATCCAAAAAATGTCTTTAGTGCCTAGCTCAGCCCCTCCCAACAAAAAAAACAAACGATATCATGAACTTCCACTTAGTAGAAGTTGTATTTGAACTTAATGTACCAAGCAGCATAACTGCTACTATAGTGTAACCCCGGGTCTGTCAGTCCCTCCATAGGGAAGCACACAATTCAACATGGATGGAAAGTTTTAGATGGTTATGTGCGTGTAAGAGTGAACATTTATGTTAAGCCTTTTTCCTACAATCTATATCAAATTATACAGGTCTTGTCTTTCTGAAATAAAGCACCAGCCTTTATACTGAAAGTTCAAATGGAATACAATGTGGGTTGCATAATAACATCACAACACAGGCTAATCAGATTGACATCCTATGTATGTGACAAAACAAAATGTATCACTCCAGGGAGAAAGGATTCAAACAGCAGTGTGTGATAATACCTTCTGGCGAATGGAAAGTTGAGGCAGGCACTGGTCGACACATTTCGGGGGCTGTCTAGAGGGCTGCTCGCAGCTGAAACAGGAAAGACAAAGTTACTCCACATACTATTCTGGCCTGCAATAATAATCTTATGAAAACAGAACAGACGTGGACATATGGCTGCATTTACACATGGTAGATTTCCCAAAAAAAGGATGACATCATGTCTACACAGGAACTCCCAATCACTGCAAAACCCAGCAGTATTAAGCAGCACCTCAGAAAGACCCAAATAGCTTCTTGGTATTACATCTCCAAGTATTAAAGAATCTCTCTATGAGGGTCCTAATTAAGGGGAAAGCCTTGCACAGTTTGGTGTGTGGGTCTGGATACACTAGAGACTGTGGTTCGTTTACATGCAAGTGGTTGAGTACCAATTAGAGCCCAATAGCTCTTTGTGATTAGATAATCCTCAGCTTGATTGAGTTCAAAAGGGAGCACATCCACATTCTGCTGCAACGAGGAGCTCTTGAGAAAAACTCTTTTCATAGAGCACAGCTGCTTCGCGGCATTAAGAGGCTTACACTGTTATGTGCTATTGTTGATTTTAAAAGCAGGAAGAGGAACGCCAACCACTGAGAAATCTCCTGCCCTTCGAGTATCTCAACACTTTCTTCACTTGAATATCTTCACTCCGATGTTAAGTCTCGGCATTAAGGTAAAGATTTATCCTTGAAGTTTTGTAACACAGTCTAGCAACATGAAGCAATGCTTGGTGAGAATATAAACAGGGCTTGACGCTAAGCTTTTTTCCAAGTAGCACTGTGCTACCATGCTGAAAAATTTAGTAGCACACAACATTTTTTAGTAGCACAATAAAAATTTTGTAGTTTTGGTGAAAATATCATTTTCAAACAAATAAAGTAGATTTAGCCTATAATCCTAACCCTGTAGACTAATTTTTAATGTTTTAACTGGCTCTTTGCCTTAACAAAAATCAGGAAAGACAAACAAGGCAAATATGTGTGAGAAAATAGAATATTTACAACCAATATTAGTTTTTAGTTTTATGCTGTATGTGTGTGCATGTGGCCCAGGGGTGGGGGTATTGATGAGCAGTGAACCTATATTTCCCTCAGTATAAAAAGCTGAACATTACATACAGGGCTCTACACTAAGATTTTTTAGGAGCACAATGAAAAATGTTGTAGCAGGCTGTTTAAGCCTTAAATAATGCTGAGGGTCCAACATGACCCATTTTTACATTTGAGAACAGTAAAAACACCAAACATGTTTCCTCAACAACCTGTCACACAAGCAGCTCCATGTTGCCCCTGTGTGATGTTCAGGGACAGGTCAGACAGGGAGCTTTGAGGTTGAAGTTTATATGAATGTTGCACTGTGAGACTGTGACCACATGTCAGCTGTTCTCACCGCGACAAGCGTTTTTTTTTTTTTTGATAGCTCCGCGGTAGCCTCGGAGGCCACGTACCACCTAAGGGCTTCCTTCACCTGGGGCAGAGCTCCGTGTGAAACAGTAAGAGAGACACAGCCCGAGACTGTGTACCGGAGGAAGAAGCAGGTCGAACGTGCACGGAAAAAAAGCGCATCGCACCGAATGTGTGCTGCTACGGTGTCGCCTTGGCGTGCATGACGCGCGTCTACCTTGAAAGTAATGTGCGGAAAAGACGTTACATCTGAACGGCCCCGATGTACACAAGCTTTAATCAATGCGGCGGCCAAAATCACCAAACAGGCAGGGGGGGCGGGGCAGATACTGCTCACGTTAAACAGCATGCAAAGCGGTGCATGCAGTTTCTGTCCGAGTCGCACTGATGCGACTGAATGCAATTTTTTATTCGCACGGGCTATTATCAACTCGCAAATGCGAGCAAAACTGTCGCACTGTCGAGCCCTGATAAAGGCTGAATCTTACTTATTTTCAGTTTTGATCACAATTACAGCTAGACTAATGCACTGGCCTAATATCGGCTTATTGGAGGTTTTTATTTGTCAAACAAGAGACTGCACTTTAGAAATAGTACTTCCTCCATTACAATTTGCCCACCAGAGAGCCGAGACAAAATGATTTTTTAACTGTAAAACATCCTTTTCAGCATCTATCTTCTATCTAAGTTCATAAAAAATATGCAAACATATGGGCTGCATGTCTGAATGCTTTACAGTATGTATTCATGTTTCAAAAAAATATAATTTTACAATAGTGGCTGATATGTTTGTTGTATAATCTTAATAATTAGCCTTAATTTGTTGGTTTCAATTATTTAACTGCACTTTACTGTATCTGTATCTGTATTCAGTCTTCATGAAACTACATAAAGCAAAGAGCAGTTATCTTGAATAATGAAACTGAGATGCTATGGATTCAGTCTTTCTTCCAATTTCACCTTTATTTTCTACATTACTTTTACTACATTTGCAGCAAGACTCTGTAACATAGTGAGAACTTCATGTCTTCACAGTGTAAATTTGTAATATTATGTAGAATATCTGAAATATTTATGTGTATGTGGTCTCTTTAACAAACCTAGTGTATCATAGGAAAGAAGAGTGCAGATAATTGACATTGGTCCATAGCTGTTGTCCTCTAGGTCATCTAAACACGTCTGAGTATTGTGCACTGCCAACCAGATACTGGCTGCAGTGCAACTTGTAAGAGTTGAACAAGATTAATCTTGAATTAGTGAGTGTGGGAGGGAGGCAAGGTGCCCTACAGCTTACAAACAATACATGAGACAAGCTGACACTTGAGCAGCACGCTCCCTATGAAACACTGATGAGCTCATTTGCAATAAAGCTCCAAAGAGTCCTGAAGAATCAGACTGGTTTGACCATCAACACATGTGACAGCTCATTCAGTGTGACAAGAGGAGCAGTGCTGGATGACAAATTCAGTGGTCTTTGTTGGTGTGAACATGTTTCTACAGGGCACAGGGACAACATGAAGCAGGAAGTCAAGTTGAAAGTGAAATTAAATCCACCAGACTGCGGATAACACTTCCTAGAGGCAGGATTATGTCTCTTTTTTGAAAGTTATTAGACCAATGCTAGTAGGATGGAACTGTAAATGGACACAGTCCTGCTGCTGGATGACACTGCTACAAATAAAGAGGAGTCAATGCCAATTCTGGCATGTTGTAACCTGTATTAAAGGTTACGAAACGTTGCAATGCATCTTACCGGTGTGGAGAGAGAGTGGTGAAAGCGGCCGGGACAGTGTGGGTGATGGCGTCCCGACGCCGAGGCTCTTCCTGTTGCTGCTACGACAGCTGGAGAGCCACCAAGGAAAAAAGGAGAAAAGAAAATCAGTGTCTTTAGGTTCAACATCTTCAAGGTATTTTTTGAAACAAGGAAAAATGACTGTTACTATTAGTACTCATCATCAAGTTTGGTGAATCTATACTTGGCAGGTGCATCAACATCTTTCTGTTAAAGAGTTGCACTTTTTCTGTCACATGCATCCTTCCTTTACCACAATACTGTCCGATTTCTCATCATTATGTTTCCATGTTATAACCTCCATTTTTACCGCCTTTAAAGATTGAATTGTATTATGAAAGAAACCCTAAACTGTTGCTTCAGATACACTAGTGTTTGCTACCATAGAAAATTCTTCTATTTCTTGTCAACAGGAACAAAAAGCCATATCGTGAGTCGCTCAGGTTGTATTTATGTCTCTATGTGTGTGTGTTTGTGTTTGAGCAGCAGGTCGAGGACACAAAAGACTTATTACAGGACGGATTAAAGAGACACTTGACCTCTAAAGTAGCAGACTGTGATCCATTAAGCACTGACTGTTGTAGCTCAATGAGCGAGTCTGAATAACAAAAAAAACATCTGTGCTTGTGTGCAAAAGAGAATGGATCTACGCTGGGAGTGATGAAAATGTCTAGTTTTCTGTTTGTGTGTTTGCTACCATCACATCATCAAAACAAAGACAATATATGACTATTCCTATTGAAAATGTAATTTTAATGTTATTTTGCTTACACATTTGTATAGATTCACTGCAATGCCTGGCCTCTGCTTTTGTTTTTACATTCTGCCTTTTTACAAATTCTTGTTAAATGACGACTTATGTTAAATATAACTAGACTAATTATGTTAAGTGTGAGGTATTGTCCATTTAGAAGGAAGGTATGAAGTTGCATGAATGCCAGCAGCAGCACCTTAGTTTTTCTACTCCACTTTAGTAGTCATAGCTAATGATTATTTTTCTTGTTGACTAATCTGCTGAATCATTGATCTATTAAGTATCAAAGAATTTCAATTGTTACATCCCAGAGTCCAAGATGATGTCTTCAGATCTCTGATTTTGTCTGGCCAAAAGTACCAAACACAAAAATATTCAGTTTACTGTTATGTGTGAAAGGAGAAGTAGCAAATCTGTAGGAAACTGGAACTTGAGAATGTGTAGTTTTTATTTTAGCCTAAGAAAATGAAAGAAACTGTGATGATTTGTTATCAAAACAGTGACGGATTATTTTGCTGCTGCCTAAGTAGTTAGCTTGGTCTAATGTGTGGCACCATTATACTAATACACATTGGGTTTTTACATCTATAATGAAAAAGTTGCCGTTTTTAAGGTTATAAATGTCCATATGCAGGAGACTGTCTCTGGCGGTCATCCAGAGTTCATAGTTGCATTTGTACCTCTTGTTATCATATTCGCATCTTGAGCAACTGCGGGTAACACATGTGACAGACAGAATGGCTTATCAACCGCAAACAGACCGCAACTTTAACAAAAACACACACAGTTTATGGTCTAGTTATTAAGACGAGGCTTATGATACTAATGCAGAATAGCTAAGACTTCATCATCTCTGCTCTGCCTATTGAGATTTAAGTCAACCGATATGATTATTTCCGCCTTTGTAGCAGCTCTGCCTTGAGAAATGGTTATGTAACTACGACTCTAATCTGCAAGCAAATGCACGACACACCAGCATGGCCGTGTCAGATGAAGAGGGAAGACTGATGATGGCCAGAACACAAGGGGGGAAGCCTCCTGTCAACAGACTCAAGGCCGGAGGGGGGTGTCTGTGTGCACTGACAGCAACAGCAGGCCCAGCTTGACCCACAGATGTCCACAACTTTGAGGGTGTTTGTGTGTGTGTGTGTATAAAGGGAGGGAAGGAGCAGTAAATAATCCTCCGGTCTTAAAAGGAAGACCTGTGACCTTCCAGTTGGCAATTTTTTTTTACAAAGAACACCAGGACTTAGCTACTGTTCACAAAGGAGCCAAGTCAATTAGACAATTAATTGATCAAGAGGAAAAATTGCAATTTCTAATTCTGACAGTGGCTAAAAATGCTAAACATCTGATAGCTGCCGTCCAGCTTCACTTGCATGATAATTTGCTTCTCTCTTTGTAAACAGTAAGATTAGGCAAGACATTATCAGCAGATGGATGGATTTGGAAAAAAAAAAAAATCATAAATTGCAGCTGTTTCTTTTTTTTCCTTTTTACATTTCTCCATTTTCTATGACAGCAAATTGAATTATCTTTCAGTTTTGTACTGTGTTTTAGACCAAACAAGCTACCTGAAGACAAAGCATTGGGCTCCGGAGGAAATCGTGATGTGCAAATTTCACAAGTTCAAGATATTTCAAAGACTATTAACCATGAATGAGAGAGCTGACAGGTGAATGACTGAAAGGTGGAAGTAACTGATACTTGCACAATGGACAAACCACAGCTCAGTTTGAGTGCTACAGCCTGCAGCAGACAGTTGAGCCCCAGTGTTATCTCTCTAGTCATCTCAACAGTACATAAACATGACATCCAGTCAGCCATGGTGGCCAACAACAGCAACAAGCATAAAAACAGAGGAATGCAACTTAGTATACCTACTATAGACTTCACATTTAAGGTCCTTTGTGTGTATTTAACTGCCACTGGCTTTATGTGCCAACTGTACAGTAACATAAGCTGCACCATGTCACATTGCCAGCTCAACAAAGAAACCTGCAAGTTGCGTCTCATATCCAGGTACTATCATGCCAGAATGTGCTTTTTTGGAGCAAAACACCGAAGCTAAATGTTGTATCTGCTTTCAGAATATGATATTAGACGGACAAAAGCTGCGTAGTTTTAAACACAAACTCCTGCGACGTTGTGGCTGCTACTGAGAACAGAGGATTAACTAACTGGCCAGCTTGTTTTTAACATAAAAGAAAGCAACAGAAAGGCCAATAAAACTGACTTAAAAACCACCTGTGACAAATACATTGTGCATAGCAGGCCTACAGAGGTTTTAACACAGAAACTGACAGTCAAACTAGCGCCAACTCTTGGTGATAACTACCTTTTTGAGCGCTTCAGCAGCGCTCCGGGAACAAAATGTGACTTGTTCTGACTCGGCACCGAGGAGCAGCAGTGACTGGGGTCCGACATGCTGCTGCTGCTGCTGCTGGGGGGATTTTTTGTTATATATCTGGAACAAAGTTAATGTTGGGTTTCAAAAAACTGAAGCTGGGGTCGTTGTAAAGCCCGCTCCTTCCTCTTCTCCACCACCACCTCCTCCTCCTCCTCCTCCAGCTCTTCTTGCTGCTGCTGCCGCTGCTCTCCCCACCATCGTCTCGCTCTTTTGTATTCACCCCGGGTCTGTCTGTCACACAACCGGCGGCCGCTACATCCTCCGCTGGCTAGAAGAAGTCCTCCTCCTAACCCCGAAACATCACCTCCATGTCGGTCGTGTTTTTGTGTGTGCACGCAGCCCCGTTCAACACACAGCGGACGGTGAAACACTAGTGTTTGGCCAAACAACACAACACACTCTGTCTGCTGCTGCTGCTGCTGCTGCTGGCGGCTGCGTGCTGCTCTGATGCTGCGTTCAAGTGCCGCCTGCGAACCTCCGTTTTCACAATGCTGCGAGAAAAAAAATCCACCCAAGATGCATGCTACAGCCAAAGACAGAAACTAGATATGGTAGTAGTAGTAGTAGAGCAGGGGTGTCAAACTTATTTTAGTTCAGGGGCCACATTCAGCGCAATTTGATCTCAAGTTGGCCAGGTCGATAAATGATAACATAAGAACCTATAAATAGCTAACAAGAACTCAACTAGCCTACATTATTAAGACGTTTATATTAAATGAGCTATCCTTTTACAAAACCGGTTATGAACAACTTGAAATTTCCTGAAACAAATGTCTGCAATTTCAACAAAATTACACTGTCTTCTATATAATTTTCACAGTTGGCAAATTCATCCCATGGTTATGGCCCAGGGGCCACACGTTTGACATCCCTGTAGTATCTTTGCTACATCGAACTATCATGATCTACCATTTCAAACCCTGATTATTTTTCTTCGGTTATTGCTACCCTATTGTTGAATGTTTTGTTTTGTCCAACCAACGGCCCAAACTCAGACATACTCAGCACGACATTTTCACATGTCAAAGGGTATAACAAGTAGCCTAAAAACTTTGGCATTCCTGCCTCAAAAGGACTGGAGTCCTGTTCCTGTTTTGGTATTGTGTTTGTACCCAGGGACCACTATAAAATATCCAGATGTTCAATTTTAATAAAAAATCTATAAGAAAATAAAATTACACACATGCATAGCCTACTTTGAGTTTTGATGAAGCAAAATTCCTGAACAAACTATGGCATGTATAAAATACACTAAAGAATGAGTGCATTATACAAAGTTTAGGTAGGGATTTACCTCTAATCTATGGTATTTTGTAACATAAACCTGTAGAGACTTTGGTCAAAACCACTGTCACTTTATTTAGAGGTTCATTCGGATGCTCACCGTTCAATATAAAAGTTGTAAATGAGTCAGAGTTAGGTGTTAAATATATAAGATAAGATATTCCTTTATTCGTCCCATGATGGGGAAATTTACAACAATATACAGAGAAATAATCAATAAATTGGCAGTAGTACCAATTATTCAAATATTTGTGTTTCAGCATGACTCACTACTATCCGCAATTGTTTTGAAGAAGCAATTTTGCCAGAACAGATCAAAACACGGAGGCTGCCAAAGGTGTAGGAGTGAAACTAAGCTCCACACAACACCAACTCCCATGTTAGTGCTACAAAACTACTAAAAGTTGAACATCGCCAGCGCTTTAAATAACTTTTTTTTCTCTGTTTGTGTACATCTTGACTATATCAAGGCAACATCAGTTTGAACACAGCAGAGTGGTGGAAACTCTGCTGTAGATCACAACATGGTTATGAGTGCAGTTAAATCTTCTGTGAGGCCAAAGTGAAAATTATATATTCTAAAGCCGTGAAAGACAGCTTCCTAAGTCAAAGTGAAATCATTGTCTGAACCATTTGCCACAGAAACCTCTTTTCTTTTTTTGGCATGTAGTCATATAGGACCAGTTTCCTACAGAACTTGAACGCAGCATAAGATGTTGTTGGGTTGTACCATCAGCACTCTGGTAGAGGGAGGATCCCAGACAAACTTTTTTAATAGTGGTACATTCCACATACAATACCTAGCACGTGTATGTGTACACCCACCAGAACAACAAAAAAAATGCTATAGGTGGTGAAAGTGAATCTGTCTAAATCTAAACATACATAAGGACTGTATTCTTATAATCAAGTCTCTCACTTTTTACATGGTAGATATATTAAAACATTCAGAAAACATAACACAAAGTAATATATTTTAATATTTCTACCTATTGCAGTGTTGTGTTTACACTGAGAAGAAATAATGTCTTCAAATGCATTTCCTTTTTATCAGCATCTAATAATATGATTGTAATAGTTCTGTTTTAGTATAAATGAGCCTTATTGATGCTATCAGCTATACTGTCACTAGTCTCCATTTTATCAAATGGTCTAAACAGTGAAATAATATCCCACTTTGATTATTATGAGTCATTCTTGTGGTTTCCCAGCAATTGCTTTCCACTAAGGAATCAGGTTGAAATTGTCCTCATATTTGCTCACACAGTCAGGTGAGGTCACAGTACTGTACCGGCCTCTGAGGTCAGAAACAGGTCAAAGCTCATTAGCCACATCCCACAGTGGCTTTAGCCTAAAGGGTTGTCATGTTGTCCTAATACAATGCCTGTTTTTTTTAACAGCTTCTACTAAAGATGGCATGCTAATGAGATGTCAAAAAAACCATACACTGGCCCATACACTGAACATGAAGCCTGTACCATATCCTTGTCATAGTAGCTGTGAAGATATCTCTGCACAAGACAAACTCATATTGGTCAATGGTCGGAGCCAAAGGTTGATGTAGGGAAGCAGTTTACTTGCATACAAATATAGAATCAGATGCAAGAGAGTGAACATGTTTCAGGGTGATGAGGCAACACAGGGGGTGAGGTGGGGTCTCAAATCCACAATGCTGTGAGGAGGAATGAGCTCAACAAATGCACAAGCTATCTTACTGTGGCATCACATGTTGAGAAATTGTTTGTGTATCACAATGGAGATTTTGATTTATTTTTTGCTTTCCAAGGACGATTTGCTCATTTTTCTACAGAGCAAATGGGTTTCATTACTGTACAGCGTGTGGTGTGACAGCCAAGCACTGCTCACACATCCAGAAACATGCTGGATGTAGCCGCCTCTGTTTGCAGTGTTGCCTTCCTCCACACAGCACCCAGCACCGTTGCCAAGCAACCCACATAGACTTAGAGACAACTAATATATGATAGCCGAGGTCCTCACTAGTGTAAGAGAAGCACGGTGACGGTAATATTAAAAAAACAACAACAACTGAGTGCATATATCCTCTATTTACATTTCACACTTTCTGAATAATCCGTAAATGAAAAGCCACTCGGGTCAGCTGTTTTATTCATCTTTGTGTACAGGTTTCCCCTCATCCCCATCAACCTACGATGTTATTATTATGAATTCGAAAGAATGTGTTTAAAATCAGATGGGACTGTAGAGATTCAAAAACATACAACAAACATTATTTAAAGCACCAGAGCAGCTACAAGACGGATTTCAAAGCAGTATCTAAGATTCAGGTGGCTATGATAGTCTGAGTCTCGTGGCTTTTCTACATGTTATGTGTCATTGCAAATAATGGCATGTTCCTTCCTCCTTCCCCTGGAAATTAGCCACAACACCCTTTTTTAACTTAAGGCATATGAATTCAGTAACTAGTAAACCTACATGTTTCATTTGAAGAAATTTGAAAAAAAAATTAATATTGCTTATATCTTAACGTCTGGCCACAGATGTTCAAAGACAGTAAATCAGTCTCACAAACATGGCTAAAATCGAAGTACCGGTAGATATTTTATTTTTGGTGACTACTGCTAGTTGGGGATTAATACAGCATATTTATTGGTCCAGCAGGTGAGTGTATGTGGGCTTGATTCAAAATAAGCTACAGTGGCCATGTCCAATGTAATGAAGGGACCTGTCACACAGTGCAACACTGTGTCCTCTAGGAATAAGTTACATCAGGTTTTGGCTACACAGACCACACTTGTTAGGTGGATCAGCCAATTGTTGCTTTTGTGTTGAATTGACTCACTGATGATAGATTTTTTTTTTTTTTTTTAGTTACCTAACATGTTCAGTTTCATAGAAAACAGTCTGCGTGTGACCTGTCTGTCTTACCTCCAGGGATGAAGTGTTTGTAAGGGGCTGCAGGGGCTGCATGGGCTGCATGGGCTCAGGAGGGTGGGGCTCTGGCAAGTAGGTGACAAACTGAAAGGCAAGAAATGTTCGCATGGATTAGTTATCTGACCCTGCACCTCAAGTGTGCTGTGTCGCGCTGGTCGTGGGTTAGAGAGGATGACATCTGTCACTGGATGGATGACCTCACCGCTCTTAGAAGGTGGCTTGACACAACTAACTGACATATAAACTCACTCCTACGCCACAGGAAGTTGGCAGCTAAGTGTCAACACACCAGGCAGGAAGTTTCGTTGTTGCCCAGTTGTAAGCTTGACTTTAGAGGAAAAATATCATTGTCCATGTTTAATTGTTCCAAAAGGACAAAATTTGGATTCATATGGACACAAAATCCTCAACTGAGCTCATGAAATGAATATAAAGTTCTATCTCACATCTTTACACAGCATCTTCTTGCATGAAAGTATGCATGCTCAGCCATCCTAAGGGCTATACCTCACTGATGCTGACCTAGCGCTGAAGCCGTTTTCTATTGATTTCCCTGCTCAAATGAAAGCTCTGCCTTGTGGGCATCACAGTGCTGCTATTGTCTCAGTGCTGCAGAGGCTTCTCAGTGCTAAACACAGCACTAATGAACGTGTTGTCATAGTAATGCAGGGAGGATGGTAGGAAAAAAAAACAAAAAAACAACTCCTTGCACAAAGACTCACTCCACATTCTGTAGTGTCGGCTCATAATTACACAACAGATGCAACTCATTGTGCTGAATTTCATCCCGACACAATTTTCTCCAGCCAGACCCCCTGAACCGCAGCCCTCAACGATGCTCGAGCGAGCTGTTGTCCATCATTTCCACTTTGCATTCGCAATGTCTCAGCACTACACAGACACTGCTGTCCAGAGTGTAAACTGAAAATCTCATACTGACTCAGCGGTGGTTCACACTGTGTTTCTGATTTGCTCAGATGTTCAGTTCACACACACACAGAGAGAGAGAGAGAGACTCTGACACTAAAGCGCAGCAGCAGCAGCAGCAGCTAGAACATTTCAATAGCAATATGGTAGCAGGACTGTCCTTACTGCAAAAACAACACTTATATTTAGGAATAAGCTAATATTCCAGTTACTCTGAATAAAAAAAATATATTACACACTTTATTGTCCTTCCCTGGGAGATAATTTTAAGGTTTATCTAATTTTACCTGGATACAGCAAAGGTAGTATCGTCAAATAAAGTTTTTTTTTTTTTTTTACAGAGAGCGAAGTACCTGGATGCTTGCACAGCAATATCCAGGTTTGATTTACACAACAAATCTTGACTGATGCATCAATCAACAGATGGACACATCAGTAAGACCCTGCCTGAACCCCTCCCCACCAGTTGCGTCTGAAACCTCCTCAGTATCTCTGCGCGGGAGCAGAAGCTATACCAAGTACAGAACCTAAAAATGAAAATGAAAGGAAAGCAGCGCATGCTCTGCTGAGATGATCCACAGTGGAGGCAGATGTATGGATCAGAGGATGGGGATGTGAGCATGGAGCTCCTACGCCTTATGGATCAGCATCTAGTGGGCAGCAGGTAGCCCCCCTTCCTCCCTTCCTCCCTCCCCACAAAAAAAGGCTACATTCACTCCAGGGGATGAGTGGGTGGATATAAGACTGCAGCCATGTCCTTTGATGGAGATAGGGAGCATAGATTAGCAATTATAAAGATATAAAATATCTCATCTTCTCAAGTTCTACAGACTGAAAGGCATTGTGTCCGTCTTGAAGTTGTGGGGGTGAGCATGTGATTCATACAGGAATCCTGGAGTGAGATCTTCATGTGAGGTTGGAGAGGGGAAAAAAGAGACAATAGAGCTGAAGAAACGCAAAACATCATGAGGACAGAATCACGCTGAGGCATGAGGTGTACCTCCAAAACTGAGCGAAACACTAAACCAGGCAACTAATAGTTTTGAGATAAGTAGGTAATCCTACTCAATTTTCTATTGTCTAAAATTTAATAATAATAATAAAAAAAAAAACACACACACATGCACAAGTTCTTCTCTTCTCTCACAAGTTTGTTGTTTCAGTGGTTTGGTTTTTACAACTGTAACCAGCTGTGAATTGTCAAACACAATAAGAGTTCAAGGCTGGAAAGCTGATTTCTCTACACTGAGAGGGGTAAATGAGTTTAAATATTAATAGGGAGGCAGGGAAGCTGCCAGGCTTGATGATACTGAGAATAGTTTCCACAGTCTAACTTCTCTGGTCTTCTCCTCAAAAATACAAAAACACAAGACGCTAAACAGCCAAACCTGTTAGACAGTGGAGGCTTAAGCAAATGCTATCAACCTGACAGAGAAAACAGGAGTTTGTTTGTTTGTTTTTTGGATTTCCACCCTCCTCGGTTGACCTATCTCCAAGCTTTAGTGTTGGTGACTGGTAATAGGCTGGATAACAATGGTTTTGAACAAACAGCCACTTTATACGGGGTGAAAAAAGTCTGAGTGTCAACACTGTGGCACCATCAGGACATGACCACATAAATACCAATATCTCTCTGTTAGTTTCACATGGCAGCTCGCGGTTTCACATCCGCACCAGAAGATGAAAACACCACCAACAACAACAACAAAAAAACAAAGAAAGCAGAACTTACTCCAGAGTCAGAGAGGGGATCTTCAGTTTGTCTCTCCTCGACTTCATTCTTGCACGACACCAAGCGGGGGCTTCATTTACCACCACGCAGCGCAGCTCCGCTCGGTCTCACCGCCGGGCTTCCAGACACTCATCCCTGCGGTGGCTGACTAAAAATAACCCCCTTTAACTGAGTATCGTTTACCGACAGCTTCAGCGGATTCCGGGGAGATTTGTTTTGGGGTTTTTTTTTTCCCCCCGAGAGGGAACCAAGCGCAGTTTTTTTTTTTTCCTGTTACAAATGAAGGCGCAGCAGCAGTTTAGTGCGTTTCTCCCTCCTCGTTTCGTCTCCAAGGCGCACCGGAGAGAGACTGCCACAAAACCGAAGGGAGCGACGGGTCACCGCTAACCTCCATGTGACTGGTGGGAAGCGAGGGAGAAGGGGGAGGGATGTAAAGGGGGGGGAGGGAGGGAGGCGAGAGTTTGGTGTGTGTGTGTGTGTGTGGGGGGGGGTCTACCGGAGAGGGGTGGCTAAATGCGTTTGGGTGGTGGGTGACAGTCAACTAAGGTGAGGTTGGGTGAGGATGGAGGGGAAAGTTGACGTGCAGGCTGAGATGTAATTTACAAAAGACACACACACAAGAAAAACACATTTAGGTTTGGAGGTTTGGTGACTGCACGGGTATTAATAACAAAAACAGATTATATGTCTCGCGTAAAATGAAGTTATACTGTATTTTTTTTTTTTAATGTTTCATATCTAAATCCCATCACTGCCTGTAATTGTCTTTGTATGGAACAAGCAGATGAAGCAGCAGCAGCAGAGCCGTGAACACTGGCAGGCTGCTGGTCGTGATGAGGCTGGGGAATACCTTCGCTGGAAACCGTGACAGCTGCCACACATGGTGCTTTTCTCACTTTCTGGCGCGCGCGCAGCACTGGATGTGGGCGCGCGTGTATGTATGTGTGTGTGTGTGTGTGGAGGCACCTGTTAGCCTTTATTTTCTGACTGATGATAATTAATTGCAAGGAGGCAGAGTAAATTTCCCAACAAAGCCGTGTGTGTGTGTGTGTGTGTGTGTGTGTGTGTGTGTGTGTGTGTGTGTGTGTGTGTGTGTGTGTCCATATCATCACATTCCTCCTGAGCCTCTGCAGTTTAAGCACAGTCTATATCAGCACGTGCGGGCATGAGGCTTGACACGTTTCTCCAGCATGCTTGAAAGTAAATTTCCCAGCCCTGTGTAGGAGTGCGCTTATGTGCGAGTGAGTGAGTGGATGTGTGTCTTTGCAAGTGCATGCTCGAAAGTCAATTCTCTTGTATTGCTACTGCAGGGTAGGTGTGTGCGTGTATGGGCGTGCGTGCATGCGTGTGTGTGAGAGAGAGACACACACAGAGAGACAGAGAGAGAGAGAGGAGGTGGGATATAGAATAATTGCAGACTTGAAAGTCATTTTGTAAACATTTAATCTGCAGCTTGTGTGTGAGTGTGAGTGTTGTTGTCACTATTTGCATCTCAGCTTGGTTTCTATTGAATGCCTGCATCTCCAACGGCAACCAGTGACATCTATGGCATCAGTGTCTTCCTGGTTGCTAAGGAGCTGGTTGGTGATGGTTTGCCTGGTTGCTATAGGACATGAGCTTGATCCAAGTACCACACACTTATCAACGAGGAGTTTATTCACACACACACACACACACACACACACACACACACACACACACACACGCGCGCGCACACGCACACACACACACACACACACACACACACACACACACACACACACATTATTGTTGATTTGACCAGTATGTAATTGTTTACTGTGACATCATTCGCCATTGTTCTTCTCTTGTGATTGATTGCAGGAGCAATGACAGTAGAATCAGTATCAATGAGGAGTTGTAGTGTCCATTTACTGTCTGATTATTACTGTTTCTTTGAAGAAGCAGCTTTTACTTCTTCTTTTTTATATAGATATGATGGTTCAAACGTAAATCTGCTATATAAAAAAAACAGTTTTCACCACTTGGGGGCAATGAAAAGGTGGAAAACACTGACATATATCACAAAGAGAAGATTGTGAGTTGGCTTTGCCTGTGCATCTGAAACCACCTGTTGAACCTAACAAGCAAGAAAAGAGCAGTGTGTGTGTGTGTGTGTGTGTGTGTGTGTGTGTGTGTGTGTGTGTGTGTGTGTGTGTGGTAGGTGGTACTGTAGGCAGTGACTGGCGGGTGCATGGCGGCGTGCAGTGATGGTGGAAGGATGGAGGGTGGCGGTGGGAGGAGATTCCCATTCCCGACTGCTCAGTAATTGTTTTTGCTAGAGCAGCATTTAATAGGAGAAGTCGGTATCTCGCCGTTACCATGGCAATAAGGGCTTTCCTGCTCTTCCCTTCCCATCAGCCCCTGTGTGTGTGTGTGTGTGTGTGTGTGTGTGTGTGCGTCCCTCTATTCTCTCTGCCAAGTGAGATGAAGCTTAGCTAAACGCTGTCTCAGTCAAATCAGATTTAGGGATGAATGCGCTTTAATCCACCACCAGCGTTTCTGATATTACATCACAGTTTGTCAGCAGTCTTCTCTGCTGCACGTAAGAAAACAAACTGTAGAGATCACAGTAAATGATTGCAATGGGCAGATTAGTAGCTAGTACATGTAATCGAAGAAACTGTGGAGCTGCATCATATTAAATAAGACAGACCTGTGTTTTTGCAAAGACATATCATCATGTCTTTCCACAGAGGTTTAGAGAGGATGTTTGTGGCTTTTCGTGTGCATTTGTTTTTCTTCCTCTTGTGTTTGTTTGTCCTCATTTTGTTGTCCGTGTATGTTTGTGTGTCGGCTGGGTGTGGCCTCCTGGGTCCTACTCACGTCACCCTCCATCCACACCTGCAGCATAAAGCCCCGGCCAGATCACTCCATCACATCAGCATTTATTGTACATACACAGCAGTACTTCAATATTAACCTGAATGAGCTCATACGATGAGAAATTAATATACTATAGATGTTACTAATGCAAATTCACATTCAATCTTCGCTGGATTATTGATGTACAGTATGTATACAACTTAATCGAATTAAATGTTTTTTTGCAGCATTTCTTTAGCAGTTGCCAGCTTCTTGGCAAGCATGTCCTGGTTTATGGTGTCATTTGTGGAGGGAGGGAGAAAAATGATATCATTAAGTGTTACACTTAATATTTCAATCATGTTTCCCTGATGGATTCACTTGGGGATGTGGTGGAGAGATGCAGACATCCTGAACCACTGGGAACATCCACTTCATAACACCTTAATGGACCAAGAAAACAGCAGTTCTTTGCTGCAGGACGGATTGATACAAAAGACCCCTTGTACCTACAGCCATCAGGTTTTTTAATCCTTCTGCAAATGCCAGATGAGCTACCAGACAAATTCATTTCTCTAAGGGGGATAGATAGAATATTTTTTCTTCTTCTTACCATCAGATATCACAATGCAGCTACCACTACTAATTCAAATTGCTTGCTAATGCAGTATATGCTTATCAACTTGAAAACAGGAATGTTCCTGTAGCTGCTGTGCATGTAAACACCTTACTGTCTTGACCAGAATATGGACCGCTCTTGAAATAAGTGTGTGCATGTAAACGCAGTCACTGTGTGGTCCACCGCCACGTTCAGCCCCAGGCTCGTCTTGCCTGTTTGGTTTATCATTTGCCTGCTCAGCTCTGCGGATCCCCCTCCCAGCCCATCTCTCTCATGAGTTACTTACTTACTTCTATTCCCTCTACATCCAACAAGATAATAAAAAAGACAAACTTTTCACTACACAAATTTGCTTGCTGCTTTGTGAGTCCAGATGAATACAGAAACACATTGCAGTTTCTATAGTTAAGTAGATAATAGCTTGCCGACTGAGGCTCAAACATGTCCAAAACCTCACCCACATATACTGAAGGGTTCAATAACAGACGGGAGGACTCACTGTGCACCAAAAACCTGAAAAACGTGAGGTGAAGCATCGTTTTCTGTCAGTGTTGCTGCATGGGAGGAGCAGAAAAGAGGAGGCTGCTTTGCCGGAGGCTGGCTGTGTGGGGCTATGTGACTTGTAACTAATGCTAGGCTTGTGCAAATAGCTTATGCAAATGCAAAGGATAATAACAGTCAAAGTGCAAATCATTAGTCAGATCACACTCAGCACAATTACACAGTTACAAAAATGTTGTTTCCTTTCACAGTCACATGCCTCTTAGAGAATATTGTTTACACTGGTTGGTCCCACGCAGGTTTATCTATCAATATTCTGCAGTGAAGTGAAGACGTTTCCCCTGATGACAGAAACAGACTTGAAGTGCATAACCTGAGGCCATGATTTATTTCTTCACTGACTCAATTACGAAACCACTGTAATTCAATGGGTCGTGTGTCTGCAGCAAACACACTCTGAGCCAACCTTCATGATTTGATTGACTTGCGAGTTATGAAAACATACAGTATATGCAAATGAATCTTGCATCAGTATGCCATGGCGAGATTTTAAGCGCTGATGTAAGAGGGATGGACCAAGATGCTCTGTTTACTGTAATATAACAAGAAAACAATCTCTTGATGCATGATGATGCAAAAAAAGAGAGAAAAACAAAAAACATTTCTCATTAAACTCAAGGAAAATCAGAAAAACATCATACTGTGTAGTAGAAACAGTATATATGGTGTAGATGATGTACAGAGGAAATAATTTTACCGAGCAGGAAATTAAGTAACAACAGAGGAAGTGAGTGGCATGGCCTGTGTGCACTGTGCATGTGTACATCAGTTTTTCAGTGTGAGAAAAAAGGGAGGTGCGTGTGTGTGTGTGTGATCACGTGTTTGAAGCTTTGCGAGTGATTTTCTCCTCACAGTCCAGTCCACAAGATGGCGTAAAAATACAATAATGACATCAGAGTAATCGCATCAGATCCATTGTGTGAGCAGAGAGGAACACACTGACCCCTGATGGATGTAAGAATCACATGTGTGGGTCTGTGTACAGTAGCAACACAAATACACCAAATATAATATACATGATGTTGTGTCATAGGTGACCCCTCAAGCCTGTGGCATCAAAAAAAAAGAAAGAAAAAAAAACTGCAGATAGGAAAGTGGTTGCTTATCCCCAGATATTGCCAATATTAGGGACAGTAACACAGCAAGAGATTAGACAAAACCCGTCTTTAGCCAATCCAACCTTTTTTCAATCAGACTGCAAGATTCACAACAGAAGGACAGCAGAGGATGAACAGTTCATGAGCATAGCATCAGCAAAAATGCACTGCTCCAGCAGAGGCACAGCACCCAGAGACTATAGGAAAAACATGAAACCTTTGTTAGTGATGAGAGTGCATCTTGTTGTTTTTGTGTTTTTTTGTTGTTGTTGTCATTTTATGTTGTTTTGTCATTGTTGTTGTTTTTTGGAGTCATCCAGTTAATTCCTTGTTTGTTGGCCCGGCCCAATTGTGAATCTCTGACTGACTGAGTGATCATAGATCGATCAGAAAAATACTACAGTACATTTGGCGACAAGGCAACTTATATTATGAACTAAACTTTGTTAAATCTTTGTTTACAGCATGTGAGCAAAGAGAGCGGGTATAGATGTAGAGCACATGATGTCAGTTGTTGACAGTGGTTACAACTTTCAACCAAGTCATTTCTCACTTTGACGTTATGCAGGCCAGATTAGATTTTGATCTATTCTTACATGGCTGAGATTTACAGAAGGTGCAGAGCATTGCCTCCCAATATTTTTAGCCCCTGACGTCTGAGTCATCTGCTCCAGTGGTTTAAGACGTGGGGGGTCTTCGTCTGCATGTTCAGTGGTGACTGAGAGAAGTGAGAACAGGAGCTGCCTAAGAAGTGACCACCTCCATCAACCACTGAAACCAACCATCCAACCAACAAATCCCACCCATGCTGTACAGTGATAGTGATTTGTCTTAAACTGTCAAGTCGCTACCTCAAAGCCCCCAACTTCCTCTTCTGTGGTTAGAGTGTTGTTTTGTGTGTGTGGCTTATCGTTACCCATATAGACATGAGCATAGTTATTCTGAACATTAACTTTGGGTTGATTGCTTTTAAATAGGAATGAAACTGAGACATTAAAAAAAATGAATGAAAAAATAGATTCTGTTGTTTCTGTTCCTCCTGAAAGTTTTGTTTTAACGCAAATGAGGAATTAAGATTTCCACACAAAAAAACATTGATTTTTTTTTTATTATTATCAAAAAGAGGATTTGATCTGTCGATGAGGAATTTAGGTTACAAAAAAAGAAATATTTTTTTATTATTATCAAAGGGAGGATTTGATCACACTCCCACCTACAGCACAGCCAATGCCTGCACATTGTATTGATGTTGACAGAAATAGCTCACTCAAATTTAAGAAGCTCTCTAACCCCAAGTTTTATAAGACCTGACTTGACTTAAAGATGAAATCCCCAGAGACCGAGATCTCAAAACCCCAGCAGACAAAAGTGAAACTATTTACTTATCAAAGAACAGAAAAAAATGTGGGGGTTTTCTTTTGTATAGTTCAAGTGAACTGAATCTGAACTTCAATCAAAAACAGGCTACCAACCTTTAACCATAATGATAAATTGCAATTTACAGGTTAAACAACAGCTCATACTCGACAATTTCTATTGTAGGAAAAGCTAAACTATATGTACAAAGGTTTTCTGTGAAAGATTCAGTCCCCAGACCAGTGTTTGGTGCTTTACTGTGGGAGGCACGTCTGTGACTTCTCCCTCAAAATACGAAGAAAACTATTTGCTCTTCCTGGATCATGTGAGAGACAAACTCTTCAGCTGAGTTCCTCAGTCTACACCACATGTCCATGAAGCTCTGTGAAGTCTTCCGTTACAGGAGGCGCCTGTGATGCCGTAGGTAGATATATCAGTGTTTGTGCAAGTTCCTGTTTTCAGTTTCCTTCTGTCAGGCACACAACCTGCTGCTCGACAAGAAAGACACAACTAGAGGACCTAACACACCAAGGCAACTTTAGAAATTGTGTCACAATTAAAGACTCAAGGGCCGCGTTGCCAGGCCTGCAAGCAGCTTTCTTACCATGGGTAACAACATTATCACAAAGTCTGTCGGGTTAGTTTTGATCGCTACAGCTCACATGATTCTCAATGGTAAGCTGATTTATTCATCTCTATCAAAACCTTGGTTTCTATGGTGTTTTATTATGTTTTCAACTGCTATTGGTTCATTTTGAAAACATATTTTTGAATGTATCCTTGATTTTGTCTCAAATCAGTTTACTCAACATGTTCTAATTATTCCGTTAATACCACAATCTTTTAGTTTCGTGACGTGGTGTCTTCTCGGTTTGACTTTGGTGTCTGTTGTTTTGCTGCTGCTAAAAATGGACATTATAATGAGTGTGACGTGAACTAATGTGAAGGCAAAAGCGGCCAAAGTATAATGTGGGACCTTGACGACCAGCTAATATAACTATTGTGCGTCTTGAAGTCTCAAATTTATATTTATGTTTAAGATACTTAGAATATTTATTCACTGACAGTTGGTTTGTCAAATCCTTATTAAATCCTTCTACAAATGTACTCACCCTTTTTGGACTGTTTGACGACATGGAAAAAATGTCAACTGAGTTTAATGATGTCCTTAATTGAAACATATTGTGGATTATAACATGTTTGTATGAAGACAGATGGGACATTCAGTGATACTGGCCGTTCTATCACGCTTTACACAAGCACCTTATCCTGAGCCAAGAGTTTGTACTGTGAACATAATACTAACAAATAACGTAGTTAAGCATTGATATCCATGACATGTAACTACACATGCAGTGAAACCACACTGATGGCTAACAGTGAGGATTTTAGGTTTTCGGGCTCAGAGGTCATGAATTTCTGTTCTTTCAGCTCTGTTGTCCATTTAACTGGGTTACTGAAGAAAACGATGTTCAGCTGGATCCTGCATGGTTGATATTTCAGAGGAAATAGACCTGGCGATACTGATGATTGTATCTGCCTTCTCATACACATCTTTTTTTCTTCTCACAGGCTTGAGCCATGCAGAGGTCACCGGGACCCTCGGCAGCAGCATCACCCTTAATTTTACATTTAACGACACAGTTAAATTTAAACCTGACAGTTATTTTGCAGTTTATACAACAGGCGAGAAAAAGATTGCTCATTGTTCTAAGTCCAACATTTGCTCAGGAGGAGGTTTTTATCACATTTCCCCTGAAAATACTGTTTGTTACCACATTACAAATCTTAGCCTAAATCACAGTCAAATTTACTGGATCAGTTTGTTTGACAGTGGAGTGCCCAAACTAAGTAACAGGGTGCAACTCATTGTCCGAGAGGAGAACAGGACCAGTACCAGTACCAGCACAGGTAAAGTCAGACTTTATGATTATAGTAAAATGATGTATTAAATGACACAGACCATATAAATCAACATGTCTGTGTTAGACGGTGGACTGTGCAGCTGCAGCAGAGAAAGATTAACCTTTTGTTACCACAGAGATTTCCTGTTGTTTTATACTAAATTTAGCTGATCTACAGGTGTATTTCTAAGATGTCCATGTTCTAAGTCATTGTGGTTTACCCATCATGCATCACTTCTTATGTAAACAGAGAGAAATTGCCCCACAGTATACACTTTCATTAACCGAATCAATATTTACCACCCAGACATGCATCACTAGACCATGCCATTATCTTCTTACCTGATCTGTTTCTGCATTGTTACTGTCAACAAATTTGACAAAAGACCAAAACAATCCACAAATTGATCCAGCAAAATATTATTTCTTTTACAACAAAAGCCTGATATAGCTTATTTCTCTATACCATAGAGCTCTGTTGTTGTCCAGACACTATTAAGAAACATATCAGTGGCCAACACTGTTGCAGCAGATATGGATATAATCTTCTCTCATTGAATGTATTTTTTATTAAGTTATAAACACCTGACAGAGGTGTGCTATTACATTTATGCAAAAATTAGAAGATATATCGGGGCGTCGTGTGGAGCAGTGGGTTGAGTGGGCTTAAACTTCGAGCCTGCATCGGCTGGCCATTAGCTACGTGTCGTTCCCCCTCTCTCTGCCCCCCCATTTCCTGTCTCTCTCAACCAGCCTATCAATTAAAGGCAAAAGCCCAAAATAATATG
This sequence comes from Trachurus japonicus, assembly GCF_045865225.1. Taxonomy (NCBI): domain Eukaryota; kingdom Metazoa; phylum Chordata; class Actinopteri; order Carangiformes; family Carangidae; genus Trachurus; species Trachurus japonicus. Next base: position 21,533,267 of record NC_140910.1, read on the forward strand.
CTTAAAGCAAGAAGATATATCAAGACAATTGCCATAAAGCAGTCCTGGTCAACTTTTCTTTTCTTTTTTCTTTACATTGACCATAAATGTCCAATACAATGCAAAACATACAAAGAGAGATACCATGATACCATTTACCCTGTCTTCATCGCCCATAGACATATTACTGTTGTAGGTGCTATACAGTATAGTACAGATAATGTATTAATGTATAAAGTAGTTCAAACAAATGTATTGTTTACTCTTGTCTGAGCAATATTTGCCAACAGGAAAAGTGGATAAATGCTTTGGGCTAAACTACTAATATGGTCAATATAGACTGTTGACATTAGACAAGTAGACTTTGTTTATCATGCTCATCGTTTCACTTGAGAGTGATAGCATGCTAACATTTGCTGCCTCACACTAAACACAGCTGAGGCACTGATGCACTGACTGGTTTGGCATTTGAATTTCATTGTACATGTTACAGTGACAATGAAGATCTTCTCTTCTCTTCTCTTCTCTTCTCTTCTCTTCTCTTCTCTTCTCTTCTCTTCTCTGTTATTCTGGCTGATGGGAAAAATCTCGATTTGGTTGACGTTGCGGTTTACTCTCAAAACCAAGATTGTGAACCTCATGGTGGCACTAAAGTCAGTAGGAGACATCATCTTGGCACCACCAATGATAATCAAACAAGTTTAAATTGTCTTCTATCTAATACCTTTACTATTTCAGTCTGGACTAAAGTGGTGGACTGACTGACCACTAGACATTGCTATCTATGCTGCTAACATAGCTACAAACTAGAGTGTGAGTTACGTATCTGTGCCACATGTATACAGAATATCAGGGATATGCATGAAATGATCAAGAAATATTACTGTAAGAGGATATTATTCTCCCAACATCTAAATTAGACACCTGCTTTTTAATGACTGCAGGTTCTTTGTTTTTATTTTTAACCACTGCCCTTCTGAAATACTAATACTAATACTAGTACTACTGTATACACTATCTACCCCTGTGCCCAACTAGTTTTAAGCCTTTTTCAATATTTTTTTGTGACCATCTTTTACAGTCTGGGCGTGTAAAGGGAAGTCTGAAAGTACTGAGAGTCTTTTCTTTTCAACAAATTTGTTGACAAGAATAAAAATGCAGAATGACGAGCACCTTGACCTGCTACGCATTCTCACTGACGCACTTGTAAAACTGTACTTGTCACTCCGCAAAGTGTTAGTTTCACTGCGGGATAAAGTCTTGTAAGTCTGCTACTAAAGCTGTGAGTTGAAAAAAGTGCAAGTGTCTGTGCCTCAACAGTGCTGTGTATTTTATATTTCATTTATAGGAAAAATGGTATAATGCTGTAAAAGACACATTGTACAGGACATAATGTAGTGACATCACACCTCCCGTATCATTATTACCGTGGCAGCACCTGCTATAGGTTTTGAAAAAAAAAAAATATTATTTTTCTAGAGACATGTCTATAGTTTCATAATTTCCTTTTAACTCCTACAGATCCTCCATCGCTGACTAACGCCCCAGGCGAAGACAATGGAACTTTATTTCCCTTTCATATCGTCGTCATCGTGGTGGTTTTACCTGTAGTGCTGCTGGTTGCAGCCCTCTCCTGGCTCATCTGGTGTCTCGTGAGAACTGAAGGTAGGGAAACTCACTCTTCAAAACTAATTACTTATGAGTGTTTGTTTGACACATAGCATCATACTCAGATTGCACTCAAGTGTTTTTTTTTTTGCTTGTTTTGTTGTTTTTGAGATATGAGTTTCTGATTGTCACCAGGACAACAATCCAGAAAACCCACTGTTTGACCTAATAAACCAGCAAGATTGAATCTGTGGCACCTCGAGTCAGTAGTAGGGCAGAGGATGTTGTTATGATACTGTGTAAAGCCCAAGTGTTTGTAAAAATGGGTTATACAACTTACTACACCTTGCCTTGCCTAGTATTTTTTTTGTTTGTATTTTACCAAATTATTGAAATCATGTGAAAACAGTGAGGGTGAGATGAATTGTTGTCATTTTCTGGAAAAAAAAAAAGTGCAGTTGTGTGGTTAGATGCTTAAGAATGCTAACCAGATTGCACTTTCACATCCTTTTGACACATGTGATGATTCAGTGCTTCTGAAAAGAAGTCCTCCCTCACAGCATGCAAATGTGAATGTATACTATCACTGATGGAAGCGTGGAAAAAAAGACTCGCTTGCAGTATTTGTTCACTATTATTATGAGTGCGCTTTCACTCAGAGACAAACCCCTCTGCCCTACTTTGTGTAGGAACATCGCCGCAGCCCCCGTGACTTCAGAAACCACAACCGATGATTTCCCGTACACAAATGCAGGCTTTTGCTGACTGTGCATTCCTCATGTCATGCTAATCTGGTCCGATGTTGTCCTCAGATATCGCTGTTAAAACAGGGCTATGTGTCCTCAAATTAGAAAACTTTAACAGAATGAATAATTATTCTCAATGTAATCATCATCTGTTTAAAGATAGCCTATAGCTTGATTTGATAGACCTTTGACTACCAGTCATTTAAACTCTGCAAATGAAATGTTAAATATAGTAAATATTTGCATTTTGCTGAGTTAGACAAGAATATCTTTATCACACATTTGTAAGTCTGTGCCTTACAATTGGAGCTTGGAGTTAGCTTAGCTTAGCACACTGCTTGATTGTCTTACTTTCTTTGAAGTAAAAAACAAACAAAAAAACTGCAAGTAAAGAAATTACAAAGGTTCACCACTGTTGTTTGTGTAGAACCAGACACTACAAAAATGGACAATTTGTTGTTTTATGGGAAATGACATGCTAAACACATGTTGGCGCATAGAAAGATAGTGGCAAACCTGGAAAATTCACTCCAGGTATTAGTCTTCAATACTGATCTTCTTTTCTAACTCAGAGAGACAATTATTAAACTTGTTGTTATCACTGCTAATGTTACTTGTCTGTCTGACTACAGTAACTGACTGACACCTGTTTTGCTTCTTGTCCAGACGAACACCAACAACCACAGCAACAAAACTCTAATCCCACATTACAGGTAAGAACGCTCTCATCATTTTCCCACCTTGAAAGTCATTAACATCAAAATAGATTGATAAATTAAAAAAACTTCTTCTTTGTAGGAAACAATTGAAGATTCCAGAGGGGTTCTTCCATCCACGCTGGTTTACAGTGTCCTGGACTTTCCTAAAAGACCTTCCGCAGTTTTGGAGATTAATCCAAATGATACAGAATATGCGGCCGTCAGCTATCTCCCGGATAGCAGAGTGTGACACACAGCTGAATGTAAACCCATTAGTTATTCTTGGTTTGAGTAAAGGTTTTCCACATGACCTGTAAATACATTTCTCGTGGGTGCTAAAAGCTGTTTTTACACAGTTACGAACTGTCCCAGCCTGTGAGCGTCTTGCAATAAATAACAAACAATGCAGTTTCGAGGGGGAAGAAAATTTTACACTCGATGTCAGAGTCACTGTATGTAGGTCTCTTTGTCTCTCTGGTGGTCGCACGATTGAATATCTACACCCACCACAGCAAACCACAACAGTACACAGCTGCACATGGAACAAACCAAGCCAAAAAACCAAACCAAGGGGGATTTTTGTTATTGTTAACAGAGATTGGTCTGAGGTTGAGGCAATAAAACCATTTTAGTTATGGTTCTCATTTTACATATTGTGTACTCAAATGAGACGAGACTGAAAACAGCCACTGTAGTTTTACTTTGACATGCGCCAACACCAAATATTAGTATTGATATGCACTGAAAACAGTTCCACAAAAATGCACTTTTCATTTCTGTTTTGAAAAAAAATCAGCTGTTTTTTGATAAGATATTGATCTTCAATCTTCAAAGTATTCAGAGGAGAAGTAACACACTCATGGTTTTGGACTGTATGTTCAAGGGATTTGTTGATGATGACAAAAACACTCAATAATGCCAACTGTATCTTTTGAAATTATTCATTTTAAGTTTTGCTCTTGCCAGTGTTAGCATGAACAGTTGTTTACTCCCCAGTCTTGCACAGAGCTTCAGCCCCAGATGCGTTATAATCCACCTCCTGAGTGGTACTTCCTCAGCCTGGACGCTACAATGACTTTGGATTGGGAAATGAAGAGATTGTAAACTTCTTACTTAAGAAGACTGTAAGAAATTAAGGGATAGAAATAGAAGTTACTTTCCACCATTGCTTCTGAACTTTTTGCTACACTTTTTCTTCCTGTGATTAAATTTAGACTCCAGTGTCACTAGTAGTGGTGACTATTGGTGTTTTTTTTTAGTCAAGATGAGTGGAATCTTGTATATCCTCTGTCTGTGTTTAGTTTTTTGTCATTGCATTTTTCACAGTTTTGAACTTATGACTCATCCACTTTCCTCTTGTCTTCGTCGCATTTAGAATAAACAAAGCCAAGAATAACCAGTGAGATGAAACAGGGACATGGTGAAACCTTTCTTGTAGATAACGATCTGTTACCAGCCCAACAGTACTGTAATGCAGATCACAGATGTGATTTTTCCATCCACTCAGTATTTCACATACAACTATCTGACACTATCTTACTACCATTTTCCACTGCATGGCATTTTAAGTTCTCTTTTAAGTTGGTGATGTTTTGATAGATCTGTCAGACTAATTATTGATTTAGTTCTCATCCCATGTATTTTTTTTTATGTGTTCCAAATGTTTTATGCAGAGTCTGTTTAACTCTGTGATAGTGACAGGCAGCAGGTTGTTTACTCATCTCACATGTTGGTTGTTAATCAGGAAGCTAAGCCTGGAAATACTGACAGTGGTGGTGTGCAACTGAACACAGACTTTTGAGATCTACTAAACTATCAAATCTTTTGTCCCAACAGAAGTTATTTCACATTTTACTAAACAGTTTCGTCTGTAAAGGCACAAATTGTTTTATGAGTGAATGCCAAGATAATAAACTTTTTTTGTGTAAAAAAAACAAAGTGTTCATCAGCATTGGTTCTACGATTCTGTTATACTGTCTGTGACTAACAGCCAAACATATTCGAAGCAATATATAACATGAGATCAATGTACTGTACAAACTTTACAATGTGTTTTAGTTGTTAAAAAAAAAAGAAAGAAAGAAAGAAAAGAATTCAGCTTATTAAGCTTGCGAATGAAACAGCTGCAGTTTCCACTTTGCACACTATGTTTATCTGGGTTTTTCGGCTCTACTTCTGCATTAATAGTTATTTAGCGGGGGGAATTTGAAGACCACGCTTTTTATGTCGCACAAGTAGGCTACAGCTAAAGTGGCCTGGTTTTTACAGAGCCCTCAGCAGAGTTGTTCTCACGCATGAGTTAACATCAGTGCATCAGTGGGGTTAGCTCATATACATTGCCAATAATCACACCATTGGTTTTTTAGCGTTTGTGATGTTGCCCTTGCAGCTGCATGCAGGGTCCCAGGCGTAAATGCTACTTCAGCCTTCAACAACAGCGCGAAGTCATTGTACTTTCCATTTAACATTGAGGCCCCAAACAACCTGAAGGCAGCCCTGCGGCAGCTGCACACTGGCACATTTGATCGGAATTACTTAGGTTTCAACCGGTACAGCTTAATCGATTTCACTTAAGTAAGTTTCATTTCATGCTAATGGACATGCAAATGAGTGGACAGATATTTTTTTCACACAGCCCAGAAATGTAGAAGAGGGTAAACCCCTGAAATGTCAGTGATTTCCTTTACTTCAGTATTTTTTTTAGTCATTTGACAGCGGAAACCAAACATCTTGTGTGATTAGCAATAAGTGCAAATACAGCGAACACAGTTTAATGTTGTTTCATCAGCTAAAACCATCTGAGTCGTGTTATCTGAACAACTTCAGTGGGTGAATCGAGGTCTCTTTAGTCACACTGACATCATCATACATATGTTTGTCTTTCCATTGAATTCTTCATTTGAGATGAAGATTAGTGAAATAAAAATGTTGTTATGATTATAATGTAAGTAGCCTACGTCACTATTATGATAAATTCACTACGCTTATTCTTGACGTTGTCTCCTTATCATACGTAATAGATAATAATAATCATATTTTTGAAAGGTCAGCCATCCAAGGGTTTCCACAGGCTTGGCATCACAAGCATAAAATACTGTAGATGCTTGTTTTTTTTCTACATTTATGTGGGCAAAACTACTACAATGCTGTTTCTTTCTTTTAACATACATAGTAAGTGAAAGGACAGGAAGCATTGACGCTCCTTTCCTGAGCAGTAAAATGATTCACCCAGCTCTTATCATGGCTCTCTTAAGTGATAATCACAATTAGATACTTCTACATCATTTCAGTCAGGTAGGAATCTTCAACATTTATCAAACTACACCCACACCTCAGAGTGGAAATTCAAACAAAGAAGCTACTGACATTGTCTTTTTTATAAACATTTGGGGAACAAATAGGTGCAGATTCTGATGGAAAAACTCTCTCATATACAAATTGTGTCCACTGGTTCTAAAAAGCCAGACATGATGATCACAAGAAATCATCAGGAAAGGGTAAAACCATGAGTCAACATCCGCTCACAGCATCTAAACATGTTTTTTTTTGGCTTTTAAATGCAAATTCTATCACTTTGTGACTCTTAAACAGAGTACAGTAATGTCACAATGATGGGGTCTGGGGATGGATGTGTAGGCAGACTAAGAATCAATGTAGGGCTCATTAAAAAATAAAAACTCAAATGTGCGAACTTGGAGTGAGCTCTTATGAGGTGTGAACTTGCACAATGGGGGCTTACACTGCTAAAATGTCATATCTCAGGTGCAGCATCTCACTTATATCGCTCAATAACCGCCAATTTCCACAGAGGTTGAATCTGTTTGTTAGCTCCCAGTCTAATCTTATGAATTGTCATGGTCCATGTGCACAAACAGTGGCCTAAGCTCCAGAAACACACTTAGGCTACTGATCCTTTGTCCTTTTTGGTTCATGTAGTAAATATATTTAAATGAATAGCCCATTTATTCCAGAAATATGTGAAGACAAGAAAGTTAAATAACCTGGACTTAAATTGCATTCCTAAATGTTAAATCCTGCAACTGTGACCATAAGTAATAATCTCAAATGGTTAATTTAACTTAACTGGGCGTGATACGTATGTGTCTAGTTTCAGGTTACACATGCGTAAGTTGCAAACTGGACTTTTGATTGGCTGGGGAATTTTTCAGAGCAAAGTATCAGCTCAGGATATGTGGGAGTGGAGGCGTCAACTGAACCCTGGAGATAATGATTGAAGTGAAACTGTTGCTGCTTCTCGCTTCTTTGAGGTAAAGATGGACTTCAATGTCTTTTTTGGTGGTGAACGTGTTTGCTGCAATGCAGTGTCACAAGCAAACAACATGCACTTTGCACAATGTAACACCCACCTATACTGTATCAACGTTTCTTATACACAAACCAAAACCTCGCTTTTCCATACAGTGCCCTTGAGCTGTTGCATCTCCTAACCTAGCAACATTGTAATGCAAACAATGAAAATAATGTCTGTGTATGTACATTTCCCCTGAATAGCACTACATTATCAGGATAATTGCATTAACAGAAGGACTCTGATGTATGCAGATTAAGTATAATGATTGCAACCCATACATGGCATTTTGCGTCATTTGTTCTGCAATTCCCTCCCTGACCCTAATCACATGACCTCCACACCCATGCTCCCAGCCGTTTAGCATTTCCCAATTTGTGAGCTTTGTGCACTTGGGACCCCCGATAAGAAGACTAGACTCAATGCTGCTGCCCAATGACACAGCGTCGCCACACGGCCGTCAGTTTGTGTCGGTCTGCTCGCTCTCTCAGAGCATTATGCCTGCACGTTCTAGCCTACTACAATAACCAGAACTTGCTCAGTTTTTGACTGATTTGGTTCCAGAAATGCAGTTATCATACTGCATACTTCAAATTACGAATTATTTTAATCATGTACTTTTCTATGAAAGTAACATTATAGTAACATTATGCAAATAAAGTAATAGCTATATACGGTCAAGATTTCACTGAGTTATGACTGACTGTGGACAGAGTCAGAGCGAGTGGACTAATGCAAGATGGCCGTCTGTGCGTTACGTCTGCACGTAGTCCGATCCACCCCTTCGTTTTTCCCGCCAGTGCTTCTCCCTTCCAGGTAGCCTCGCATCACCAGGCTCTTCAGACAAGCGAAGAGCCTGGTGTCTGTTACCTCCGAATTAGTCTGCATTCTGGTTCCTGTCTGTAGCGGATACCGAAATCACCAAATTCACCAAAATAAAAGGGTTCACCAACATAAAACTTATGAAATAAACATTAACTTGTAATACAATAAAAGCAAAATGTTAACTTAATGGCTCGGGGACTTTCTTGTAAATGATATTCCTTAAATTAAAGAGTTTTACCGCATTTTATTAGCTTGGTGCTTTTATTTTGAAGGGAAGGTCTGTCTCTCTCGCCCTGGATCCGTTTCCTACCAAAACAGCGAGTCAACGGCTCCAGACCAAGGGGGCAGTTGTTGGTCTGAGAAGTGAAGCTCACTTCCGCGTTCAAAAAACTGCAATCCCCTCGAATTCCTCTGGGGGCTGGTGTCAGAAGGGAGCATTCCCCATAGAGCCCCATGTTAAAATCGCCGACTTTACATCCTCAGTAAACATGTTAAAAGCCTGGTGTCAGAACGTTTTTTCGTCTCAATCGATAGTTTCTACCCCCGCACACACTCTGAGGGGGGTGAATTTTTTTTTAACTCTACAGTTTTACTGTTATAAGGTTAAAACTCTGACCAATTAGGGCGCGGAAACGTTGAGTGACAGGTCCGAGCAGCTCCGGAGACAGGCTGCTTCGAGGCCAGTGGGCGGGTTCTCGGCCGGCCAATCCAACATGGCGCTGTTCAGGCCGCCATATTTGAGTCACAAAAACGACTCCCCAAAACCAATGGGTGACGTCACGGACGCTACGTCCATTCTTTTTACAGTCTATGCTCCAGACTACTTCCAGGTGCTTCTGGTCTGGCTCCTCCCACCTCATTGGAGGATTCACTCCACCTGCTGCCCACCTCTACAGGCTTGGTTAACCCAAAATGGTGGCCGCTCTCCCTCCTGGATGGCTGGTGCTTTTCAGGTGCCTACCATGGTTTCGTTTGGTTTTGAGTTTGTTTGCCCGTTTCCTTTGTGACTTTTCCCTCACCTTGAACTTATAATTAATTTGTGTGGCCCTCCCTTTGGTTATGTTTTCTAATGAGCTGGGCATAACAACATATAACCAAGGAATTTGAGAATGAAATTTCCATCAGTGAAGGTTGGTGAAACATCTCCCTGAAGTTGGAGCTCAAACTGTGAAGCTTGGACCAATGCCATAAATGCCAACCTCATCAAGAGGCAGGTGCATGGAGACATAAATCAGTAATAAATGATAATGCCAATTTGACATATGGATGATTGAAAGATAATCATAAATGTTTCAATCAAGCTAACTAGCTAACTAATTAGATTGTTGCTAGCTGAGATCGTAAAATACTATGGAGAAGAATTGCTGCCTGCCATAGACATCTCTCTTGGGCAGGGAACCCATGTTTATTGTTTGCATCTGGTGTTGTGAGTGATGGCTTGCTTGCTATGTTCAGAAATGTCTAATTTTCATATTTTCAAAGTTTCCCAGATATAATCATGACTTGCAAGTTCAAGTCAAATCAGTCAAATATTTACACATCAAAGCTCATAATTATGCCAATGCAACATGCAGCCTTAGGTCTGAGCAGTTTTGAAATATGTTTTTTTTTCCATCTTATATAAATCTTATAATCATTTGAATCTTATGAGACCTCTCAGTTTTATCAGTGGAACCTTTGCATGGCTTTGTCTTAGTCAGTTAATGCAAAGCTTTTTCCACTTGACATCAGCATAAAGATCTGCGGTTGGAAGGCTTCAGAAGTCACAGGAAATGTACAGCATGTTATCTGGTCAACGCTATTTTTTCCTTATTGCTCCTAAACATAAAATTATAGCCTCCTCAGAGACTGCTCCCACATTAAAGACCAGACACAGTGATACGTGTATAGTTACCTGGAGGAGGAAAAAAGAAAAGCATCTGGGTACTTTTGCTCGTTTTGTTTTGTTTTTTGTTTTGAATATCATTATCAATTGGAGCTGTATGTGTCTTTTTATGCAGGATGCCAAAAGTCTGTCCAGCCGCTTCTTGCTTTTTCAGTCTGAATCAGTCTTACTAAACCAAATCATGTTAACTTTGCAAGCATCAGAGCATTTTTATTCCTTTCTGCCCATAGTTTTGAACCACTGTTGCATCAATATAGCACAGTATAAACTAGAAAATGCATTTCCTGAAGAAAATGCATGTGAATGCTAGGGGCTTAGTTTGTTGAAGCAATGCTAATGACGCTGAAGTAACTGCTGAATGCTGAAAAGGCTAAATCTACAGCTGAACAGTAAAAAATGTAAGCTGAATGACATTAAATAGTTTAAATGGCAGCAGAGTTGTCAAATAAGGCAGGGGGAAATAATGAAAACCCTGAATGTGTCAATGTAACAGCTGAAGAGTTGAAAAAGTTGAACACAGGTCAAATACATTGGAAAGTGACAGCTAAAGAACACTACTGAAGCAATGCTGAAATCGCTGAAGCAATAGATGCATATTCAAATTAGATCTTGTAAGTTTGTTGACCAACATGGAACAAATCATGAGTGAAGGATGTAATTTGTGGCTGTGAGGACAAGAGTCTCCCAAACCCTCAAAATATGAAATGTCCAGTTTTGTCATCCAAGTGTGTAGGAGTTTGTGTGATAATTTAATCTCACAAAATACTGCAGCTGGATTTCTGCTTATAGTGATACATGTACTACTGGACATTACACATCGTATATCAATACTAATCAATAGAGCTCCCTGATACAGGCATTTTGTTATTGCATATCTCCTCTACCATGCAAACAATGCACAGCCAATATTCTCAGTATTAGGCGTTTTACATATGTTTCCTTTTCGTATCTGCTTTTGTTATTCAGTTCTTAAACTGGTTTCACTCCTTTGAATCTCAACCCACATCTCCACTTTTTTCCAATAGTGAAACAACATTACAAGTGAAAATAAGATGGAAATTCTGTCTCATTATCAGGTTAACCTTTTCTTATCACCAGTTCAAACCGTCCTGATGAGGCCAACTCCCCCATCATTTTGTACAACGACCACAATCTACCAAGCTATACTGTTAATTCTTTGTTACTGCTCTCTATGCCCATCATCCCTTCCCAAATGTTTTCCTCCCTCTGTCTGGTTGTGATGGGGGTCCATCCACTAGGGGCTCAAACACCAACAATAACTCGAGTTTTCATTATAAATGAGTGTTACAGAAACACACAGACCCAAAACCTCTGTCTGCCAGCAAACTCAGCTGGAGTGGTTACTGATTTCAACTTCAAATAATAGCGGGAAATGTTGTCCTGCATGAAAAAAAAAATCTGCAAAAGCTATTTTCCTTCTGCACAATCTGTCTCTCTATATACAGTGTATTTGTTTATACAGTTTTAAGTCATCTCTTTTCCTGTAATGTATGTCTGAGGAGGATTTTGTTGGTGTTATTCTCATTGCTGAAGTCAAGTCAGTGAGGCGCTTTCCTCTTCCAGCCAAAACTATGGCTGAGACTGCCCTCTGGTGGCAGTGTTTAGCAGTACTGGAAAAATCCCCAGAGTTTATTTACTCCGAAGACTGCAGCTTTATCTACATTACATGTGTATTGTCAGGCGCACATTTTTAACCTTTATAAAACAGCTTTTTGATTTACATAATGGCCTTGGGTCATAGTACGACATGTTACTGATATCAAAGGTTCCTAAAATGAAATACTAATGAGGGAAAATAATAAAGTATGGTGCTGTCTGTTGCCAAAGCTGTGTGGCCTTATGATTCATTTCATCTTCATTTATTAGTTTTTGCTGTCTCGATCTGATGCTATTTGTGCAAATCACATTTTAGAGATTTCACAAACACAACATTAATATATGTGTTGCTAGGTAGAATAGCTGGAAATCTAAAACTTAACTGTTGTGTTGTGTTATCCAGCCTCAGTCAATTAGTTCTTGATGGGTGTTTTTGAAGTTCACAGCCAATTGCATCAGGCTAGGAAGGCTGCACTTCAGTTATGATGATGGTGCATTATTTAGGCCTATTCCATTTCAATTTCAGTTTCAGTATGAATATCAATGTTCATCAGTTCCTTCCAAATCTGTCTGCTTGTAATGTAACCAGGCTACCACTAGATGTCCCTATACGCATTCACATGCATGCCTCTGCCGTCAATGACAAAAGATGAGCGACCAGGAAGAGCAGAGTAGCTGTGTGCTGTGTAACAATGCAACAGACAAGGTAAACTAGCGGTAGACTGCTGCTCAACTATGTAGGCTACTATGGATATTTTTCTCTGAAACAGTCTCAGCTCAATGCATACAAACACAAATGAGTGCAGTGTTGTCGCTGTTTCCAACAGAAAATGTTGTATTAGATCCCCCTAAACCACAACTTTATCTTTCATTTCATAAGTTCAGCAAATCCTTTGCGGTGTATGTAATTGCCTAGTAGGCCTATCACTACTATCACAGGATGGAGCCTTCTGCTCTGCTGCCCAGGTTTTTGCTTTTTTTGGGACACTGAAACAAATTGCTGCATCTACATCTACACAAGCAGGTTGACAGAGGTGATAGAGAGGCATTGTCCTGGTCCTGCTTCATGAGGGAGGGAGGCTTCTGCAGCAGAGTGCTTTGGTAAGGTAAAAATAAAAAAGACACACAGCAAACCTCTTTAGTCCCCTCTTTTAACTCAGTGTGAAAATATAATTACATTAAGATGGCATTATGGTGCAGCAGTTAGCACTGTCAGCAAGTTGTTTCTGGTTTCCTCTTCCTGTCTGGAGTTGCCCAGCTACATCTTATGGTTTTGTCTGGGTGTCTGATGAGTGTTAAGTTAATTTGTCACTGTAAAATGACAAATGGAGCAGCACTGGATCCACTCCAGCATCCTCAACACATTAGAAAAGGCCTAAACGTGTTGAGAAACTATTTAATTTTCTCTACAGCCAACTATTATAGGACTAACTGCCTAAAAAAGACAACAGGCATTTTATGTCCACTGAGGACTTGCTGTAGCTTAAACTATCTCAAAAACATGTAGTGGCTCTCTATGGCTCAAAGTTTCTCAAACTGTGGATTCAAATGTTCTAGGAACACAAACATAAAATAGGATTAAGCAGAATTAAAAAAAATTGCACACAGACAAGACAAGACGCCAGAGAGATGACAACTCAAAATCAATGATCGAAAAAGTAAATCTGGGCTTCACAAGTGACAACGCAGAGGCATTTTACTGTGTCTGTTTCATAGTATGCTCTTGATTCAACGGGAGTTACCTTTGCAAAATGAAAGCGCAACTGATTTGGTATGAAACTGTAACTTGAAAAATGGGAATTGGTAAAAAATGAGGATGTAAGATGAGGAGGAGTTACAGGAGAATCATCTCCACAGTCTCCAAAACCACAACATGAGCGGTGAAGGAACATTCTTTCACATCCCGGTTTCTAGAGGATTACTGTATCTGAGATAAAGGGATAACCTCAGAAACTACAAGAACCAGAAGTGCACGAGAGTCCGACGTCATCTCTTTAAATGTACTTCTCTACCCACCACTCAGTTGTTCTCAAAAATGCACAGCTTGATATTTTACTTTGAAAAAAAGAAAAAAGAAATAGTTATGGGACTAGAAAAGGTTGCAAAATATTGTATGCAAAAACTTGACCTTGCAGTATTGTTGCCTTTTCACTTCTGTAAACATTGCATCATTGCAATGCATGTTTACTGTGTGAAGTGAAAAGGCAACAGTATTGCAGAAATCAACTGAGAATCAACAGCCACCTGAGCAGCAGTACATTTCTCTCATCTACTTCCCCTTCCTACAGTAGGTTCAAGTCTGCCTGTCTGACGCCACTGTGAAGTAAAAAGACTGGCAATGTTTATATTGTTGTTTTTTTAACATTTAAAGACATTTTACATCAGTGTCTCTGGGTGCTGCATTCATTTTTCGACAATTTCTGACAAATGCAGAGATTGAACAGCTGGTTTTAAGTCTCTTAAATACAATACATGTACAAACTAAGGTTTAGGTACTTTGGGTCCACTGTAAATTCAGATCTTCTCCTACTGCAAACCTCTTGACTAACAGTATCATGATGATTAGCATGTTGCTCACTTAATGGAGGATATAGAGATGTCACTGTACTTTCCTCCAATTTTTATTTGACTGGCAGGTTGATGAGAACAAAAACAATTGAAGGAAATTTATATTTAAAAAAAAAAACTCAACACAATGACTTCAAAGTGTTGTCACTTTCAGAATGGCTGTTGTGTCTGTCTGAGTGTAACGCACTCACCATTTCCCCGCCCCTCACTGTGGTTTTTTTTGCAACTTGTATAACATGGGAGACATGAAACTACTGTGACATTTTCTGAGAAAGAAAACCAAGTTACATGAAGTCAGGTTGACAAAATGGACCAACACTGAAGAACAATCATCTTTCGAGACTTTCCGTCAGACCTCATGGAAACTTTGAAATGCTGGAGTTCACTACATGGATATGTTGTGTTTCTGTTCCTTACAACTGTCAGCAAAGGTAAAACATATGCTGTCTAAATTTTTCGTTACTTTAGGGAGCTTTTCGTTCACTTTCATTCACATCTGATCTTACCATAACACTGTGCGCAAGGCTTTTCAGACGAGTGGAAGTAACAGAGCGTTAACAGTAAAAGTAAAACATCAGCCACAAAACGTTGGTTAGCTTATCAGCATCATGTGGTTTCCACTGACAGATGACATCTGCTCTGCATTGCTCTGGGCAGACATGCTTCAGTGTTAGTGTCTATGTTTTGTTTTTTTTAAAACCACATAGGTAGGTTATCTTTTCACAAGTACAATATATTTGTTTTCATTTTGACGCTTGGCTCAGTCTCAGTAATCGGACTCATTTACAAACTTCAAAATCTCTAACTTCAGACGTCAGAATAGCGACATTTGGTTTTGATGTGATCTCAAAAAGAAGGTCTTTATTTAATGTATATGATTTATGTTATCACAAGGTTAAAACTTATTTTGAGAAATTGTCTCCAAAGGGTCGGCATGTGAGGCTCCTTCAAGTCCTGAGTGCTTCAGGAAGAGCTCTAAGGCAACTGTTTATACCTGTGAATGGAGCATGAACACAACTGTCAGCGATGTCACATATGACCTTTACCTTAAGTGAGTATTGTTTAAGCTGCGCTAGTTTAAAATGGTAAAATCTACTTAACCATTTATTCTAGTATTTTACGAACATGTATTGATACTAGATCCAACAAAGTCTCACTATAGGCCTATGGTGTGCACTGTGTTTGTCTTTATGAGATTGTGGCCAATTTAACAGCTAAAATAACAAACAAACAAACCTGGGCCATTTTAATATGTATATCAGTATAATATCATATTTTATTATAAATACTTAGAGAATCACAAAGTCAAAGGAAAATCTAAAGTTAGAGTTTTTTAAATTTAAATTGTTTTTCCACACAAAAAACCTGACATGTATGTCATGAACCGTGTAGCCCAGTCCTGTGTTCCCACAGTCCTATGTTCCCACAGGGGGGCAACCGCCATTCCGACATCCCACCAGTTCGACATAGGCCTCTAATTGTCTAAATGGCAATACTTAATTTTCTAATTTTCGTCCCATCATTCCGACAATTCCTGCCTCCAATGGTCGGAATAACAGTATTTTTTCTTTTTTAAAACATCCTGCCTTTCCAACAATTCCTTTAATAGCATACTTTTTCCCCAAAAAGATTTTGCGCTGGTTGGAGTTAGGCAATGAAGAAAGGAGTTGGTTAAGTTTAGTAAAAAGACCAGGTAGAGGCCAGACAGGCCAGATAGATAAGAGAGAGTCCAGAAGTAGAGAGTCCAGAGAAGTAGGAGGGAGTCATCTGAGTACAGAATTTCCTTATATAAAGCCTTTTCGGAACAGCGGGATGATGGCATGTCATAATAGCTGTATGGTGGGAATGTCAGAATGACGGGATGTCGGAATGACAGCATATAACTGTTGCCACAGCCCTATGATCCCACATTTCTAACTTTTTTTCCCCACTGAAAATTAGGCCCTATGTTCCCATAACATCACACCCATAGACATCTTTCCACATGTAGCAGAGCATCCGCCATGTGATAAATCTCAAGTGTTGGAACATAGGGCTGTGGGAACATAGGGCTGTGGGAACATATAGGGCTGTGGGAACATAAGGCTGTGGGAGCATATAGGGCTGTGGGAACATAGGACTGTGGGAACATAAGGCTGTGGGAACATAAGGCTGTGGGAACATAGAGCTGTGGGAACATAAGGCTGTGGGAACATAAGGCTGTGGGAACATAGGCTAGTTTTTTTTGTTTTTTTTCCCAGTGGCTAGACATTAAGGGTATTTTGTAATCACTCACGCCTCAACATATTCTTCTGCAGTGAAACAAAATTTGGAAACATAAAGACAAACTCCACTGAGATCATTGAGGAATTAAGACATCGACCTGTTAACATATGGGTGGAAGCTCATGAAGGAAACCTCAGCTGCACATCACCCAGGAGGTCTGTGGTACTCAACCACATAGGTAATGAATACTTCTCTAATTGACCAACAATATGGCAAATTAAAAATACAATGTTGTCCTTTTTGAAGCAATGATTTACTGAAAGCACAGTGAAAGTTTCAAAATTAATCAGGACACAATAGAAGTTGAAAAAATAATTACAACAATACTAAACAGGTTTTTGCATTCCCTCACCAGTTAAATTTGAAGCACCACAAAATATTTCAGTGTCCTGGTTAATAAACAACCTCACATTAGTCTGGGATGCTGAGGACAAACATGCGTTAGCCGAGGTCTGGTTTCGCCGAGATGGACACTCATCATGGGAAAAAGTAAGGCACATTAGTGTTTTAGTACCAAATCTTTTGCATCTGAAGAAAATGCGACCCTAACTATTTCAACTTTATGTCTGCATTGCCCTGACAGAGATTAGCAAACACCACCTTGTGTAAGTACTCTTATGCTGTAATCAGTCTTTCAATCAACCATTCAACTAGTTCATGTTTTCTGTGGGTGACATTTCTTACTGTGTTTCTTTGGATTTACTTTTGAATCACACTTGAATCACACTGAAGGAACCATGATACTGGGTTAGCTGACTGTTACTACTACTCTGTTTCCCCTTTCCATAGTGACTGCACAAAGCTGTCAAGTCCAGGCATCCCCAAAAAGAGAGCCTGTTAAATGTACGTATATATGTGGCTAACAATTTCAAGAACACATAAAGTAAGGCTAATTTTTTTCTTTGTCTGAAAACGCATTTGTCCAAAAACATTGACAAGCAGCCAGCCAAGCGATTATGGTATGAGGACTAACATTGGGAATTGTTGGGTCTCTGTAGTCAGTTATGAAGCATATGGACCTGCACTCAGGGCCGTTGCTAGTAATTCAGGGCCTCCTGGAATAATACTGAAGTGGGCCTCAGCCCCCTGACTTTTCATCGCCACTCTTTTCATAGACAATGTATTGTCAATTTTTATTTATTGCAACTAGGGCAACAAAGATGGTGAGAAAGACAACTTGCCTATCATTCAGATTTAATACTTCTCCACTATGCATCCTTCCTAAAGTCATAGCAGGCATGTGAGAACGTAGTGTAGCATTAAAGTAGGGCGAGCATCCTGTATTGATTCAGTGAGGGATAATGCATTTCATTTTTCAGTACAGGACGATCTTGTATTATACAGAGGATCCAGTATTACTATCAGTTTAGTCATCATGTTAAATCATGTTTTAGGCAATTCCTTTGTAATTACTGTGTTATGTGTGTGTAATAACAAATACGCGTGGCCGGGGCTGGTGTAAGGCCCATGTGCCGTGGACAACCCATTCCTGGTGATCACACCTCACTTGCTTTAAGCATCAGAGCCAACTGAGTGATTGCCGTGTTTACATATGCCCAAACTAACCTATCTTTGGGTCCAAGCACTCCCTGTTTTGGAGCAATTGCTCCAAATGAGCCAGGTCTGAGACTGCACAGGATTGTCATCTTTTGTCTCACGTCACACATATTGAGACGATGTCCCACATAGGGATGTCACAATTACTTGATTTCACAATTAATCGCGGTATTAAATGCCACAATTAATTGATCGCAAAGAATCCTAAATACCGTCACTTTCCAAAAAACGATTATGTATGAACCGTGTCGGCAGATGTGCGCCAAAGTAAAGGTAAATGCACAGATACTGGTCCATTTACCTAACGTAGCATTGAATTGGTATGGTATTTAAATGCTAGAGTGTCATTTGTAATTTAAAAAAAAAGCTTAAAATTAAAGCAGATATCAGTGGAATGTTTTTGTTAATATAAGTCCTAAATAGTCCTATTTTCCGTCAGCAATCACTTACATGAAGTATTTCAGCCTAAACACGAGTCTCTCCGTCACTCTGCTCTGCTGTAACCCGAGGAGAAAATTTTCCTTGTGGGATACAAGTGTTATCCAATGAGGGGAGAGAACGGCATGAAGGGCTGTGTGTGCAGCCAAGGGATGCGCGTGAATGTGGTGACGTAGCACGAGGACCAATTGATGCCTGACAAGGGCGGGGGCTGCTAACTCATGGTGCGTTCAAGGAAACTCGTACTTTGTGTTTTTCCTTCCTGTGAAGTCATACCAGTTCGATCTGGTACGAGTTCACGGGTCGGAAGTTACGAGTGGCCGTTATAGGGAACTTTCACAGACAACAGGACGGTAAAAACACGAGCTACGGGTTACCTGGAACGCTACCAAGTCGTAGTTGTGACTTGAAGCTGTAACTTACGGTTTCAAAAGCCTGCCTTGAACACAGCATTAGCCGAAACGGCCGTGCCGCTGTTATCTGCTTTAACTTAAACATTTGGTATCGATGACATGACTTGAATATTTCAAACACTTCCCCTGGCGGATTAATAATTGGTCATATTTATTTTAGAATTAGTGATGTATATTTTAACTATATTTGATTTTACACATTAATAGTGTTGTGAAATTAATTAATGCATAATAATCGTGATAATCGTAATACCGTGATTATTTCTCTGACAATAATCATACCAAAAAAATCTATTATCGATTCGTGACATCCCTGGTCCCACATTTTGATTTGCTTAGGTTTGTTCGCTCTTTATATAGTTAGCTCTAGTTTTCAAGACACCACTGCAAGACTTTTTACATTATCTCACTTTGATTCTTCGTCTGCGCCACGATCCTTGCTGTCAGTGTCCTGTGCACTGTCAGTAAGGGACAGTGCATTTTATTACAATCCCATATTATAGGCTACGGGACAGCTGGCAACCCAAATATATGTTGGCCCAGCCTATACAGTAGCTAGATATCTTAATGTTGCTGTCACCCTTTTTGGGGATTTTTTTTTCTTCTATTTTTTATTCTGCACTCCTTGTCTGCTGGCTCTGCACCTGGCCTCTCTCTTTACTCATTTCTGGCAACCAGATTTATGTTTTGGCATTCTCTGTTCAGCTAGCACTCACAACATGTCTGTGCTACATTAGCTAATAACTGAGTTTGCGGGACCTAGTGTTGCTCCAGCATGGACTAAAGCATTTTTTTAAAGAAGAGGAAAGATAATCTACCAGAATTTAAAAATGTCTTACGAACAAAATGTGTTTTCCTTCCCATCTGTACAGACCAGGTCATTGTTGAGAATCTGTTGAACCATTCAGCTTACCAGGTTCAGATCAGACATCGGTCCACTCAAGCTGAACAGCCACTGTGGAGCAAATGGTCTAAAGTTGTGACTGTACCTGCAGGTGATGTCATGTTATCTATTTTAATGAATGCATGGATCGTGTTTTACGGTTTATTGGAAATCACTTCATCCTCAGTCTGCTTTGAGATAATTTCCGCCTCATGAAACTGCTGGAGACGTAAAGTCCTCTTATTTTGTACATGAATCACAAAGTGACAGACACTGAGGGGCATCAAATCCCCTCCGAGTCATATCTGAAGCTCTACATTATCCCACCTCCTCCCCTATCACATTTACAGGTTATGATTTTACAAATACAATATATTTTTTTCATTTTAACGCTTGGCTCAGTCACAGGAATGAGACTAAATAAACCTCTATTAACTTTGTCAGAATAGCCAGATTTGGTTTTGATGCGATCTCAAAGAGAAGGTCTTTATTTACTTTGTATGTGTTATATATTAACAAAAGGTTAAAACTCATTTGATAACTTGTCTCCAAAGGGTCAACATGTGAGGCTCCTTCAAGTCCTGAGTGCTTCAGGAAGAGCTCAAGTGAATCTGTTTATACCTGTGAATGGAGCATGAACACAACTGTCAGCGATGTCACGTATGACCTTTACTTTAAGTGAGTATTGTTTAAGCCACACTGGTTTAAAATGGTAACATCTACTTAACCATTTTTTGTAGGTTAGTATTTTAAGAACACGTATTGATAGAACAAATACTAGATGCAACAAAGTCCCATCAGCCATTTCACTTTGCAGATTTGGTGTGCACTGTGGTTGTCTTTGTGAGATCTTGGACAGCTTTTCAGCTAAAATAACTGTAAACATTTAGCACTGTAAGATACAAACAAACAAACCTGGTCCATTTTAATATGTATATCAGTATAATACCATATGTTATTATAAATACTTAGAGAATCACAAAGTCAAAGAAAAATCTAAAAGAGAGTTTTGTAAATTTTAATTGTTTTTCCACACAAAAAAACCTGACAAGTAATGTGTGTCATCAACCGTGTAGCCCAAGGCCACAGGCAATACTTGCACTACAGTGGCTAGACGTTAAGGGTATTTTCTCATCACTCACACCTCAACATATTCTTCTGCAGTGAAACAAAATTTGGAAACATCAAGAAAAACTACGATGAGATCATTGAGGAAAGGCTGATAAGACGTCGACCTATTAACATATGGGTGGAAGCTCATGAAGGAAACCTCAGCTGCACGTCACCCAGGAGGTCTGTGGTACTCATCCACATAGGTAATGAATACTTCTCTAATTGACCAACAATATGGCAGATTAAAATACAATGTTGTCCTTTTTGAAGCAATGATTTACTGAGAGCACAGCGATCAAAGTTTCAAAATTAAGTTGAAAAAATCATTACAGGTACAATTAAAGGTTTTTGCATTCCCTCCACAGTTAAATTTGAAGCACCAAAAAATATTTCAGTGTCCCGGTTAATAAACAACCTCACATTAGTCTGGGATGCTGAGGACAAACATGCGTTAGCCGAGGTCTGGTTTCGCCGAGATGGACACTCATCATGGGAAAAAGTAAGGCACATTAGTGTTTTAGTACCAAATCTTTTGCATCTGAAGAAAATGAACACTTTTGCAACCTTAAATAACCATTTAAACTTTGTCTGCATTACCCTGACAGAAATTAGCAAACACCACCTTGTGTAAGTATTCATATGCTTATGTCCTTGTAAAGTCTTTGAAATTAACTATTCTAAAATCAACTCTTTCATGTTTCATGTGTTTCTTTTGGATTTACTTCTGAACCACGCTACCAGTTGACTATTAGTTTAACTTATCTGTTTCCCCTTTCCATAGTGACTGCACAAAGCTCTCAAGTCCAGAAGTCCCCAAAAAAAGAGCCTGATAAATGTATGTATAACAGGTGGCTAACATTTCCAAAAACACATAATAAGTAAATAAGGACCAGTTTTCTCATCGTCTCTCGTCTGTAATGTTATGAAGAATATGGACTAGACCTGCACTATTTGAATGAAGAAGAATGAAGAATGGTTTCCTCACAATTTGAACTTGTTGAAGAAGAGGAAAGATAATCTACCACAATTTCAATCTCTTGTGAACAAAATGTGTGTTTTCCTTTCCATCTGTACAGACCAGGTCATTGTTGAGAATCTGTTGAACCATTCAGCTTACCACGTTCAGATCAGACATCGGTCCGCTCAAGCTAAACAGCCACTGTGGAGCAAATGGTCTAAAGTTGTGACTGTACCTGCAGGTGATGTCATGTTATCTATTTTAATGAATGCATGGGTCATAAAGGTTTGAGGGTTTATTGGAAACAACTTCGTCTTTGAAATAATTTCCGCCTCATGAAACTGCTGGAGACGTAAAGTCCTTTTATTTTATGAATCACAAAGTAACACAACATCAGAGAGGAGCATCATATCCCCACTTAGTCATATCTGAGACTCTAGAGATTATCCCACCTCCTCCCCTATCTTAACTGTGGGTTCAGGTATGACTATGTTCCTGAAATGGTGATGTGCATACTTGATAACATAAATCCACACTCAAATATAGAAATCCATCATTCCCATCTGAAGACCAGATATTAATTTTGACTGCTTTGATTTTGATTCCTCAAAATCTATACAGGTGACTCAGTACTGTTTTCACAGATTGTAAATTCTCCACTGATGTGAATTTAGTGAAGCCTTTATAATTGTGAAAGTGAGACAAATTCATTGCACAGTTTGTATAAAGATCAAATAGCCGGCTTACTAATATTTTGTTTTTTACTGCAGAGCTGGAACATGAACCTGAAGTTACCATCACAACAGAGGCTGTAAATGGCACTCGAGAGGTGACACTAACTTGGAAGGTAAACCAATGAAGGACAGACATTCACTCGTCCCAGCATTTCAACACATGTGCAGGATAATTTGTCGTAAACAGGGGAGTGAAAAATTGTGAGAAAATCAAGTGTCAGGAAATGAACGATGATTTTTAAAGTCCCCCTCCCGCGACCCTTTTTGGTCATTTTAAAACGAGCAGCTCATTAGCAATGCGCCTCTGGAGGGTGGGCGGAGACTGCGCTGCTCTGCACCCTCCCAGCCACTCCCTCCCACCCTCGGCTTGACACCGAGCTGTCAAGCCTTTCACCTCTGAGCCAGATGCAGAGCGGGGCGGGAGCTTGCAGCACTAGTGCCCTCCCCTGGAGTTGTGACAAGTCAACTCCAGTCTCCCTGAAACTGCCAGTTTGTGTCTGCCATTGGTTCAGAGCAATTTGAAGGCAGAAAAACTCAGAAATGCAATTTCGCACTTCCTTTTCTGCTGATAAGTCCTCTAACACAAGAAAAATGCCACAGGAACATGTGAAAAGCACGAAAAACACGATTTTCATGGGAGGGGGTCTTTAAAGCAGAAGTAAGCGATCTGGTCGTTTTGGCTAACTTCTTGTCAGCCGATGGAGTTAGCAGCCCCCGCCCTCGTCCCTACGTCACCACATTCACGCGCATCCCTTGGCTGCACACACAGCTCTTTATGCCGTTCTCTCTCCTCATTGGATAAAGGTTGTAGGATACAAAGCAAGTTTTCTCCTCGGCTTACAGCAGAGCAGAGTGACTGACAGACTCGTGTTTCGGACCAAACACTCTATGTAAGTGATTGCTGTCGGAAGATATAACTATTTAAGACTTATATTAACACAAACATTCCGCTTACTTCTGCTTTAAATGTCAAATGAAACTTCTGCAAAGTATTTTTTGTGGGGGACCCTACTCAAAAACCTCAAGGCCACCATCAGGAACCAGGTAGAAACTGACTGAAACCAGTCAAAGTCCTTTTATACCCAACCTATCCACAAGTTTCCGAACGTGATCTATGGTCAAAACCGGAAGCCATTTTGCCGGTTTTGGTGGAATTGTATGTTACGTTTCCATGGTTTTCAGTCGTTGTCATAGTTGCAGTAAACACATGGATCTATTAATGCTGGCTTTTAACACGGATGTCAATTTATGTGATATCCATTGTTAAAAGCTGGTGAGATGATCCATGCGTTTTACAGATTTTCATTGAAAAAACAAAAAAATCCATGCATTTACCGCGACTACCGAAACCATGGAAACATAAACATGAAATTCCACCAAAAGAGCAAAACCGGCTTACGTTTTTTGACGTTCGGAAAAAGGTGTATAGGGGATTGAGTGAGGGACGAGTCTTCCCTGCGCTACGTTCAAGAGGCGCACTACTGAGGAACACCGCACTACACAAGTTGTGATTTTGAGGATCAGTAGCAGGCTACACGTAATTTGTAACCTGGTGCCCTAACCCATTTGACTGATTTACCTACTGCCCCCCCTCACCAGGTCAGCCACTGCCTTATTTACTTGGTATCCTCTCCTGTTTGTCCGAACTGAGGTTTGTCTTGTCTGCTCTTCAGGTAAGGCCACATGCAGCCACAGTCGGAGGGGTGACCTACTGGTTGAATGACACACAGTCTTCTCTTGGATGTCCTTGTAAGACAAAGACAAGACATCACAACGACACAAACACTGTTATTTATGTGTCATACTCTGCTGTCAACATCACGGTTATTGCCAGGAACTTAGTTGGGTATTCTCCTCCGGCACTCATTCAAGTGCCGGCTGAATCTACTGCAGGATTAAAATGTAGGTGAATGTATTTGAGCTGTTTCACATATCATGTGTATTTATCATTACACAGTCCTTTAAGACTGTTCTTTGTTTGTCTCCTGTCAGCTTGTGGCCACATGACACTGGATGTAAAAATAATTAAGAAAACTTGCAAGCAGTGGTATGAGCTTCAAGATCAAGATTCAAGGCCAGCAAATGTGATAACTTTAGCAACTAGGAAAAAACAAGAAAGGAAGAAAGTAAAAAACAGTAAGTTGTATCAGTCTTGTAAACACACAACCTCTCTGCTCTACAGAGGCAAAAGAAGATGCAAAGGACAGTTTTAAATTTCTCTAATATGAATTTGTACAATAAATACGTTTCACAAACTCTCTGTGTCTGTTACAGAACTTCAAGACCATGTTCGCTACCTTTACTTTGAACACGAGTGTGACACTGGGAAACCACGCACCGTCAAAAGGTGCCTCTTCTACAAAAAAGAGGGTGGTAAGTGTCTTTACAGTAGATTTCTCTGTGCACACAGAGATGCACGGGCTCAGCATATTTGTCATCTTGATGTGGGCCTCATATCCTCAAGTATACACTGCTATAGGGTTAGACTGTGTGCCATGGTCTGGTTGTATGTCCATGTGGCCATTATACTATGAGCACCAAATGAGCAAGAGCTGTAAAAACAAACATGGCCACTGACTTAAAAGAGAGGCTATGTGAGTAAGTCTGCTGCTGCCCTACATAAAACGGCTACACTTCCATAGTGCCACTGTCTTGCACTATACACGTCTGCATTAGCTGCCAATTCATAGGGCTGTAACAAGTTCTCCAAATTAAACAAGAATAAACTGCATATAGGCTACCTTATACAGTAATTATACCTGCTGGAGAACTTTGGTTGTCACATATTAATTATGTCAAGTAAAACAAAAATGAAAGATTAAAACTGATTCTAAAACTAATCAACAAGTCCAACATTTTGGTTTACCTGCACTAATAACTGCTATTAGCTTCAACTGTACTTGCTAATTAACATGCTGACATACAAACTAAGAGAGTGACATAAACGCAAGACTGCAGACTCACCGTGTCTCTCTTCGGATACTTCCATTAGTAGGCTACACTTCCATATAGTATACTATGTAAACTATGTAGCCTACTTACTTCCGTAGTGTACAAAGTTCAACAGCATAGTGTTGTCCCAAATTGAATAAGGTCGTTGTGCACTTAACCAAAAATGAGGATTGCAACATTTGCCCATTGAATCGGGTTACTGCCAGGTATCACCAGCTGATGTTTGTTGTATGCGAGTTAAATTGTCTACACTACTGTAGCCTACAAGACTTTAGCATTAGAGGCTTAACAAGTTGTAAATATTTGCAAAATGTGACAGAGCTCAGTGGGTAAACTTGTGATAGTCAGCCACGGACATCACACCGTATTGGCAGTAATTTAGTTCAGACAGCTAAATTGACCCAATAATGGCTTCTGTCCGACACATTTGTTCAGTATGGTTTAGTAGTCTCTCCCCTTCTGCTACGTACAGTAGCCAAGATGGCGATCATTGCGGGTGAGCAGTGTCCAGCGTTCAGCACTCAACTTTTTGACCGTTACCTGTTTTTTGAGCGCACCATCCGGGCACTAACAGCACTGCATTTTGCCATACTTGTCAGCGTGAACGCACTTACACACTCAAAATAGTAAGTATGGAAGTCTTGCATGCACCAACCCCACTGTTCCCAATAGGCCCTAGAGATTGAAAAATCTATATTCAGCATTGGAAAATGATTATTTTGTCACTGGGTAAAAACTGACAAAAACTCTGCATGTTGTGGCAAGAAATAAATATAGCACTGTCATATTTTGCCAGATGAGTGCTGGGGTGTAGAAACTAGTGCACCACAATCATGCAAAAGAGCAAGGTTTGCCTGCACGCACTGTAACGGTGTGTGTGCAGCAGGAGGGGAAAATTTGCTCTTAACCTTTTTTTTCTTCTTCTTTTGCCTTCCTTCATCAGCACCACTCAAAGAACCGCCCGGGTTCACTGCCTCAAGTGACGCACAGAATTCTGCCATCCTGTCCTGGAAAGCAGTTGCCACTGAGCACCGGCGAGGTTTCCTTACGCACTACAGCCTGTGCAGTGTGAAAATCAGCTCACAAGACGGGCTGGAAGGTGTGAAAGCCACATTATATTTTATTCTTTTTGATCTGAAACAGTTTGCAAAGCTAGAGGAACATATTTCCTCATATAGCCTACTTGTTAACCTGTTTAATGTGCAATATTGCAACATGTTTTGATACCTCCTTTGAAAGCTATATGCTTATCTTGTGGATGACAAACATGTTTCATGTCTGTACCAATTTCAGAAAGTGAAACCTGATAATAACATAGCTAAATGAATCTTACTGTGACAACGCCTCATTTCACCAGAGTGCCAGAATATATCAGCCTCACTCATCAGCTACCGGCTAGAAAACTTGGCACCACGGACAAAATACAACATCAGCCTGGCTGCAGTGACACGGGCGGGAGAAGGACCTAAAGCCATATCAACTATCAACACCTTCCCAGAGAAGCAAATGAATGGTATCTGACTCATGAAATCAGCTCTAAATTTCAATAAGTTAAATAGTGGTGGAGATTTCCCATGTGTTGGTGCAAACTGCTTACTCCGTATCTCAATTTTTCTGCCCAAAATTAGTGTGGTTGAGTTTGGGCCTGCTGACTGGGTTCTTTTTATGCACAACAATGTGCACTGTTGTCTTGAAGAGGTGGGTATTTGTCTCATTTTTAAAAATGTTATAGATATTGTTGCACATGTGGTTAAAATGTCTTTGCTTAAAATCATTTATAATTTATATTTATAAACATTTATAATGGTACTAAATTCCTTACATTTCCAAGATGTTTCTGTTGAAATGCTAAAGCAACAGAAGCACAAACAGAGCAAAGTGACATGATATAGCTATCTAAAATAGCATTAACATGAGCTTAGCAACCATAAGCTAGACCAGGTAAGAAGCTATAAAAACACTCACAACACAATCTGTACAATTTTGTTAATCATTCTTTCGTTAGTCTTCTTACTTTTTTACTTATGGGTCATTTGATTTTCTTTTTTAAATTTATATTACCACCTTATATGTTGCTCTTATTTAGCAGCTGTTCAGTTTTACCATACAGGGCAATTTTAAGGAGTTTGGGTTATCTACCATTGTTTTATCTGCAATAATTGAAATAAGCTATACATCCTATGTGGATCTTTTTGTGACATTTCCTGCTTTGTTTTAACATATAGAATCAAAAACAAGATCTTTCCTCCTGTGCCGAAACCTGTTATTCCAGAGTTCACCCTCTTTCTGCCGGAGAATCAGGTAAATCTCACGCACAGAACTGCTCTTTACCTGAAACCTTTACCTTTGGACCATTTTATCATTCACTCTTATTTCACTGGAAAGTATAACTCACTTCCTCAGACATAATAAACAGAGAGTTCAGTAAATCAGTGCAATCTAATTATATATTCTTTAAGGAAGTGTGAACTGCTTTTGTGGTTAAAAAATAAGCTCATCTCATTGAAAACCTATGCAATACTTTACATAACTCTAAAACCTGATGACCAACAGGACAAAGGGTCTTTATCAGTTTCTTGATAGCAAGACAAATGAATTACCTTACCTTTTGTGACTGAACTATAAAAGTAAAACCCACTGCACACAATACAATCTTACACAGCCAGAAGCTTGTGCTCACCTGATTCGTTTTTATACTTATATTTAGCAAAGTGAGTGTTGAGACATTAGAGTAATGTAAATCTTCCCCCATATTTCATGGCAGGGGAGCAGAGCACCTAACCTACTCTTATTATTTCTATTATATAGACATAATAGCAGTGCAGCTTTTTTTTCTGTTTTGAATACTGCCTCTTGAATCTAACTGTCATGTGTTAATGTGACCCACAAAAGGAGGCGATGCTGAAGGAGAAAGAGGAGGTGAATGATCTGACGCTTCTCCAGCCGCCTTCCCCAAAGGGGAAATCTGTCCTTGAGGACGTCGGGGAGCTCACCGTCCTCCAAAGAGAGTCGGATGACGAGAGTGACGAGGATGTGGAGAGTGAGATGACTACTTTGAGGATGTCAGGTGGAACTAGTGATGACAGTCCTGGGTCTACGGAGCAGGCACTGAGGAGCTCCAGAGAAGGAGAAATAACAGATCTCGAACAGGTGGACAATGAGATCGCTATGCTGACATACAGGAACGGTTTGGTCTTTGATGTGAAGACAGATTCAACTTGAAATAGATGGAAAGTCCAATTTTTACTGCCTCATAGCACAAACATGCACATATAGGTTAACAAATGTGTTGATTTACTAAACACTCGGTTAATACTTTTCTTGATTTAAGAGTTTTATATTTTTGCAGAAAACTTTGTCAGTGACAGTCAATTGTGTTGTACTTTCTTTTCTTTTTTGATGTCTTTAGGTTTTTCCTGTACATAAAACAGGTCATGACAGATTTTCCTCTTGCTCCAACACAATGTTGACATTTGTAGTTCAACAAACAACTACCGGATGGATGGCCATAAAGTTTGGTACACACATTACTGTTTAGCAAAACATTTATGTCCATTAAAACTTTGATTTATATCACAATACAAGCAAAATGAATACTGAACTTTTGTGCTTATATGTATCCTAAAATGATATACTAAATGTAATAGGAAACCAATTAAGAGCCATTCATTTCTCATTAAATGACTGCAAGTGTAAGGATCCACTACTCCTCAACTTTTAACACCACAACAGTCATGTAACCTGATATCTAATATTATACATTGTAAACAAACTGTACATTTTTATTTTTTTTTTTACATTTGTCATTGTCTGAAAACACAGCAAAGTGCAAATAAAACAGAGCAGCGTTACTGTAAAGACTGTCGCTCATTAATGGTCAGTGTAAAATGAAAACTGAGACTGCAGAGGCGAAGAAGTAGTGGATGTGGTGGCAGAGCTGTAAAGGTGTGAGCATACGAAGAGAGGTGAACATGTGACAGGAAGTGGTCACAACAACAGGAAAAAAAAACCCAATGGCCTTTTAGAGAAACTGCTCATGCAAGGTGAAAAACAAGATTAGTCATAGCAAAAGAGACCTCAGTGGTGACCTTGTTTAAATGAGAACATGTCATTGTGGTTTATTTGTCTTTTTGTACCACACTGCATTTTAGTTTTTCAGTAAAAAGTCCAAAAAGCTATTCTTCCTCGTTCCTGTATTGTCTGGTTGTAGTGCATTCAGCAACAATGCGTGAGCTTAGAATTATAGGGTTCTATCTCCGTTTTGGGTAGTTCCGAGATATTGAGCATCAAAGTTCCAACTCGGCTTTTGTTTTGGTTGATAGAACCTTTTTATTTTATGAATAACTAATTAAAAAATGTTGAAAATTTAAAAATAGCACCACACAGGCATTAACAGACCACTAATGGATGATATTATGCAAAAAACTCAATTTTGAAAAAAATGGAGATAGAACCTTATAATTCTAAGCTCACGATTTTTATGCTGCTCAGCTTCGACACATTTTATTTGTCACCACCATGGATCACCACACCAGAGCCAGTCTATTGACTGAGATCAGCATGTTAGCATGTGACGTGGTCAAAATACTATGAAAGGGTACCACAGTGTACTGAGTGTCACCCACAGTGTACTGAGTGTCACCCACCCTGGACAGGTCACCAGTCTGTCACATGGCCAAAAATTGGACAGTTGCACAGTGGAAACATGTAGTCTGGTCTGATGTAATTTCTCAGAGATGGATGGTCCCTGACAACTACTCTGTTATGTTAAATCGTTGGCACCAAAAATAAAAATAGGTGAAAACTGTCATTTTTGCAGTTGTCTGCAGTCTGCAGCTGTACTGGGGAAAGTTCAAAAATACTTGCTGTCTAAACCACTAATTGCAGTGAAACTGTCTTATTAATTACTGTAACGTTAGTGAGGTTAAAGTTAGGCTACAGTTCTGAAACGATGTAGAAGCAAGAAGTATAAAAAGACAGAAAGATAAGAGATAAACCTACAGCACTTTTCCGGTCAAATGACACAAAAAGGTGCTTTACTGAAGAAAAGAGTCAAGCAGTTCCGTGGTCCACAAAACGGACACACAAATAAAAGGAGTGTGTTTATAGGACACGATCACAGGAAATAAAAGATGAAAGATCATTAAGCTATACTATAGCCTACTGTAAATGTTACTTTACACAACTAGCTTTTATAGTTTTATTTAAAGGGATATTCCGGCGTAAGTTTAACCCATGGTCCAACTCACCATAACACCGAGTTAGATGAAGAGATCTGCTAACCGCTAGCTTCTCTAGTTGTAGCAACTTTAGCAAAGACCGTCACCGCACCATAACAAACAGCGCAGTATTTTGGCAACCAATCAAAAAGCCACTCATACCTACCCACAAATAATGCTCAGAACAGCACCAAACGTCATCAACAGTACAAACAGGGTCCCAGCACATAATACGAGCCATCAAACATCTGTTAGCTTAGCTGGTTTCTATTGAAAAGAGACGAAAACAACTCACCCACTCTCCTCCAAATACGCTATGCAGCAACTTTCCGCGTCCAGAATAGCGCCCGGGCATTGACAACACACGTCCGAGTCCGACTGGCAGCACAAACATCTGGTTTCAGCGGCCATGGACAGGCAGTGACCACACTCACCACTTGATTCCCCCATAGACTCCACCGCAGCTCTCTCCCTCTTTCACTTTTCTCCTCCATTTCCTTCAGCTTGTCTTCAGTAAACTCGGTCTCAAACTGTTTTTCTCAAACTCCATAAACTCAGCCGTGTTGTCCCTTGTGTGATATCTGCTTCACTATTTGGTACAGGCAGTCTCTTCCGGCAACAAACATAGTCCTGACCTCGCGTGTGACGTCGCGTCTAATCTCACGCTTGTTAACGTGATTCTCTCCCGCAAATATCTAAAGTTAGAAATACCAAATTCCGTTCATGTCCCTGTGAACACTTGATAATAACTTTTATAAACTGATAGGCAAGATAAATAGGAACTTTGACTGCATTATATGGAGTGATAATACACACACATTCATCCTTGAGCTGCTAGAAGGACTTTGGTTAGACCGTCAACATTAGCCTGCCTCTTTCAGCTTGTTAAATTTGTGATAGTATTTTGATTTTGCACTGCAGGTTTGCTTTTTTTTTTCTCTCTTACATTTTATAAATAAATCGATCATTTAAAAAAAAAATCAATCATTGAGGCCTGGCTGCATGCTTTTTTTCCCTCTCATTTCAAAGCTTTATTTCAAATTCACAATGTCATACATTCCAATTTGAACTCATTTGAGGAAAAAAAACATTTGCTTGCATTTAAAACAGTACAAGCTTACACAACATATCAAACAGTTAATACAAAATAAAATAAAATAATAATTACAGGGGTTGACATTTCAACATAGTGCATTAAGCGTGTTTAAGAGTATAGGACTGTAAACTTAAAGAGCAAGAGACTCTGACATTGTTTCATACAACTCATTTATGGACTGGTTTTCCTCCGATAACACCTTTAGGGATGTTATATAGTTTTTAATTTAATTCTTAAAACAGTTTATGTTGGGCTTGCTTACCTGGCTGCATGCTTGGACCATACAGTTGGTGGTTTGGACCCATTATCCTACAATGTGACAATGGCGCCTCCCAGTGGCCAGACGCTGCCAGTGCAGGAGGAGGACGGGCAGCAAACAGCCGGTGGAGAGAGAGAGAGAGAGGTCATCACCGTCTCCACTACAGGACCGCGGCACCGCAGACACGGACCGCCCGCTGTCGGTGCCTGAACAACAGGCTGTCTGCGCTGCTCTGGCCCCGCACCATGCTGCACAGCACCACCACCACCACCGCGCCGCTGGCCTCCTGGTAACAGTCCTTAAAAATGCCCCATGCCAGTTGTTGCCCTGTGCGAGAAGATGGCGGAGTCGGATGGAGGGGATTTTGCTTCGAAACATCCGCAGAACAGGTGAGTGGAGCCGGGGGAGGGGAGGGGAGGGGAGGGGGGTGAGGGTGTGGTGGTGTGTCCGGGGCACTGGGGGGGAGCGGTTCCTTGGTGCTGCTGCCTTGCTCGAAGAGTTAACCCACGGGCTTTGGGACCGCAGCGCAGTCCGTCACCGCTGCAGGATGTCGGCGTCGCAGCTATAGAACCAGGAAACGCCGAGGAGCTTATCCTGGCCTCCAGGCGTCCACACACACAGCCTGTGTTTAGTTTTTTATTTAACTTATTTATTTATGTATTTATCTATTATTTATCGATGGCCAGCTATGGAAATGGAGTAAAGGTGTAACAGTTGTCAGTTTAGAGGAGGTGACACACCTAAGCCCAGTCCACAGTTGGTCTGAAACTAAACTGTGGTGCCATTTGCTCCAAGTAGTTTTTAGGATAACTCAATCATTGGCTGTCAGCTTCCTTCCTCTCCTGTTGGTTTAGATGTACTGGTATGTATGTTTATGTTCTACATGAGTGCATCTAATTAGACCTGCGTTTATTAGGGTGCATGAGTTTCATATGTATTTGTGGTAAATATAGGCTATTCTGTGCAGCCACAAACAAAAAGATGCATGTTATGTTATTGTAATATTATAAACATGAATATTATCATATCATGGCTAAAGCAGTACTTAAATGCAACCACTGCCTTATTAATCAGTTAGACCAAAGATAAAATATTCTGTTATTATTGGTGATTATAAAACGGAAAGGTGAAATCCGGCGATCTGATTGGTTGTTAACCGTGGTATATTGAGCATATACCACGGCTACTATTCTAAAACCTTATCACAGCGTAAGCTATCACTCCGCGTCAGGCACGTATGACTGGTATGAATGGAAGTTGTTGTCATGTATCCATGACAACGGACTGTTGCAGTCCGTAGTAAAAGACAGCTGGTGTTTTTACGATGTTAAAAAACGGACTAAAGTAGTTGACTTCACATGTTTAAGGTGAACTTTCACCTCCGGGGAGGGTTAACAACGGTAGAGGGGATTGATCAGTGACATTAACCTGAAAAAAAGCGGAGGAAAAGACGAGATGCAGAGCTAATTTGGAGCTAACGTCTGGAGAGGTGGGACTAGTTTTTTCACAGTGAGGCTATTTTATTGGATAATATGTATTTCTGGTTGAATAAAACTACATGAAATTGATTGCGTATCCCTCTTTTATATTGCCTTTATTCGTAACCGTTTTATAAAAGCAATATATCACTCCAGTCCGTGGTATATGCTCATTATACCACTCTAAGGGGGTTGTCGTCCCTCCGCTTCGCGTCGGGCCGAACAACGCCCCTTAGCCGTGGTATAATGAGCATATACCACGGCCTGTCGTGATATATTGCTTAAATATTTAAAACATATATTTAAAAAAAACCTGAAAACTATCATTGACAGTCTTTTAGAGCCCAAGGTGCTGTTTTTAATAGTCTCTCTTGTCAGATCAGAGGTCTACACCCATAAATATTCAGATGATAGTTCCATATGACAAAACCACCCAACACCATTCAAAGTTAAGATGCAGAAGAATCTGATATAATGTCTAGGGTCTGATCCACAGTGGATGTATAAGCAAGAAGTATTTTGAATATTTGAGATTATATTTCTTATTTGTCAGTAGAAATGCTGAGCATAAACATTTCTTTTTTACCAAGCCACTGTTTATCAGTAACTAACACCTGTGGTTTTCCCACCAAGTCAAAAATATCTGCAGTACTTGAGATATATTACAGAGTGCGATGGATGTGCTGGAGCTGGAAAAATAAACACACTTGGTGGATATTAGGCAACTCCATGCTCCTACTGTTTTTTTTTGTTGTTGTTGTTTTTTTAGGTGTTTCAGTCACTATTTCGTTCTTATAATGTTATCTGACAACAAAAGTCAAAAATATGTACGGTAAATGAAGAAAGCTGTATTGGAAACTTAGCTGCATTAAAATACTTTGGGCTCAGGGAGGAGCAGTGAAGCAAATGCTCTATCAGTATAAAGTATGTCAAGGTAAAAAGGCTCCAAAAGTAAGTTAGTAGCTAATAGTTGTTGGGTGCAGACAGATGATTAGATCCTCAGCTTGTTTCTGCAGTAAAGGTGACAAAAGACACTTTTGATTTTATTCGCATGTTAGGAAATTATTTCCCTGTCCCACCAACAACATATTACTGAAATCGTTATTTTGGGCTAGTGTGGTAATGGGAAGACTGCTTCAGATTACTGCAGTCAAGTCTTTGGCACAGACTGGCACCATTATTGGTTGTTAAAATAATCAGATAAGTTGGGGTTTAGTTCCTTTTGTGTCTGAGGTTCAGCCCAGATTATGTCCCTTTGGACATTTTTTAGCTCTTCAAATACCAAACTACCGTTTATTTTTATAGTCATTTTTCCATTTTACCATATCCATGGCTCCTGAAGTCACAGTAACTTGATACATACGATCAGGCCACAGTGTGTGTAAAGTCTGGGAATGGAAGAAAACTGATTGTTCAGCTGAATATAAATGTTGCATATTGTTTGATCCATGTTAACACAGGCTTAAATGTTTCATAGCTTCAGTCTTCAGCCCATTCATTAAATATTTCATGACCTAATTTCTGCCTAGTGTTAAACGTTGATTTCAAACAATGGGATCAGTCCCTGTGTGGTGGGTAGACCAAGTGCATTTTGGTCGTTTGTAATCTACCTGCTATGTAATTGGATGCCATTGTATGCCTCATTTAACAAAGTGAATCAATAAAGGACATATGAACAAAAAGTGGAACTTTTTTGAGGATGTTGAGGAAATGTTTTAACTTATAAGTGATGCCAGCAAGATAATTACTATTAATCCAGAAGTACTGAAGAAAAAGTTTGTAGTTATTTAAAGAAGTACAGGATCCCTTGTTTCACAGCTTGTGACGAGGCTTTTCCTTCTCTTCCAGTATGGCTAACAAGAATAGCACCTTGCGCTGCACTTTCTCGGCCCCGAGCCACAGCACCACTCTCCTTCAGGGCTTGTCAGTCTTGCGGGATCAAGGCCAACTCCTTGACGTCGTGCTAGCCATCAATGAGGAGCGCTTCCAGGTCCACAGAGCTGTGCTGGCTGCTTGTAGTGATTACTTCAGGTTAGTGAAATCATAAGACTCTTCACTGGCCATTTGCATTTTAAATTGGAAGCACTTAACTGATGCTCTTACCCAGAGCAATTTACACTGAGAGCACGCTGCAGTTCCCAGATTCATCATATTCAAAGCTATTTAGTCGGGAGGAGAAGGTTGGGGTGGGAGGAACAAAATGCAAAATTATGCTTTTGTGTTTGTTTTCTCTCATTTTACTAATTACGAGTCAAAATTTATATTCCAAACATTAAGTTTTAAAATTGTTGTGATGTGTGATTGTGATTGATGATGTTGTTTTGCTTTTCTTTTCTTTGTTTCTTTAAAGGAGACATATTATGCCCCCTTTCCACAAATCAAAATTGTTCCCAGACATATCTGTGACATGCTTTGGTCAAAATACCCCAAGGATCAAACAAACCATGTGGATTTCAACCTAGGGAGCCTGCACATTACAGATTTTTTTTGTCAATTCTCACATTTTGGGGGCTGGAAGGCAAGACAAACATCCAAATATATGTTAAAGAGCCTCCAAAAAGTGATATTTCCATCATATGTCCCCTTTAAATAGCAGTTTTCAGTTCATCAGCTATGGACACCTTTAACAAAACAATAATCCTTACGTACGTAGTAATGGAAATTAGTGCCATGCGTGTAGATGAGATGGAAATGACCAAAATGTCATGTGTTTTAATCGACTCATTTGTGTGTTTCAGGGCAATGTTTACCGGAGGCATGAGGGAATCAAACCAAGACACCATTGAGCTGAAGGGTTTGTCGGCCCGTGGGCTGAAACATATCATTGACTTTGCCTACAGTGCAGAAGTCACGTTAGATCTGGACTGTATTCAGGACGTCCTCGGAGCGGCCGTGTTTCTCCAGATGGTCCCGGTCGTGGAGCTCTGTGAGGAATTCCTCAAGTCGGCGATGAGCGTGGAGACCTGCCTGCACATCGGCCAGATGGCCACCACCTTCAGCCTGTCTTCCCTCAAGGAGTCGGTGGACACCTTCACCTTCCGTCACTTCCTCCAGATTGCCGAGGAGGAGGACTTCCTGCACATTCCCATGGAGCGCCTCGTCTTCTTCCTGCAGAGCAACAAGCTGAAGAACTGCAGCGAGATCGACCTCTTCCACGCCGCCATCCGGTGGCTCCAGTACGACGAAGCTCGCCGGGCTCAAGCCAGCGGCGTCCTCTGCCACGTCCGCTTCCCGCTCATGCGCTCCTCGGAGCTGGTGGACAGCGTTCAGACGGTGGACATCATGGTGGAGGACGTGCGCTGCCGTCAGTATCTCCTCGAGGCCTTCAATTACCAGATCCTCCCCTTCCGGCAGCACGAGATGCGGTCGTCGCGGACGCTCATCCGCTCCGACATCATGTCGCTCATCACCTTCGGCGGCACGCCCTACACCGACAACGACCGCACGGTCAGCACCAAGGTGTACTACCTCGCCGACATAGGCTCCCGCCAGTTCAAGGAGCTGACGGAGATGGAGGCGGGCTGCAGCCACGCTTGCGTCGCCGTGCTCGATAACTTCGTGTACGTCGTCGGCGGGCAGCACCTGCAGTACCGCAGCGGGGAGGGCGCGGTGGACAGCTGCTTCCGCTACGACCCGCACCTCAGCCAATGGCTACGCATCCAGGCCATGCAGGAGGCCCGGATCCAGTTCCAGCTCAACGTGCTGCACGGACAGCTGTACGCCACCGGGGGGCGCAACCGATCCGGCAGCCTGTCATCCGTGGAGTGTTACTGCCCCAAGAAGAACGAGTGGACTTTTGTGGAGCCGCTAAAACGCAGGATCTGGGGTCACGCGGGGACTTCCTGCGGAGACAAGCTTTACATCTCGGGGGGTTACGGCGTCTCGCTGGATGACAAAAAAACTCTGCACTGTTACGACCCAGCTTCGGACCAGTGGGACTTCAGAGCGCCCATGAATGAACCCAGAGTGTTGCACGCCATGATCGGCTGCAGGGACCGGGTCTACGCGCTGGGCGGTCGCATGGACCACGTGGACCGATGTTTTGACGTGCTGGCGGTGGAGTACTACGTCCCAGAGAACGACCAGTGGACCACGGTCAGTCCCATGAGAGCGGGGCAGTCCGAGGCCGGCTGCTGTCTGCTGGACAGGAAGATCTACATCGTCGGAGGCTACAACTGGCACCTGAACAACGTCACAAGCATCGTGCAGGTGTACAACACAGAGACGGACGAGTGGGAGAGGGATCTGCACTTCCCAGAATCCTTTGCCGGCATCGCCTGCACGCCCATTATACTTCCACAAAACACCACACAACGCTAACTGCCTGACCTGCAAACTGTGAAGATTTTATTCCGTGTGCTCTTTCTGCTGACCATTGACCCGAAAAAAACCACTAAGCAGCATTGAACTGAATGATGTATTACTATTTTTTCGACCCTCGCTTTGCGTGAGACGTGTCTAATCAAGAGGCAAAAGGCTTCATTAAAATGAAAAGAAGAGAGAGGAGTTATCATATGAAAACGCTCCAAGGGATTTTTATGTTGGGACATTTTTATAATGAGAAACAAACTTTTGAATTATAGGATTTGACAGTTTGTCAGAATCCTCCAACACATTTTGATAAGCCTTTAGCAAGATGATGTTGAGTGTATTCAACAAACAACAAATTGACTGATATATTATAGCAGGTCTGATTTTCAGCCGTCATATGATAAACAATATAATCAGTCTTTTTTATATTTGGTATTATACACTTGTCTATTTGGAAAAAAAAAAAAAACTAGAATCACTGGGATGTAGGTTCTCTTCCACAACAGCATTAGCAACATTTTTAATACTTAATTACAAACTATTATTAATTTATTCTGTAAAAGTGTTATAGTTTTACCAGTTAAGGGCTTCAGTTTCTGATGGCACAACTAGGCTCTTTGATTTCATCCTGTCATTTTATTGAAACAGGTGTGATTTGGAAATCTCATCTTTGCCTGAACGTCTTGAGTTCAAATTTGCTGTGCAAAGGTATTAAGCGACTCAACCTTTATAATGTTTGACTTTTTGATTGTATAGTTGCTGTTCTTTTTAATTCAACCAACCAAGATGACTCATCTTACTCTTTTTACAAGTCTCGTGAAATTTACTAATCAGCAAACCACATATCAATGCACAGAATCGATTGCACAAATAAACACAAGCATTGTATGTGTCTTAACTTTGAATCGGTTTTTCCACAGTGTTAATGTTGTTTCTTCCCCTCGGTCAACTTGACAAACCAGTGTGGACCTCTAAATGCAGCAACATAAATCATTGATGTTTGTGTGCATTGGATTGTCAGTGTGTGCTGCTTTTTTAAATTGTTATACAAGTGCTATATGTTACTTTCACCACATGCTTTTGCCCCATAACACAGTAACATTTAATGTTGCAGGGGATAAGAGTCTTTTAAATGATTTAACTCCTGAGCTTCTGCTCAAACCCCAAAAACGTGAAACTTACATCGAAAATGTGCTTAAAGTATTTGTCATGGCTGATAATGGTTTTGTGTTTTTATCTGACTGCATTGTTGCACATTTGAAAGCAGTGTTTATCAGACACCCGATTCTGCTGCTGAAGTTAACTGTACTTAATGTGTGTGTATAATGGAGAAACAAGCTTAACGTTCTTAATATTTCCTGTTAAACCATCTGTATGATGGCGAGGAGTGTCCATTTAAAACTGTCTCCTGTTTGCCTTAGTGTCTGTTTGTCTTGCTCTACCTGTACCAGTAAAAAGCACATTATAACATTGAAGTGCAATATTAAGGAAAGCACTGTAGTCAGCGGGGAATGTAGACATTTGTGTAGCTTTATGTGCATCCTTTATTAAAGGTGTATCATATTTTTAAAAATATGCTCCGTGTGCCTTTTTGTGTCTCTAATGAAAATGCACACAGCAGAACTGAAACACTGCATCACATTATAAAGTTGGAGTTGCTGTGTCACACATTGCCGCATGTGGTAGAAAAAGTACTTTGCAGTTTTAACTGATAATAAGAAAAATATATACTTTTTTTCAAAATCTAAGAAAATGCTGTTTTGGTGTAGATTTACTTTGATGTTTAAGGTCATAGATCTTCTGCATTAACCACTGAGCTGAGAAATGTTCGATTTCAATCTACTGAGCAACATGAATAATATTTCTCACCCTTTCATCATTTCTGCTTGAATAAAGTAGCGTCATCCATAATAAGTTAGTACAACCAAGGTGTGATATTGATGGCTGCAGAAGATCCTTCCTCCAAGTGGCTATGAGAGTGTAAGAAAGGCACTAATTGAACACTGCTGAGGGATCATAATCACACATCTACATTATGAATGTTATTATGTGATTAGGATTTCAAGAAATTACCAGATAAAAGCAAGGTTAACATATTAGGCTGTAAATTGAATAATTTTATG
Source organism: Trachurus japonicus (assembly GCF_045865225.1). Classification (NCBI taxonomy): domain Eukaryota; kingdom Metazoa; phylum Chordata; class Actinopteri; order Carangiformes; family Carangidae; genus Trachurus; species Trachurus japonicus. Next base: position 21,573,301 of record NC_140910.1, read on the forward strand.
AATACATTATTGTTATTATTATTCATATCTATATATATTTTATTTTTCTATTGGAGACCAGCATTTCACAAGTACAAGATAACAAAGTTATTCCACAGCTGTTTTGTATGTGCATTATAACAGAGAACTAAAAAAAGAACATAATAATAAAAAAATATTATTATTATTGTATGCTTTGTTTACCTATAACACATTTTCAGTCACTAAAAATTCTCAAAATGTGGTTTCTGTCAATCGATTTTCTGATTAAACAACGAATCATTTCTGCTCCAGTGTGTTGCAAGAAGTGTTTTTTTGGCTCAGTCGGGAGGGAATCATAGGGAATGGGAGACTCAGCGGTGGTTTTACTGGCAACAGCTGCAGAGCTGTGGGGTAAAAAAGCAAAGCAAGGCGACACGGCAGACGCGCTGACCGTGCGCGATGACGACACCACAAGGCCCCGGCGTAGTGCGAAACGTAACATTCCATTGAGAAGAAGAGGGAAAGATGGCGTCCTCTAACAATCCTCGCAAATTTAGCGAAAAAATCGCTCTGCATAATCAGAAACAGGCGGAGGAGACCGCTGCGTTTGAAGAAGTGATGAAGGACTTGAACATCACCAGAGCCGCACGGGTAAGACGCGCACACAACCTCCGGCTGTTTACATTTTGTTTCATCGCTGTGTTTTTTTTATTTATTATTATTTTCTTTTATTATTATTATTATTATTATTTGCAGCGACCGAGCGCTGCGGAGGGGGAGAAAAATCTGACCATTGGAGGGGGGAAAGATGCTAAAGTCGCTAAAGTTAATGTTAACGTCCTCAATGTTATCTGCACCGGTGCAACACCACTGAATCACGTTTTCACCCAGCCTGCCGTAAAAGCACCGTGGCCTTGTTGAGGATATGTGCAGCAGCGTTAACCAGCTTTATGTAGCCTGAATGAGAATAATAATGTAACGTTACACCTGCGCTGCTACAGTCCGAGCAGCTGACATTTCATCAGCAAACACATCAGCTGCTGGCGTGTAAGTAAACCACTGTGTGATGAAGAACAGGCCAGCGGACTGAACAGCTGCAGCTGCAGCAGCGTCTCTACGAGGCAGCAACTGTGATGATAACCAGTGACTGTCCTCTTCAGGTTAAAGCATCTCTTACCAGCCTCAAACGTCAAACCATTACACCAGCTCGGCAGCGAAATGTTAACAATAAGCAAACACCAGACATGTGTCAAATAAAGTCAGCTCTAAAGGACCCACATGTTTGTTTTAGTCACTTTACATTCATGTTAAGTCGGTATAACTTTGGCAACTTTCTCTCCACATCTGTAAACAAATGAGTTAACAACCTCTGCTGCAACTAGCATCATTTTTTTTGTATTAAATGTGACAAAATATGGTCCCACAGCCAAACAGGATGTCTTGAAGTTATCTGGTTTTGTCTCACCAACAGGAGACCAAAAGATATTTGGTTTGCAATTATGTATGACAGATGTTGTCAAATAATTTTTTTATTTTTCTTGAAAAACACAAACAAATAAAAAAAATGTATTTAAATGAACAATTAGCCTATTTATTGTAGTCAAAAAGAAAACTGCTGATTATCTCAAGCAGTTGTTTAGTCTGCAACTGAAAGCATTGTTGATTTAGTCAATAGTCTCATTGATATAATATGAATTATATATATTAATTAAATTAATCAGTTACAAAATTTACAGCCTCCAAAATGTGACTATTTACTATTTCTGTCTGTTTTGTTTAATCATTAGTTGAACATGTAGTTTAAAGATGTCACCTCAGGTTCACACATTGTGATAAGAATTTTCACTCTTTTCTTTACGTGTTTAGACTTTACAATTGATTGGTTAATCAATAAGATCTACTCATTGATTGTTAATTATTATAATTTAGTGTCATTCCCAGTTTCCTTATTAGATACTGAGAATGCCCATGAACTAAAGTTGACTTATTGGATTATACTCCAAAAATCTTGATATTTTAAAAGCTGAAATATGGCAATTCTTAGATTTATTTCTTTGAATTTCGGAAATTAAATGATTGATGAATTACCAAAACTGAAGTCTATTATTAGTCAATCAATGAATCAACTACTCATTTCAGCTCAATGTACCACAAAAGAAAGATGTCCTGTCTTTGCCAGGAAATGTTTGGGCTAATTGTCGGCCCTTTTACTGGAAATGATGCCCACTTAGCACACGCTGCATCAGTGTAAACCTGAGCTGTACAGTCATTTACTGCATGGAGAAGAATTCAATTTACTTCTCAGATTTGTAGTCTCTGCCAGATTTCTTTGTGTTTCCATATAAACATCATCCATCCATCCATCCATCCATCTATCCCTCCATCCCTCCATCCCTTGCATTTGTTCAGTCATTATTGGTCATGGAGGCTTTCCATCACAGTGTATTTGTAACAACACTCATGACTTTTGTTGTGACTGATTTGTGTATTACCGTGTGGCTGTTGTACTAGCCAGATGTGTTACAAGGAAAGTGTGGTCTGTAATTGCACCAGCTGTCAGTCAGGTGTCACTCGCGTCAGCTGATGTGATTTTTATTTGCTATGAAAGATGTTGTCTGCCTCCTTGATTGTTCATGAAACAGCTGTCTCACCGTGTCTCATCTGTCCGTTAATGGACCCATTAATCCTTCATTTCACCACCGTGTGGACTGGCAGGTGTCATTCATTTTTTTTAAGCATCACTTTTTTTGTGAATCAGATCAATCATTCACTCATGCTTTCATGCAATTTTACTTTGCACAGTTGCAGTTACAGAAGACCCAGTATTTGCAACTAGGGCAGAATCGTGGACAGTACTATGGAGGCTCACTGCCCAATGTCAATCAGATTGGAAATGGCAACATTGACCTGCCTTTTCAGGTGAGCCCTTAGCCTCTCGGCTGGTGAATCAAAGGTTTGTTCTCGACCAGTGTACCTGCTGTTGGCGATAATATTGGACATACAAAGGCTGCAGTTATCCGTAGTATTGGTGAAAGATTGGCTCAACAGAGAATTCTCTATAAAGCAATTTTAATAAAGTGTGGCTTAGTGTATAGGTTGTGATGGTAGTTGATCAAAGCTGCAAGGTCTGACCAGGTTTTTTTTTTTAATATCTTGGTTCAGGAATGAAAGGAAGCCAGAAGTGTTACCACAAGGACTCCCAGTTGTAGCCTGCAGTGTCAATTTGATAACTAAATTTTTAAGTATATCATTGCTTGTCACAGCTTTCCATCTTTAAATACATTTGCCAACTCGAGCATCAGTATGGGGGGCCCATGGCTTGACTCATTTTTGAAATGAACACATTTGCACCATTAATCCTAAGACATTATCCAGAGACACAGTTGTGTTGTGTACGTGAGTGGTTGTTGTTGCTGGCTTCATTCACCTGGTGTGCTCACCTCTAGAACTCGGTGCTGGATACCAGCCGGACAACCAGGCACCACGGGCTGGTGGAGCGCGTTTACCGCGACCGGAACCGCATCACATCTCCCCACCGCCGGCCACTGTCGGTCGACAAACACGGACGCCAAATATCCTTTGTCTGAAGGGATGTGGTGGTGATTTTGTTTTGACTTAAATGTGGAATTGCTTTGCTTTCCTCCGAGTTTGCATCCATTGCAGTTTTTGTTTTGGTGGATTTTTTCTTTATTTTTAAACACACACTCAGGTTATTGGGAGACATTTGGACATTAGCAGAGACATGTTCGGTCTAAATCTCACTCACACAAACACAAACACAATTGCTTTTAATATCAGACTATTTCGTAGTTTCAATGATGGGTGGACTTTAAAATGAGGTGGAATATAAACTGTCTTCATTCACATTAGCCTGATTGATGAGACTCGAGTTCAGCTAACAGAAGTTTAATATGCAATGTTTTGTCAAATAACAGTAGAAATATTTCATTCACAGATAGATACGTTGCATATAAAATGGTTTTATAGGATACAAACAAACAGGAAGCATCTTGAAACCTCAGAGTGGAGCAGTAGGTAGTAGTAGCCTGATCAATGCAGAGCGATGTGATGGCGAGGCGTCATCACCGTGCCGCAGTGTTTTGATAGATTTTGATCAAAGAGCGAGGTGAATCTGAGAACTCGGTATTGAACGATACAATACGAGACAGTGTGTTGTTACACTTCTGTTGATAGGATTATTCTTAGAAATATGTTCCACCATTAGATAACAAGACGCTGACTGAAGCCCTTTTCAAAGTAATTGGACCCCAGCAACACTTGTGTGTATGTGTGTGTGTGTGTTTGTGTGTGTTAGGTCTATTAGGTTGAATCAGCCAAGAGACATAAAAGTATGGATTAGCTCGGATCCATTTTTCATCCCGTCTACTTTATTAGCCTTAACTAAATTCACATTGACAGCTGTCCTTACAGCTCAGTTTACCTCTCCCCACCGCCAGACACTAGCTGGAGAAGGTAAGCCACCTCCCCTTGTCACTTTGCCAAGATGATAACTGAGGCACCAAACTGGATGCAGCTCAATTTGCGAAAATGAAAACGTGACACCTGTGCTTCTTGTGTTGATACCAAGTGTCTAAACTCAACCAACACACAAAGGAAGACCACACATTTTTGCAGAACGATGGCACACGACAAGTGTTCGTATGGTGCTGTAGAATTGGCTATATGCCCTTGGCGGGGATTTGGCAGTGGTTTTGCTGACATCTCATCTTTCTAACACATACAGGACAAATTCGGACTCTGCCTTACACCAGAGCGCCATGAATCCCAAGCCCCAGGAGATGTTTGCTGGGGGATCACAGGAGCTGCAGCCCAAACGAGGTAATGGAGGATCCAGTTACAAAAACACGGGGCCACTCCTATCGAGTAATGTGTCAGTGCAGGCGTCAAAAACCTTAAATTACACAAAAGGCTTGATGTCAGGAAGATGTGGATCTAGACTCATAGTGAAAAGTGAATGGATACTGATCACTGGCAGTGAAGTACTTCAGCATGTAGTGTATCAAACGGCACGCAGCTGGCTGTAGAGAAGTAACATCTCTGAATGAAGCCGACTCGGGATGATCTAGCGAGCAGGATCAATAATTCACTGATTATCCATGGATTATGTCTTTTTATGTGTGAGGCTGCGCTATAATGAAGCCAAGATTGGCTGGCATCCACAATCTGTCTGGTGGTCACCTTGCTATTTTTAGAGACTCGGGAATCTAGTGCACAGCACTATATTCTGCATGACTGGGTGGGATATTGATGACTCATTTCTTGCACTGATTTGAATTGTTGTGTATTTTGTCATAGCAAGCAACTGTGTCTTGCTGTTTCACTAATTAGTACTGCTGCTAACAGTGCCTGGGACGGAGAATTCAGAGTCGAATGCAGACGAGGATGCGCAGAAACAGTTGTGGAATGATGAGAAGGTACTGATGGGAGTGGGACGGGCTACAAGGTGTACACTTTGGTACGGTGCAAGATTTGTGGCTCATGAGTATGTTTTCCCCCTCAGGATGATGCATCAAAGCCCAACGCATGTGATGTCCCAGGAATCAAGTGAGTGGCTGGAGTTATTTCTCTTGTTGTTCCTTACAATGCGGGTACACTGGGGTTAGTTCCACAGCCATAAATAAATCATGCTGCGAGGACACGCTGATTCAAGACAGCTGGTCTAGTTAAACTGGAAACATGCTGGAGGGGCACTCACACATGATGCATGTAGCCCTCCAGGACACGGCCATTGTACTGGTACAACACAACTGATCCCATTAAAAAGCAGGGTCCGACCCGTTTGTTGCATGTATGCCGATTTTGAAAGTACACAAATGTTGCTCCTACATACAATTGCATATAGTTTAATTGACAGACTGCTGCTCAACAGCTCTGTAGTGCAGCAGGTTCCTAATACAGGGGCTAAATAATAACAGGTTTTAAAGCACAAAAGGTTTTCTGTTCTGCAATGATTCGTTGGCGCACTTGCAGTACCTTTGCAGTCCACAGCGTAGCAACTGCTGCTGTTGTGTTTTCCGCAGCTGTTAAAGGTTTGTTTACATCACAAGTTTTTGTCACGCTTTAAATTCTGATCATTTCAGAAGTATGAAATACACATTTCCTTATTGGTAAAACTGTAGTTTTATATTTCTTTGACTTAGTCTTGTTCCTTGTGTATCTTGTAGTTCTAAGTTATTTTACCTAGTTGAAATGCTTTTTTAAATGAATCCCTTTAATCCCTACAGTAACTATTAATCCATTAAATTAAATGATTGAAGTATCAGTAGCTTTAACTTGTGTGTATGCTTTTTTCTTTCCTTTAGTATATTCCCATCTCCGGACCAGGAATTGAACCCCTCCGTGCTCCCGGCTGCACACAACACCGGCGGTTCGCTGCCTGATCTGACTAACATCCAGTTCCCTCCTCCGCTGTCCACCCCGCTGGACCCCGAGGACACCGTGGCCTTCCCCTCCCTCAGCGCGTCCAACAGCACGGGCAGCCTGACCACCAACCTCACCCACCTGGGCATCAGCGCTGCCAGCCACGGTAACAACCACTAGTTCACGACGTAAAGAGGCAGAGCGAAGGGGATTCAAAGTGCCGTAGTCTTTGTAAACTTGTAGCACAAAAACATTTTGTAGTTGTTGGTTTTAGTTTTAATTTGGAACTAGATTTTCAGTTAAGATATTTTTTGCTTGAAATGGCCACAAACAATAGACGTTAAACCTCGGAGTTGGTACTGTTATACAAGTTGTGCTTCCATCCATCTTGATAATTAATTAATTTGATTATTCAGGACTTTGTGAAACAAAGCTCAAAAATATGTCTGCAATATTTTCAGTATGCCAAAACAGGATGCTGTCCTACGCTCATATCTGCCACCTCCAGTGAAAACACATGCAGTGTTGGCATGAGTGCCGAGTCTGGATCAGCAGGCTGTTGGCTGCCTCTTCATCATTTCCGATGACTTGGCCTTTCTGAGCTGACGATCATTTTGGCACAACAGCATCAATTAGTCACAGCTTCTCATATTTGAACCCAAAGTACCACGTAGGGGCTCTTCAAACGCACAATGGATGTCTCGGTCAAAACTGTTGAGCATCCCACACGCTTCAAATTACAGTACATCGAGTGCAATTTTTCATTTAGATAACAGCTGAAACAAATATTGATTAATTAATCAACTATTTTAATGATATATAATCAAATATATATATTTGACCTTTTATTTATATAGGTAATCTCATTGAGGCACGCTGACTGGTTTGAAAATGACATAATGCAACAACCATTAGTTACAGGCAGACAGACATACAAGACAAGACAAGACAATACAATACATATAACATTTAGATAAAAATGCCAAGTGGAAGTGGATTTAAAAGATACTAAAAAACAGGAACAAGTTTCCAATTGACCCTTCGCCAACTCCTCCCACAAACGGCTATTGTCCAATCCTACGTTAGCAACCGTAACTATAGGCCTGGCAAGCTTTCCGCAGTGAGTCATTACGTTTGCTTTTGTGGACACATTTTGAGACTAGGACGAAAAACATTTGTTTGTAGAGAAGGATGTTGTTGCTGCTGCTGCTACTATGGCGGCGGCGGCGGCGGCAGCAGCAATATAGAGATGTTCAGATACGAGCAGACTTTTTTTTCGACTTGAGCAAGTGTAAATATGGGGATAACCATATGTTCACATCCGAAATGACAGCTGTACTTTTAGGGCTTTTACCTGGGCTTTTAGGCGAGGGATCCTCCAGGCAGGGACTGCTTTCACTGACTGATACAGCGGTGGGAGAAAAAAAAACAGCAACGAAAGCTGTATGTGGTTCACAATCACCCAAAAACTTGCAGTTTGACAACGTTTCATGACCAGTGAGATGACCTAAGTCTTGGTGGGTTGATAGACGGTAAAATGACCAGCCCTTACTGCTGCTCTGTACATTGTCCAGTCGTGTCGTTGAACAGATGTTTTATCCTCCTGCGCGAGTCACGTCACTGAAAACTATGAATGATCTTTGCGACTTCTTCTCTCTATTATCTCAGAACAGTTTATCCAGAAATTTGCTGATATTTCATTTGAAATCGATACCAAATACTGCCAGGAGCATGGCTGGGAGTGAAAGCTTGCCCGCCGTAGCAACAGTAACCAAGGGGGCAGGGCTTACGCGAAGGGTCAATTCTGCTTTCTCCAGTGCCTTTAAAATGAGTTTAAAATCCCCTAATGGGTTGAAGCTAGACAGCATGAGACGGACTTACTCTGCCCATTCAACCTGGCACAAACTGCAGCAAGTTTGTGCGAGGTTGAAGGGGCAGAGTAAGACAATAGCCAGCCTTTTTGCTAAGCTCTGTGCGTACTAAGCTCTGTGCGGGAACACTGAAAGGGCCTGGGAGCGCAGGCTGTGACTAAATTGGTCAGAAGCATTTTTTCAAGAATAAACTATTACAATGTTCTCTGGTTCCAGCGTCTCATGAGCGTTTCATGATTTTCTCTAAACTGAACGTCTTTGGACCATCGGCTGGGCAAAACAAGTCATTTAATCAATTCAGTTATTCATAATGATCAAATTGGACTTTGTTGTTATTTGGAGCCCTATTATGAACCACAGGACAGACGCGTCTCGCTTCATGTTGTTTGTCTTTGACGATGAACATTTCTAGTTTAGCACAGAAATCAGTGTTCAGCTTTGTTGCAGTTGTGATTTGCAATCAGTGTGAATGTCTGAGTTGAGTTGAGTTTCCTGTGCGTGTCTTTCCTCCCAGGGATCCCTACCTCCTCTCAGCCCACCATGACCGTAACGGCACAGCGCCGGCAACCTCCCGTGGTGCCGCTCACCCTCACCTCCGACCTCCACCTCCAACAGTCCCCACAGCAGCTCTCGCCCACCCTGTCTTCACCTGTTAACATCACACAGGTACGATACGATACGATACGATAAACTTTATTGTCCCATTCAGGGAAATTTGTCTTGGACACTGTAGCTGCGCCATAAATGCCTTGATGGCCACAATGACAAAAAAAAAAACCTCAGCCATATCAACCCAGCAAACACAAGACATAACAGCATTGCACATATCCCATAACATAGCACAGTGGTTCTCAACTGGTGGGTCGGGACCCAAAAGTGGGTCGCGGACCCGTTCTGGATGGGTCGTGGACAGCTGGTCAAAAAAGTAAATAATATTTAATGCACATCTGATGTTGGACATGTCTTTTATTTTGAAAAATAGCTTATTTTGAAAGGCACACGAGACACGTGAACACATGCAGTTGTAATGGTCCTCCTCAGTTTCTTATTATTTGCTCCATTTGCTCTGAATGCAAAGATATCAGTTTCTTATTAATGTGGCCTGAATTGCAGTGAAAATTCGTTTTGTGGGTCTTTCTTTTGTGCAATTTGATATTTATTCACTTTTGTGAACATGCTCTGAATGCAGAGATGCATTAGAAGTCAAATATATCGTTTTGTTGGTCTCCATTTTGTGCAGTTTGATATTTTTTTATTCACTTCCGTTCATGCAGTTGTCATGGTCCTCCTCAGTTTCATTCATGTGCCCTGAAATGCACTTTGCTCAAGAGCAAAATGAGTTTTTAACGGCTTTTTTAAAAAAAATCTTGGTTTGAATTCTATAAAAGTGGGTCGTGACTTAATGACCATGGGAAAATGTGGGTCCCAGAGTGAGACTAGTTGAGAACCCCTGACATAGCACATACATACACCTCATAAATTCATCATGGTAAGAGCACAAATACAAATAACCCGTCAGTTCATTCAGAAAAATACACACACACTTGTAGTCGAGGACCGCCTTGAACGCAGTCTGTGTCCGTGTCTCTGCTCAGGCCGTGCCGCCAGAGTCGCTGACCCTGGAGCAGCAGCTCTCCCAGTACCCGCTCTTCAACCAGCTGACGGCTCAGGCCCAGGCGCAGCTGCTCAGCGACCTGCAGAAGCAGCAGCAGGCCCTGCCGCCGGGCATCCAGCTCATCACCTTGCCGACTCCAGCCTCCACCGGCACAGCCCCCGCCTCCGTGGGCAGCCCCTCCCCCGACAGCCAAAGCCAGACCTCGGCCAGCATCAGCATCAGCTCGGTAAGAAGTCTAATTAATCAGAGAGTGGAAGCAGAGAGAACAGAAGTGAAACAGTTAGAGCCTGATGAAATGACTGGGATTGTTTTGCTTATTCCTTAAGCTGCTATTCATTTTGTCATTCTATTGTTCAACCCAGAAAACATCCCAGTAAATACCCTCACATCCTTTTTATGCTGCAAGGATTTTTACATGCTGAACTCACCTTTATTTACTCCTCTTGACTACCAGATAATTGTTTTTGCTGTGTGATGCTCAGGAAGATGCTGCCGACAGGTTTTTCAGGGCTTCTCACCATTTGGCACTCAAACATTTTCTATAAGCGTTTGTGTAGGTTAAGTTATTTTTAGATGTAGTAGGATGAATGCAACTGTTAGAGCAAGACACCGGCTGATGTAAGCTGAGAAGAAACACACCTTAGCTCTCTCTCATAACACAACAGTCACTTAAGCTCGAGCACTTCACTATAATAGGACGAGTATCGGGCGTTGCTATTCCATAGTCACATTTTCCAGCCACAGGGTTGTGCCACAGTTAAAGGGATAGTTCACCCTAGAATGATATTTCGCTCATTATCTACTCACCCTCATGTTGACTAAGGGCTGGAAGAATTTTCAGAGTCCACCGTCCCTTCTCTGAGTTACAGGGGGTCTTGGCGTAGCAGTGCATTTCAATGCAACGGTTGCAAAGGGACACCGGAGCTCTTCGTAAAAAAACACACACAAAAAAACATCCAAATACCTCCATGATGCTCGTATGTAATGTCCGTCTTGTGCTGAAGCCCCAAATTGCGTAATTGTCCCAAAAAAAATTAAATAAGTCTATATTTTAAGCTTGTTTGTAGCGGAAGCTTCTAGAAGCTCCTCTTCCTGGTCCGTCCAAATCTCGCGTGATTCGCAGTAACCGCACTGACGCCGGCGCAAATCACGCGAGATTTGGACGGACCAGGAAGAGGAGCTTCGAGAAGCTTCCGCTACAAACAAGCTTAAAATATAGACTTATTTAATTTTTTTCGGGACAATTACGCAATTTGGGGCTTCAGCACAAGACGGACATTACACACGAGCATCATGGAGGTATTTGGATGTTTTTTTGTGTGTGTTTTTTTACGAAGAGCTCTGGTGTCCCTTTGCAACCGTTATATGGACATGCACTGCTACGCCAAGACCCCCTGTAACTCAGAGAAGGGACGGTGGACTCTGAGAATTCTTCCAGCCCTTAGTCAACATGAGGGTGAGTAGATAATGAGCGAAATATCATTCTAGGGTGAACTATCCCTTTAATCTGGGTGATTCATGATACTTATACTCTGAGTAAATACTGAGCAGGTCCTTGGCCGATGCCCTCTCTCCCGCAGCCCGTCCTTTGAAACTTGTGTGTGCCAGGCATGAAGCGTAGTGCTAGCTAACCCTCTTCCCTCCAACAGTACCGCAATCAGACTGGCTCACCAGCCACTCAGTCTCCAACCTCCCCAGTCTCCAATCAAGGCTTCTCCCCCGGCGGCTCGCCTCAAGTAAGGGCCCACCCACCGAGCTAGCTGCTGTTTGGGGAAGGGCTTTGCGCCTGGGGGAAAGCTAATTGTAGATGAGTTAGGCTGCTTTTCATTCTCTGTATCAGCAGTTTAACCACTCATGGTGTCTCAACGGCTGCATAACTCATTTCTCCATCACCACTGTCACTGTTCACTGTGTGCATGACAACATGGCGATAGTTTGTTGATGGAGACCCCGACCATTTGTGATTGTGAACATGTTAACGGAACAAATAGCAAAGGTTTAAATTGAATGAAACCCTGAATTATCTTGTCGTCAACTGCAGCATGAAGACAAGAGCACCGAGATTGTTGTGAATAGACACATGATGGATCTATATAGTCGTCCAAACTTCGGACGACCGTGATACACTCATCCTGTTGGGAACGTTTCCCCAAGAAACCATTAATCTAAAGCGAAGAGTCTTCATCAGTCAAGCCTTGTCTCCTGTGGAAGTGAAACATGAGATGCAGTAATGCATAAAACACACATTTTTTGTATCTTCCCATCAGTCACATACTCACAGTTTGAGCGGTAAAATCGTTTACTCGGGCAGTAAGCATTTTTCAGTCGTGAGTCTCTCTGAGCTCATCGTCCATGACGGCTGTAATTCTTGTCCGTTTGACAGATTCTCCTCCAGGTTACTTTCTACACTAAAGACGTTCCTATGAACATGTTGCCAGTCACGATGTTTAGATTTGCTCCGTGGCAGCAAAACGCACAAGGCTTCAAAAACTCCTGCAGGTTATTCTCGACCAACAGGACACATTTATGGCTGATTCTAAAAGCTTCACTATAGACTATACTGTAGACTTAATTAAAATGCAGTCGCAATTGTAAAATGGACTAATTAAGATAAAATGTGTCACCACTATATTGAACATTGTTAACAATTCATATTGAAAATGCAAATGAAATGCAAAAATGATCATTTCAACTAAAATCATATCAGATAACAATATCTGCCTTAGTAAGTGTAATATACATGTATATTTTTTGGCATATACAGTACAGTGCTTCTATGATTGGACAAAACACTGCGAGCACAGCAACCCATAATGCAACAGTCAGTAGTACTCGCTCTATTCAGAAATGATATTTGACGTTATGAACATATAATTGTCTAGTCTTTGAATATATGATAACACTCCCACTTGTTCCAACTTAACTTCCCCAAAAAATATTTGCTGCCTTTCTGGCTGATATCATATCAGCTGGTTTTTGGTTTAAGAGTCGATTTTGAGTTCTTCGCCACAAACACACTCAGACCAGGAGAACACTGGATGTGCGGCGTGGGCGTGGCGGCTGCGGAGTGTGTTGACTTGCTTTTCGTCACACAGGTTAACGGGTTAGAGCAGAGTACACACCGGCTCACACACACATCACTAGTGCTGCAGTTGGATGAGCTAGAAGTTTGTGCCTCAGCAGAAATGCACAGAGAAAAGACCAGTTTATGTCCTATTCACATCATGGCAGCAACTTCACACACAACATGCATATAGAGAAATATATTTCAACAGTTTTTGCAGCTGCGTGTGGAGACTTTTTCTGTCTAAAATGAATAATAAATGAATTTATAATGAAAACAACTCAACACTCCAGCCACCTGCAGACTCCAGCTGCAGCAGAGACACAGCCGGTGTAAACACACGTGATTCTTAACATCAGATCAACAACGTCTGCTGCCACGCTCACGCTACACATCCTTTGCGTTCCTTATTTCAGAGTAATCCTCCCGTGTGTTTTGGGTCATTGGAGCACAACTCTTCGTCTTTTCCCTCTACATCTGTTATGCACATAGAAAGCACATTGACACAACCTGTCGCTGCCTCCTTTGGGGAAGAGTCATCAGCGCTTTTATTCCATCTTCAATAAAACACTTGGCAGAATGGAAAAGACAACCGCATGTGTTTAGATAATACACGCTCTGCGTTTAGTGGTTTTCAGGGTGCAGAGCTAAAGGCCATGTCAAGAAAAGCAATTACTCAGAAGCTAAAAGATAAAATGTCAGAAAAAATGAAAATAACAGGTATTTTAGTCATGGCTGACTTGGAAGCATAAGAAGAGACTACAGGTACAGATATGTAAATGTTTTCATATCCTCGATTGCACCAGTATCTAAGGCTTTTGTTGGAAATGGTTAGACTGGGACTCCACCACTAAAAGAAAGCCAATCGCACAGTGTCGACTCTGTGTTCAGTGGTGCTTTTCTCATTGCAAGAATATTTTAAAGGGAAAACCTGGTATTTGTCCACCTGGTGGTGTTCTCACATTTTACCCTCCTCTTTAAGAGATATGGGACACAGGGGCTCAGGCGAGAGTGACACTGAGTGATGGGGGGGAGAAAAGAGTATCTCCCAAAGCAAATCAGTTCAAAAGAAATCATCTCAAACACTTTTAGTCTAAGTGAAGGTAAACAGAGAAAGTAAATCCGATGATTCCTGTTGAACGGATCATTGCGCTCTTTTCCTCCATCAACCGTCTTCCTGTCCCTGTTTCCCAAACCTCTTCAAAAGCAAATAGACAAAAGTCGTCATGAACTAAATATGAGAATGAACCTTTTTGTTGACAGATGCCTGTATTTCCCTTTAAACAAGTCGATTTGTGTTTGTGTGGTCATGAACAGGGCTGCCGCGGTCAACGCATCACTGCACCGTTGTGTATCCCCTTGTCCTGCTGGGACGGGATGAGCGATCACATCGTGTTCATACTCCCATTCCATGTCTGAGTTTTTGGGTTTCATTGTCATTTTTCAAATTATTCGGTGTGAAAACTGAATCATAAACAATTGAAGAATGTAGCGTATATTAACTTTTCGAGCGTTTCGTTCACTTCTTTTTGTCTCTCGACCACGACAGCTCTAGTCCAGAAAACCATTTGCTTTGGTCACTGCTCAGTCTGACAGTTGTGTTACTTTGTGTTTTGCTTGTGTTTTTCTGTTCTTCCTTCGCTGAAATGTCTGCTTGTGGGCTCAGATAACCTGCCTTCTGACTAATTTAGCTTTGTTTTGCGTGTCTGTGTGTTTTTTTTATATATATATATTTTATTGCAGCTGCTTTCTTACCAGTTGTTCAAAATGTTTTAACTTCCTCTTCCTCCAGCACATCCCTGTGGTGGGCAGTATATTTGGCGACTCCTTCTATGATCAACAATTGGCATCGAGGCAGACCAATGCACTTTCTCACCAGGTGACACAAACCACACACACACACGCCTGACGTGACAGAAATGTTTTTATTCAATGCCACGTTTTTAAATCTTTTTCTTTTCTTCTCTTTTTCAGCTGGAGCAGTTCAACATGATCGAGAGCCCCATCAGCTCCAACAGCCTTTACAACCAGTGCTCCACCCTCAACTACACGCAGGCGGCCATGATGGGCCTCACCGGGAGCAGCCTACAGGACTCTCAGCAGCTCGGCTACAGTAACCACGGCAACATCCCCAACATCATCCTAACAGGTAGCCACGCCGCCGCCGTTTGACCACGAGCACATGAGACTCATGTGTATAATAGTAATATAATCACCAAAAAATGAAATTCAGTCATTATTGACTCACCCTCATGCTGATGAATACTCCGGAGTAGTTTTTTATTCCTCAAAGTGCATCTGGAGATCCAGGAGGGGGCTTTGTAGTCCAACGAAAATTTTATATGAGAGTCAATAGTGCCAAACACAAAGACGTCCATAAAACTACACAAAAACATTGTAATATTCCTCCACACTGCTTGTCCGCTGCAATCCAGGTGTCGTGAAGGGACATATATATTGAATTTGCCTGGTGCGCGTGAACGTCAGAGCGCAATACGGGACTGTTTAAGCTGTAAAAATGTCCTAAATGACGTTGTTTCGAGTAAACTCGGGACTACTGTAGATCCCTTCAGGATTGCAGCGGATGAGCAGTATGGAGGAAGATTACAAGGTTTTTGTGTAGTTTTATGGACCTTTTTGTATCGGGCGCTATTGACTCTCGTATAAGGATTTTGTTGGACTACGAACCTAAAAAAAAGTAGTAAAAGAGTATTCATCAGCATGAGGGTGAGTCAATAATGACTGTATTTCATTTTTTGTTGAACTAATCCTTTAAACACAGGTGGTCGTTTCTTATTCGTTCTCATTCGTTTGGTTTGTAGCAGGTAACATCAGTGAGTTTAACTACCTCCCCGTTGAGTTAAACATCTTTTCCCAGGATGAAATTACCCTCTAATCCGAGCTGTATGTATTTTTATGAACAGTGATGACATGTAGGAATTAATTTATGGTTAAATGTTAATATGTCCAACATGTGTGGTAATGCGTCCATCACAGGTGAGAGGCCGACAACTGTACTTGCAGCATCCTCTGCAATGAGGAATCAACACATCACTGGTGCTCATGTTTGGTTCCTTCTTCTAAATAAAGTGCAGGAGATGATGTGTTTTATGCAGCCTGCCTGATTGTCAGTCCACCTGTGTTTGTGTTTGTCGCGCCACCGGATCTATTTTTAGCACCGTCGCTGTGTTCAGAGATCTCAACAGTTATTTGTGTACAAGTGCAGCGTCACATCACATTCTTAGAAAAATAAAACTGTGAACATTTCCTTTGACCTCTTGATACCGCCACAGCACAAAAGTGAAGATTTATAACAAAATCTTTCCAAATGTGTCACACAATGGCATTCAGGGACTCTATAAACTGAGATAATGTAGTTTTAACAATATTTATTCAGACTTTCTGTGTAATAATTGTAGTTTTTACTGTTTTGTTGGCACAAATGAAAGTGTCAAACAGCTTGTAGTTACTGTTGCTGGTTGAAAATGAAGATATCTTTAGATTTAGTGTAAAAATATCAATATAACATATGACTGTTAAACCCGTGCATGTGTCTGAGACCGTCTTCCTCTGTCGTCTCGTGTCTCAGTCACAGGCGAGTCTCCTCCGAGCCTCTCCAAAGAGCTGACCAACTCTCTGGCCGGCGTCGGTGACGTCAGCTTCGACGCGGACTCTCAGTTTCCTCTGGACGAGCTGAAGATCGACCCGCTCACCCTGGACGGACTGCACATGCTCAACGACCCCGACATGGTGCTCGCCGACCCCGCCACCGAGGACACGTTCAGGATGGACAGGCTGTAACGTAAGAGGCCCGACCGTGGCCACGAACAAGAAGAAGAAGTAAAAAATAAAAAAAAATAAAAACACACACTAACTTGTGAATGGAGAGAAGCAAAGGGCAGGATGAACCCTCTCCCTCGTTGCATGGCTGTCCAGCTGTCCGACCTCGCCCTCGACTCCGTCAAGCCCTTTGAAACGATGCGCCACCAAAAGACAACAGGGAAAAAGAAACCCAGTGGCTTGCCGGGGAATGGCCTCGCTGTCGTTTTGAATGAGATTGGTCGCTCAGCGCTTTCGCTAGCCTGCTGTGTTTACAGTGTACCATTACATGCCACATATATTCCAAAAAAAAAACAAAAAACGCACATTTGACTTTTTTTTTTCTTTTTCATATCCACCGTAATATTTGTTTTTGTTAATATTCGCTCGTAGCAGGAAGCTGCTAGGACATTGGGCTAAACCGTTCCCATTATAACGGCTGCGTTCAAAAACAAACAAAAGAGAAAAAAAAACTTTGCTTTGCTTGTACCCGGCAAACAAATGAATCGGTTTTCCCATCATGCCGTAACGGCTTTCTATTTCACACTCAAAGCTTTATTTTTGACAACCAAATGTTATTTTCATCATGTACTGTATGTTTTGATGGTTTATGTATTTATATGTTCTATTTATTTATTTGGTTATAGATTTTATATTCCATTTCATAATTTAAATTTGATGCCAAAATGCTCTCTGTAGGCATAGTGTAAAATTGCACTGATGTAATTTGTGTCTATTTATTAATTACTAACATATTTATATATGTGTTTGTTAAGCTACTTGGTTTATGAAGGAGTGCAAAACCTCCCCATAGTTGCTCTTTGGTGTTCGATGTGCCATTCTCTGATGTGGGACGTGGTAGACGTTGCCACGCTGCAGCCCAGCGGTCAAATCAAAAATGTCATTGTTTCCAGAAATGAGTTTGGGTTTTATGCCACTTGAATTGATTCTTTTCTGAGAAAATCATCAGGTATTTCTATTTAACTAGAAAAACAAGAGAAACGCGTCCAAATTCATTTTCTGCCAGTGAAAAGCCAATATACACACGCAGACCGAAGCCGTCTGTTTTTAAACCAGAGAACACTAAAATCTTAAAAATCTTTTTCACTGTGAAATCACCTGATTTTGCCTTACATGAGTACTCTACTGTTCTACTTAAGTGTCTAATGTGACGACGTATTTTCGTAACTTACTGTAACATTTTTCTTGTATTTGAGAGGAACTTAACTTTTGATCAGTGATACTTGTGGTTATGTTGTGTAAGGTTTGACAAATCAATGTACTGTATTTTGTAGCGGTACAGTTTATAGCCAAATTGTTGATGTTTTTTAAAGCGGGGCAAAAAAAAACTTTAAAAAAAAAAAAAATCTTATTGAAAAAACTTCAAAGGATGGGTTTAAAGTATTTGAGAAGTAGTGCAATTATGGGGAGGCTTTTTGCTCCATGACAGGGAAGCTCTAACAAAAATGCTACTGACCTTTACCACAGGGGTCGCCAATAACAAGAAGTACCATACAGCATGTAGAGGTTTTAGTGGTTGATTGTTGGAGATGTAACGGTATCAAAGAGGCAGAGTTTATGGATATGAGGATATTTTTATCACAGTGAACAGACTGAAAGAAGTACATAAAGGTTATCTTTAAGAAAGAATATGAGTGTATTTATATATTTCAAAGTATGTATGCAACTTTTTTGTTTATTTGTTATTTTGTTTTGCCAGCACCAACACTGGCCTCATTTTATTTTGTTCAGTGTTGTGAACAACTAAGATGGTGACAAAACCCTGCTAAGAGTGCTAAGAGTTTAGAGTGTAAAACCATTGATACCAACTTCTCCACTGAAAAGTGATGACACGAATCTGAAAATGTATATATCCTTAGCTCCAACAACAACACAGCATCTTTTGTCAAAAAAGAGGAAAAAGGTTCAAGATTCACGTCCCGTGTTGGTCTGCTTCAGCCTTTTGTCAGAGTTTCCCTGGCGGTTGTGTGTAGGTCTTTGGGATCATGTTTGGTATCTTGTGATGTTCATGTACAGACGTGCTGATCATTTACTCACCTGAAGCGCTGTTGGAGGAGGGGGAGGAAGGAAAAAAAATAGTTCCCTTCTCCCACTCTTTCCCCCCAAAGTGAATCACGTTTGGTTTGACCCCCACGACCTCTACAGTTGTACAGTTTGTTTCAGTTTTGAGTGTTTCCTCGTCTGCTAAACTAAACCACCACCTCCATCAGAGCTTTTGTTTGCCTTCAACAGATCTGTGATTCCTATGCAAATGAGACAAAAAGAAAATAACCCTCAAAGGAAAAATCCACTTCCTGATTTATTTATTTATTTATTTATTTTTTAATGGTTTAACACATTCCAGGAGTTGGGCTGGATTTATGCTTCAGAGATGATGTGGTAATGGAGACCTACACACTGGAGCTACTGATAAAATAAAATAAAATGTGATGGTTGGCTTGTATTTTATGTGACAATCCAAAGAGAGGTTCAGTAATCTCTTTGAATTGGCTCTATATTCATACAATTTCCAGCGTTAACTTTCCCTCTGCCGGTGTTGCACAGTAATTTGGAGCCTGAAAGATAGTAATTAGTAACCTGAATTATTATGTAGAAGGATTTCAATGGCTCTTTAGAGCATTGAAATAAAACAAAAAGAAGAAATTGAAACAATGAAATTTTGAGGTTAAGCTCTGTCTCCTTTGTTGTCCTACATTAGAAAAGAAACAAGAGGCTTGATTAGTTGGACAGTTGTACAGTGTTAATGAATGCAGGACGTGAAGTTTTGCAGTGGTGCTATGACAATCAACGAGTGAAATCGTATGCTGAACTATGAGTGGATTTCTGTGCCAGAGAAGCATAAATCCAGCTTCACTTTGAAATGAAGTGTCTCTTTCTTTTTTTTTTTTTTTTACTTTTTCTTTTTTCTAAACCACTCACCTGCCTTTTCTTTGTCTAACCATCCATTGTTTGTCTCTACATTTGTTGCTGTTCCCATCCACCGTCATGCATACTTATTCTCTGCCTCTTGTCTGAATTTCTCCCTGTGTGACTGTTGAACTAAGGTGCAAAACTGCTGTTCCACAAAGAAAACACTTTCTCTCCGAACCTAAAGGAACTGATGCCAAACTCGATCTATTCCTCATGTTTTAGATCAGTGGAACATTTTACTCCAGTAAACATATTTATCGTGGACTGCGTTCTCATAGGAGGAGGCAAAATAAGCCACTAGAACAAAGAAAGGCCCAGAAATGCACAACACTTTACCAGGAGCTGATTTTGTCACCGAAACAAATGTATGAAACTCATTCTCGACATGTTTCCAAAGGTTTTTATTCTGTAAAGAAAAAGACAAATGTTACGTTGCGTTACCTTTAATGCCAGTGATTTGAGCTTTCCTGTCGTTTCTTTCCTGTCACCCTGCTGAATAACAGTCATCCACACTGACCTTGTACATACACTATAGCTGAAACAAAATGCATGACTACAACAGACAGTCCAAACCCGGAAATGAGAAAAGGCCTTCTATCGCTCCGTGTAACATAACGCTATCACCAAGTCTAAAGGGATGCATGTATGGGTTTCTCCTGTGCAACAGTTAACTCCTGTTAAGTGACTCTTGTCACCTCCGTCTCTGTGTAATGCTCCTTCACGAATGATAAAAGAATGTATTTTCTGTGGCAGTGTCCTATAGTTTGAGCCTGTTGCCAAATTTATGACCTGACATTGGGAGTTTCTTGGTCCCGATCCACTTTCCCTGCTCTTCCCTCCTCTGAAAAAAAAAAAAAAATACAGACTGTTGCTTGTTCCACTCTTTCTCTCTCTCTTCCTACTGTAGCATCTCACTGCGTACGAGTCGGTGCAAACAGGCGATTCTCATTACATGTCGACCCGGGCCGCTTTTTGACCTTTTCGGGCTTTCTCAAGAGAAAACGACAAAAGGAGGCTCTGACTGCAGTTTGCATATTGGTCAAAGGGGGCGGCACTGTTCATGTGGAGCTTCTGGCGTGGTATAGACACGTTGAGCAGATTCTTATACCCCCATGTTATGTACAGGACTTAAATCTAGCCATGCTGAAGTGGAGTGTGTTTTAAGACATCAGATATGATTGTTTTATGTTGTCGTTGCCAATCATGTCAGCCTCTGGACTGGGTGTATTCTTTTTCTTTCTTTTTTTTAAAAATGTTTTTGTGCAATGTTTAGTCCAATAGTTGCTTGGCACTTTATTTGTGACCTCCTGGCTTTTGAGCAAGGACTGTTCTGCCCGATGTGAATGCTGACTGTTTCACACCAGATGTATACTCCGGAGATATTTTCATGTCAAAGAAAAGATGATCTCTCTATTTTCCTTTGTAAACTATATTTTGCCTTGTCTTGTTTTTGGGTTTTTTTTTTTATTTGGTTTTTTATCTGTGAAGATTTTAGGAGATGCAAAACTAGAAAGGGCTTACTTCAGTGCAGCTTGCGCTCTTGTGTTGGGAAAGAACGGCGCTCCGAATGTATTTCTCTGTTGGTCATCCCCCCGTCCCCCATACGAAAACCACATAGAGTCTAAGCAGGTAATGGTTCACACAGCGACACTAGTTTCGCCTCAGTGCAGCCGTAGTTGTAATCTGCGTCTTGACGTCTTGGCCACACATCCTCAGAGCTGCACTGTTTGTTGCTGCAACACAATCTCACTTCCTGAAAATGATCCAAACTCTTAAATGCAGGTGGCGTGTTTTAAAAAATGAAGCCGATGCCATCAAATTTATGACATGTAGCACAGCTCTTCTCCAGGACACCACACTCTACCAGATGTTCCTTGCTGCCAAAAACATCTGGTCCATAGAGTGTGGTGTGCTGCTGGAAGAGATGCTAGATATGAGATGTAAAGCGATGACATATGTGAGAGGGGTGTTAACATGGGGGCCGTTTCCACTTGTCACACAAAGTCAACAATGTCGTCGTGATGCTGGAAGGTTAGAAGTACATTTAGATATTAATGCAACTTTGGGTAAAGTTAGAAAAACGTAAAACAAAGACAGTTAATGGAGGTAACAAATGTAACCTTTGATCATCTGAGCTGAAACTTGGTCTTGGTTACCTCTCACATGTAGAGCATGAATTTGCATTTTGAGTCTGTGCTTTGATTTTCCTAATATGAGGCGAGTCTGAAGCTAAACACTAAAATATTGGAAACAAACTTCTCAGGCCGACGAACAAAAATTTGAAGGTTCGTTTTCCAACGGGAGGATGACCTCAAAGTTTATTTTACTACGTCCCATTAACTTGCTTGCTTTCAGCTCATCTGCTTCTTTTAGTTTAAGACTCCCCTTACTTGGTAGCACAGTCCATTTTAATGCTGTGTTTAAAAAAAGCAGTGATGCTAAATCTGGGCCCAAACTGAAAAAGCAGATGAGTGAAGCTCAAACAGGCTCCTGTGTTTAAAGGTTTCTCCTCAGCCCCAGATCAAAAGTAAAGAGCTGCCGCTCGGTATCTACTGCTTGTTCCCAGAGTGTTTTAGGTCTGAAATATCCCTTTAATAACACAGGGTTTTCTACACTGACTTAAAGACTCTGGGGAAAAAAACACAGTTTAAGTTCCACGTGAAGCTTATAGTGAGAATAGCATTATATCACTGTTGTCCTGTAAGTCGTAGTAACTGATCTGTAGTTATTTATTTGTTGCTATGTGAATCTCCTTATGTGACCATTTGTTTATAAGATGAAAGAAAAATTTCAATTAAATTGAATGTGGAAGATTTTTCCCTGCACATAGTCTTGATTTGCAGAATAATGCTCATTTAAAAAAAGCAAGAAAAAAAAAATCCTAAAAACAGACTGTCCGGTGTCATTTTACAACATCACAGCGTGTTGCTGTGGAAATGCATGATGTTTCGATCCTGTTGTATATTGTCTTTGCTATCGTTTCTATTTTGTAATCTGTATTTCAAAAATGCAAAATTTAAAAGATTATTTTGGATATGTGCATGCTTGTGAAATGTTCAGAATGTTGATTTCCACTAAAAGCTGTTGAGTTTGAAAAAAGTCACGTCTGTTACTTAAAGTCAAATGTTTGACGTTGTCTGTAGAGCTAATATAGGAGAGGGATTCATTAATATTTAATAACACATCAAACCTTATAGAATGAGTTTCTATGGTCACCTTTGAAACATTTATCTCACAGTTGCTTCAATGCTGACAGAGATTATAATCTATAAACATTCACTGTCACCCCATCATCACAGATTGAAGCTGGACTTAAAATTCATCCACAGATACGACTCATAATTTACCAAAAAACACATTTATTCAATAGTGACAGTTTACTTTTTGCAATAGCTCTTCCTTTAGGAAGTATACATTTAAAGTTATAAAAAAAAATATGGTTGATGATATTTTGTTTCAACAGGAATTTCTTTGGAAAACTGTTTATCTGGTCATTTTATATGACTAGTTTCCTCTGGAGTTTGTACATCTTTCCTCTTCTCAGTCAATCTGTCGTGATCTTGATTTCAGAAATGGACTTCACATTACCCCTTTGCATTACTGTGATTTTCTTTCTGAGACACAGTCGTGCACTGGAAAGTGTTCCCAGAATTCCCTGGGCTCGTTCCCCCGTCTCATCAGGACACCAGCTGAACCTGCTGAGCTCTGTAGGTGTCAAAGTCCTCAGGAAGAGTGTCTGAAACAAGACGCAGCATGAAGTGGAATCACAGTTTAGTTCACAGTTTGAGCAGCCGAAGGAGAGATACTCAACAAGGAGAAGGAAAACATCCTCATATGGCATGTGCACAACAAGAGCACAACACAACATTTACACAGTGTATTTATATTTGGCTTTTTCCAGGAGGTAGAAAACAAGTTGACACACAAATTTATCAGTTTCTTCTAAAACAGGACCTGTTTCTACAGTATATTTAGAATAACTGTTGCCTAATCGTGATAAATAAAATGCTGAAAATCAGATGAATGCTGATTTTAAATTAATTTTGAACTTATTGAGATGCAAAACCAATGACATGTAGCTGTAAATGTCACGCACCATTGCAGCGATAACGCAGATTGGCCCAGATGATGTTCTCCTGCGAGAAACAGAAGACTCCTAGTCGGCCTCCTCTCATTGTGGCATCGATGATAACTCCTGTGTCCGCCACCATCTGAGTACCCTCGTAGAAACGAACTCTGCACACCAACAAACAGCAGGTATGAAAGACCATTTCCCCCCTCTTTTGGTAGTAACAAGTACTTGGTCCCACCTAGGCTACCACTCTTTGTGCTAAGCTAGGCTAACTGTGTCAAATCTGCTGTACCTGATGTAGCCGTCAGCGGGCCGGTGTTGGAGGAACCAGCGGTACGAAGTCTTGTCCTTCCAGCCAACATTTCGAGCATCTTTCCACAGGAGCTTCACCTGGTCACTGGTGTCACCGGTATGCCACAGGGCGTTCCTCAGGTTCTCGCCTGGACCTGTGTTTGACTTCACGGCCTTTTCAAAACCAAAAAATTACAAAGTCTTATTTAGTCTCTGGATCAACTGATCTCTTGATCCTCTGTGAATATTTCCTTATGTTAAATCGTACATATTATGGAAATAGAACTTTTTGAAGGCTCTTTAACATATATTTGGGTGTTTGGCTTGGCTTCCGGCCCCCAAAATGTGAGAATTGACCCAAAAAATCTGTAATTTGCAGGCTCCCTAGGTTGAAATCCATATGATTTTACGAGCTGTTCCCTCAGTTGTCTTCCAGTGATGTAACTAGGATTTGAATTTGCATAATACCACCCTTACCTGGGACCAGTAGAAGGGGTGGGGCGGAGCGAGCAGTGGTTCATTTACATTTAAAGGGAACCAGCCGTTCTGAACAGGGCTGTTTGAGTATGAAAAGAATGCTGTGATGTTTGATCCTTGGGGTATTTTGACCACAGCATGTCACAGACATGTCTTTAAGACACCGGGGAACTATTTTAATTTGTGGAAAGGGGGCATAATATGTCTCCTTTAATATTTATTTTGTTCTAGGCGGAGCAGCTAGCTACCTTCAGTTGGATGCCAGGTTCTGCCACGGCTCTGAATGGGTTTGCCTGCCAGTAGATCTGCTCCACCTGCTTCCACATCACCACGTAGAAACTGGAGCTGTCCTGGTAGCCAAAGATAAATCCTGCGTAGTCATCGTCCGTCACCGTGTTTACATGAAACGTCCCTTCGAAATCGACGCCGCTGAAAGCAGTGTAACCTGTGGGAAAAAAATGTTGCACACGAGTATAGCTGGTTATCTTCATGGATCAGCTACAGTTTGTGTAAAGCAGAATTTGTGGGCACATAAAAAATGTCAAACTATTCCTACAAAAAACAGACATGATGCCCTTACCAACAGCCAACCCAGGATCACTGTTCATCGTCTGGACAATCTCTCTTCCCTATATGAACAAAAGGAAAACCATGGATTTAAGATAAATTTAATCACATTGAGAAGTGTTTTCGAACTCAACAAATACTGAAGAGTCACTGAACCTGGTTCAGCACCACCCAGTTGGGGTCAATCTGTGCGTCTCCCTCTGGATCTAAAACGACAGTCTGGTACTCCCTGAAGTCAGTGAGGGTGACTTCAGCATTTTCTGGACAAACATCGATCGTGTCGACGATTGTGTCGTTGTCAAAATCCGTCTCACACACATTACCAACACCATTACCTGGGGAGTAAAAAAAGAAAAGTTGTTGAATGCCTTGTGAAGGACACTTTTTCTTTATTTGTTCTCTTAGAAAATGAAAATGTGTTGTCCACCGTCTGAGTCTTCCTGCAGCGGGTTGGGGATCAGACGGCAGTTATCAGGACCAGGTGGCAGCAGATCCGGGATGCCGTCATTGTCGTCGTCGTCATCGCACTCGTCCCCTTTGCCATCTTTGTCGGTATCAAGCTGAGAGCTGTTGATGACCGCTGGGCAGTTGTCCCGAGAGTCTTGGTGACCGTCACCGTCACTGGATAGAGGAGAGAGGTTTTATTAACATGTGCAGATGTTGATTTTAATTGCGATGGGACTGATTAGGGAGCAAAGTACCTGTCCTTATTAGTGTCACAGGGGTCTCCAATCAGGTCGTTATCCGCATCCATCTGAGAGAGAGTTAATATGAGTTACTGTTAAGATCAAACGGACTAGGTCTGTGTGACCTTTGACAAAACGGAGCAAGAAGCTGCAAGGCGATCAAACTTTAAATCGTGAAGGTGTAGATTGATCTTGTCGCACCAGTCATTGTGTTTATCGCTCTTAAATAACCTAAAAAATGGCTTATGATTGATCGATGGAGTCTTTGTGGGCATGATATTTACAGTAAGAGTGCAAGGTGGTTTTAATTGGGGGCAGTTGTTTTTTTTTGCAAAATGTTAACAGTTCACTGTCAATCAAATCTGGCCACATTAATGCATCATGAATATTTGATGTCATAGAGGAACACTATGGGAGTTTTGGTCTCCCAGTTACAGTGATATTCTGTACTGACTGAAAGGGGCTTCAATCTGAGTTAGAATGACTTTTACAAACCTATAACATGTTGAGTTTCCGTATGTAGTATAAATAGTATAGTATAAAACCACACATACATGCATGTGATCATGTAAGATAGTGTTCTGACCTGGTCAGGGTTGGGAACATAAGGACAGCTGTCGCAGGCGTCTCCCACTTTGTCTCCATCTCGATCTTTCTGGTCGGTGTTGGGAACCCTTTTGCAGTTGTCCAGGTTATTGGGGATTCCTGAGATTTAAGTATGTGAAAAGTCCAACCTTGATGTTGTGTAGCTTTATTCATCAATGTTACAATCAAACCTTAACATAAGCCTCTTTAATACCTGCAAATGTCACTATGAAACATCAAAAATATATAATATAATCACTTTTAGTCCATTTTGAGGTGGTGCTCTCTTAAAATGAACGTATGCATGCATACATAAATGACCCACATGGCATACTAACCATCCCCATCAATATCTTCATCACACTCGTCACCAAATTCATCAACGTCTGTGTCTTTTTGGTCGTTGTTTTTCACAGCACGGCAGTTGTCGCAGGCATCACCAAAGTCATCCTCATCAATGTTCCTCTGGTCCACGTTGGGCACCAGAACACAGTTGTCCTGTGAAGAAGCTGTTTTAGTCTTTGTGAGTGGAGTGACTTGACACAGTGTGGACACAAGCCATTCTTAAATGTATATCTCTTTTAATTGACTTTAAATGACTGATTTAAATCGGTCTCTTATGCATGAACCTGCATGTTGAGGATCCCGTCCCCATCTGCATCTTCATCACAGGCATCACCAGCTCCGTCTTTGTCCGCATCCTCTTGACCAGAGTTGGGAACCGTGAGACAATTATCCTGGAAAGAAATGTGCTCAATTTTATAACTAGACAGGAAAACAAAAAGCAAGTAAGTGTTTCAATGCAAGAGCTGCTAAAAATAATAGGATAATTATTGTCTAGAATTCCAGTGTCCGATGATTATCTGCATATTGTTTCTGTTGTAATTCAAACCCAAAACATTGGCCTTAAAAAAGGATTTTTCAGTCTATGACGAAGTATTTACAAAAGTTAACTTCATACACATAGACTCCACATACAGTCAACCAAATCCAGCATGTCCTTTTCTTTGCAGATGACTACATTTCTGAGGAGGCTCACCTTGCTGCAGCTCCTCTCAGGGCACTCCAGTTTCTCATCAGGGACACCATCAATGTCAATGTCAGGACCACAGAGGTAGCCGTTGCCAGCCCATCCGACTCCACACTGTGCGGATGGAAAGTGTTTTATGGACTGTACAGACTGTTTTCATTGGACCTGTTGTACGCTGCACTAAGTCTTCCAACAGGCCTGCGATTGCACAATCTTTGGCACGAGTCCAGAAAGTTTTATATTTCAAAGAGTTGGGTCAAAAATCTTTAAACAACTTCATGGTACGATTTTCAGATTTGTACAAACCCGGCTATTTAAAGCTCTGCTTGCCTATTTGGTCCATTTTGTAGGATTCACAAAACGGGAAAAGAAGTCGAATGGTTTAATTTGTTCACCTGACACTCGATGGCCCCCTCTCGATGTACGATGCACTCAGCGCTGGCGTGGCAGGGGTTGGGTTGACCGTTCCCACAGGCTCTCTCGGGCTTGCAGCCACGTCGCTGATCTCCGATGTAGCCCGGCTTACAGGGGCCGCACCTGAACGAGCCCTGATGATACACAGAGGTACAAAACTCATGCCTCCCACCTACACATTCCTGATTCCTGCCCGATGACTGGACTCTGCCTCTGTTTTATCCTATTTTATTTGATCTTATTGTGTCCATTGTTTTATTGTGCTTCTGTTGTGTTACTTTTTGTATTTTTATCTTGCTGTGCAGCACTTTGGAAACATTGTGTTTGTTTAAATCGTGCTATATAAATAAAATTGGATTGGATTGGATTGTGACTGAACCGACACTGGCCAAGCATCAGGTTGTGAAGACATCGCCACAATGTCTTAAACTTTTCTCCTGTATAAAAACGTTATACAACGCAATTTTTCCAGCTGGTTTCCCTCAAGCTTGACAGGTTTCCAGAGTTTATACTCACAGGTGTGTTCATACAAGCCGAGTTCTCCACACAGCCTCCGTTGTTGGGGCCCTCGCACTCATTGATGTCCTTGCACACCTTGATGGGACAAACAGACAGAGAGTGATGTCCAGTGACTTTAATGGGCCTCTACGTCAAGATCAGCAAAAGAGGAAAGAAAGTGAAGGCAGTCTCCTATGTCAGGATGAAGTGGTGCTGAAACAGTCCAGCGCTCTCTGTTTGACATGCTGTATGCACGGAGGAGAGAGGGGAGGCGCTGCTGATGGATGAAGAAAGGTGCTGGTGAACAAGACAAATAGGTAGAGGTAGAGAGGGGAAATGTCGCCTGGACGTTTCCTTCCAGAATTACCACAGTCTGATAATAGGAGGGAAAAAAAACGTTTCCAGTTTTAAGTTCAGTTACAATGCAGCATCTTTATTTTTTTCCACACATTTTTTCTTAAAATGTATAATTAAAGATATAAATACTACTGCAGGTGATGAACTCAGTCTTCATCCTCCTTTTCATGTATTATTTCCCACCTAGTAAAACATTTTTTTAAATGTTTAAATGATTAAACAGTGCTAGTAATAGCACTATTACCAGTTAGGGTGACCAGATCCCAAAAAAACGCATGTGAGACAAAGACAATTTGGTGTATGGCATGTATGGCATCCATTGCCAATGGGAGGCAGTGGCATGTTCAGGGAGGAAACTGTGATGGGGTATATGCCCAGTCAGAGGCATTTGGTACATTGTTTTATACTGGCTTTTGTCAAGTTTTCTTTTTTTCAAGAATAAACATTGAGGTTTTCTATCACAATTGTATGTTGCCGCTCATGTGTTTTGACTTGTAGGTCTAGTTTTTCTTGCAGTGTTATGAGTTTTGCAGACAAAACTGGGTCCTGCCACCCCACCATAGGTCAGTGCCCCACTTGGGCCACCCCTATCAAAAATGTCTGGACATGCCCCTGATGTGATGAGAGGTAGTCTAAAAAGTTGATGGATTCTATCTTAGCTCTAAAAATTAAACACAGAGACTAAAGGATTCAATTATACTACTGATGATTTCATTCTCCAAATGCAGGACTGCTTTACAAATTCGAAAAGACCTTGCTTCAAGTCGGTGATGGGACGTAATCTCTGTCAACATTAACAACCTTAACATCAGGAGTCACACATTGATCATTAAAGATTTGTCGGGTCTCTAAAAACAGCAAGGAGGGACAGACGAAGTAAGTGAGAGGCTAACATGCTCTTCAACTGTCGACGCTGATTGATTAGCATGATGATGTCACTCACAGACCTTCTGTCTTTCTTCACAGCCATTGGAGTGATTTTATTCTATGTGTTCACATTCTCAAGAAATAATGTCCATGTCCAGTATATTTTTTAACCTGTGACCGTCTGTGAGTGTGTTTGCATGTGTGTGTTCACCGTTGCTGACCTGTTTGTTGGCAATGGCGTAGGCCAGGCCAACGCCCTGGACCTGGGGCCCAGTGTATCCTGCAGGGCAGGAGCCGCAGCGGAAACCAGGGGCGGTGTTGATGCAGCGCACTCCCATGTGACAGGGCATCACTGTACACTGCCAACAAAAGAGACACCGAAACACAGCGATCAATTCCTGGCTCTGATACACCAGTTAACACAGATGATGATCAATTGTTTTCAAGTGTATCAATCACAACATCAATGCATTTTTGTTTTAACAGGCCATTCACAGTAACACAAACAAACTAGGTTCTTCTCTCAACGTTTCGTTGTGTACCTCGTCCACGTCAGTGCAGTGGGTACCATTTCCCTCCATACCGTCCGGACAGGGTCCGCACTTCACACCCTCAGCTGTCTCCATGCACTTCACTCCTGGGGGGCACGGGTTGGGCACACAGGAGGGACGAGGCTGCATCCCCCCCATCCCTGAGGAAAGTGCACACAATCGTCGCCAGTTTAAATGCAGCGATGATTCATTTAATAAGATCTTATCTCTGTATGTTGTCTAAGTTACTCAGCTTTATACTGTGTGATGATACAGACTTTCCATCACATTAATATTGCATTCTATGCTGATAACATTCTTACATGTATGAAATATTTAATCCAATTACAGTTTAAAAAGCGATAAAAGTTGTGGATATTAGCTTTTGTTATGATTAGTAATTTCAACATCAAATGGCATATTTTCAGACATGAATAACATTTTCAGTGTTTCTGAGAGGTCAACTCACCACAGGCCTCACACTCCATCACAGTGTTCTTCAGAAACACTATCTCTTTTATCTGGAAAAGAAAATGGATCAATCCATTATCACTTTCTGGCACAGAGTGGCAGAGTAGTAACAGAAATCGTACAAATTGCTCATTTCATCATATAACATTTTTGAAGCTATTTGGACTTAATTGTGATGAATTTATGAAATACATCAGATTTATTTCATTTTATGGTAACACAATAAGTACACACTATTAAGTATTAGTTAAGCATTAAGAAATACTGAATTCTTAGTTTGTAACGCATACTCATTAGTATGTAATTTATAAATTTGCTTATCAGTGATGAGTAAAACATTTTTATGCACCAGGTGTGCACCAGGTGTGTGAGTGAGTGAAGGTAATTTTTTTTACCTGTTGTTTCAGAAGCTCTTTGATCTCAGCCAGCGCAAGGTTGGTCATTTTTATCTGACTGATAATTTCTCCATCTGCATTTAGAAAAACACATGTGATTTACACAACTATTCATATTGAAATACAGCTGAGTTACCCTCTACGTGAACCAGTCTACACATAAACTGACATTAAAAGTGCTGAATATCCAAGATCACCACAAACAGAACAAAAACAAAACGGATGGAAATATGAGCTATGATAGAAGATGAGAAGATAGAGCAGGTCCTGTTGATACTGTATTTGGAAAGTTACGCATTTTTGTTGTTCAGGCACTTTATTTTGAAATCAAATAATGGATGCTGCATTAAAATGACAATCCTTGGCTTTAATGTCAGTCATCTAAATGATTTATACAGGAATAACTGTGTGAGATGTAACTCTTTTCACACAGTGCCCCAGCTGCGAGGGTCAAGAAGTCAAAAGGGGACTAGACTCTTACTATAGGTGCTAAATGTTTCTTAGTCAGATGTGAGTTGTTTCAACGGGTTCATAGACAGAAGAGCCCACTCATGAATTGACTGTCTGAGTGTTGTCATTTAGATGAGAATCCTCAAAACCAGAAAGGCCAAGACTGCAGTTCACAAGTGTAACCGTCCAAATAGTGAATGTCGGGGCTGTTTGCACAGTAGACAGAAGCACTCCTGTGAGTAAACACATTTACAAGATTTGATCTTATGCCAAAGCAAACTGATGTAAAACTTTGTTCCAGATGCCTCTTTTGAGCTCTTAGCGCCACATCAGCTTTTTTTCTGTGGATGCTGAGGTTGTTGGCTGGACACTTACATTACAACAAATGTGTCCTGCTGTACAACATGACGTGCATTGACAATCCTCAGCCACCACAGGCCTCATGTATATCCACCGCCCACTGATTCACTGGAATCAGAGAGGTTTCTGATCACAGGATCACAGGAGAACTCATTTCCCAGATATGAAGCGATTCAAGATTTTCTCTTAAGTTATGTAAGTTCTTCGTGCTGCGAGCGAGCATCCTTACAGGAACCAAACGCTGTGGACATCCCTGTGTTTTTACAGTGTGTCAGAGTCAGAGTCCAGGGTCTGAGAATGATCTGGATTTTCAATGAAGATTATGAAACTTAAACCATCTGTCAACTCTCTGATAATAACCTTCCCACAAAGCAGAGAGAGGCTGAAGAGACCATGAAACTGAAGAGCAACACAAACACTGTGTAAGAAATTCGTTTTTTTAGTTTATTTTCCATCATGTACATAGTATCAGGAATTCATCATCAAACAATCATCAGTCAATCAATCAATCAATCAATCAATCAATCAATCAATCAATCAGGAATTCATTCATTCATTCGTATCATGATTCATATTATTTCATAGATCGAAAAAAACAAAAAACAAATTAAAGATTCAATTCATAA
This sequence comes from Trachurus japonicus, assembly GCF_045865225.1. Classification (NCBI taxonomy): domain Eukaryota; kingdom Metazoa; phylum Chordata; class Actinopteri; order Carangiformes; family Carangidae; genus Trachurus; species Trachurus japonicus. The sequence continues at coordinate 21,605,619 of NC_140910.1, forward strand.
ACAACAAATGCATTCTTAGTTAGGTTGATACTTATATTGTGCTCCTGTTAGGCTGTGTTTTAACATGTCAAAGAAACAGATGCAAAACATTCAAATTCATAGAAAATCAAGGAAAATTTTGCCTCTGTCTTCACTGTACTGTTTATTTGCTGCCATTTTATTTCAGTGTCTGAGTACTGTGAAATTTAGTGTGAAAATGTTTCACTAACGCATAATACAGTAGTGTGTAGTTATTATAAAGCTAAAGTGTCTTTGTTGTTTGTTAAATTAAAGAACTGTCATATTTAAAACATATTATTCTTTCATTATACATAGTCATTATAAAAATATTTAAAATACCCACTTTGACTTTTCTCTTAAATTCCATGAAAATGGGAAAATAACTGCAGATATTCACAGTTTAGAGAGCATGTGGATGCCAGATTCATAAACCTCCAACCAGATTGTGCCTACATGTGTTCAGGTGTAGTCAGGTCCTGATGGACCATACTGCTTGTACTAATTGACCCAAAGACCCCGAACATCCCCCCTTCAATCACCCCAGACACCACCTCGTCTCCCAGAGGAGCTGCACCAGGGCAGAAACCTCCCCAGTGTGAAGCACAGGAAATGTGTTGTTCTCATTAACAGAAACTCTGTTTACTGAATGAATTCCACAGCAGAGAGAAAAAGATACTGGAAATAAATCTCTCCCACCATTAATAGAAAGGTTGGTGGGAGTTTTTTCCCCCCCTCCTCCTTCACAACAGAAAGTTCATGGTGATTGTTTTTCCTCATTGTGGGCAAATAAATTTATGTGCTCAAAGCTTTGCAGGGAATAGCTCAAACCCCAGAGTCCTCAGAGTCTTTATACCTCAATAAGTCAAATACATGGTTACATATTGAGGTCACTGTTTAAGAAAATTAAATATTTATATATTTTTGTGAACAAAAATGTACCATCATTTTGATTAATTTGAACAATGCTCTCAGATTTTTGTGTAAACTCTCTTGTGTGGTCAAATCTAGTGTTTTAATAGTAATGAATAGTTTCTATGCAGTTTTATGCTGAATCAACAAACAACAATGGCACAATGTAAAGAGTTTGTCTCACCTCGCTGTCCTTCTGTCACATGTCCTCCCATGCACAGGACACAGGTCAGCACCAGAGACCACAGCATTGTTTAATCTCTGCAGCTCCTCAGGTACGACGGATATTCTCTCTTCTCTCTCTGTCTCTCTCTCTCTCTCTCAGTATCAGTCGACCTCAAGCAAACATGGTTCCAGCATAGTTTTAGCCTTTCCTCCCCTGCCTTGGTTTTATACCAACCACTCCAACCTCCCCTCCACACACAAACACACCCACTCCCCTGGCTTACATCCCCAACCCCAGTCTTACAAATCACTTCTCTGGAAAATGAGGACAGTGGTTTGACTGCACAACATGAGACACCCCCACGTTTTAATAGAAGTGGTTTTCACTCAGGGTCATGCCAAAAACAGCCTTGATTGTCTGGAACGATAAGTCATTCAGTTAATTTACAGACTGGTAGGCGTACACTTTAGAAATCCAAACTGGTTTTTCATTGGTTCACTGTTTTTTTGTCTTTTGTTTTTTGGTGTATTAGATAAGATGGCCTGGTCCAACTGGGGCAACTACTGGCATAAGGGCAGGAATCAAGTCAGACACTCCACCAGTGGCTGACCGGTTGTGAGCAAACCAAATACACATCTGATTTCCCTTCCACTATGTGCCTTTTTTTTTTTTTAATGGTCAGGTTTTCGAGTTCAAAATTCACTGGATCCCTCAGCGATCAAGTTTACACTATTTTTAGGCTCTTTATGAGCTCTTTGATCAGACAAATGATCAAATGATATCCAAACCCGAGACACTTGAGCTTTATTTCTTACATATTTCTACCCCTTCACCTAGACATTGCCTAAATATTTTACTAAATACCTCAGCTTATGAGCACCTGAGGCTCGACTTTATGAGGCTCCATGAATTTTAAATCCCATCACCCGAAGCACAGATGCTAAGCCTCACTTAAGTGTCAGACCAAATGGCTCAGACTGTCAGATGCGGGTTGCTCTGAAGTTTTGACTTTGTGGATTCAGACATTTGGTGAATTTTGAAGTCCAACACCCAGATGAAACATTTATTTCAAGTATCTCTGACCGAGTAACTTCGTGTGTTAGTTAGACGACTGCTTGGTCGCTACAAAGATTCTTGGTTCAGTGAGTTTTGGAAGCAAAAATGTCAAGAGACACAAATGAATGAGGGTTGATCATGTGACCATGCAGCTCAGGTTGTTCCAGGACTGTTTGGAAAATGTGTGGGTATGAGTTTGATTCCTGTGGAGCTCAATAAAAACACTTGGTGGGAAAAAAGAAAATTGACTTAAAAATTACTTGGATTTCTTTTTGTTGTACATGTGTGTTTGTATGTTTCAGTAATGGGATCGACAGATGTTGGTCACATTCCTCACAGTGAAAGGTTTCAGGATTTTTGGCCCAGATCCCTTTTGACAAGCTCTCACCACCTCCACTCCTACGCCCTCGCTCGCTCGCTGCCTTGCCCAAAGGAGCGGGGAAGTCTCACTCTGGTGGAAAAACAAACATAACATCTCTTTTCTGTCGTCAGGCTGGAGAATTGGACCCTTGTGTGGAAAGGAAGAAATTACACAACATCTTCTTTCTCATCTTTAACCTGTTATCAACAGGGAATGGAAGTGCTTAAATCAAATTGGTGACTGCTGGTTCAATTAAATGTGTTTTAGTTCAAATGTGTTTTATCAAAGGATGGAAGGGGAATATAGCTGATTTGAAAACCCTTTACACCAAGTTTTTCAGTTTTTCCAGCATCAAAGTGGCTTTTTTAAGCTTAACGAGTGACAATTTGCTGCTTTTCGTTGTCTTAAATTACAGGCAATTACATCATTTTAATAGATTAATTGAGAAAATGATCAACACTTGAATCCATAAAGAAAATAGTGGTTATAGCAGCAACCTTTTTGACTATTATGGGCCATTTCAGCCATAAATGTGTGTATCTGAGCTCGACTAGTGCTACAAATGTGACCTGAAAATGCAGCGAACAGATCCTCTGCTGTTGTGAGGAATGTTCAAAGGTCAAAGGTCGAGAGCAACAACCTCCTGTAAAGTCCATCAGTGATGCTTTATTGCCTGTACTACAAGAGTTTGTCGACACGGCAGGGGGGGGCCGTGACCCCAGGCTGCCCTCAGACCCTTCCTGTCACCTCCCAACGGCCTCAGAGTTACATAATACAGAGTTTATGAAGATGTTCCTCCTGGTACCTGACACCTGTTCTGTGTGTGTGTGTGTGTGTGTGTGTGTGTGTGTGTGTGTGTGTGTGTGTGTGTCCTAAATCCTAAACATTTTGTGATCTTTTTTTGAATGATGTGAATATTTCAACCTGTTTGCATCAAGAAGAAAATTTCTAAAATCAAGCTGTTAAGGCACTTTCATAATATGCTGAGATTATGATACATAATATACTGAATTCTCTAGATTTCAACACACAGCAAAACGCACACAAATACACAAACCTGCTGCAAATTCAGAAGCAAACTGTACACTTAACAACCAATGGATAAAAATGGAACGCCAATAAGAAAGAAAGAACAAAAACGAGCAGGACTCAATGTCTCTCCTGATTTTATTCAAAGACATTAATTTGTATCCACCTCAATGTAAAAAGCAGAAATGTTTATGCTTTATATGCTTCACGTTTGAATTTCTGATTGATAGTCAGATTAATTTGTATTTCTTATTTCTTTACTAATAAAATTATGATTAGGTGGATTAAAAGAAAGCCACTGACACCTGGTAACGCAACTACTGATGTGGGGATGAACGTCGTCCTAGAACGACCACGCGGCTCCTACAGATGTGGATCACCACACAGTGTTGAGCACAGATGTTCACAAACACATAAATAAATATGTTTAAAATGTCCAGGTTGGGTTGCGGTGTGAAACATTTGCTGTGGTATTTACAGAGTCCTCATGCTGTGTAAAATGCAGGAAGCACCATTTGGCTCTAACAGAAAGGGTCTCATTTGGTAAAACATCAAACTGCCCCTTTCCCTAGAAGAGGAATGGGAAGTCCCATCATGTGGAGGCCATGAGGGCGAGTCGGATGCAGCTTCATCAGCGCAGCGCGACGTCCTACTCGGCTTTCTTGGCTTTCCTCTTGCGAGCGCCGTCGCTCAGCTCCTCCTTGGTTTTGAGAGGTGAGGACGGAGCGGCGGCGGGAGCGTGGTGGTGGTCTTCCTCAGAGCCACCCAGCGGGGAGCCGAACAGCAGATGGCAAATCCAGGACTCGATGAGGGCGAAGGGGGAGCCGTGAGAGTGTCGGGCGGTCATCACCACCTGAAGGAAGACGGGGACAATTAGAGAAGATTAGACTCATTTTTTAAGATATTTAAAGGAGCGGCTTCATCTATTTTTGAACATTAAAACTGTCTGACTCATCGTGACGTGGACAACTGTGAAAAACAACTGTGTGACATTGTCTGTGGTGCTGGAGGAGCTTTGTTAAGTCTGATGAAACAACTGTGACTGTCTCTGCTTGAAAGATAAAGAGAGGGAGTGACACAAGATGCTGATGAGTTGAATCATGGGAACTGTAGGAGCTTGTCTCTAAAGGACAAAAATCTCTGCATCTGCTCAATCAATTTGTTTTTTTTGTTTGTTATTTGCCATTTACTTTCTCTGTTTTTTTCTGATGCTCAATTTTATCATATATTGTGGTGTGTTTCTTTTATATCTTGTCTCAGACGTTGCACTCTGAATCACTCTGCCCTTTAAATCTACTGTGCAAACATAACTCATCTTCTCTGTGAACAATAACGTCTGTTTACCTACAGTGGTTGTCACCTAAGGTTTATGTACTTGAGACCCAGCAAATGTGTTGAATGTATTTGCTGTGCATGTGCTATTGTGTCATAAAACAAAACAAAACAAAGCTCCACAGGTTCACTAGTGCTCATGAAGACCACTTACACAGAAGTGTATCTCCTCTAGCAAGCAAACGATACAAAAATAGAGTGTCATGTGCTTTAATGGTTCAGATTATACAGTAAGATTTTGCTGAATGTTGTGTTTGTTTAAATCCTTCCATATAATAAGCAAGGGGAGTGAATTATTTCAGCTGCAGTCATGCAATCCTCCTTATGTACCCTTATATGCAACACATTACACAATAAATCAGCTCTGACGGCTACACATCACATAGCAGTACCTTGCTTGTGGCCATGAAGAGGGTGAAGAGGAGGATGAGGGTGCCCTTGGACACTGGCAGCCAGTGAGCCTCCTGCATAGTGAAGAGGATCGCTCCGTACAGGCTGGCTTTGGTCGGGCTGCAGAAGAGACGAGAGACAAACAGTGTCAGTAAAAACATCCGTCTGTTGTGCTGTTTACCAGGGCTGAGGTCACAGATGTATTGGAGGATGTTTTTTGTTGCCTTTATCATTATTTTTATCAATAAAAAAATATTTGTATGTCTTTTTTTCATCCAACTGTGGCATTACAGGCCAGTCAGTGGGGGGCGCCAACGTCAAGCTTTTTAAGCTGCAAAGTTGCTTCAAACTTGTGTGTTAAACAGATTTCCTTCAGTTGGGCTCCGACTATGATCAAGGTTACTTCAAAGGTTCAGTTTTTGTCTCTTTGGGGGTCGGTGACACACTGGATAAAGTGGTGATGATGATTTCCCCCATCAGTAGGAAAACACAGAGACTCACAATGACATGTTGAGGATCTCGTTGGTCTCGGGCCGCCACACGCCGCGCAGCAGCTGCTCAAAATTGGAAATGAGAGCCACTCCAGACCCTGGGAAGATAAAAATAGACAGTGGAAAAAGAATGAGGACAAAAAAAAATGAGCGTCTCGTGTCACTGCTCTTATCTGGATTCAGTCTTTCTCCCCCCATTCTCAGCATGGCCGCCTGCAGGGCCTCACCACTGCAGCAGAGACGGTAAGAGGCCGGAGCACAGAGGCTCTTTATATAAACTGTCTATGGCCATTTCTGTTTTATGGAACAGGGAAGAGGCACAAGGGAAACCTGGTTTAGTAGGTGAAAAAGACTTAATTTGAGTACAGGAACACACATGTAAATAGTTGCCTATTGGTAACTTGTGATTATAGTCACTGTAAACACAGCCACATTTAATCTGCTTGGAGGGTCCAGGGCAAAAAATGAGCAGCTGGGTCTCTGTTAATCCCTCTAATCCCTCAACTCTGTATGAGTTGTGCACAGTTTTTCCACCGAGGATGGCTGTGTGCTACATTTAATGCTGGTTAATTTACTATGCAGAATATAAGCACAAAGATAAAACAAAAAATAAAAAAAAGGTAAGTGGTAGTTAATGTTTATTCCTAAATACATTGTCAGTTGAATTGGCACAAATCAGTTGACATGTGAAAAGTTTTTGAGGCGAATGAACTGCTGTGGTTCTTGGCCAGTTGTCTAGTTGATAATCCAGCGTTGCAGGCATGTACATGTGCAACTCATTCATATTTACATCTGCATGGTGCAAGAACAGACTGCAGATTCCCAGATAGGCTATTTAAAGAAATGTGGTTAGTGTAGGAACTGCATGAACATGGAGTTGCTGAGGAATCACGAGACACCAACCTTTAACGTATCCGACAATGACCATGATGAAGAAGCCGTGGTGGTAGGCGTGGTGGGCGTGGTGGACTCCGGCGGCGATCTTGCGGGCGCGGACGACTTCCTTCAAGGCGACCAGCACGAGTTTGACCGGCAGGAAAGCCACACATTTATAGAAGAGGTTCAGTGGGCAGTAGAAGATGAGGTACCTGTGTTTGTATTGGACATAGAGAGAGACACACACGTGGTCAGTGAGGAAAGGCCGAGCTTTGTCTTACATAGTCTTTGTGATTATCTTAGACAGAGTCTGAATATTAAAGGGTCAGTTCACCCAGATAATAACATAGTTAAAACCTTTATGTTTCAGTTACAATTAGTAGCACTGTATCTAGCCCCCAAGACTTCTCCGACAACCCCAATACTTGTGTCGGCCATGTTTCTGACACAGGGGTCCAGTGACATGAATTAAACTCCTAAAGTCTTTTTCACACAGCTACTGCAACAAAACCATTTAGTTATTATTCTTTTTTATTATTATTTAAGGACTAAATCTACTGATAAAAACCCCCCCGGGACCATTAATCAACCAAAGTCTCTGCCTGTGAGGTCTGTCACTGACATCTGCAGATTTTCCTGAATAACTGAATTTATTCTGGGTTTAATAAGAAATCCTTTAATGTGTTTTGAGCCTCAGAAACCGACCAAACTTGCTAGTTAAACACTGTTGTTTAAGTGGGGAACGTTTTTTGTGTTTTGTTGAACTGACCTTAAACTGAGATTTGTTTCTTTTCATGCAAAAAAAATCAGCCGTCTCATGGCATTATTTATCAGTCACATCATTTTTTTGAAGGGAAAGACCTCAAAACAATGGCTGGCAGGAGACAAGTTTAATGAAAGTTTAATGAAAAACCTGTGAAAAAGAAACAGTGCATCATGTGTGACCATAAAACTGAATCTCCTTCCCCCCGTGACAGGTGAAGTGGTTCTGAGGATTTTCTCACCAGACAGCTGAGGCCAGCAGGATGTGGCTGTTGTGTTGGAAATAGTCAAGGGGGCTGCTTCCAAGCATGATGTCTGCGAGGATGTAACTTCCAAAGCAGTAGAGCATGGCACAGAGCCAGGAGGCCACAGGACTCCTGCGAGAAACCTCCACCGAGCCTGCAACACAGAGGGGGAGCCGTCAACAACATGAAGGCTGTGACAGGGAAAACGTAATGTGTCAGTGAGCGTTCAGGTGAAGCGTGTTGGAGAAGTTGCTGGAGTGTTGTCTTATATCTGCTTGTGTACAGATTAAAGTGTATTTGGCTTAATAAATAAATTAATAAAAGCCACTAATAAAGTTAATTTAATTAATTAAGGGGCTTTAATATGTGGGGGTACGGGTTTCCCATTTAATTTCAACTAAGACAAAAAAACATTTTCAAAGATGTCTGATTCTAACTCGTGCCAAAAAAGTGTATGCCATTTATCTATATGTTTTATTAACCCCTTAAAACCCATCCGTATTTGCATGCTGGACCTGCCAGCGATCTTACAGGGTTACAAAATGATGATAAATAAATAATAATAAAGTTTTTAACCAGCAACAATAATGTAAAAATGTGAAAAATGTACACAACCAAAATTTGAATGGCCTAAGTCTTCTTCAAGAAGCTTTTCCACTTTGGCAAGAAGCAAAATTCTGTGACAATCTTTGCTCTTGTTTTGGAAATCACATGGGTCAGATTGATTTACTCCGCTGAATATGAAATTTCAAAAAGTTTCTGTTTGAAAAACTGTTAGCAACGACCTTAAAAAGTCATTATCAGTGGATCCCTTGTGTGTCTATGTGCTGTATCTTTGTCCACACCCAGTCAAATATTTCAGTGCACGCCCCAATTATCTGTCCTTTCATCATAACCTAATATTGACTCAGGACTTCTCCCGTCACTCAAGAGTTGACAGTTCACCATCTCAACAAATGTCTTGTTCTTTGAAGAATACAGACTTTAAAACAGAACAGACAGCTCGATATAATTTACACCGTTTGTTTTACAATGGTCATTTAATATTCTTTTGTGATTTTTAATTATACCTGCCTTGACACTTGCTTATTATGAGCCAAATGTCCAATTCTTTGGACTTTGTTTCTGATTGTTTGGCAGGTGTCCACTAAAACTACAGTATCTATCAGGACGCTTCAGCTACAGTTCCAGTCCACAGTTTGACTACATTTATGAATCAATATACAAGATGTGTTAAACTGCAGCTATCACAGCAACATGTCAATGCTTCATATAACAAAATGAAGGAAACTAACAGGAAACTGACTGTAGTAACATGCTCCGAGGTTCAGTGGGGGAAAAGATAAAGTAATAAAACCACAAAATAAAACTCCTCCATCGTACTTTAACTTCCTACTCACTCAAGTAGAGCTACATAAGTATTTAATGTATTTAAATGACTTAAAAGTGGCCACATTTAGTAGAAACGTACAGTAAATCAAGATGTGAGCACAAATCTCCAACAACAGGTGGGAGAGGGTGTCGTGGTGCAACTGGCGCTCAGTTTGAAAGCAATCTGATCCTGAGAAATGCCGCCCTATAAATATATTCTGCTCAACTGCTTCTCCTGCCTTGCAACTGTCAGGCCCGTCTTGACCCCTGACCCCCACACTTGTCTCTCTCTCTCTCTCCCTTCTTCCCACAGTACTGACGCCCAAAACTCATTCATGTTGCTCCTCTAACGTGTGGTGTGTGAACTTGGGCTCTCTGCTCAGACACATGAGAGTAATGGTCGACATCTTGCAAATCTTGGCAGCACGAGTCATTTGAATGTAAAATGTCCTCAGATATGAAGATAAAGTTATACACAGCGATGATGAGCTCAGCTTTGGTCGGCACACGCTATAGTTAGTTTACAACTAATGTTTTAGAAACAGAGTGAACCAGCCTCCTTTACTCTAACTACTGTGGGAAATGTGAACAGCAGCACAGTGTTGCAACCTGCCTTGTGACACCTGTAAACCGTTAGATGCCGTAATACCTAACCTAACTTTGTGCATCTGTTCATTCAACTGCGGTAACCTACTCAAAATTAATACAGCAGAATGAGTGGTAAAGATTCAGACTTTCAGCAAACAAGCTGTGTGTGCTCATCATACGTTAAACTGAATTTGCATCACACAGTACAAGTTTGCATTGTCTGCTTTACATATTGTAGGCTACATGCAGCAGCACAGCAGCCACTAGCATTAGCACTGCACTCACTCAGCCTAAGATAATTATCTTTTTTTCTCCCACGCATTATGCCAAAACTTAGCAACATTACCCACAATGCATTGTCAGCTGACATTTAGGTCTGAGTTTCAGGTGTGCTACGCTAGAAGCGATTATTGTCACGAGTTAATAGCCTCAAGCTGATTTTTTAAAACTTGTCTCAGTCTTCAGAGCAACCTAATGCTGACTCAAGTGACATCACCTGAGTCGAAGACCCTGAGACCTGTCAACACATCTTTATGTGCTGTGTGATGTGAGTGAAGGTCTCCATGTGTGACCCTGCACCCCTAACCAGATCAAAATTCATTCATTTTCTTCTTAAAGCTTGAAGCCGTTATATGTTTATCCAAGTTTCTAAACTCTGATTAAAAACCTAAAGGAGAAAGTTTATTCATCTGACTAGAAGCTGTTAACTGGCTGTAGCATTATAATAGGTAACATGAGGGAGATAATGACACAAAGATGACATCTTCCAGTTGTCTGAGTATAGAACATGTGACTCATGTTGTGCAACTTGTGCTCCTTGAAAGCAGCACAATAAACGTGTAAACCTTTTGATTTTGTGGTTGAGGTGTGTTTGTTGCTCCTGAACTTTTTTTCTTTACATCAGACTGAACTTCTTCTTTAGAGATGATTCAGGTCTATTCAAAGGCTGCGTACTCCCGGGGAAAGCAAGGTCAGGCCTGGCTTCTTGCTCAACACCTTATTTCATGTTTAACACTCTGTGTAAATAACATACCCCAACCCAAATGCAGCCTACAAGTGTACATTGGAGGGGGCTTTCGGAGGCCCACTGACACTGTCTATTTCAGGATCTTCTATTTATTGCCCTTAGTCGCTGGTATGTACACGGGCCCTCTCTCGGGTTTCACCCTCCACTCGAGGATCTGTTGCTGTCAAAGGAGTTAAATCTTGGAAAATATGAGGCTTGACCCAAAGCTGAGTGCTTCAATCGACTCCAACAACTTCCTACAGTACTGTACAAATGAGGTCAGGCTGCTGCAGCAACAGACCTTCCCTCACAGCAAGCTCCTGCTACACTTTATGTAACAGGTCATGCTTTATAAGGATAGGGTCCCACTGAGATAACAGAAAGACCATATTGGGGTTTAGAGCACTATGTTCTTATATCACTGAAAAAGGTCATAAATCAATAAACAATTATTATTAAATGCACACCTACTTTTTTGTCAGTCACTACTTTTATGTTATTTTGAGTTCCCAATATGTTTACTTTGTGTTGTATATAGGCTATGTTTATTTATAACAACAGGTCTGGTGAGTGTGGAGCATGTACAGTAGCTGCACCTGCCAAACTATGCAGATAATCATATTTATGTCATATTGAAGCATTAAAGCATGCTCTTAATCTGAAAAAAAAACCTCTCATTTAGCTACAGCACAAACAGAAAAGTGCAAACACTCACTTACCTGGTTCATACTTGAGGTAGAGGATGGATACGATGTAATAAGCCAGATCAAACACCGGAAACATTCCCATTTTGGAGAAGACTTGGGCAAAATCGCCCAAATTGAGGACTGACAGCACCTCCATGTTGTGTGTCTTAACAACCAGTGACCCTGTGTTTTTTTCTTTTTAGGTTTTATTCCAACTGCGCAGTCTGGATCGGAAGCTCCCCCCCAAACCGACCGACTCTCCAACAAGCCCCCCGGTCTGGACAGTGACAGCCTGAGACACTCAAGCGCTCCTATTAATACCACTCATCTCCACAGCCTCAGCATCATCATCATCATCTGCGCTCCGTGCCAGCTGCTCCGCTTCTTAGACGACAGGAGCTTCATGTGTCAGCTGCTTGAGAATTAAAATGACAAATACTGCGCTTTGTCTTCTTCTTCATCATCATCATCGTCGAGTGTCCACGCTCGAAGATGCACCTCCTCCATTAAATAACAACAACAACAACAAAAAAAACGTCCTAGTTCCGGATCAGGCTAATCCCAGAAGCCCCGCAGCGTTTGGTGATATCGCTGCTGGTTTGCATTCTTCCACATGATGCAGAAATGTCGCGATTAAAGGCGCAGGCTTGTTAAACCTATATACGTCAATAAAACCAGATAATATGCAGGCTATCTCAAACAATAGTAAAATATTATCATAATTTTTCATTTATTTTTTTCTTTTAATTCTTGAGACGATAATAATCAGGGCAATGGCGCCTGCCACCACCAGGGGGCACCAAGACCACGACACTGAAAACCTTGCATCTCTAAAACAAAAAGATTGGTGAAAATGTTGAGGTTTCACATCTATTGCCCACAAATCTTAGCCTAATTGTTTTTTTTGTTTTATTTTATTTTGTCACTATCCATGTCTTCAGAGAGTTTTACAAAAAAAAAAATCTATTTTATTGTCTCTCATTGTGAGCTTTAAAATGTGATTTGTCCTGTTTTTATAATGATTTATGTCAAGTCTGAAATGAACAATGAAGTAAAATCATTATGCTATTTGCTTGGTTGTGGATGACTCTCTCTCTCACACACATTCACACATAGTGCCCTACTGCCCTCTAGTGGCTAATTCAATTCAATTCAATTAAAAACTGTATCCTAATTTAAGGCAGCAGCATCAAATATCAAAGAAAAGTGTACAAATTACAAATTGCAGAAAAAACAATACACAACTATGTAGAGAAATAAATAAAAACTAGATGATGAAAAATGGCATCCCTCTAATTTGTCACACCAGGCAGCGTAAAGCACCAGTAAACCACAAGGCCACTTTTGGCTTAATTCGCCAAGCTGAAATCATATTCTCTTAAAGTCCTCTTATTGATATTTCTGTAATTTTTCTAATCTGAATCTGAATCTACAGGGACCAGTGAGATGCACTACAGAGCACAGTGACCAGGGGATGATGAAGAGGAGAGGACAAAGAGGAAGGAGGGGGAAGAAAGGGTAAAGAGAGATTGGATGGCATTTGATTAAACAAAATTGCATTTTTTTTTTTTTTATGTGTGTTTAGGTGTTCACAAGTTAAATTGATTTCTCTTTGTGGATTCACATAATCAGTTGAGGTACAGTTCTGTTTGAGTTCAACAACAAAATGTTTCAAGCAGGGTTTTGATTTGTGGATTTTGCTTTGAGACCCATGTCATATTAAGAAATAAAGAAATATCTCCTAATAACCATGAGTGCAGGTTCAATAAGGATTTTTTTTTTAATTAACCCATAGGGTCAAATTCTAATAAACGTTTTAAATATTTAATAACACAACAATAGCAATCAAAATGCTTCATTTTCTCTATTCTGTTCCATCTTGAAGAAACAAAGGGTTTTTTATTTTTTTTATTTTGCACGAACATTTAAAATAGTATGAACAATTACTAGCCTATGATTGGGATGTGCGAAGGGGAGGTATGAAACCCAAAAGGGCTTAGGATATGAAAACCTTAAGAACATAATCAAAAACCAAATTCGTTACAAATAAAGACATGAAATTAAGGAATAGCCTAATTAAATGATAACTTACAAAAAATAATTCATAAAGGCCAATAAATAAAAACATTATGCTCTGATTGATTGCATTATGTTGTCAAATTTTCGCATTTTGTTGTTGTAAAATTGTCTATGAACCCTATGAACACAACAGTCACGGGGAACAATAACATTGACGCGCGATGACGTAGGCTCGACGCTAGTGACGTAAAATTCTCCCGTCGTGCTGTTCGCGGGCTCTTCACAAAAAAGCCTGATGAGAAAAAGGCGGAGGAGGAGGAGGAGGAGGAGGCGACCAGCCGAGGGGGGAGTAGCCTATTCCGGGAGTAGTAGCGTTTGTCAGTTCTCGGTGGTGTGTCTGAATTCACCTTTTAACGTGAGGACAGCGAGAGAAACAAACAAAAAACAAAAAACAAAAAAAATAAAAGCATGAAAAGACGAGATGGCCACTCCCACTGGCACTCCGACGACTCCCACAGAAGATCTTCCGTCGGGCCTGTGAGCGTCGGCAGGTTTCCCACCGCCGCCGCCGCCTCGTCGCCTCCTCCTCGGGGGATCGTGCTGTCTTGAGTCCGTCCTGACCGAGCCGCGACACCGCCAGGCGATGACAGCGGCCGCCGCCACTCCGCAGGTGATGAGAGACCGGCTGCTGCAGGCCATCGACGGCCAGAGCAATGTGAGTATGTCCCCCCCGCCCCGCCGTAGTTTCAAGAAGGCACGAAGCGGCTGACGTGAGGCGGACAATAAGGCAAGCCGACTTCATGCCGCTGCAGTCAGTGGTGGGGGTGATGATGATAATGATGATAATGATGATAATAATAACAATAAAGTGGAGGTGGCGACTTATTATTTGCTCGCTAATTAGCTGGCTAACATCTCTTGTAATTAATACCTGGCTAACACACTGCTGTTATGGCTGGTTATAATTGTTGATGGAGTCAAGTTGGCAGTGTGTGTGTGTGTGTGTGTGTGTGTGTGTCTGTGTGTGTGTTTGACACTGAAATGCACAGTGTTTGATCAAGAGCCACAACTTAAACTGAGCCACCACTACCATAGGAGAGTAGCTATACCTGCTGCAGATACAGTAAGTCAGTAAGTGTGCCTCAGTGACAGATGTTGACTAATGAGGGATTCAGGAAAGCTGAAGGCTTTATTTATTTATTTACATGCTTTAAAATAACAAATTCAGCCCTGCCTCTACCATAACTAGCCTACAGCTTCAGGCATTTTGATATTATCTTACAGCACTTCTAAAAAGGTTGGCAAGAGCCGTTGTATTGTATAATTAAACTAGACAGAAGAACACAATAACACCAGTCTTTAGTAAGGATATTGTCATGTTCTTCTTTACTGCACTGAAACACCATTATGGTCTGACCAGCATTAGGTCAGCAGAGTTAGAGATAGTAGTCCCTTCCCTATGTCACTACAGTATGAACAATGCAATACAGTGTTGTACTGTCTATCACTTTTATAATTATCCTCTCCATAACCTAGCATTTATTGCAATTGCTTGCTACTGAATCTGGTGATAAGAGAGATAAAAGAGTTATCATTCATTCAGTCTATAAAATATCAGAACACTTTGAAGAAAGCCCATTGTGACATCTGAGACCACAACCTAACATCATCAAACACCTTTATTTTGTCCAAGGAATAGTCCCAAAACTCCAAATAATAGCTTACTCTACACTAAGACCAATAGCTCAATATTATGTAGGATTATATTATTAATATTATCTGTTTTTAAGAACTTGTTCTGAAGGTTACTTTAATGAGATACTCCAGCACACTTGTTTTCCACCAGCAGTTCCTCTTTTGATGTTTAACATTGTTGCAACCAAGGGATTGCTTGCTACCACAATGTAAATGGTGTGGTGATATCTCTAATGTTAACAACTTGTCAAGTTTTCTGTATAGTAGATGGTGCATAGCTGGTTACAAACTCATTATTAAAGCAAACAGACAAATCAGGATGGTGCATTTCTTCTATCTGGCTTGCAGGTCTCACTAATCCTCTTGTGAGTTAAAATGGTCGCATTTGCATGTAGTCTCAGTTTGTCATACTGAGCCTGAAACCAGTACAAGTACAACATACAGGTGCAAGTTTGAAAGTGTATTCAAATTATGCCCTGACCTTTTAATAGCCACTGTTTCTCTTTATGTAAAACATACATACTAGGTGTTTAAGCCTCCATTGGACTATAGTTGACATGCAGTTGACATCTATTGCACGTCTGTCCGTCCTGGGTGAGGGATCCCTCCTCTGTTGCTCACCCTGAGGTTTCTCCGACTTTTCCCTGTTAAAAGGGTTTTCCATGGAGTTTTTCCTCAGTCGATGTGAGGGTCTAAGGACAGAGGATGTTGTTACGATGCCATGTAAAGCCCTTTGAGACAAACTGTTTGTAAAAACGGGCTATACAAATAAAATTGCCTTGCCTTGCCTTGCCTTGCCTTGCCAGCCTATAACATTGACATAAACGTAGTAGTAGTTTGCTGTCATCACACTATCATGTTACAGGATTGGATATACAGTATAAATGTGTGTGTCTTTTCAGCAGATATGCAACATGGTGGTAGTTATGGAGGTGATCTCTTATTTGGAGAAATATCCCATCACCAAAGAGGCACTTGAGGTAGGTTTCATGTATTGGTAGTAACAGTATGTGCAGATGTAATACAGCTTTTCAGAAACCATGTCATAGCCAGTGTTAAACTCTTTATTTTATCTCCTTGAAGGAAACCCGTCTTGGTAAGCTCATCAACGATGTCCGCAAGAAAACCAAGAACGAGGACCTTGCAAAAAGAGCCAAGAAGCTTCTGCGAAACTGGCAGAAGCTTATTGAGCCAGGGAAGGGTGAGGTGTTGTCCAAAGGACACACTGGTGCATCCTGGTCTTCCAACGGTGGAGCTCACGCCTGCATCCCCGCTCCAGCTGCCACCACGCCATCAGGTAAATCAGGTCCAGAGTTGAAGAACAGAAATGACTTCAACAACTGCTCCTCTGCCAGGGTGGATAAACCAGGCAGCAGGAAAAGTAAGGCTGACCAGAGGGAAGGACAGCTCTTACCAACCAAGATATCAAAAACAACTCTTAACGATAAAATACAAAACTCAAAACATCTGCCAACCAATGGAATTGGCATTAGCTCTGAAATTTTTACAGACTCTTGTGCACATCAGCCTTTAGACCGGGAGGTCTCTGAGCCTCTGGACAACGACAGGCTCAATAAGATCCCTGTCAACGCTGTAAAACCTCATCCAAGTGCCCTGGGATACAGCAAGCCTCTTAGCACCTCTTCTTTGCTAAAAGCATCAGTTCTGCAGCAGCAAGCCAGACAGGAGCAGGCTGCCTCTGGGGGGCAGCATCGACCCAGAAGCCCTCGCCGTTCCTTGCACGGTCCTCAAACCCCAAAGCAGGAAGCTGTTGTCAAACAACAAACTGCACCACAAGCACAGAGCGAGCCTCCTCGTCTTTCTAGCCCCGCTCTGAGGCCTGGGTCTGTGGACACCTCTGGACTGGGCCCTTCTCCTCAGGCTTTAAATGTCTGTGTTCAGGGTTTGCACACTGACGGTCTGTGGTCTGCAGACTCAGACTCTCAAAGCCGGCCCCTCTGTAAAAAAAATTCAACTGCTTCTCCCGCCAGCGACACGGCGAGTTTGGAAGATGATGGTGCTGTTGGCAGTACGGGGAAAAGGAAAAGGCAGAAATACAGGCCCAAAGACTATGTGGTAAATTTAGACGGACAGACTGTAGATGACGGCACTAAACCAGTCAGGTTAAAAGATAGGAGACTGACGTTTGACCCTGTGACGGGGCAGATCAAAACCTCCTTTCTTAAGGACTCTTGTCAGGAGGGGGAGGTCAGACCTCAGCCGGAGCACAGACCTGAACCCGAGCGGTCAGAACAGCCGAAGCAGAATCCGCCCGTCCCTCCCAGTCCCTTCCAGCAGACCGACTGGAAAGAGCTGTCGAGGAGCGAAATCATCCAGTCGTACCTTAGCCAGCAAAGTAACGTGCTGACATCATCAGGCGCCCACACACCCAGTGCACATTTTTTCATGACAGAGTTCTTGAAGAAGGAGGACCACCGGAGCAAAGACGCCAAGAAAACACACGTGTTGGCAGCAGAACAACCGGCCAAGGATTTACCGGGGGTGAGCAGAGAGGTCAACGACCAAGACCTCAGCAGATTACATGCACAACACTGGTCTGGCGTTAATGGCTGCTACGACACAAAGGGTAAATGGTACGACTGGACTGAGTGCATCTCCTTAGACCCACATGGAGATGAAAGCAGGTTGAACATACTGCCATATGTCTGTCTGGACTGACACGGGACGACAGGTGTCTGAATCGGAAGGTGTGAGCTGCCTTCACTGTACACGTCGTGTGAAGGCACTTCCTTTAAGTGTACGCTGCTGTTTTGCACTGTTAGTGAAAATGGAATAAATAACGCTGCCTGCTCGGGGTGTGTGTGTGTGTGTGTGTGTGTGTGTGTGTGACTGTGTGTGTTGGAGCACAGGGTGTGTAATCAGTGTTTTATGAGTTTGTGAACAAGATTGTGCAAAGACAGCGTCGTCAAGGGAAAAGGCTATGCATTATCTATCTGCCCGTTTAGTTGTTGGTGTTGAGTTATTGTAAAAGGTTGAGTTTCCAACACCTGCCATTCTTTGTACTGCAGAGGGACGTCACATCAAGCTGCACGGCCACGTTTTACTCATCATATGTTACCGACATGCCTTGTGAAAGGTGATGGAGCTTTCTGCCTCTCATCACGTAGGTTACAGTGCAGTATTTTTTTAATTGCAAGTTTAGTTCTTTTTTGTTTTGTTTGTTCAGTGAGACATACTTGGAAGTAACATACATTTAGGAGATACAGCTAATTGTTGGGAATTGGCCATCTTGCATCTTGAACAGGGTCTTTTCCGAGCTAAAAGCTTAAATCGATGCTATCTTCAAGTAGCTGTCCTCATTACCACAGGTATTAACTGTTATCGTGAAAATTTGTAGGACCGCTGTTCTCCCGTTGCACAACTTTCTTATGCAGTGACTTTTAGTTGAATAGATAACTGGCAAATAAGTTTTAAACCTTTTTTTTTTTTTTTTGGCATTTGAGTGCTGTTAAATAAAGTGGCAGGAAACGGCCAGATGTGACTGTGCAAGAAAGGCAAAGGCTTGTAGTGAGTTAAAACAATACAAGCTGATTAAAAAAATGTGGAAATGTGGCTGTTATATATGATATCTACTCACATTTACATCTTCATTTTAAAACTTATACAAGTTCAGACTACATATTTTTATTTTTTTGTCATTCAGAATTGGTTCAGCGACACAGCAGTGGCAGTCCAGAGTTTCCCTGCGGATACATCAACCTATTACACAGGAAAATGCTCTGAAACATTTTGATAACATGAATTTATTTTATTTTATACTTGCCTTTTCCCTTTACTGTGTATTTAGGTTGTAAAATATGAATTGAAATGACAGAGCATATTACCCTATTAGCTTGCATTTTGTACTGTCAGGAAGAACTGAAATATAAATTGACATGCTGGAAAAGTACTTAATATCATTCCTTTAGATAATGTTTGCCTTATGGAAACCTGTGTTTTCCCTAAAGACGGAGCCTTAGTGAATGTACAGAAATTAGCCTTTTGTGTTCAGTCGAATGCAGAAGAGATTTGCTACTTAGTCCCTTCAGTGGACGTGTTGATATGTGTTAATAAAAAAACATTAAGGAACTGTGATTGTTTGTGTTCGGTAGGAATCTTTTCATGAATCTAACTGAAATATGTTCTTGCAGTGCTGGATCTGCAATGCATCATTCAATTCCCAGGAACTTTTGAAAACATCATGGCTCTTTCATATGATTTCTCCTCTATAAATGTAATTTATGGGTTAAATGATAATAGCAATATTTTTGCCTAAGAGGTGATACATTTGTCCCAATCAGATCATCTCAGTTATGAGTTTTGTGTTTTCTCTCTGGGTGTGTGTGTGTGTGTGTGCATGTGCGTCTCATGTGATAAACTGAATACCTTTTTAGGATTTGACAAAATGGGTAATTTGATTTACATTGATTGAACATATTGTTATGGGCATTTTATATACAAAGGAATTGCCTTGAAATAAAAAGCTTTTTATTTAAATGCATTCTGACAGGATTTACTCAAGTATGAACGTATCATAAATTCTGTTGAAATATTAATGGTAGTTGCTAAAAGTTTTCAATCACTGTTTAACTCTTTCAGACCTGCCTGTGCCCCGACAAAAATTTGCTATAAAACCAGTTTTCGCTATTAAAAATATGTGAACTTGAAACAGAGTTTCGGCAAAGGACATTTTGAAGTTTAATATTTGCTGTTATTACAAAATAATGCAAGACTAGTGTGTGTTTCAATGTAAAATTTAAGATAGGCTATTTGGTTATTTCAGTCTTTCATGGTAGTAAATTTTCATATTCATTTATAGTAATTCCCTGGTAACGTGTAGTTTTAAAGGAGGATTTGTTTTGAAAACAAGCCTACAGCTGCCGGTATCTTTGACCAATGAAATCCATTCTGGTCTGGGTGTTTCTGATTGGTTGAAGGGCCGGCCCTACTCTGTCCTAACAAATCGGGAGGACAGAGTAGGGCAAGCCCCTCAACCAATCAGGAACGCCCCCGGCCAAAATAGATTTGATTGTTCAAAGATACTGGGAGCTTTTCAGGATGCTGCACACAGAGACATAGAGAAACACTGTAATCGCCCCAAACACACAGACCTTTCCTTACTGATAGGAAAACACAATTTTCTTTTTAAAAAATTAATATTTTGTTCTTAAATCATATCCTGCCTACCCCAGCTTTAAGTCTACCATTTTAAAAGAAAGGTCAAAGGGATAGTTCCACATTTTTGCAAATTGGCCCATTGCCATAATCCCTATAGACATAGCAGTAGGTTTGTGCCACGAGCTGCTCAGAGCTATGCTATGGAGGCTCATAAGATTTCTTGGTTTCCCTCATCAAACTCATCAAATACACAATCCAACAACTCCAAAACACTCTCGTGGACAAGTTGTGACCTGCACAGTCACCACGCTATGAGATAATAACAGAACGTTACGAGACAGAGTTGTTTTCGAGGCAAATGCAGACACTGCCCCCGTTTTGCATGAATTTACCTCTAAAACAACTCTGTCTCGTAACGTTCCGTAACATAGCGTTTTGGAGTTGTCGGATTGTGTATTTGATGAGTTTGATGAGGGAAACCAAGAAATCCCATGCAGCTCTGCTCCGACGTTCTAAAAATAGCTTACACCGACAATTAAAGCAGAAGTAAGCGATCCGGTCGTTTTGGCCTAACTTCTTGTCAGCAGATGGAGTTAGCAGTCCCCGCCCTCGTCCCTACGTCACCACATTCACGCCATGGATGTATTAGATTCACACGCATCCCTTGGCTGCACACACAGAGAGGACCGCCCCTTTGTGCCGTTCTCTCTCCTCATTGGATAAAGGTTGTAGGATACAAGGAAAGTTTTCTCCTCGGCTTACAGCAGAGCAGAGTGACTGACAGACCCGTGTTTCAGACCAAACACTCTATGTAAGTGATTGCTGTCGGAAGATATAACTATTTAAAGGGATAGTTCAACATTTTGGCAAATTGGCCCATTGCCATAATCGCTATAGTCATAGCAGTAGGTTCGTTACCTTTAATTGTCGGTGTAAGCTATTTTTAGAACGGAGCAGCGGAGCGGCAGGCTGCTCAGAGCTACGCTATGGAGGCTAAGGGAATTTCTTGGTTTCCCTCATCAAACTCATCAAATACAAAATCCCAAAACTCCAAAACGCTTTCGTGGACAAGTTGTGAGCTGCACAACCACCACGCTATGAGATAATAACGGAACGTTACGAAATGGAGCCGTTTTCGAGGTAAATTCATGCAAAACCGCTGATGCGTGTTGCGTTCAGGGACAATTTTTCAGCAAGCAGACTCTGTATTTACCCTGTATTTACCTTGAAAACGGCTCCGTCTCGTAACGTTCTGTTATTATCTCATAGCGTGGTGGTTGTGCAGCTCACAACTTGTCCACGAAAGCGTTTTGGAGTTTTGGGATTTTGTATTTGATGAGTTTGATGAGGGAAACCAAGAAATTCCATTAGCCTCCATAGCGTAGCTCTGAGCAGCCTGCCGCTCCGCTGCTCCGTTCTAAAAATAGCTTACACCGACAATTAAAGGTAACGAACCTACTGCTATGACTATAGCGATTATGGCAATGGGCCAATTTGCCAAAATGTTGAACTATCCCTTTAAGACTTATATTAACACAAACATTCCGCTACTTCTGCTACTACTACTTAATCTACTGCTAAGACTATAGGGATTTGATTTGATTTGATTTTTATTTGTCTCAAACAAGCACATCAAAAGACAAACAATCTATGTAACAAGAAACAAAACAATAATGATACTGTGCAAGTTTGAGAAGGGGCTGAAGGAAGCAAAGCTTATCTAGTTCAGCCCCCCCCCTTACATTGTGATTCATGTCATACAGTACATCTGTAGTTCCATACAATTCAGAAGATTAAAAACATATTGCTTTAATATGAAATAAGACCATGATTATAAATAAAAAGAGTAAAATTAGCTGTCAAGTTCTTTATAGCTGTCCAAGAGTGTATGTTTGTACTTACTTTTAAATTGTTTTAAGTTATTGCACATTTTTATATCCTCATCTAGTCTATTCCACATTTTAACACCACAAAAATAGATGCTAAAACTTTTCAGGGTAGAATGGATGGTAGATTGTTTAAAGTTACAGTTCCCTCTTAAATCATATAACGTATGCTTTCTCTGACCATAAACATTTTTTGGATGTTTATCGGTAGCAACCTATTCCAGGCTTTAAACAAAATCTGACCTGTTTTGAATTTGACTAGGTCCTCAATTAGATTATGGCAATGGACCAATTTGCCAAAATGTAAAAATGTAAATCCCTTTAAAGCAGAAGTAAGCGATATTTTTGTGTTAATATAAGTCATCTTCCGACAGCAATCACTTACATAGAGTGTTTGGACCGAAACACGGGTCTCTCAGTCAGTCTGCTCTGCTCTGAGCCGAGGAGAAAACTTTTCTCCTACAAGTTTTATCCAATGAGGAGAGAGAACGGCATGAAGGGCTGTGTGGTGCAGCCTAATACATCCATGGGTGCAGCCAAGGGATGCGCGTGAATGTGGTGACGTAGGGACGAGGACTGTTATGGTGCATTCAAGGCAACTCGTAACTCGTGTTTTTCCGACCTGTGAAGTCGTACCAGTTCGATCTGGTAAGAGTTCACGGGTCAGAAGTTACGAGTGGCCGTTATAGTGCACTTTCACAGAAAACAGGTCGGAAAAACACGAGTGGGTTGCCTGGAACGCTACAAAGTCATAAGTCGTGACTTGAAGCTGTAATTTACGGTTTCAAAAGCCTGCCTGGAACGCAGCATTAGCCAAAATGACCGGATCGCTTACTTCTGCTTTAACCTACTGCTAAGACTATAGGGATTATGGCAATGGACCAATTTGCCAAAATGTTCAACTATCCCTTTAACTACAGTTCCATTTTATGAACGGGGTGTACGCTCTTATTCTGAAGCGTAACCGGAAGTCGCTCTTATTCTGAAGCGTAACCGGAAGCCGTGCGCTTCATTCGTAACGTTGTTGTCGGCAGTAGTTTGACGGTAACTTGAGCAGCGCTGCCCTCCCCCGGCGGAGGCAGACAACACACACACATTATCGGTGACTCGTCACTCCGCGCTGGAAGATGGCTGCGGTGGAGCGGACCCCGGTCAGGGAAGGGATCCGGATAGCTTCGCTGTGTGTGTGCTGGTACACGGTCAGCTCGGGGGGCAACATCGTCAACAAGATCATCCTCAACGGATTCCCGTACCCGGTCACCGTCTCTCTGTTTCACATCATCTCCATTGTCGTCTTCCTGCCGCCGTTGCTGCGGGCATGGGGAGTCCCCAAAACAGAACTGCCCGGCAGGTACTACCGCTGGTACATCCTGCCTTTAGCCTTTGGGAAATACTTCGCGTCCGTGTCGGCTCACTTCAGCATATGGAAAGTTCCGGTTTCGTACGCGCACACGGGTGAGTACAGAGACCAGTATAACGTTACCGGATTTGTGTTCGCCTTTTTTTTTGTGTGTTTTTTTGTTTATTTTAGTGAGTGAGTGAGGCCACCCGGAGCGTGTCCGCCGTCAGCTGATGTTAGCTTCGTGGCTAATGCTAACGTTACATACATCCATGCTAACGTTACTCAAACCGTTAACGTTAACTCGCTGGGTAACGACGACGTAGCGCAGGACGTGAACGGGACAGGTTAATTAACTCACCTCTGGTCACTAACGAACTAGCCACTAATTAGCCCCACTTTGAGCTCCCAATTAAGACTAAAAGGGACCGGCGTCTGTGAGCTAGCTTAGCCAACTTAATTAACGCTGGTAAGAGGCAGGCAGCAGCTACGGCAGGGGGGAGGGTCCATGACTGAACCTGCTGCTCTGTGTGTGTGTGTGTGCTCCAAGTTTCAGATAAATAATCAGCTCCTCCTGGTCTAATTGATTTTTCTCTTGAAATCTACCATGTGAAGTGATATTAAGTTACCTTTAGCGAAATTCAATAACATAACTAGCAGCACGCCTTACATGACATCAAGTTTGCAATGCTGGAAGATTTCTCTTTGTATACAATTTTCAAGCAACAGTAAAGTCTGCACTAGCCCAGTGTCTGTGCATAGAATAATTTTGACCCTTTTATTTTAGTATTATCTTTATCTAATAAGCACAGTGCCTAGGGTGACCTAACCTTTGCTTAGACCTCAGTTGTTGGACCACTTTAAAGAAACATGGTGGTCTTTAGAGCCATTGATGTACTTCTATACAGTGTCCTTAAATACTTAAGCATCTCCAGAAGAGCCCAGAAATAAAACAAGGGTCCTTCTTTAGATGGTGGTTTTCAACATTACTGGGTCTGGTTCTTTTATAATAAAACACACAAGTTGAAGTCAGCCTATAGATCAAAGTCATCTTACGTCACTTTGAACAGGCATAAATGTAACATGGGAAAATGTGAGTGAAGGTTAAATGTGTCTGTCTTGTAAATATGTGTAACCAGAGAATCTAATTCTTTTTTTTTTATTGTACGTGACTCACCTGAGTAAACATCAGCAAATTAAGGTTGCAACACGACAGGGACATGTGACGATCAGAGTGAGACAAGTTGTGGGCTTGGCTCTGACGTGTTTTGAAATCCAAACTTCAACTCCACTTGCTGTTCTTGCATATTTATGAATGGAAAAGACAACAAACTAACTGACCCACTCCTGTTTTCTTATCTGTTTCTTTCACAGTCAAAGCCACAATGCCAATATGGGTTGTGCTGTTATCAAGAATTATCATGAAAGAGAAGCAGACCACAAAGGTGAGTTAAGTTCCACGCAGCAAACACAATGCACAACGCCTGCTCTGTTTCAAGCCGTCTCTCATGTGTGTTCGAGACTCACTCGGCAGTGGTGATGTGGCACAGCACTGCGGCTCTACTGCAGCTCATGTTACGGCCATCTGCGGGGGCTTTTGTCCCTGAACCCGATGAGGCGCTCAGTGGGAGTGGGGAGGTCAGGGAGGGAAACTTTTAACTTGTAATTTCACAAACTAGCAACATTTTACCTAGAAAAATAAATCAAAGGAAACGACTTAATCTGCGTTAATGCATTCCTGTTTCTTTCATAGTATCATGGTAGGCGGCATGCAGGTGGTTGGGCACTTTCTGAGTTGTATGAGAACTATTGGAGGTGTCATGTCCTATTTTCACACACATTTACAAGCAGTCTAATGGTTTTAGAGGAGGACTCACCTGATATACTTTGACACCTTCTCATCAACATTAGGGGAAAAAAGCTGTGACAGGAATTTGCACTAGATGGACTGGTAAATCAGAGTAAACAAGTATATCCTGGGGAGTATGTAACTGCAAAACCAGGTTGTAACAGCATCAGGCTGAACTTTTTCATGACTGAAACAAAACTACAGCTCAAGTGGTGTCACGGTAATATGCAAATCCTCTCAAATGTACAGTGGTCTCTCCATCTAGAGCTCCATGTGAAAGTTATACTCTTCTTCTTGTTTGCTCTGTCGATGGATCGTTTGTTCCTTTTACTCAAATTTTGACAACAAAGAGATGTCTTGTCTAGTTCTGTTCATCCATTACTCCACGTAAAACATATTCAGCGTACTGTCACAAATGACTAAGAAAATCAACAAATAGAGGCTGAAAGAAAGGAATAGTTTGACTTCTGTGTGAAAATGACTTAAACAAATGATTGATTATGAAAGTCGTCAGCTATTTTTTAAATTTTTTTTATAGCTTTAACAAAACCCTAACCCCTAAAATCTACTTCTAGTTGAGTAGTCTTATCTGTGAGCAGACCAGGCTTCACTGTCTCGCTCCTCTTAGGATAAAATCAGCGTTGGAAGCCCAGGAGCTCGACTGTGGCGGAGGTAACAGGTTTTGACATCTCTTGAATGCAGCTTCATTTTTCCTCCTCCTGGTGGAACATTTTACAGTCAGGGTTGGCCAAGTATGAATGAGGAGACTTCTTGAGTCTAACATCAGCTTGTCATGTTTACTTTGCAGCCAGCAGTTCAGCGTTCAGACAGACTGAGTCCACAGACCGAGGGGGACGGGACGTAGGTGTTGACGACGTGTTAGTTAAAGTGCAGAGATCCTGTTTGAGGAGTAGCAAGGCGGCACTGTACTGTACTGAGAAACCTGAAGTCGTATGAAACACTTCAGCACATCTTTACAGACTGAATAAGCACCTTGTTAAAAATTATTAATATTAATTTAGTGTTAACTCTTTACTCTGCTCAAAAGTAACTAAAATAAATGCCAAACATTGCAGGGTGTAAAAGAAAATACACCCAGTGCCCAATTTTTACAGTACAAGTTAACACAGCTCATATTGTTCAGTTTGTATTACAACATATGTCAGCATAGATAGATTACATGTGCATTATTGAGGTTTTCTGGATTATACTACGTTGAGTGGTGTTTTTTCCAGCTTCAAAGATGAAAGAGGCTGAAATTTAGAACTTCCTATCAGTATAAGACCTACACATCATGATTATTGCATCACTGTTTTATTGATTAATCATTCACAATATTAACTGCGAGGAAATTGATATTTGCAATTAAGTGAGGCCCCAACTTGTCCAGCTATCCTCTGCAAAGCGATGGCAAACAAAACCAGCAGCAATCCTCACATGTCAAGGTTTAGGATTTTTACGTGAAAGTGACTGAAATTATTAATCAGCTGTCAATTGATTTAACTTTCTTTCAACCAACCAGTTGATTAATGGACTAATTGTTGTGTACTGCAGTTCTTCAGTGCTACAGCATCATGTAGTTAACACCTGAATCACAGTGTCAACAATGATTGAACAGTGCGTGACGTGTCATAAAAGTACATTTTTATGGCAGAACAGTTGTGCCGACCTGCTCTATCACTTCTGTCGTGAATGGGAACCATAAAAATAAAACCAGATTTGACATTAGGTATTTGTAATGTAATGGACAGTGTGTGTCTGACTGAAATGTGTTTCTGTGGTCTTGCATATTTTCTTGCTGAGCGCTGAAAGCCTTCAGGATGAATTTTTAAAATAATTCAGGACACCTGAAATGGGACAGAAATCTAGGCCTCAGCCAAAATAGACAATGACTCGTCTCCTAATGTTCAGCGTGACAAAGAAGAACCAGCATCGTACCTGCAGTCGGTGTATTGGTTAACAGTTTAGGGTGTGCACTTCACACATGATAATATTGTTGCCTTTTCAACAGGAGTTGTGTTTGAATAGTTAGAAGTTGCTCTGCTTCCTATTCCTGCTTCCTGGATGTGTAACCATCAAACAAAAGCAACAGACAGCTGTTTTAAAGGACTAGTTTTTGTTTAGAGTCAGTAAAGTCATACATCTGTCTGCAGAAACATTCATGACTTAATTTTTTCCATCAGGACCAATTTCTGGCCAAAAAAGGTTCCCAGTCTGGTTGTCATGTCGCTGCTCTTTTACAGCTGCTGCTTTTCTTTTGTTTTACTACTGAGTTCCTTGTTCTTCTCATAACTTTGCTCTTTGCCTCTTTAATTGTATAAAACAACTTACATGGACAATAAAACTGTGGGCTGTTTGATCGTCAAACGACCAGTAGGTGTTCAGCAGCGTAGTGTTTTCTCAGTTTCACTCCGAGTGGTTCAGTTGATTTAGGGATTGAGAGGACGAGTGTGTGGGTGCACAACGTGGGTTTCTCAACAACTGCATGTCTCTATAATCTCTCATAGTCCAACATTTCTAATATGCAAATAAGTGTTACTGTAAAATGTTATGATAGTTTCATCCTGCAAGGTGTTGCTGTCCAAGATAAAAGGGTTAGTAATAAATAGCATATAATGAATATTGTCATTATTCATTATTGACTACTACGGCTACAAATAGTTCATTAGTTCGCTGATTGTGTAATTGAGAAATTGTTTAAGCAAAATTTCCATCTTCTTTTATAAATGGTAATAAACTTGACATATTGAAACTTAGTAGTGGTTAATTTGTGTATTATTTTCTTAGATGGCATATTTTCTGTATTTCTGTTTATCACTTTACTGTGATATAAAATGAAGAAAAGCAGCAAAGCCTATATAATAAGAAGCTTCAGACAGGGTTTGTTTCAACGTTCGGCTTGGAAACTGACTTTAGAAAAAAAAACTTTCACATCAAGACCATTGCCAATTATTTTTCTGCAGTTTTTAGCACAATAACTCCAGGTCCCTCCGCTGCACTAGATATAAATCTACAGAAGTGTTTGTGTGTTTTCTCTCCTGACTGTGTCTCTGTCTCCGTCTGGTCCTTGTTGTTGTTGTTGTTGTAGGTGTACGTATCGCTCATCCCCATCATCGGTGGAGTGCTGCTGGCCACAGTCACTGAGCTGTCCTTTGATGTCTCAGGATTAATCAGCGCTCTGGCCGCCACGCTCTGCTTCTCTCTGCAGAACATCTTCTCCAAAAAGGTAAAATCCTCCTCATGCTGCTCTGTGCCACTTTATCCCCTGTGTGGAGCGGGAGGCAGGGCGGTGGGCTGTAATTTTTTTTTTAAATGCTAATTTTTGGTGTGTTTTGTTTGTTTATTTTTTTGTGAAACACCTGAAACCGACGTCCTGCTGCTTGCAATGACTTTGATTCTACAGTCTAGAGAAATGACTCACATCCATGATCTTATTTCTACTATATAACATTAATTTGAGTGAGCACGTCGTCGTCTTCTGACTTTAATGTGGTATAACAGATAAGTCACATGCTGGTCACGATGGTCACTCTCACAGTATGTGAAAGATTCAGGCAGCTGGTAATTGAGTAGTGGGACTTTTTAAGTCTTAATTAGCCCAATAAGTGAAAAAAATAAGATATTCTGAACTCCTCTAAAGCTTTACTGCCACATTTAGTATGCTGAAGGTAGAGTCGAACTGCTGAACGGTGAATTCAGGTGGTTCCTGCTGTTTTCTCTTCTGCCAACTGGCCTTAAGCAGCCTTTGAAACTTCAAAACGGCGTGATAAGATTTTTAAAAGAATCGTCCATGTCTTAAAGTCCAGGTTCAATGTAATTCTTCTGGCACTAAAACCGACTTTTACTGAGTTCACAAGGAAGGTTTGTGTCTGGTTTTTAAAAGGGCAGGTGGAGTGGTTAAAGCTAAACGTCGTTGTTATTTCTCCCTTGCTAGTGCAGCTGTGACTCCGTTGTGAGTTTCTTATTTCTAATCAGTGTTTTTACAACCAAGGTGCTGCGTGACACACGGATCCACCACCTGAGGCTTCTCAACATCCTGGGCTTTAATGCCGTGATCTTCATGCTGCCCACTTGGGTTCTGGTGGATCTCTCTGTGTTTCTTGTCAATGGAGACCTGGTGAGTTGCAATAAGAGCTCTGACATTTGCATTGTCATTTACAATAGAAGTTTGTTCCTTAGATTGATCATGTTGTTCAATTAAATTATAGCAGGGATACTGTTTTAAAGTTTAGGAACCATAAATAATTATACAATGCTGTTATTTACAACTAATTTAAAAGTTCAAGTACCTCACACTATAGATTCAGTATGGTGATTTAATACAATTCAGGGATAGACACTGAAAGACTTGCAACATTTAGGGCTTGTTTTCTTACAATGACCCTGGTTTCATTGTTTGTGTTAGGGCTGAGACTAAAAACTGAGGTATTGATTATTTTGGTTAATCATTCACTCTACAAAATGTCAAAAAAGGTGAAAACGTCTCTGAAAATTTACAGAATTCAGTGTTTTTCAATTTGTTTATTTCATCGCAACAAAGGCCAGGGTCAGAGTCCAGCTACATTTGGCTTTATTTAAAATACTGAACCTAAACATACATTAACCTCCCTGTATCTTTTTTTCTCCTCCTCCTCCCTCCCAGTCGGAGGCGTCAGAATGGACCGGTACCTTCGTCCTCCTGCTCATCAGCGGCTTCTGCAACTTTGCCCAGAACGTCATCGCCTTCAGCGTGCTCAACCTCGTCAGCCCGCTCAGCTACGCCGTGGCCAACGCCACCAAGAGGATCATGGTCATCAGCATCTCGCTGCTGATGCTGCGCAACCCGGTCACGCTCACCAACGTCATGGGTATGATGACGGCCATAGTCGGGGTCTTCCTCTACAACAAGGTGAGTGCCTTTGTGAGTACAACCAGCGAATTCAGTTACTCTACACTACACTACTCTACTACACACTACACTATGTCTGTATGACTGTGATGTGTTTCTTTACTCATTTCATTTCATTTATTTGTTTATTTGTAATGGGACTCTGCATATTCATGAACATACAAAGAATAATTTGTTGTAAATATGACAGATTTAGCTCAAGAGCTCATTTCCATCTGTAGTCTCATGGTCCACAAATAAAATTACAGTAAGACAAAAGCAAAACAAATGATAAGCAGCAGCATAGTACAAAAACAATACATCACACAATGGTTGCATCAAGTAACAAAAAGCTGTCCACCTGGCCATGTGCATTTGTTTATAAGGAAGCCGGCGAAAATCAATACATGTAGCGGTGGATAACGTTATATAACACATACGATGTTGCGACGTGTATATTTGTGTAGTCTTAACCGTCATAAACAAAAGATTATGCGGTGCTGCAGAGACGAGAGCTGGGACACGGAGGCGGCGGCCAGGTGCAAGGTTGGTTGTCAGCCAGGAGACGCCAGGTGGAAGACGGAGAGCTTCTATTCTCACTCGTAACAAGTCACAAGTCATGTAGTTAACTATCACAATTACTCCGGAGCTTTTGACTTCAGGTGAAAACGTAAAACGGGAAAATCCTGCTTAGTTCCTCTTTAAAGTGCATTCAAGTTCAAGCTTCTCTATTTACACTGTAGCAGTTATTTCTCCTAAACTACAAACTACTGAGCTCTCCGTCTGAAATGTTATCTTTCCATATCAGTCACACGTTGATGTGTTATTACACATTATTTATCCTCCTGTGGAAATTCATCCTCTTCATCGATCCACCCCAAGCTATTTCAGATCAGTGCCAGATGACCAACTTCCTAAGACACCCGGTCATTTAAAAACCCATTTGTCCTTCTCCTCTGCCAACAGGCCAAGTTCGACGCAAACAGGCAGAAGAAGCTGCTGCCAAGTTCAAAGGAGGACCTGTCCTTTGACAACCCGGCGCTGGAGAAGCTCCAGGCCAACGGGTCAGTGCCTTTCTCCCACGGCTCCGAGCAGCAGCAGCAGAACTGGAACAACGTGCTGACCGACCACTTCCAGTACAGCCGGCAGACGTACACGACAAACTACAGCAGCAGCAACCACCAGTACGTGGTGTAAAGGAGGAGGAGTCTGGGTCGCTGTCATAGACATTACCGTGTTGTAGCCCCACCACCACCACCACCACCACCACCACCACCACCTCACCGCTGCAGCGACGCTCCAGACTGAAGGCAAGTGCTGTACGGTCTGACCGGAAGAACCAGGCGGTCGTGGTGGGCCGGTGACGAGACCTCTCCCACGCTCCTCCCTGTCTGACAGCTTCGTGATGCGTCATTTGCTTATTTATTTCTTTGGTACGAACTGTGTGGGGCCGGACAAACGGGGGAAAAAACAAAACTCACATTCGAAGGATTAAGCCATGTTATCCAGACAGAGAAATCTGCCGCAGCAGGTGTCGATCAGTGATGTACGACGGTACGCCTCATTGTCTGAGAAATGTGAGTTTTGGGTTTTTTTTCCACAACCAGCCATACATAGTTTTGTTCACTTTCAGAGGAAAGGATGTCAGCTGTAATCATGTACTGGGAATGTGCACCCAAATGAGAGTATGCCACCACGTTACATTTCTAACAGTCACAGTTCAGAGGAAGGTCTAAACAGTTTTGGTTTCAGGCATTTCATGTTCAGCTTTCTCATTTTTCTTCATGGGAGGAGAAACTGATTGTGCAAATTGTCCTTGGGAAAATAAATCATCTTCCACTGCTCAGAAACTCGGGGAAGATGGAATTTGTTGGCGAATTCACCTAAAAAAAAAAAAAAAAGAGTTGGGAAATTTGTGTTTTTGTAGATTTTTACTCTGTAGAGCGATGTCAGTCAGCGTAGCACCGAGTGAAAGACCTCAACTAATATTGGTTTTCAGTTTCCAGTAAGTCTGAAATCATGCAAAGCAAATGACGTTCTTATCAATCTCGGCTCTACTTGCTTCGTCTCTGAGGAATTTGCTGCAACACTACATCTGCCCTGGTTTTTAAAAGGTGGTTAAAACGTGCCCTGATGAAGAAAGATCGCCCCAAATGTCAATATTTCATCATACCTGCACAAAGCTGATGCTTGTAAACGTGTCAACCTGTACATAGATGAGTCAGACTTACTGTCAGGAAGTGTTCTGAACGGCCTCTGGTGGAAACTTTGCTTTTCCTGAGGTCGGTGGCTTTTACAAAATCACACCGAAAGTGTTTGAAAAAACTTTTGACATTGAGAGAAATTTTCCTGAAAACCAAGGAGCGAGACCGGTTCCTGTCAGTGAGCTCCCTCAGATCTGTCCTGTAACAAAGGAGTTTGTTATCACTGATCCTGGATCATTAATGTAAAAAGTTAGCGTAGATCCACCAGAACAAAGCGTCCTTGTAGCTGCGAGGATGCTCGTGTTTCATCTTCCGTAGGGAGTCTAACCACGTGAAATGTAATAGAGATGTTAAACTAAATTATTTTGCTGTCATCATAGCTTGGAGTTGAAGAATCAATTTAAAACAAAGGATGGTTATTTTTTAATTGATTATTTGTATTTATTGATCTGCAAAGCTTCTCAGGCAGAGTGAGATTTTCTCTCCTGTCAGGCAATTTTTCAGCCTGAACCAAAGCTGCTCTATGATGTTTTTCTTTCCTTTCGAGTCGAGTTTGCACATCATGAAACAACTAAACATGTTTTGCAGATTGTGTCTGTCAAGTGACTTCACCGCCCTGCTGTTATTTGAAAATAGACATGCATGAAATCAGAGTTTTGATAATTTCAGTTGGACCTGAGGCTTGATTATCATAATTGATAACAATGTTGATATTGATAATCGTTCATTTCTGAAAAGCCATTTTTTTATGGCTCGAGGATATTTTTCATATAAAAGCATCTGTCACTTGTTTTCCTCCAAGCATGACTGTGTCTCTTATCTCTGATGCACACGGAGCATCACACCACAGCAATATGACATTTTTATGTTTTGTTTCTTTGTGATTTTCTTTGTGATCTGCATTTAAAATCAATGTACATTTTCGAGGACAACACAACATTAATTAGATTTATTGTAAAAGTGCCATTTGTAGCCTGTGAGCTTGTTTTCTTTTCTTTTTTCCAAATGTAGCTCCTTGGAGACATGAGTGAGGGAATTACGATGTTGTTTTCCTTTTAATCTGGCTTCTTTTTTTGTACTATGTTTTGCCTTTAACTGATCATTTTAAAACACTGCCACAGTATTTAGTCTGGAGACAAATCTCTAAATGATTCTGCATAGACCTCTGAGGGATGGGTGTGCTCTCGCCTCAGAGACAGATTAGTATCAGTAATTGTCTGTGTACACTTACTTTTTTTTTTTTTAATTCGTGAAAGACAATTAGTTCTTTCTGTCGAAATCGTTTGTATCTGAAATTATCCGACAGTTACTGAAAACTCAAAGCTGCTTTGATCTTCTCCACTGTTTTGTTAGGTAAACAAAAAACATGAGGTCCTGTTTTATAAAAGTAGTTAAAGTTGGCTGTTTACACTGATTGACCAGTGAGGTAGAGACACTTGCACAATGTCATGTGAATCTTAAAGCAGAAGTAAGCGATCCGGTCGTTTTGGCTAATGCTGCGTTCCAGGCAGGCTTTTGAAACCGTAAATTACAGCTTCAAGTCACGACTTACGACTTTGTAGCGTTCCAGGCAACCCACTCGTGTTTTTCCGACCTGTTTTACCTGTGAAAGTCACTATAACGGCCACTCGTAACTTCCGACCCGTGAACTCGTACCAGATCGAACTGGTACCACTTCACAGGTCGGAAAAACACGAGTTACAGGCTGCCCTGAACGCACCATAACGTCTTGTCAGCCGATGGAGTTAGCAGCCCCCGCCCTCGTCCCTACGTCACCACATTCATGCGCATCCCTTGGCTGCACACACAGCCCTTCATGCCGTTCTCTCTCCTCATTGGATAAAACTTGTAGGATACGAGAAAAGTTTTCTCCTCGGTTTACAGCAGAGCAGAGTGACTGAGAGACCCGTGTTTCGGACCAAACACTCTATGTAAGTGATTGCTGTCGGAAGATATAACTATTTAAGACTTATATTAACACAAAAATATCGCTTACTTCTGCTTTAACAGCCCTGATGTAATAATATAATATACTATATCTTTTTTTGTGTACTTTGAGGCTGTTGGATTGTGTTTAAACAGAAATATCCATGAACTCTAACGCAGTCCAACACAACAGCCTCAGAAATGACAAAGAAGTTGCATCAAAATGTCACAGACAATAATATTAGCATTAGCATCAGTTAGAATGATACATTTCTCACGGGGAGTATCGTTTTTCTTTCCAGTTCAGTTTTTTAAATGTTGATTTCTATGACAGATCAAATTACCGCATATTATTGTGACAGTGTCACTCCGAGTGCTGAAATCTGAGAATTGCCACTCAAACATTTCAGCTACGCACAGATCTTCACAGGTTTACTGTATTGTTCAGTGTCGGCGCTCTCGGCGGTCGTCTCCAGCGGGGACAAACCTAAAAAGACAGATTTAGGTCTGATGAGTGGGTGAAGAGTTGTTCAAAGAGGAATGGATAACATTTGTCCCCTGGCCAGAGACGTACATGTATTTATCATTCTGCCACTGTCACGTGTCTGAAATGCACTACTGTGCTGAGACGTAATACAAAACGCTATCAGTCAAGGAGATGCACTTCCATTAACTTGTAAAAACTCCTGGAAAAAACATGTTTTTAGATATCAAGAGGAAAATTTAACTGACTAAAATATCACAAATACTTCTAGAAAAACACTTTTGACTCGCATCAAAGCTTTGCAATACGGATGCACAGTGACACTTCATCTGCATATCGCATCAGGTGAAATGTGACATATCAGGAAAATGTTGTGGCTGTGAGTTATTTCAACAAAAATCATCAATCATGTGCACGTCGGCAAATATCAAATCAAGATAAAACTGTAATTTCATAGTTTAAGAATGTAATATTCAATTGCACTCATCTCCCAAAATATTGAGTCTATGGTTTTGGATGTAGCAGGAAGCGAAGGTGTTCTT
Organism: Trachurus japonicus; assembly: GCF_045865225.1. Classification (NCBI taxonomy): domain Eukaryota; kingdom Metazoa; phylum Chordata; class Actinopteri; order Carangiformes; family Carangidae; genus Trachurus; species Trachurus japonicus. The sequence continues at coordinate 21,640,816 of NC_140910.1, forward strand.
TTGTCAATATTTGGTTTTATTTCTTTTTTTGCCAGTTCATTTGGAGAAAGGAGTTTCAGTAATGTTTTGTGGCTCATCACTCTGTCCACTGCTACAACTCATGTTTGACCATTTTTTAATTTCCTTTTTGTTTCGTATCTGTCCTCCCTCATGTTGCCAAAAGCCGGAGCGTAACCTTTTTCATGCTACAGGATGGAGGCCTTGTTTGCTGGTTGATGGGATGTCAAATTAATAAATAGCAACATGTCAGACACTTGTTGTGATTTATTAATTTCCTCCTGGGTGTTTTTCTTTTCTTTTCTTTTTTTTTTTCAGTGTCACGCTGGCTGTTTGTTTCTAACTCTGAAATCTAGAGAGCTCTTGATCTAGACGTTGGCTATTTGCTGTAAAGCTTTTCACTGGGATGTAAATGTTCATGAGTGGAGAAAGAGTAATTGTATAATTATTATTTTTGTGCGTCTTTAACAGAACTTGAGAGAGAATTTTTACTTAACCGATGTTTATAGATTTTTATTTATGGTGTCAAGGTATGAAAATGTTGTACAGAAGTGCAGCTATGCACAGTCTTGTGTGTTTATGTTTAGTAAATGCTATTTTTAAATGTTTTTGGAGGGGAATAAATGCATTATGGCATCCTGAACATATTAAATGTCTTTTCTTTTAACAGATGGGTGTCTGGAAAAATTCAGTCACATCACATCACATCACATCAGTTGCTATATTTCCAGTTAGTTTAAATATATTGCACAAGAACTGGTGTTAAATGTGAAGCCTGTTTCTCACTGGTACCAAGAGACTGTTATCATGTGAATATCTCTTTAACAACTGGTCCAGTAACTGAAGACATGGACATGTGGACACCTGTCTTTACCCACATTCTTTATCTTTGATTAATTTACACAACATGAACATTTTGTTCTGCTCAGGGCTCAAATGATAAAAGAATAAATCTGTGCCAAGAATGAACTTATATTCATAGTACTGTTAAAAACGTGATTGCAATGTGATGATGAATTGTTATTTGACCTTACTGTAGATGTGCAAATAGAGAATTGTTAGTCATTTTGAGTTTATCTGCCCCCTAGTGGACAAACGTCAACATGGGCATGGATTTAAGTTTTCTTCAGAAGAAACGGTGCAGGTAAAATGACTGTATTTTTGAGAGTTGAAAAATGTTCTATGCACACTTGATTGTGTTTGTTTTACAGGCTCTGTTCATAAGTAATTTATCTCCTTCTCACTGTTGTCTTTTTGTTCACAATAACTTTCAGATTGGTGCATCTTTTGTCAAATCTTTCAAGGGACTTTAGGATGGATTTTCCAAACCTCGAGGAAAGAAAAGCGTCCTGCAGGTGGAGCTGAGGAAAGATGTCGGTCACCGGTGTGTTGTCCCGCTGCCGGACCTCTTCGCCACCTGGACCAGTGTCACGTTGACCTCCAGCTAGTGGCTTTTTATAAACAGGTGAGTTCAGGAGCTACAGTGTTTCATGTGTTGAATTGGAGTTAATTTGACACTGACCGAGAGGACCATGTCACACACATCTACAATATTCAAAGATAACACAATAAAGTAAAAATGTGTTTCTACTTTGATGCACAAGTTCAGCTGCCCAGGTGATGTCATACTACCATCAAATCCATACAATAAAAGGTGTGTTGTCATAGATGAAATCTAATAATCCTGCAAATTTATGTTCTAAAAAGGGAGACTACGGTATTCATCTTTTGAAATATAAAATGGAACTTGAACCTGAGGGATAACTATGACTGTCTGAAAACCAAACGCTGAGTCAGCAAATAAGCTAGATCCTTATTTGTTCAACTATGTCCATATTGACTTACTGCAGTCCAAATTATGCAAGTTTCTTTAACATTATATTTTTACAGATCTTAAATTTCTATTTATTTCTAGATAATCTCCTAAGAAGTTTTCTGGAAAGAATCGTATCTGCATAAAGTGTAGGCTAATAATCATTATTAAGAGGATGGCAGGTGAAGAGTGTCTAAAACAAACATTTCAACACAAATGAAGAGTTGAGTTCCAATAATAAATGAGTTTATTGGACTTTAGATGCAGCAATGTATTTAATTGAAACTTGAATAAACCTAACGAATTGATCTGCATCAAAATGTATTCAATTAAAGTTGGTAATTAATAGGAAATAAATATTTTTAATTGATTTGACAGAGCCAGAGCCCTGATCAGGTCCAGAGGGGGCCGAAACCAACTTCCTTATTTGCTCAGCTATGGAGATCAAAGACGAGCTCAGGCTCAGTTTTACTGCAAAAAAGAATCTTTAATACAAACAGTCATCAGTAGTTTAAAGTCAGTGCTTTATTAAGTTCATATCAGTGTCTTTCTGTCATGAAAAAATACCCAAAGCCACATCAGGTGTCTCATAACAACAACTGTGATGGATCTCAGATGGGGTTTTTTCTTGGGATGTCTCTGCACTGCATGATAACATGACCTTCAACACCATCACAGGTCCATTGCAAACTGTCTAGAGGTGTAATGTGCTGTCCATCTTTCTGCAGGAACTGCACAATACTCCTTTACCTCCCACTGATCCGTTCACATAAACTGAAGGACAGGCCGACAAGATGGAGGGGAGAGGAGACAGACTGAAGAAAAGTGCAACATTGTGTGGATGTGCTGGTAAGGAGGAGGTCGGGGGGATGGTTGGACGAGGAGAGGGTGGATGAGAGTCAGTGTTACAGAGTGCAGGCACAGTCATGTGTTATTGTTGCACTTCTGTAATAACATCCAAGTCAGGTCAGTCCTGTGCAGTGCAGGCAGCATCTCCATACATTCAATCAGAGCAGACCCTCCTTTTTTATTGTATAAATAATCCTCCAGGAGCTCGGCCCAGCACTGGGGCCACACACTGGTTGCTGTCTTTCCATGTCACAGGTGACGACTCTGGTCTGAAGCAGAGTCTGTGCTGCTGCATCGAGCGGCAAACATTCATCAAACCGGTCTTTGGTCTGCGGTGTTTTAAGTCTGGTTGAGGCTCTCTGTGTCGCACGGAGTGAATTTGACAGTAGCAGGCAGCTGAGTGATGATGTTTGCGCTGCACATGAGCTGCGAGAACACGTGGCTGTCCTTCGTGATATCAGGATAAAACAGATGTCTTTGTGGTGTGGCGGAGGAGCTGCTGCGAGTGCTGCCGCCTCGTCTGGATAAACTGAGCAGGCGTCGAAACAACGACCTCCTGAGGAGGATGTAGATCCAGGGGTCCAGGATGGGGTTAACAGAGGCTATCCTGATGGCAGCCAGGTCAGCTTCAGGATCATCTTTCAACATGAAGCGGTTGGCAAACACACGGACCTGAAGGAAAAAAACTTCTGTTAACTATTGTTCACAACTTCAGATGAGTCAGAGAGAGTCAGACGGTTTTAAATACTGTAATGTGATATGTTCACAGGAATATTTTATTCATCAATTTCACAGTTTTCCAATTTTACTCAAATTATGTAAAGGTTTTAATTCTTAAACATGACAATAACTGTAGGGCTTTATTTTTATCCATTAATTTAGTTTTTGAGCTATAAAAACAAATGGAAAAGTTAAAAGCCCCTTACTATTCCCTCACAGCTCTACATCTTTTCTCAACAGATTAAATGTCTTTTCAAACAATGTCCCTTCTCAAACGTTTTCCCTCCCATAGTTGGATAAGAGGAACTACCAATTAAATGTAAGAAAAATTGATTAATGGAGAATGGGGTCACAAAATAAACATGATTTACTGTTTAAGAAAATTGTTTTCAGTTATCCTATTGTGTTTGACAGAGGCTTCTTTGGGAGGACCCTCAGGTTTGGGGCCAATTAGACCACATGAAATGACCAAAACCCATGTATCATAACCACATAGAGGACATATGAACAGGAAATACATCATTGTCAAAGCTTTGAACTTCAGTTTCAACTTCAATTCATAGGTTTTTCGTTAGTTTAATGCCATTGTTGTTTTAAATAAGTCCTTTAGATTAGAAAAAAAAAAAATCTTATGCACTGAAATTTGTGAAATAGCTAGCTAGTGATCCCATTCTTTATTTTCTTTCTTCTTTATGATATATAAATAATAGACTATGATATTACTCCATGTTGGCCACAGTTTGACAGTAGTTGTGCTCTCCTTGAGTTTTGTCTTTCAGTAAGGTATTATATACTTCTATTACTGCGTTATAAGTGATCGGACAGTTCCGTTAAGTTGCTGCCGCTGCTCCATTTAGATAAAGTAATGGATTAATGGTGGATGTGCATTGTGCAGCTACGCCAACAGCTACTGCAGCCCCGTGCGTAATGAACCATACATAGGTTATTTGACTCACCACCAGCGGGGCTGAACAAGCCAGAACCACCGCGGAGGTCATCACCAGCACCGTCATCATCTGCGTCTCCGCGGCGGAGGACAGAGCCCTCCATCTCTCCCGGACGCTGGCTCTGGTGACCGGCCGCTGCACCGTCCTCTGCCGCATGAGCAGCAGCGCTCCGCACACCGCCAAGTTCAACACGATGGTGCCCAGGATGAGCAGCAGGCTGACGGCGCCGTACAGCACCGAGTACGCGGCGGCCAGCGGCTCGTGCGTCTTCCAGTCGATGAAGCACCAGGTGCCGGACGACTGCAGCGAGCTCCGCGCCATGCCCATCATCGGCAGGCAGCAGAAGAAGATGTGACTGATGTAAATGAGGAAGAGGAACTTCTGCGCAAAGCGTCTGTCCACCCCCCAGCGCTGGTAGGTGTAGGGGCAGCAGATGGCCAGGTAGCGCTCCGCCGCCATGGCGCATATGATGCTCAGACCCGTCACCCCGAAGAACAGCAACAAAAAGGACTGGAACTCGCAGACGTGCTCGTTTTTCAACACCTTCTGGTCCTGGTAGTTGGCGATGGTGAGCGGGCTGGCCAGGCAGGTGCCAAGCAGGTCCGTCACCGCCAGTCCGCACACCAGCGTGTAGAAAGCTGAAGATTTCCTCTCCTGCTTCGACACTGAAAGGACAATTATTGCGATCAAATTCCCAATGGCGCCGCCGGCGAACATGAAAATAGGCAGAGCCATCACTGTCTGCACTGTGGCCGCTTGTGATGGCCGAGCCGCGGTGTCGTTGAGAGAAACTGGTCCGTGCGTAAAGTTTGGGCTCTCCATCTCCACAAGCAACCACGGGCTGGCGTTTGTCAGCGATATCCCCTTCAGTGTGTTGTGGATTTGTGAGCGCGTTTCCTCTTTAACCCCCTGCAACGGAAGATAAGGAGTCAGCAGGGGCATTTTCTCTGGTAGCCCCATCCCCTCTACTTTCCAGTAACCCAGATGCTAGTTAACCACGAAGGATGTTGCGCGCAGCTGTGAGCCAAGTGGTGGGACGGCTCTAAATAAAAAACCGAGCCACCCAGCGGCCTGACAGGACGGATGGATGGGATGGGACGAAAAGCGAAATAGGCGATTCTGTCTCTCAGTTTCCGCTTCATGTCTCATCTGCTCTTCCTTGGCGTCATCGCAGCTTCGCATGTTGTTTGTGGCCGCGGGTAAGGAGGTCAGCTCGAAGAGGCTGCTGAGTGAAAAAAAAGAGGCTGCAGACTTTTCTCACCCAGTTACACATGAGTCATGTGTGGTCGCAGAGAGGTTTGTGTGTGGTATATGCAACAGTTGGTCCTGCTGCTGCTCAGTTCACTCAGTTTGCATCCAGAAAAACTACTGAGGTGATAAAAATGATAGTTTCTTATGAGACATCCTTAATAATAATAATCTGTTTGACAGTTTTTCTCATTTGGTTTGGCTAATTTCTTGAAACAGAAATTACATTCTCAAAACAACATGGACAAACCTTCAGACCACTTGGCGACTGTTCTGTATTTCTCATTCATTTCATCACATTGCAATTGTCTTAGTAGGCTACATCTTTGCAAATGATTAAGTACAGGTATTTAGCAAAATTTGAATAGATCTCGTTGATCTTAACTGACTGATGGATTCTCAGTCTAATGGTTGTTGCTTACACAATGCCAAAGGGACGATGTATTTTGGGGGCACTGACTATTTATATGAGAAAGAAATTTAGTTTTGACATGTGTGTGAACTGTTTTGGGAGAGCTATGAACTTTTTCAAGTGAGCTATGGTGTTGTGCTGAACTGTAACAGTGTTTTTCCAAATGATCTTAGAGTTTTGAGAATTTAATTTCTGTTTCAAGAAATGAGCCAAACCAATGGAGAAAAACTGTAATGAAATAGTTACTACAAAGAATCTGGGATATATTCATTATCATATTAATAATTGATTACCAAACCAAACCAAAGTGCATTGCTGGCAGATGAATCATCTGGAGAAATGGGAATTCAAAATCTGTTCTAGATTAATGGTCAATGACGCTTTAGAAATACTTGATCAACCACTAATACAGCAGCGTATCAGCCTCTTATTAAAGGGATAGTTCAACATTTTGGCAAATTGGCCCATTGCCATAATCCCTCATAGCGTGGTGAATGTGCAGGTCACAACTTGTCCACGAGAGCGTTTTGCGGTTGTGTCTTTGATGAGTTTGATCAGGGAAACCAAGAAATCCCATTAGACTCCGTAGCGTAGCTCTGAGCAGCTCGTGGCTCTGCTCCGCCGTTCTAAAAATAGCTTGCACTGAAAATTAAAGGTAATGAACCTACTGCTATGACTATAGGGATTATGGCAATGGGCCAATTTGCCAAAATGTTGAACTACCCCTTTAAGGATAAAGACGTATAAGTATTAGCTTGAACGTAGTAACTTTGTTTAACGCTGTGCAGCTGTTCTGACCTTGTTTACGTGTCAGAGTGTTTCCTCACAATGTTTGTGAATTTGTGCAGCATGTCCGGTTTCCACAGAGACATGAACCCTCGCAGCCAAAGCCTCTAAAGTATGTATTTACTCACAGCTGTTTACATGCACATATGAACACCTCCACCTGTCACTGCCGCTGAGTCACATTTAAAGTTTGTGCCCAGCTTCAACTTCCACTGGATCACCAAAACAAGATTTAAATAAATAAAATAATAATAATAACCAGGATTTGTTTCTGTAACATCTGTAATTACACAAATAAGCAGCACTGAATGAACATGTTAAACCGAAACAGACATATTTCCGCCCAATTGAGCATATGCACTTTGAATTTCGAAATGTTAGATCAAACTGATAAACTCAGATATATTTCTCATGTTTCTCTCCAGAAATGTCTTCACAGCTTCTAAGGAAAAAGAGATTCCTGTCACTTAGTGATATTGTATTTCACATGTAGTTAATTCACTCCAGTGATGCCGGGGGCTGAAGAGAGGACTGTGTGAGGAATGATAGCATACAATGACAGCAGCTAATGAAAAACAACAAAACACAAACACAAACGAATCAGTTACAGAAGTGCATTACTCTTTGTGTTGTCTCTGTTTACTTCTAGTTTTGATTCGGAGACTGAAACTTCACTGAATTTGCAGACCAGTGATTCAAACACATGAACATATGATTGGGAAAAAACAGGAGCCCGTGATCCAATGAGCTGCTGCTGCTGCTGCTGCTGCTGCTGTGGTCGGTATTTTTTTTTCCAGCACAGCACAGAGCTTTGTCCCAAACAGAGATGACTGTAAATGGTTGTGAGGAACAACAGAGGGCTGATAGACAGCGAGAACACGGGCGACGTCAGTGCACTTAAGTCTGCTCCGACTCTCAGGCCATCACACATTCATTACAGCGTGACTTATGTTTACAGTGAGCGGCAGCGGAGAGGGGTGTCTGTCTGCAGCCAACCTTAAAAGACAAAACACAACACCTCTCTGAGAGGTAAACCACTGCTGCTCATCCCTGCTGCAGACAAAAGGAGAGCTGGCAGAGTCTAAAAAAAAACAAACCACTTCAATGATGCCAAAGCTCGGAAACTCCAACATGTCCTTGAGGTGAATCATGGAATGTCCAAGACGTCCCTCCATTGGTTTTATGGCGTCTAAAGGTAATTCATTTATTGCAAATGCACTTAGAGCGTATTATCTATGTCTGTGGTTTCAACAGTGGGCAGCAGCTATAAAAATGTACATAGATACTTTATGACTAAGCTGCAAAAAAGAACATGCTACAATATCCCCTTAAAAGGTCTATCTGTGTCTATCTTTAAAACTCATCTGAACACGTGAATCAGCACTTAACGTCACAACCAAATGAACAAGATGTTTTCACCCACTATTTTATGCTAAAACAACCTTCATTTATGATTTTATTATACAATAACATTATATATACTTCACGAAACACTATTTAGTAGTGTTTTGCAGTGTTCCCATCAACAGCAAAAGACAGTTAAAAGTGTCCGTCGCAATAAGTTACTTCCCAGGGCCCAAACTGACAAACTACTTGTTTGTCCAACTAACAGTCCAAAACCTAAAAACATTAAAATGTTTTTAGGTTTAAGTCTTCTGATCTACAATATCTACAATACTATGTGTACACTGCTGGACTGACCATTGGCTCTCCACCAACAAATCTGTATCACACAAGAAAATCCATTGAACTTCTTACTGGCCCTATTAGCAGTGTTGGGAACGTTACTTTTAAAAAGTAATTAGTTATAGTTACTAATTACTTCTCCCAAAAAGTAACTGAGTTAGTAACTCCACTACTTCACTATAATAGTAACTAGTTACCAGGGAAAGTAACTATTGCGTTACTTTTTCTTTCTTTTTTTAAAGTTTAAATATGTCGAAGAATTTGGATTTTTTTTCTCTCATTTTTAAATGGTATTTTATTGTTTTCATATATTTCACTGATCGCAATTATGGAATGTGAGTGTGTGTTTTATTGAAAGCGAGGCTGGTGTGCCTATGAAAATAGGTTACAGTGGGTTTTTTAAGTGCTGTGGCTACAAGCAAATCTCATATTGTCTCTGTACAAAGACAACAAAGACCTTTTTAAATGTGAAAACAGTGGAGACCTATTCAAGATTTGCGTTTAATAACAGGCGAAACATCGAAATTAATTTATTCATGGCCACATTAAGTGAAATTATTAACTTTACCGATTATCCATCTGATTATCTGTCCTGCTGCGAGCGCACAACTTCTCAGGGTATCCGCGGATCCTTAAAAAGTCTTAAATTCATGTATCTAAAATTAAGGCCTTAAAAAGTATTAAATTTATTAGAAAATTCTAAGATGGTCAGCACATCATCACAGCATCATAAAATATGTATGCACTTAAACTTTTATATGAAATAACAGGGTATCCGCGGGGTCTTAAAAAGTCTAAAATGTGAAAATCTAAATTTTAAGTCTTAAAATGCCTTAAATTTGTTGAATTATTGTGTTCAAGTCTTAAATAATTTTAGACAGGTCTTACATTTTCTTATGCCCACCATGGGCGAGCATTTCACTCGCATTTGCCCCTAAAAAAAAACAAAACATGTGTGAACCAGGAAAATCACAAAAAGAAAGAGCACAACCTGCGATTGGTCAAAAACTACAAATCCCACAATTCTCTGGCCTCAACAATAACAGTAGTTAGTGTAAGTAAGGGAGAGTGGAGCTGTCGGTGAAAAGAGGAAACAACGCCACGTCTGGTCCTGTTCTATGTTGTTCGTTCACACCGTCACCGTTTATTCGTTACGTCCGCGGTGTAAAAGGCCGTAACGCAAAGACGCGATTAGGCGCGAGACGCGGTAGACGCGACTTTTTTTTTTTTGCAACGCAATACACCCTTTTTTTGGGGGGCGACGGGACCATCGCGTCTTCGTCTATTTCATCGTGTTTGGTGGGAAGACCCACAAGGGGCTTCCCACCAAACACGAGGAACGCTTTTTTTTCGCTCGAGTTGTGACGCGCGACCGAACGCGAGATACGCGATTTTACGCTCGTTTTGACTCGTGTCAAAAAAAAATTCACGAGCCCGCCAACAACTTTTTTTTTTTTTTCAAAGGAGGTTCAACTGGACTTAGTTATTTGTCTAGGAAGACGTTTCACCTCTCATCCAAGAGGCTTCATCAGTTCATGTAGCATCTGACCAGGCTGGGACTGGACCAACTAACTGGTGTGGAGACTCAGTATAAGTCCAGTTGCTTTCGATTTAACCTCCTTTGAAATACTATGACCTGGACAAATGAGAATATGCACAGGCCTACAACAACATTTCTGCTCTCATCAACCATGGTTGAGATCACGCTGCGCTGTAGCTGCTCTGGAAGAGTTCCGGGCTGATGAGCTACAGAGACTTTAGAGTCTAAAGGAGCAGTGCGTCGCTGTGTCGGACTGTTTGGATTTAATGAAGAAGCTGCACAGAGTCAGGTGAGCAGAAGCTGCACAGCGTCCTGCTGTGCTACCGGAGCTTGATATATGGAAAAAAAAACAAAAAAAACCCGCCAGGCGCATGTCGCGGTGGAGAGAACAGCTGAGTTTTCCGCTCCTACAGCTGAACATCTGATCTGTGGTGAAGACGTACAGAGACCTGCCACAGTGTCACGGTGCATTAATATAAACTCTGTCCTCAGACTGTCCTGACCTGTCCCTGAACACCACACAGAGACAACATGGAGCTGTGTGACAGGTTGAGTTTTACTTATCATCATAATTAATACATACTTAGTACTTTCCCTCCGATCTCGGCTTCCCTCTGCTAGTTTGTGTGTGTGAGGCTCAGTGTTGTGCAAGTTAATGAAAAATAGTAACTAGTTACAGTTACTAGTTACTTCATTTAAAAAGTAACTCAGTTAGTAACTGAGTTACTTAAACCAAAAAGTAATGCGTTACTGAGAAAGTAACTTTTTCGTTTCTTTAAAACGTTTTTTTTGGTGGTTTTTTTCCAATGCTCCCACTAAATAAAGGTTGATGGAATAGGCTTTATGCACAGCTCCACTTACTTCCTGAACTTAAACCAGCTCCTTTATTTCCTGTCTTGCATTATTGGACAAACTGATTATGGTGTGTCTGTGACTCTGACCTCAGTAATGGTCAGACACCTGGAATCAGGAGCAGTGGAGCTGTGCATAAAGCCTTTTCCCCTCTAACCGTCATTTCTGTAGACTGATGCTGATGAAAAAACTCGTATTTTTATCTGTAAATTTTACCATCATCATCATGCTGCATCTTGACCGAGTTACATTCAAGAACCTGTTTTCAGTGACGGAAAGTAGGTAAATTCACTCCAGCGGTCTTTTTTTTTTTCCGATCGATCAGCTGTGTTTACCCAGAGCGAGTGCTCTGTGTTTAGCGTTTCAGGCGTCATAATTGGAGTCCGTCTGTCTGTCGGATTCATACCGCTGCTGCTGCTCGGGTGGAGTGGGTGCTTGTGTGTCTCGCTGTGACTCTCGAGCTGTGTCCCAGGGGCTGCAGGCTGCACTGGCGCACAGCTGATCGGTCTCGGATGCTGCGTTAGCTGCGTTACCTTTAGCTCGCCGTCCTGCCCTGACCTGACCTGAGGCAGCTGACGTGTGGCCGAAACCACCTTGCGTTTCATTCAACCGAACTGTAGTAATGCGCCACTTCACATTCTCAGTAACGGCAACAGCGTTGTAACGATGGGAAAAGTAATTAATTAGATTACTCGTTACTGAAAAATATAACGCCGTTAGTAACGCCGTTATACTCTAACGCCGTTATTACCAACACTGCCTATTAGTGTCTTTACTGTCCCTCTCTGTGTGCCTGTCACTCAGAGTGCACACGACAGCGTGCGTTTTCTTGAACTGGGCTCCCTGGCCAAACACAATCAAGTCTTGATCCTTACAGACCCCCTCAACACTTCCCAAGTTTCCTCTTCTGTGTTGCCAATTGAACCAGAACCAGCTTCTAGTTTTGACATCACAAATCATTCTTGACAGTGCTGCACCTGTTAAACTCAGATTTCAGGCAAACACCGAAAAACTTTCTACTTTCAGCAGATGTGGTGGGACTTTAAACATGCACGGATCATTGTTTCTCATTGATGGCAAAGACGGGTTGTGAACACATCATAACATGAACATACATTTATAGAGGGAACCCATATGAAAATCAAGTTTTGATACTTTAACTGTTTAGTTTATACGTATGTCCTTTTCTATAAAGGTCTGTTTTATCAAACTGATCAGACACAGAAAACCTCGGGCAAAGTCGTATTATTGATAGCTGACTCTTATTTTCTTGAATCATCATTTAAATTAGTAGCTGAAATGTAAAAAAAAAAAAAAAAAATCGTGAAAAAAAGCTCATTAAGTTAACATATTCAAATTCCTTTCAAGATGTTGCGTCAAATGTACAGAAAACTGGGAAACTGCCAAATTTAAAAATTAAGAAGCAAGTACGAGTGAGTTTGATGTTTGTTTGTTTGTTTTTAGTTCTGTTTTTTTGCACAATTGTTTCTGCCCATTTGATGTCAATCGGTGAGCTTTTTATCTGTCAAGTGATCACCTCAGCTGCCAGATAAGGAGGGAGTTGGCTCTCAGGAGGTTAATCCAACCCATCATTATCATATTCCCTCAAGAGCAACAAAATACTTGGTAAAAGCAAAGTACAACATCTGACCAGCAGCAGTGGCACGAACACAAGCTTCTCCCACATTTAAGTATCAGACATTAAAACACTGGAGTGTTTGTTTTGCACAACAAGATGCTCATCATGTGGTTTTATAAAACATCTCATAAGAGAAGCATTGCGGTCCTCTTGTGTTGTTGTTTTATGTAGCAGCATTTTCACTGATGAAATCATAAGTAGAAGGGGAAGTGAAGTCCAAACATCAGAGGTCATTTGAGACCCACTTCAAACTGCATATCACGACATGCGAGCAGCAGCTGCTTGGGGAACAAAAGAGCGCAGATGTAAAGGCTCCTGGTGCATAAGGAGTTTAAGATGAGAGGAAAACAAAACACAAAGTCATCCCTAAATCGCAAACAGAATCGAGAAAATGAAACTTGAGGAAAATAAACTAATTGTATGAACAACCCAGATCAGAGAAAAAGCACTAGTGCTGACAGAGATGTGCATTACAGTGAGTGTGTCACTGGTGTGTTGTCACTTGGAGCATCACAGGTGTGACACATTTTTTAATGGAGTTTAATGGAGTACAGGTGACCTGTGATGCGGGGATGACCTCCCAAGAAGAACAGCAGCATCAGCACAAAACAGGCAAAGCCCTGTGCCCGAGAAAACATGTTTATAAACAAACAATTTTCAACAACAAGGAAATGCAGTGCCGAACAGATTACATTCTCTACCCACATGGTGAGGAAATGTTTTTTATACCGAACATAATGAATCACCTCTTTTTGCAATTCGATGTCAACATCACCACATCTGGAAACAAACACAGTTCTTTGTTCTTATCAAATTTTAGTAATTTTAATAAAACTGTTTTGAGATGAAGAGTAAAATAAATGTAATGTGATATTGTGTTATCTATTTATTTCAAAGATATCTTTGGGCAATTTTTGCCTTTAATTGACAGGATAGTGGAGCGAAACAGGAAAGGGAGGAGAGAGACTGGGGGAATGACACGTAGTACACAGATTTTTTTTTTTTTTAATTTTTATTTAACCTTTATTTATCCAGGAAGGATCCATTGAGATTTGACAATCTCTTTTCCAAGGATGTCCTGGTCAGGAAGCATTACAAAACAAACAATCAAAACAAGCGAGAAAATACATAGCAAGAGCAAGGTAGCAAAGACACAATGATCATTTATACATTAAAAGAGACCCCAAAAGTGCAATACAATTTGAAAGCTAAGAGTCACAGGTGCAACTGGTGGCTAATAGTTCAGAGAGAGATTGTTTAAAGCCAGAAAGAGGGATGAGAGTTCCCATCCTCATCTTGACTTGCAGGTCATTCCAAGACCAAGGCCCAAAGTAGGAGAGGGTCCTCATCCCTAACTCTGTCCTCATTAAGGGAACCTTAAATCGCAACCAGCTATTAGCTCTAAGATCATGTGTAATTTGAACAGAACAACAGTAAACTTTGAGCAGAGGTATGGAGGCAGTTTGCGTGATATAGCCTAGAATATACCAGTGCTGTAACCTCCGGGTGTTCAGGGAGGAAAAACCAGCGAGTGTGTATAGAGTGCAATGGTGAGTCCTGAAAGCTGAGCCTGTTATGTAGGAGGCAGCATGATAAATGGGATCCAGTTTGGCTAGGGTGGACGGGCAGTCAAATCTATAGATGGTGTCGCCAAAGTCAAGCTGTGGTAGAAATAAACTGGTGACTAAACGCTTAAATAGAAAAGCACGATTTGGATCTGTATAAGAAGCTCACTAAGAATTTTAGCTTTTTTGTTAAGTAGGAGATGTGGTGTTTGAAATTTAGATCCTTATCTAGCCAGATGCCCAGATATTTGTATAATTGGCACAGATGGGAATCGATCCAGCGATCACTGCATTTGGCATTGCCAAGATGGGATGTGCTCGTGACCACTGGACCACTAAACACCCTGTTATCTATGCAACAAGATTTACATATCAGTAATATTGTTACAATTGATACTATCAATAACAATATTGATACTTATGGTGTTAGCTGACAATCACACAAAAAGTTGTTTTGTTTTGTTTTGTTTTGTTTCTTGATTGAGACAATTTTGTTCACTTGAAATTACAAATTTCCCTCTGCTCTTTTAGCCTATTCAGATGAGAAGGAAAACATTTTGTGGGAAAAATAAATTAAGATCAGTAGTTAGCAATGTGCACTGTAAACACACTGGAATAATAATAGTCAGAACAGACACAGAATAGTAGGCTATTGTAGATTAAATTTGAAACCTTTATGTGATTAAAGATAACTAGACTTCTCATATGGTTTTACCATTTTTAGCAAATTCCTACAGTTGGAGAAATACTTACACTGAAGTCCTCTGTGTTCACTGCACAAATTAAAGTAAAATTGGATGTAGTTCGATACGTCTGCTTTTATGTCTGTGCAGTTTTGATTAAATTGAGTGAAGAATGAATTATTTAAACCAGTTTTTCTATATACACAGTCTGTGGTTTCCATTCATTACCTCCAGACAGACTCCAGTGGGCCACAGTGAAATATGGAAGGATTTGGAAGAGTTTGATTAGGTCAAAATAAACGATTCCTAGTCAGAGTAAATAAAAACTCGTATTGAGTTTCACTCTCATTATTTGACAGTTTTATACCCCCGAGGAGGTTAGATTGAATAACTACCCCTTCTCTGTGTGACAGCTTGTCTCATACCTATGGTTGTGACAATAACTAATTATTTATTAAAATGATATTAAAGCCAGAGGGCAGTGGGCTGGCGCTTGAATTGGAAGTTAAATCAGCTTGATTTGAACCATGTTAAACAAAAGTGGGAAATGTAGAGACATGAATCACAGAGTTTGGCATCTTATTGTTATCACTGACTCCGATCAAATCAGCTCCTAAACTTTGGCGGCAGATGGATCGCCAAAAAGCAGAGCAGAGGTTCTGTTTTTGAGTATTTCTCGACAACATACCCTACTGTGCCACTGTGCAGGAATCAGATCGGTGCCGGTCCTTGTCTTATCCTCTACGTTCCAGAAAAATATTTCTGTACTCATGGGCATGCTCTGATCTTAAACAGCAAACACAGATGATAGAGAGGAGTCAAGTTTCAGAAGATATATCAGTTACACCCTACAGGGATTCAAAAAATGAAAGAAGCTGTGGCTTTGAAATTGGATAGGAGGAGACGTGATGCTTCATATTCAGATGAAATATTCACTGACTTCCTGCTTTTTTAGTATCTTTCAGTTCCAAGTAACTCGATGCGGTTTGTTTGTTTTGGCCTTGTGCATGTACACCAGTTGATATGAGTAAAAACAGCCAAACATTTGTGACTACAACAACATTGTGGCTCACATTAAAAGCAGCACACGACATACTGTATACTTATATCTCAAGCTGCCACTTCTGACCGATTAAACTTTTGGCCGAAATGGTTTTGTTTACACTGGAGTAAATTAAGTAACTGATATGACTGCTCCAAAAACAGGACAGAGGAATGAGACGTCAAGTCAAACAGGTTGTATTGCGAACAGGAGGATTCGGCGCTCAGACTCAGACAGGAAGTTACTCACCATGGGACAGTTCATAGGAATAAGACACGTCCAGCAGCACCAGTGCGTCACAGAGATGGTTTTACTGACTGAATAGAATAGAATAGAATATACTTCATTAATCCTTTGCGGGAAATTTTTTCGTCACAGCGCTCCAGTGTACAAATTAAATATTACAAAAATTACAAAGTTAAATATTACCAGAATTACAAAAGTTAACCCCCGCCCCACCCATCTTAACAGTATATACAAAAGAAAATATAAGCATACAATAAATAAATCTCTGTTGAGGTGATATTTAGCACCTGGAAATAAGCTGCTTCATTGTACATAGTGAGCAGGTTTATTGCACAAAAGTATTGTATAGTTTAATGGCCACAGGCAGGAATGGTTTCCTGTGGCGCTCTGTGGTGCAGCGCGGTGGAATGAGTCTCTTGCTGAATGTGCTTCTGTGGCCGGCCAGCACGTCATGGAGAGGATGGAGAGAGTTGTCCAGTATGGACTTAATCCTGGACAACATCCTTCTCCCTGACACTAGCTACTGTCAGGGAGTCAAGCTCCTCTCCAACAACATGGCTGGCTTTGCGGATGAGTTTGTTAAGTCTGCTGCGCTTCGTTAGAGAAGATCTGGTTCTTGTTTTTTGATCTCCGCAGTGAAATATTTGATCAGTCTGTGGAGGCGACAGATGGATGTCCTTCTTTCTTGATCCTCCAACTTGGTTTTATGCATTTCGCCATTTTTTTTTTTTAAATGGTTGTTTGATATTTCTTTTTTCCTTTTCTTACTCCTTTCTGTCCTTACTCTTTTCTTTTATATCATGTATTTACCTTTAGCCTTGTGCACTGTCGTTTCTTTGTTCAACATGTCTTTGTCCTGTGAGTGTCCTGAGTGTTTGTGTTAAAGGAGGCTGACTCATTGCAAACCAATTTTACCCAAGGGTATAATCAGAGTAATCTTGACCTTTACTACTCTTAAATATATTCTGAGATTGCACCACACACGGTCTCTCCCATGAGTGACCCAAACCCAATTCATCAGAAAATTCATTAGAAAATAATTCACACACCGGTATTTAATTCTGTGGTAGAGCAGCAGATCATCATCACTGTCATCCATCATCAAAATGAATTTGTGGTACTCTCTCATGCTATGATTTTCATCCTTTTTTTTTCTTTTTGAGCAATACTCACCCTCATACACCCATCTGGGGAGCAGATGCTGAGATTGTTTTTCAGTGTATTCATTCACAAAGAGTGGAATATCCCAATTACTGTGTTTGGAGGTTCATCAGAGGCGAGGAAACTGATCCTCAACTCAAATACGCCTTTGTAAAGTTTTGTGTGATCTTTAGTTCAGGGATTTCAAACCAGGTGGGACGTCGGTGTTGGGACATGGCTGATATTGGCACTTAACCTGAAACTTAATCCAGGCCAAACACGAATGGGCCAATCCATTACGTATTAGTGTTTCACAATTGCTTACACACTTAAATTGAAATGGGCGAAACCTGAAGCTCTCAGACCAAATCTCTAAACCAAAGCTGCAAAACATGCAAAACGCAAGTCCTGCTTTACGCCAGTCACACTGTCAAGCGGCTGGTATAATTGTTTACCAACTTGTGTTATGGAGGACAATAAATGTCAATGAAGAAAGAGCTTTAAAGCAGAAGTAAGCGATCTGGTCGTTTTGGTTAACTTCCTGTCAGAGGATGGAGTTAGCAGTCCCCGCCCTCGTCCCTACGCTACCACATTCACGTGCTGCACACACAGAGAGGACCGCCCCTTTATGCCGTTCTCTCTCCTCATTGGATAAAGGTTGTAGGATACAAGGAAAGTTTTCTCCTCGGCTTGCAGCAGAGCAGAGTGACTGACAGACCCGTGTTTCAGACCAAACACTCTATGTAAGTGATTGCCGTCGGAAGATATAACTATTTAAGACTTATATTAACACATATATTCTGCTTACTTCTGCTTTAACTGAACTTCCTTTGCAAATCAGACTGTCCCGGGCCCAGAAAACACTTTTCTGTACAGTAACTTTTATACTTTTCAAAAATATTTTTTCCTTTTAATTTTCCTGCATGTCTATATTTTACTATTTAGTAGTTTTTATGCTTATTTGTCTATAAATTACACTTATACACACTATATATATTGGGATTCAGTGTATCAACTGAACCCCAACCAGGAAGATTACAATCACCTGTGTGTGAAGTCGATGTAAAGCTTGTTCAGTTTTGTGACGGCCACGGTGGCTGGTGAAGATCCACTGATTGAAATGCTGCTATTTCATTAAAATCCAGTGAGCAGAGTGCTGGTGTTTTTGTTTCTAGTTTAACCATTCTTTTAACATCTGTTTTTTTTTTTTTTAATATATGTGTCCTCCACTCCTTATTGACAAAGGTGTTCAACCACAGAGTACAAGGAAGGTGAGACAGAGATAAGCCAAACTGGAACAACCCCACACGGTGGCAGAAATGAGAACTGGTGAGTTAACAACCATCGACACTACACTGCTCTTTATGTTTGAATACTGTGGTTTCCGCTCGGTGATCGTTGGCCCATGTTATAGTAATGGTATTTCCTATTAAGGAGAAAATGACATCAATTGACAGAAGCATTCACACAACATTTCTTAAATTCAGAGTTGAAATGTTTCTGCATGTTCATTCAGCTGATTGGACACGATTTGGAAAGACACACACCTGTAGTTTGTTGTTTGTTGTTGTTGTTGCACATATGAATCCATGTGTGTCAGTTTGATGCAAAATGAAATATTTTGGTTAGAGGAAACAGTTTTGACTGCGATGTCTTCTGGCAATTCAAGATTTTGGCCTTGTCAACACAATATTCCCAGAACACCTTTATAGTTTTGCACAAATGTTCACATAGACTTATGGACGGGTTGGTTAGACTTTGGTGGTGAAAGGTCAAGGTCCCAACGACCTCAAACTCTTAATAGCAATGCCAAAGTTTCACATGTGGTCACTAGCCACGGGCCTATAACCACAGTGGTAATTCTAGGTGGGTTTTGTATCAGCTTCCTGGACTTTTTTTCCCACCTGTTTGGGTATTTGTCCTGTGTTTTTGTTTTTTCTGTGGTTTATTTTTACATGCACCTCCAGAGTCGTGCTCATGGATCCCTTTTCTACAAACCACGACACTTCCCTTATACGGCTCTGTTTACAGCTGTAAAGAAACAAAGGAGATTGGCGTTGAGCCACACTGTTACGAGCTACCTCGTCTCTCCGAGCTGAGGTAAAATAGCCAATCAGCAGTTTGTACATGTCATCTACATCTGCAAACATACAGTAGGCAGACATAACAAAAACTTTTAAATCATATTCATAGTCCTTTATGACATTAAATTCAAACAAAGGAGTCGCTGTGGAATTAGCACTGGGACGCATCAAGAACAAAATGTAATGTGGGCTCCTGCAAAGGCACCACACACGCATGTGAAGAGAAAGGGAACAGCTGTAAGTAACTGCATTGATGAACATGAATGTAAACAGAAGAAAACTGACAAATATCTAGATTTTCACCCTTTTTTAAAGCTAATTGGTCTAATTGGTTTTATCTCATAGCCTGATGTTTAGCTTGAGCAGAAAATATTTTTTAGTTTATCCAGCGAGGTCCTAAATATCTTTCATCTGATCAAGAGGTCACACAGTTTCCACAACACACAGAGGAACATGTAATCCTCCAGTTAACGTTAGAGGATGAAACACACAACAGCAGAAGATTTGCTGTCCCACATTACACGAAGCGAAATGTGGGAAACACTTGACCGCATTAGTTGGAGTAATCTGATTGAGACTTGTTTACAGTCTCATTTTGAATCCCCTGAGTTGAGGAAATAAATGTGTACATTTACTTTTCACATACTTATCATTAAATGCTATTGTGGAGCACATTACTGGCTTTTAACGTCAAATAGTCTAAGAATAATTACAATTAAAAGCAACATGACAAAGGAGAAATGTCTAAGAATGTGTTTAAAACAAATATGTGATGCATTTGGTTGTGCTCCGATGCCAGAGAATAAAATGTAAGTCGGCTTCAGCCCATATATGGCTGCTCTGGGTTTTGTGGTCGGTCCGATTTTAGGCTGAGAATCAGATTAATTTAGGACCAGTGTCTGGTTATTCTGGGTCATCACATACCTGGCATGAGTTCAGTAATTTCAATGTGGATTTTAGCATCCTGAACCATCTTGTGGAGGGTATTTGATAAACTGAGCCAGAGTATTTTTGAACTCACTGTGTTTTTAATGTTACTACTTTGAGATCACCAAATATATATAAATAAATAAATAAATGGAGAGTATTTGCCATTCAGAACGGAATTCTTGGCAGCAATCCAAAAAGCACTACACTCTATTTAGACCTCAGTATTGGAAAAAAAAAAAAAAAAAAAGTGTTTGCAGAGAGTGCAAGTGAAATTTCAACTGAATACAACCCATAAGTGTCATATTTAAGTACCATACATGAATGTATAGATGTGCATATACAACCACGTAACTGTAAAGAGTGATGAAGAGCAATGAAGAAACATCCAACACACAGTTCTTCAGTGCGTGTTTGTGTGTGTGTGCTTACGCGGCGCCATGTCAGTGAGAGAGATCTTCCGACTTCCTCACTGTCTGTCGGGAAATGATATAGGCTGCTGTAACTTGTAGTTCTTGTTAAACGTGAAACATGAGAGAGCCCCTCGGTGATGGCAGTAAACTACGTCTCCTTTTCTTGTCTTGGCATTAAATCTAAATGTCCTCAGGTCACTGGAGTCTTTACCATTCTGCCAAATCTGCTGTTGTGACCTAAATATTCAAGTTTCGCATATTATGTTGATTTTAAAAGAATCCTTCTCATTTAGAGGAGCTTTTGGGAAAGCCGTACCTAATCTGACATAAAACCCTTCCTGTTTCTGGGGGTTTTCAAAAGAAAAAAAAAATTAGCTTCACTTCCTGAGAAAACATTTCTCAAGGCATAAAAGCCTCTGTGCTAACTTAAAGATCACGTCACAAGTGGTCTGTTTCAAAATATTTATCTCAGAAAGTGCATCACTGCATTTTGAACTCGTATACCAAGAGTGCGGTCTGGGAAAGAGAGAGAGAAAGCAATTTCCCCTGTATCCTCAGAGTGATTTCAGCTTTCTGAGAAACAATATAACCAGCACTGGCAGAAGAAAGCAAAAATTAAAAGAAGTCCTTGTTTTCCTTGTATATCTGGTTCCGTTGTTGTTGTGAGTATTTCTAAGACACATGTTGTCATACCGATGAAGATGTTTTCTGATTCAGCTTGTGGTTTGACTGTTTGCACGTGCGATGACCTCTCAAGGCCTCCGTCCTCTTCCCATTGCAAGATACTTTATGTTGCTTAGTACAACAGAAAAGACACACTATTAAGCATTAGTTAAGCATTAATAAATACTGAATTCTTAATTTATAATGCATGAATTCTCATTAGTATGTAGTTTATAAATACAGTCAGTGCTTATCAATGATCCGGTGCATATTCTCATTTACCCAGGTCATAGTATTTCAAAGGAGGTTAAATCGAAAGCAACTGGACTTAGTTATTTGTCTAGGAAGACGTTTCACCTCTCATCCAAGAGGCTTCATCAGTTCAATCTATGTAAAAGTAGAGAAACCATCCCTCAACAGGGGAGGTGGCCTCAGACACCACCTATCTCCAATTTACAATGCTGCCCTTTCATCCCTTCCCAGGAGATTCAACAATCTAGCCTCAAAGAACAACCACTGTTCACAAGTGACAAGTGCCTCCAACGACTGTCGTTATAACGCAATAGGGCACTAACGAAGTCGAAACCAACTTTCCATCAAAGACAGTCCTTTAAACGACTGTCGTTGGCACTTGGAGCACAAAAGGGAACCAGTGACATCATCACCCTTGTGAACGCCCACACAAGAGGTTAAACAGTGAGTCTCCACACCAGTTAGTTGGACCAGTCCCAGCCTGGTCAGATGCTACATGAACTGATGAAGCCTCTTGGATGAGAGGTGAAACGTCTTCCTAGACAAATAACTAAGTCCAGTTGCTTTCGATTTAACCTCCTTTGAAAAAGCTTATCAATGATAAAACTGTTTTTACTGTGTTTATGAACTGTACTAATGAGTAACTATCCATGTGTTATAAATGATGAATTCAGTATGTAAAGCTTAACTAATGCTTAATAGTGTGTACTTATTATAAAGTGTTACACAGAAAAGTACTGTAAGAGGTTAAAAAAAAGATTCTTAATATTGTGAATACTTTATATTCTTCATTTAGGGCAGTGCCATCAACTTCCTCTCAGTGGGCTCAGTGAACATGAGCTGTGGTATGTTTTGTTAGAGCGTGACTAATAACTTTGACCCCCACATGCACATAAAACAAAGTCAGTTTGGGGGAAAGAAAATAATCTGCACTTCAGCATGAGCAGACTACTTTACTTTGTTATGGGTTCGCTGCGCTGACTCATTAAAATTACACATGTGCCGTCATTCATGAACAGTCATGGCTGCTTTAAAGGATCAGTCCAAACATTGCTGCACATCATGTTCAGTTTAGTCATCACATACTCAACTACTGTTGGGTTTGTGAACACAGTTGCATAATGTCTTCTGTGACTCTCTGGGGGATCTGAGACCCTGATGAAGTCACAGTGATGTCCAGGATTCTCTCACCTCCGGCTCAAGACGCGGGAAGACGTCCAAAATAACTCTATATTTACTGTATAGTGGCCTACATTTACTGGGACTTGACTGTCCAGATGTCAAAACTTACAGGAACTGCTCATGACTCAGCAAATTAAGTGTCTACTACAAAAACAGTTCACTAAAATACAAGACAAATCATGAATTTGAGGAGAAAATGAATTAATACTTGAAAAAAATCCTGTCTGTCCTCCAATAAATGTTCTTATTTAAAAAGTATAGAAGTAAACTAAAGTTTAAAAAAACAAAGAAAAAAAGCTGGATTGAAGGTCAGATGACCTTTAGTACATCACAGTAATTAGAAAATAGACTGACACATGAATGGGTCATCGCTCAATCACAGGGCCGACATACACACAAACAACACTCACATTCACAGGTGATTTAGTTCTTTAATAATTCTCAGCTCAATTTAACACACAAGGGAATAAATGACCAATTTAAGTGTAAATTACTTGTGAAGTATAATGATGCTGTTACTGTTACTTACAAGTTGACTCTTTAATCTTAAAGCATGCATGTTAAAACAGGAAACTGTTTGCACATAGAAACTGACCCAGGATATTAATGTATTTCTGTCAATGCAAAATCAGTGTAGTGAATTACTAATTTTCTGACTAACTGACGCATAAAGGACACATCAATTTTAAAATATATTTGCACTGAATTAAAACTGTAACATTATTTTTAAAACCAGAAAACAAATCTCATATACCCAGATCTGAGGTGGGACTCACCTTTAATAAGTTTGAGCATCACAGTCAGGAGGTGAATGCGCCATCATGATGGTCACATGCAGAAGTATTAGATGATGTAACCTTTGACACTTGAATTGGTAACTATTGAGATTTGGTATACACACGTTCATGCTCCACTCAGGATGCCCGGTCATGACCCTGTTGATCCTCTGACTCTGAATTTAGCGCCATCGTCAGGTCAACAATTCAAACTGTCCTGTAAAACAAACAACATCCTCACCAGCCTCAGGTGAATTAGCTGACAAAACTATTATAAAAAAAATATTTTAGCCTGCAAACATTAGTGTTTAGCTGTAGATATAATCGGTCTCTGGTGTCTCAACTGGAACAGAAATCCAAACCTTAATCGCTTTGACTCGTGGCATCAAAACGCTGCAGTAAATATAAGATCAGTGCAACATGATGCCAAAAAGCAAAAAGGCAACAGAAGTGATTTAAGTGGTTTATATGAGACATTACATAACGTTGTCGTAAAGTGCAATTATTTCTGGAGGGTGATCTTTCCTCTGATGGGTTTATGTTGTCTGGTTTCTCTCAGCAGTCTATCCTGCAGAAGTTTTTAAGCGACCTCGATATGCTGTTTTGGCAGCGAAACACATTAGGTTCAGCTGTTATTTTAAGAAAATACCACCCAAAGTCTGTCTTCGAGGGAAACACATGACCTCACACTCGTCCCCTGAGAGGGAAAGCACCTCATACTGACTGTCTTTCCAATTAGAAGCTCTCCAGCCCTCTGCACGACGTTCCCATGTACTAAAAGCCTCCCAGCGGATGTTAATGTATCACCAGTTCGTCTACGGCCTGAACTTTGACTCCGAGATGTTTCAGCTGTGAGTCAAGCCAAGCAGCAAGGTCTGGGCAGAGACGGATTCCCAGCAGGTGAGGAGGATCAAACAATCTCTGTGACTTCATCTTAGAAATCCTTCAATCTGTGGATGTTTTTTTTTTTCTTCACAGCTGTAAACATCTGTCATTCCTTGATTTGTCCTCTGCGCCAACACTGGTGACTTTTCCTCCACTTCATGAACTGATGTAGCATGCTCTTTTGCAGCCACCATCTGTGACAGCCACACTGTTTGTCACGGGGATCCTGCGCCCCCCCACCCACACCCAGCTTTGAATTTCCAAACAAACTTCGTCAAGATGGAGATGGAGCAAACGTCTGGAAGTTCTCCTGCCCCGAGCCAGGCTGCTGTCAGGACCTGGATCTCCTCCAACACAAGAGGTACAAGAATCACGTTGCTGCTGATTGTTAGGATTCATTCTCAGACTAAAAAAACACAAGTTCAGAGACGGTCCTTTGACCTGTGACCTGAGAAAAACCTTTAAAAACCCACTGAATGTACAATTTCCTGCCTCGTGTTGGTGTGGTTGGACAAGCTGCTTCATTTCCCCCAATCCCTTCAATTCTCATATTGGTTACATAATCCCTAAAAGGTTAATTTTATCTCATCACAGATTTATTACTTTTCGTTCTTTACTATTTTATTCCCATGAGAAGCATTGATTTCTTCGGTTTTGTTGAAAAATACTCATGTTTGCCATCTGTGATCTCAATTCCCTCCCTCGCTTCCCAACTTTCTGGTTCTGTACCAAACCCTTTGCCTCATATTGATGACTTCCCATCAGTCCTTAATGTGGAAGTGGTCTCTTCAAGTACAAATCAGTGAAGCTTCATTACAACTGGACATCAGATATATTATTTAGAAATGAGGGCGGCCTGTTCTCTGTAACTAAACAATGCTGGTAGAACGCAGTTTGTCACCTGTCAGCTATGGGAGAGGGAGTTTGTTCATATCTGATGGGAAACTCGTCATACAAGACTCTTCTAGCTGTTCAAGAGACGGTGTAAATCATGCCACTTGTGGGTTTATACAATAATGTCTTTTTGGAAATTCTTTAGCACATTTCCAACCTTGAGAAGCTTTGATATGAAGTGGATAAATGTCAGTTTATATGGTTTCAAATTACTGCTTGCGTTACTCCAAAACACCACGTCCTCGTCTGTTTACGTTTGAAAAAGCAGCTGTTTATTGAACAGGGTGATAGATTGTCTGAGAAGTTTTGAAAATGTCAATCTTACATAATCCTTTTTTATACACTTCTCAGACTTGTTAATCAGTAGCCATCGGGAGAAACTATGGCTTTATGAGAATACAGTCACTTTGGGTTCATCTTTTTTATTGACCTTTACTACAATCATTCTTCAGCCTTAACCCAACCAGACACAGGATTCAGCATTTGAACCCCAGACTGCAGTGTAAAAGACCCAGGCTTTGTCAAATTAAGTCTTTATTGAACATTATGCAAAAGTAATCCAGGCAGCAATTGTTTCCAGCAAAATGCATGTGGCAAATTAGTAAAATGTCAATGTAATTTCCAGGAGACGGGATAAGGAGATTTTGTTGTTGTCCGCTAACACAGAGGATGAGTGCCACAAAAAGTGACCACAAGGATCTTGAAGTGGATACTTGATCAAAAGTCTCTCAGTGGCATTGTGGTCCAGTCGTCAGGAGCTGAGCCAAATGAGAAGCCGGACTTTCTTCTGCGTTGTGCCATAGCTGCTCAACAATGGGTCTGTGGTATCTTCTCATCAACGTACTGACATTTAGGGACTGGTTTTGGTCTAGTTTGGTTTGGGTTATTGGCAACATCATGTTGTATTTTGTTAAACAAACATGGAGCGCAAAATAGCCATCAATCATAATCAAGCTGCGGGCAGAGTATTTCATGTTTAACCAAACATAACAGGAGGAGTAACAGGAATAAAAGGAATAACAGAAATGAACTACTGGAAACCTGAACCACAAGTGTAAAACACTTAATTCATCGGACAGCTTCTTGAAAAGTAGACAGGGTAGAGGGTGGTCAAGACAACTCCCTGAAAAAATACACTATAAAATAAACAGTTGTATGACATTTTCAGGTTTTTTGATTCAAGATTCATTGTACTTTTTCTGATGTGGTAAAATGAAAAGAAAGTCTAAAAGTAGTTTTCAACAGTGCTGGAAGTTCTTAGATTGCAGAAATAGTGGAGTGAAATAGTGGAGTGAGATATCTACTCAGGAGTACTTTTCTAAGGAAACTGGATCTGGTTGTTGATGCTTGAAGATGTGTCACTTGTCAAGAGGCTTCTTCAGTTCTGACTAGTGAGGATTCCCCAGATATTTGACCTCAGTCATCAATCATCATGTTTATTTAGTTTCACCGATAAACAAGTCTGTGTACACCACAACTGCAGGTGGTGAAGAAAAGAAGGATCAATGCAACAACTTCTTCATCTTGATCGTGTCTGGATAAGGACACTTCTAGCTTCAAGCACTCTATCGCTTTGTTTTTTAATCCCAGCAACACATGAAGACAGAAACCAGTCCATCCAAAAGATAATCAAGACTGCTGCATGCAGTCCAGCACAGCTAGAACAGTACAGATTTGGATATCAAACTGTTGTGAGTAACCACTGGGGAAACACATGGCTCAACAGTGGAGGACCGACTCATCAGGTCAAGACTCTGAAGTTTATCTCCATGTGAAGCATTAAAATGTCACTCCCTTGAGGACAGCAGTGTGGTTGTGTGTGGTTGAAAAAGCAGGTGGTTGGAAACAGTAGTGAAAGAGGTTATCTATGTTAAAATAGTGAAACTATCCCTCAACAAAGGAGGAAGTCTATTACACCACCTCCAATGCCACCCTTTAACCCTGCAGGAAATTTAACAACCATTCTCTCGTGTGCCTCATGTGACAGTAAAAACTCCAGTGACTTTCATGTACATGATGACCCCAGCAACTTTCACAACAGTTGTTACAACTAGCACTCGATTATGAACTCACAGAGGTTAAATGCATGGGGCTCCTCCCCAGCCAGTCAGTCAGAAAATATTCACAGTCAGGTCCAGTTGTCCTTGACTCAACTTTTCTTGGTTTTATGTGTCCTCTGGGTTTTTACTGCAGTTTAGTGACTCTACAGCTGAGCTCCCGGCACACAACAGGAGAGAGGTGGCAGTTTATTCTAGGCAACAACAATGTCGACATGCTGCTAAAATATGAGACCTTGTATTACCTGGTAATAGCCCACAATGCAATTAGGGTCATTAATGGCAGCTTCTACACAAACAACCGACCAATCTCCTTCAGTTTTACTCCATTATCACCCATTTTGTCCCGGTAATTCCCAGTACAACAACTTGGTATTACTCCGACTCAACCTGTTTGTTATTTCTTGGTAATTTCTTCACATTACTTAATAACTAGCATGCAGTTACTCCATAAATAACGTGGTAACACTTTAATATACATGATAATGTCAAGAAATAGCCAAGAAATAAGGGTCAATTTCAAAGTAATGTCGAGAAATATAGCCAAGAAGTAACGATTGATCGCATAGAAAGACCCCAGAAATATCGGCCAATTGCAAGAACTTGTGTCGAAAAATTCTGGCCTTTCCCAAAAAAATTAAAAACATAAAAAGCATGTGTAGTCTTTTGCCTTTATGAAAAACAGCATGAAATTGACTGTTATGTTTCTAGGCTGTTTCTTTACATTATCACGTAATTATCACATAATTAGCGGCCTGAAAATTAAAGGGTTCCCAATACCGTGTGTAAGTTAAAGGGTTACCAATATTTATAATTCACCCACATTAGAAAAACAGAACAATAGCAAATGGGCACAGTGAGAAATGTCTTCATACCTATATGAGGATTTAGCACTGTTGTTGTTGTCTTTTCTCATTTACAGCCTGTGTTTTCTCAAAAGAATGATTTTTGTTTATTTTACTGGTTATTTAGTTTGATACAGTCACCAATATACAATACCGTCTTTTCTGACCATTATTTTATATTGGACTGTTCAACGCTGTTGTGTATAGCCTGTGTAAGTTTAACTTTAAACTGTGACTAAACGCCAGTAAACTGTTACACAACGCACACAAAACTGTTTAACAGCCGACCTTTGCTACATCAACACGTACTAACATTTCCATAATCGCTAAATTACCTTTTTTCATTCCAGGAAATGAGATGAAACATTGACCAAGGATCAGTCAAATGTTTGCTCAGCTATTTGCTTACACACAGACACACACAGACACACACAGAGAAACACATTCAGATCAAAAAGACGCACAAACTTGTACTGCTCATCCATTTACAAACATACACATCAATATATACAGTTATTAACACGCAAATCCACACAAACAGAAGCATTACGGTAAAGACGCAGAAGTGCAAACACATTAAAAACACAAATACACATGATGTTTAATTGAATTACAACACACAAACATTATTAAAGGAGAACTAATCAATATAAATAAACACAGACACGCACATCCCTTGCTCTCACACAGATTTATCCTCATATTTTGACCCTTTATTTCCTCTCACCATGCTTCCCAGGAGTCTCCAAGACACTCAATGACATCAAGTCCCGTTTTCTTGAAGACGGGGTTCGGTACAAGGCCAAAGTGATCGGCATAGACCCGGTACCTGAGGCGGAGGGAGATAAGATGTGCTTGGACTCCATGATGAAATTAAAGGTAGACTGTCCTCCACTGCCAGAATAAACCTGCCTCTGTCCTGTCTTGATTAAAGATGTTTAATTGTCTGTGAGATGATCCTCTCATCCTGTGCGTTCACAGCCCTGTTATCGGAGAGATAATTCAAAATAAACACCAGATTTCTGGTATCATATGACAGGAGGGATTAAAAACTGTCGTCAGTGCTGCTTGTCATGACGGAGAGGGATTTGTTTTCAGAGGCCAAACCATCGCACAGAAATGCTGTTTGGTCAAAAGTAGTAAGATCTAATTAGTCAGTCATGCGAACCACTCTATCTCTCTGCATGTCGACTGACATCTCTGGTTTCTCCAGACAGAAACATCTCAACAACTACTGGAGGGATCGCCATGAAATTTAGTAGACAGATGATGAATCCTGCCAGTAATCATCTGACTTTCTGACAACCATGGAGTGGAGATAGAGAGAGTGAGAGAGCGCTTGAGGCATCATTTCAGCCTGTTTTTACTATACGGACAGTGTCAGCATCAGCTTTGAGCATTTCAGCAGCTTTGATTCACATTATCTGTTTTAAAAAGTTGATGATACACGGAATAAAGTAAATGACCGAAAGTTTTGCATGAAAAGTTAACTACAACTTCCAAGGTGCAGTTCCTTGACAGTGAAAACACAACCTACAGATTAATAAATCAGTTCACGTTTACATTTTACTGTCAGATTTGATAGAATTTAGCAGCTTATACTGTATTTCAATAACATGTTTTTTTCTTGTATTATTATTATGCTGTTTAAAAAATACACATAATGTCAATACAGTACAGCACATATGTCAAACTCAAGGCCCGCGGGCCAGATGTGGCCCGCCAAGTCATTTTATGTGGCCCGCGAGTGCTTAATTATGCCAAATTATCTTTGGCCCGCTTGATAATATCTAATTATGGCCCGCCGGTATGTTGCACGTACCACTAAAACTACAAATCCCACAATGCACTGCCAGTGCACGTCTATCAGGGGGCCGCGAGCAACCTGATCCTCTGTTGTCAATTGAGAGGGTGATCGACGATGTGCTTTTTTTTTCTTGCCGTTATGAAACACACAGCACACAGCGCGAGTGCAGCTGCAGATTGACACTGGGGAGCGCTGGAGAACACAGTACCGTACTTTTTTTCTTTTTTTCTTTTTTTTTTTTTAGCAGCGCCGTTGTTACAGATGATGCACACGCAGACGTCCCTTTATGTTTGTCGTCTGACCGTCTGTCACTGGACTGCGCTGCATAACTGTCACATATGTCTAACTTCCTGCTGAGAAACGAATGACTGATATGACTGAAGGCACGAGAGTAGGAGTCAAGCCCCCATAAGTTGACAGAAGTTTAAAAAATATTAATTGATATTAATCAGTCAAAGTTTTTGATATTGGTTAATCATGTGCATCCCTAATTAGAAATTACTATGGAAAGCTGCAGATAGAGCCATTAGAAATGAATGCAACTGATTTTTCTTTTTTTATTAAATGATTATTGTTGTTTTATGTGCAATAACTTACGAGCTTTATTAGTTTTAGGTTCAATATGTGTAAAAAGGTCATTCAATAAGTTCTCAATAAACAACCATGTGGCCCTCGACTTGTAACATTTTTTTAATTCTGGCCCGTGGCGTATTTGAGTTTGACACCCCTGCAGTACAGCATCAGCTTATTGACTTATTGACATTCATGTCAAAGTAGCC
Organism: Trachurus japonicus; assembly: GCF_045865225.1. NCBI lineage: Eukaryota > Metazoa > Chordata > Actinopteri > Carangiformes > Carangidae > Trachurus > Trachurus japonicus. Next base: position 21,671,545 of record NC_140910.1, read on the forward strand.
CCACATAGCTGTAGACGAAAGGTCATCAACATGGTTTGCATGTGTTTCCAATCTGAAATCAGTCATGAAGGTAAATACAGTCATTCTTATGAAGATGATGTTTGAATCACTTGTGTCACCAGAGGGAGACACACTGATACCTGCAGCACACTTCACTTCACAACATTTCCCTCAGCCCCAGTTCCCTCCTGCAGACAACAGCTGTATGTATCACCCAACAGTGGTCGTGAAAATTAATATTTCTTAGTCAATGAGGACTGGATCTGAGTCGTTCATGATGCCGACTTCATTCATCAAAAACCTCAATCACAGGTTCTGTCCTGTAATCAGGAGATGTAGCGAAGGAGATGACTTTCACAAATAACAGTAGAAAGTAAAAGGAATTGTGGGAAAAATTCCTGCAGCAGCTTTTTGATACTTGACATCCCAGTGACTCCTGGTATGACAGGTCTCTTGAGAGTCATTGACTCCAGAGAGTCATTTACTTGTATCACTCACAGGACTTTGCATGAGTTTTCATCTTGTGCTCATCGTTTTCAAAATAAAACCAAGTTAAGTAAGAAGAACATACAAAACCCACGGGGGCTGAACACTTCTCAAGAAACTGGGGGTCAAACTGTGTCACTCATTTCTCTTTTGAATATTATTAATATCTATCAAATGGCAATCAAAATAAATATCTTCATATTAGAGTAAAGCCACTACAATGGTTTATTCAGCATGTCCTGATGTTTCTTCTGCATCCACCACAGCAGCTCTTACAAGTTTTAAACAATTATTGTTTTGTGACCACTGAAAAAGAAAAAGCACTCACCTATAGCTTGTACTGCAATCTATAGTCTGTAATCTTTTACATCATTTAGTTCACTGTTTATGTCTGAAATAACCATGACCCCTCAACTTGGCCATGGACCCACCTCTTCTGTTAATGACCTGTAGCCTGTGAATGTCACCGGCTTATGGGAAATGATGATAATATTACCATAATAAATTTATGGCGCATGAAGTGTGATGGGCAGAACAGCTAGCGTCAGCTTTATATTTACAGGAAATACTGCAGAGCATGAGGTTTCCTAAGAAGTGGGTGGGATCAAACAATCATGAGGGGAGCGCTTGATTGAACCACAACTTATTAATAATGAATTCTTCAAATAGTGGCTTTAATTTAAATTATCATCAGTGGAAAGATTAATTAACTTTTATTTACTCTGTGTGTGTGTGTGTGTGTGTGTGTGTGTGTGTGTGTGTGTGTGTGTGTGTGTGTGTGTGTGTGTGTGTGTGTGTGTGTGTGTGTGTGTGTGTGTGTGTGTGTGTGTGTGTACGTACGTTTCAGGGCTTTGAGGCAGCGGCGAGGAGACAAGGGAAACACAAGCAGAGAGTTTGGCTGAAAATTGACTCCACCGGCCTGAAGATTTTGGATGAGAGAACCGGGGTGCGTCTTGTTTTTGCCTCTCATCTTGTTGTCCTGTACCGTAGATGTAGCGCCACCCTCAGGTTGATGGTTGCTGCTGTTGTGAACTTTTGAGTTTGTTACTTTCAACCACAACAACCACTGTGGATTTCTGGTAACGAGAAAAAAAGTGTTTCCTGCCTGGATCACCGCATTAATACCACAGAGCATTAGCCATGTCATTCACTTTCCAGGATCAACATTTTCCATGACTGGAAGTAAAGCCCCAGGAGGTAAAGGCAGACAGAGGTGAAGCTATATGACACTCAGTACCGCCAGAGACGTTCTAATACTGAGCCTAGAAGGACTTTGGTACCGCTAAACTTTACTTTCTAGTTCCTTGACAAAAAGGAAAAGTCTAAAGAGCCACCTAAGTCCAACACAGATATCACAAAGTTAGATGTTAAGATCTGTTTTCCTTGTCTGAACTGTTTCTTTTTTAAAACTGTTTTTTTCTTCATTACAATATGTCACACCTTTAGAAGAAGTGGAGGTAAATGAAATGAGGAAGCAGTGTTTCCTATGAGACATGAATAGCCTACTGCGCTTTATGTGGAAGTTGGTGTTTGGAGATGATTGTAGTTTCACTTCCACATCTGCCTCGATATTTTGGTTCAGTCTCTGGTTCAGTGCAGTGATGATAAATAAACATTGCAAAAATGTGTGCTTTCCTGCACAATTCTGTGAGAATTACAGACAAATAACTTTGGTGACAGTACATTTTTATTGTATGATACCTTAATTTGCCTTTTTTCTTTTCTTTCTTTCAGTAGTCGTAGTTTTCTGTTCACCAATTTGTGCTTTATATTGCTGAGTGGCAGTGGTTAGATATTGTAAAGGACTAAATCCTCTTTAATATGTGCTGTTACAGGCTGTGGTTCATGACCATGAGAGGAGCAGGATCAGCTCTTTGACAAAAGATGGGACAGACCCCAGAGCTCTGGCCTACATCTACCAAGACCAGGACGGCTACAGCCTCTTCTACATTAAAACAGCCAACCTGGTAACAGCACACTGTATATACACATAGTAGAGGAAGAGAAACAACATCTGGGAACTATGCAACGGCATATATAGTGTTATGTTTAAGTACTGTAAACAAAGAGAAAATCCAGGGGAAACAGAACAAGCAGAGAGTATGGCCCTGAAAAGATGCAGTTATGTTTGAGCTAATTAAAAATGCACCACATTGTTTTGGCCTGATAATGAGGTGCATCGTTTTATCAAAATTTGTCAGCTGACAAGTCAAGACACAAACAAACGTAGAAGATGTAACAAAATGTAGAGTTTATTCAGATGTTTGGAGCACCAGAAAATCCAAACCTTTTCATGTCCTCGCATTTTTACAGTCAATTTGATAATTCTTATAAAAAACTAATTTTATAGAAAAGATGGAGATGTTTTTCTCCAACAAAGTGCATGTTGAAATCTAAACCTAAAAAATGAAATATTAATATCTACGTTGAAATGTGTTTTAAGGTCACAGTAATCATTCCTCCTCCCGGCCCTTTCTAATTGTACTAGTGTTCATTTGAATGTGTTTGATCTGGGTTCTTCAGGCCGATCCGGTCCTGGCTGACATCAGGGTGGTTTGTCAGAGTGTCGACCTGGACACATCACAGGAACTGGCTGAGACACAAGTCAGAGAAAATCTTTGTGTTTGTCAATATATTTCTTTTTTCTGCATCAGCACTGCATTTTGAATTTTGTTTCCACTCGTTTTCTAGACCAGTTCTTTACTTCTTATAAACGATAATCCAGCCCCTACACCTGAGGTAAGTGAAAGAACAATGAAAGTTCTGTTTTATCTCTAAATGTTTAACGAAATATTTTCAAAGATCAATACTGTTATTTCCAGGGACCAGATCTTGAGGCTGTGTTCAGTCCACGACCAGACTCTTCAGCTGGACCACTGACCCAAGTAAACCTCAACACAACACAACACAACACAACACAACACAACACAACACAACACAACACAACACAACACAACACAACACAACACAACACAACACAACACAACACAACACAACACAACACAACACAACACAACATATGTCAATGTTTTTATCCACTCTACTTAGGAGGTGGGATTTAACCATTTAAGAGAAAATTGAAAAATTAAATTGAAATGTCATTAATAATGAATAAATAAGGATATGGTGAGAAATGTAATAGCAAGATCTCATCATATTCTCAATAGATAAGACCTCAAGTTCAGCTCATCTTCTAAGATAAACGCAAATAAGTTGATGCAGAATTTCTATTTTTATTTAAATTTGAATTAAAATCAGGTACAAACTGGAGGTTTTTTTGTATGCAGGTTTCTTCCGCTAACGAGCTGATGGCAGTTTTCTCCACCCAGATGGAGGAGCCGATGTCGCCCATCGAGAACTCATGTCCCGGTCAACCAGGTTAGTGGTGACAAGTGCAGCAGGTTTACTATTCAGACGTGGGATTAGTCAAATTATCTATTCGGCATATTCAAAATGTGTCAAAAACCCATAAATGTGTGACAGCGATGGTCCTGTCACTATGCCTCCAATTGATCATGCGCCCTGGCTACTTGGCCAAGGGGATGTCCCTTTGGGTGACTGGCAAGCGTGCATGACTATTACCCGGGAGGTGTGGGTTCAATCCCCGACCGGGCCCTCTTCACCTTGCCACAAATGCATGCAAAAACAACCGCAGACTAAACAAGACAAAGTGCCAGTGTGTGTCCAGATAGCCTCAGGTAAATGTCCTATACCTGTGAGGCCAAATCCAGGGCAAAAAAAACATCTTCCCTCTCACTAAGGTTCAGTATAGATCTCAACCTTCAATGATGAACTGAAAACAACAAGTCTTTTCTTGTAATATCAGAGAATAGTGCGGACTTGGGCGGTACTGGTTCATATTGAGATCAGCTCAGAGCACTGTTGCCTCTAAGGTGTTTGTTTTACTGTGCAATTACACACTGCTCCCCACCTCTTTGCCCAGAAGACAAAAAAAGTTGCACACTGAAATATCCCTGACTAGTTTACTAGTTTACTACTAGTTTATTTCTCCCTAATGTGCGCTTCGAATTGTGAAATTTATGACCTTAACCGTGGTCTGTAGTGCAACTACAATTTAAGTTTTTGCTTGAGAATTATTATTACTGTTCATATCAAGAATGCTTCTGTGCCAAGAGTTGATGACACCAACTTGATGTTAGTTTTTTTTTTTCATATTGTTCATATGGCAATAAATGCAAAATCTATTTGCCAAAACAATATTGTATTTTGTTATCATTAACTGTAACTGACCTAGATATGGAGTAGCCTAGGTAATGTTGTCAAAATAATCTGTTATTAATCATAATAGTAGCCAATTGTATTGATATTTGGAGTTGGAGAGGTGAGGCCATAGCACCAGCATGTGGACATACTGTGTACGCTTGAGCTTTTGCTCACAGTCGCTCAAGCATATCATCAGGGGAGTTGAATTTCTGCTCCGGAGTTTTGAAAATTAGAGGGAACATTGGCTCAGAGTCAGGTATCCACACATGGCTGAGCAGGCAGGTGAGTCAAAACAGGGAAACAAAAGCCAAACTGTCTACAGGGCAGGAACCAGGAAGCAATGACCAGCTGACACCCACACATAAACAGACACCGAGGGTAAACTGAGGACAAACATACACATGACATGAGGGAGAGGAAGGAAAAGGAGCACAGGGTCCTGATCCCAACGTATTCCCAATGTAATTCTTTTACATAATTAGAACACACAAAAAAATATATATATATATAAGGCTAGAAAATATATTCTGCCCCTGACCCTTTGACAGGGCCGAGCAGACAAACAAGCATTCGGCATTTCCCTCCGGTAGACTTCAGTGTTACTTGCTGTTGGCACACCACATCAACACCTCAGTGTGGTGACACTTCACACTGTGGTGTTGAAATGTGAATAACATGGTCAAAGTGCTAAGACAAAATCAAATATGTGGTCCAGACAGATTTATTACTGGATATATAAATATGATAATTACTGTACTGAGATCAAAGTTAGATCATATACTTCAGAAACAAACCATACGCTGACCCCCAGCAGCTGTTGCTCCTCAGCTGACGTCAGAACTTAAATGTAGATGCAAGAGAAACATCGGCTTCTCCTAAATGTACACAGTATTTTCCCATGATTGCTCTGTTGTATAAGTACACAGGTCACATGACCATTAATTCCCATGGTGCTGCTGATACATAGCCAAGTTAACATATTTCTTTCATGTGCAGAAAGATAGAGGAATGTGCAGTTTACTATTTGTCAATGATGGCTCGAAGAATCTCACCGATTTTCAGTTCCCACAGATTGAATTTTAAAGGGACAACGAGGAGTTTTGGAAAAGCGAAGCGTTTTCACACTACATTTATGAGCCTCCGCGCGCACCGTATAATTCTTTGACCGGCGCAAGACGGACTCATGTTTTCATTCATCAAGAATTAAAGTCAGAGGTCCGAAGACGATCACATACCGTCGTAGTTCCGACCATAAACGGCGATTCGGCTGTGTTATTCTCATGACTCGCCACGAAACCGAAAGTAAGGAAACGCTGGCCGGCTCGACCAGCATTTCTGCCGCCACTAATAATAACAAAATAACGATAGAGACAAAACGATATATTTATCGAAAATGGAGCCATTAACAAGTGTGGGTAGCGGAGATTCATCCACATTAACGTGAGACTTTTTTATAACCAAATAGAAACTCCTCGTTGTCCCTTTAAAGCAGATATCAGTGGAATGTTTTTGTTAATATAAGTCCTAAATAGTCCTATTTTCCGTCAGCAATCACTTACATGAAGTATTTCAGCCTAAACACGAGTCTCTCCGTCACTCTGCTCTGCTGTAACCCGAGGAGAAAATTTTCCTTGTGGGATACAAGTGTTATCCAATGAGGGGAGAGAACGGCATGAAGGGCTGTGTGTGCAGCCAAGGGATGCGCGTGAATGTGGTGACGTAGCACGAGGACCAATTGATGCCTGACAAGGGCGGGGGCTGCTAACTCATGGTGCGTTCAAGGAAACTCGTACTTTGTGTTTTTCCTTCCTGTGAAGTCATACCAGTTCGATCTGGTACGAGTTCACGGGTCGGAAGTTACGAGTGGCCGTTATAGGGAACTTTCACAGACAACAGGACGGTAAAAACACGAGCTACGGGTTACCTGGAACGCTACCAAGTCGTAGTTGTGACTTGAAGCTGTAACTTACGGTTTCAAAAGCCTGCCTTGAACACAGCATTAGCCGAAACGGCCGTGCCGCTGTTATCTGCTTTAATTATCTGCCCCTGCCGGCACTGCCCCGACCCCAACGGTTAATTTTTTTTTTTTTTTTAATGCCCAACTGCAGTAGAATTGAGTTTCAATGACTCACCATCTTCTACTTTTCTCACAGAGTCTCGGTCTCCACAGCCGATGCTCTCGACCTCGCAGATCCTCTCTATGTTCCCCACCCAGCCACTAGGGGGCTCTCCATACGTCTCCCCCACTTACCCTCCCACTGCCTCGCCCTGGGACCGGACGGGGCCTCTGGGAAACCAGTGGGGGGGTCCACCCGCGGGCCCCTCGCCAGCCGCGCCCGGCAACATGGCGGCGGCGGCGTGGGCACCAATCGGCCTCGCAGTGGCTCCTGCAGGCGACCAGATGGAGGCGCTCGGCGCGGTGAACCCCCAGCCGGGGTTCATGTGGGGAGGAAGTACACCCACTTCACCCACTTCCCCCACCACCCCCAATGGATACCCCACCCCTTTAACCACTTGGTATCCCCCGAGTGGAGCATCAGGAGCTCTGCAGCCAGCGGCGCCGAGCTTGGACGATAATCTTCTGGGATGAGCCTCATTCACAACTCTGAACAACATGGCAGCAGATTGAAACCAAACACACTGTCCCCAGCCAGATTAAATAAATAGACAATAAACTGAATCATTAACTATTCACCATCACACATTTTACTGCAATTACACCTAAACCACTCAGCACCAAATGTTTAGCTCATTTAAATAACTCGCTAAAATAAGAAAATTAGTAACTGGAAAAAAAAATCCCACACTTGATTGTTGTGATCTTGCCATTTAAAAAAAAAAAGCACAGAGAAAGAATAACAAAATAAATGTGAGAATATGAACAGGAATTAATGTTAAGTGAAAAAATGCAAATGTAAAGAAAAATATGTAAAATATTGCTTGAATGCTAAATAAATACTTTTATCTATTGCTTTTGCCCATGAAAATGAGCAGCGTTTTTTTTTCTTCTGAATGAGCATTATTAGATTTATCTAAGGAGCTGGTGTGGTAACACTTTATAACACTATTAAGCATTAGTTAAGCATGAATACATATTGAATTCATAATTTATAACACATGAATACTCGTTAGTGTGTAGTTAGTAAACACAGTTATAAATGTTTTACTCATCATTGGTAAGCACAGTAGTTATGGATTAGTAAACACTGAATTCATCATTTATAAAGCCTGTTTCTGACGTAAATACTCATTAGTATGTGGTTTACAATCACAGTTGTAAATGATTTACTCTTCATTAATAAGCTCATCTATATAAATGATGGATTCAGCATTTCCAAGCTGCTCTTACATGGAGTTACAAATTTACAAGAGTATTCATGTGTTATAAATTATGAATTCAATATTTATTCATGCTTAACTAATGCTTAATAGTGTGTACTCATTATAAAGTGTTACTGCTGGGGTAATTGTCAACATCAAAATATACAGTAAACCCAGAAGACCCACACACAAACTCACTTTCATGTCTATAACAGTGGCATTAATCTGACATGTTTATGTTCATGTTCATGTTCATGTTCATGTGATCAAGTTTAAGATGTAATTCATAGCAAACAGTAGAACGGTCAGTCACAGTTTGAGGTGTCCATCACATTTACTGTCTGTTTAAACTGGAAAATAATATGTTTTCTTCCCAAACTGTTCCACTGCACCAGATGTAGATGAAAACTGAGAGTAATTGAAACTAATCTTATTTGATTTCTCCTGCAGTTTGCTCTTTTTTCCAGTTAATCTAAGACGCTGAAGTGACTTTTCCTGCCTTTATATGGTCTCTGCATGCTGCTTTAGTTTCTCTGTGTCAAATTAACTACAGCTTGATATCGTTTCTAAAATCTTTTCAGTCTCACAGATTGTAACGTATACGTAAGCAAGTTCTTCCAGGGAAAACTTCTCATTTGTGATGTTTGGTTTAGCTATGTGAGCATAATGAAAAACAACAGGTAGGAACCAGCCCATTTCATCCCACGTCATCTTTCTTTTACTTTTCTTTATTTTTACTTACTTTTTTTTTTTTTTTTTTACTTTTTTCATGTGTCTTCTGATAAAAAAAAAAATTCATTCATCTTCCCTTTTTTGTTCTTCCTTTTCTTCTCTTCTCTTTCCTTTCCTCTCACATTAGGTAGATGATAACACTCGCACGCACACACACACACAGAGATGATAAAGCACCACAGACACTATAGAGAAAATGAATAAATGCTTGTGACACAAAATGACCTGTCTGTGCTTAAAATGTCTCTTTTGTTTTTTTTCTAGGGGGGTGGGGGGTAAAAAGGAATAGAAATGAAACAAACGTGGCGACGGCATGTCGGTGTTTCCCTGCTGTTGATCTCATGTTGTGGCGGCGTCAGTTGCCACGTTCCCCACAGTGAATTACAGAGCATTTCCTCATTTGCAGTAAGTTTAGTGACACAGGTCATGTAGGTGTTTGTGAAGTAGCATCAGCCTGGACACTGAATCACTGCTGGACATGGAGCACTTTACCCACCACTGAATCATCACTAAAGACAAACATGGTAAGAAATTCTTATTTTTGATTATTTGTTACAGTCTGGTTGTGACTTACATCTGTTAATAAGCTCCTCTGCTACACCTTTCCCCCCCTCGACTGTGCTGCTGCTGCTGCTGGCTGTGTATTTCTGGCCACTTCCTTCTGACCATGAATGCATCTATGAATAACTCTCCAATATGAGGAAAAACATTTACACCAGATTGTATTGTTTCTCTTCGTATAACACCTGATCTTTTCTTTGTATAATGACTTTTTAAAAAGGTTTTAACCTGGTTTTACAATCCTACAAACACATGATGTGGCGTCTTGAAGCAGCTTTTCACGGCTCGTCCGCTGAAACATTTAAGTGGTCAGATCCACTTGTTCTCTACAGGAATTGCATCACTTACACAGCAAAAAAAAAGGGGGAAGTTGAAAAGTGGCATCGCCTAGAAGAAACGTTCATCCTGCAGCTGATGAATGAAAGCTTTATTACACAGCCATCCCCAGTTAATGATTCACAGTGTGCACTTGCCGCTGCTTCACTTCAGCCTCTGTTTCAATTGCAATTACAGTTATTTCATCATATATGTACATTATAGAGGATAACCTCAGTGGTGGTTGATATTTGGTCTTTAAATTGTGAGATGTAATTCAGGTTTTTCTCCCTATTGTGAAACCTGGAAACTGAACTAGAGCCAGACTTGTCTTTTTTTTCTCAGTTTTTAAATTAGGTAAACAGCTGCATTGAATGTCTTTCCTCCTGCAGAAACATTATTCATGAAATTAAAACAGCATGGCGTTAATATATTCAGGCTTTCTTAGCTTTAGCGCAAGTTTACAGTGTAATTCAGTGAGCGATTGGCTTTAGTACTGATTCTTGTTGTGGTGGTCGTTAATGAGAAAATCTACACTGTACATTTCAAAGAACAAGAAAAAAGTGAGTTTTATTTTGTTGCTTTATTTTACATGGAGTAGTTTTGTTGTCAGGCACCTGCACTGACACAGACTGTGGCGAGACACCTGAGTTAACGTGTGCCAAATAAAGGGAAACACACACACACTGTGTTTCTTCTGCAGGAGCGCGCTGACTGAAAGTGGAACCCCGTGTCTGAGTTTTGTGGTGGGGAGAAAACATTTTTTTTAGTCTGTTTCCTTCACTCCTTGTGACGAGATAGAGTGAGCGAACATGCGAGCGAGCGAGTGAGCGAGCAGGGCTTGCAGCTTATTGGTGCAGGAGCAGCAGCGGAGGGTATTTCTATGGTAACCACGCAGGATGCTGGCTGAGGTAAAGAGGTGTGTGGTTGTGAGAACTTCCTGCACTTCTTCACACTCCTCTCTCTCTCTGTCAGTCTCTGTGCAGCTCTCAGCTTTAGGTGTTCAAATAAATAGACGGGTGATTCCTTTGTTATGATCAAGTTTTTCTTTTTATAGGTGTTAACGAAGCACCACAGACTCTCCCTCCCTCCCAGGTCTTATTTCCACCGTGGGTCTGTTGGTTGGTCACTTTTGCCAAATGCATAAACAACGCTCTGGTTTTAAAAAACCTTTTCATGACTCCACCTGCTGAACTGCAGCTAAACCAATGAGTTTGCTGCTGCTGCTGCTGCTCCGAACACCCTGTTTCGGTTCAGTCAACCTCGTCAAGTTGAAATGATGAAACTCAAAGCCCAAATAACATCACAGAGACACCTGAAAATTAAAAAGCTTCACCTCTGACCAATTCACTTCAAGATTAATGCAGAGGAATTTTATTTTGGGGGGAATTTTTGCATTTATTGACCACACAGTAGATTAGTCTCTATTCCCATCTCAGGTCCAATATTAACATCATAGAAAAGTAACAGTAGACAAAGAAGAAGTCATACAAACAAACTCTAGTGAACCAAACTTAAGAAAAAATGAATTGTTTTTTAGTTAAATGTAACCTCCCTGGCCCACACTTCATCCCTCCACCACGTTTGGTGAAAATCAGCTCCAAAGTTTTTGTGTAATTTTGAACAAAATAATAAACAAACAGAGACAGGGTGAAAACATAGATTCTTTAGTGAGGGTAACGATTAATAAAAATCTTTTCGAAAAAGTACAAAGTAAAAGTGACGATGACAAAGTGATCCTGAAAAACACGGTTTGTAGCTAAATATGATTTGACGTATTTTACAACAATATCTAATATCCCCACACTATTAAGGAAAACTGTTCAGGAGCCAATGTGAAGCCTTTGCTTTGACATTATGTGATTTTATAGTTTGACTTTATTCTCTTCCACTGCACCAGAAAACACACAGTAATCCTCACCTGTCTTATCCCTAAAGCTGTGATGTAGATACCATGAACTCCACCCTCCTAAAGTGATCTAAAACCAACAGGGAACAGCTCCAAGTACGATTCTGTGAAACAATATTTAACTCCACATGATGCCCTGTTCACCACGGGAAGCCAGTGAGGCTGTGAGAAATAAACTCTTCTCTCTTTTTTTTTAGACTTTTATCCAAACGAATACATGTTTTCAAATATGTTTTCCAGCTGGTCCTGTTACAATACTGTTTTGTTCATTTTTAAGTTGTTTCTTTTAGTGAGTATCAATCAAATGCATATGAACAACATATTGTGCTGTTTGCCAGTAGTTTAAATCCACTCATATGTACTCATACTCTGTGATCCTTGATTTTATTCTTATTTTTATTTTTCTCTTTCTGACGACCGTGAAGGCCCGGGCGATGCAGTCGTCAGGCCGTCCTCACTCTGTGTGGTTTATGTGCATTAGCTAAAGACATTGTTTACAGAGCTCATCATGGATTAATTAAACTCATTATACCATAAAACAAAGGGATGTGTAACTGTCTGTTCTCAATATTTATTTTAAGACATAAATAATTCTTCGCTTTTTTATTTTTTAACTGGAAAGTGACACTTTTGTAGCATAATTTGCAAAAAAAAAAAAAAAAAAGTATGACATGGACACTTGCTTCTTAACTTTATTATTATTATTACTAAAGCTTTTGTTAACCAAGCTATAGTTTTATCCCTCAGGTTGCTCTACAGTGCTGTGGTTCAACTTCTTCCAGAGAACTAATATGTATCTTCCCCCACACAGGCGGTGATCTGGTAGAGAGGGTGGGAAAAACCCAAACAACTACAACCTAAGAAAGTAAACATAGAGTTAAATCAACACTCACCTGGCAGTGTCGACCAAAACAGAACATTATCACCTTTTGTGAGAGCAGAACTTATGTCAGTGTGATATTTTTTCTTCCCCAGTTTTGTTTTGTTTTTAATTCCCCTATCAGCTGCGCAGTGTGGTTCAGCTCAGAGCAAGAATAAACGGGCAGGAAATCAGCAAAAAAGCCTTGTAATTGTGTAGTAAAAGGTCTGAGCAAGCAACAGAAAGTAGATTATATCACAATGTGATGATAAAGTTAACTCTGTACTGTACAGCACAACATTGTACTATGATGTTACAGTTTTGAGGAAGTGGTGACTCAGCTTTAGCAGCCTCACTCTCCCTCAACAGATGCAACAAAGGGATTTTAATTAATACTTTATCCTCATTAAAGGGAATCAAAATGTGTCAATTCAGCATCTAAAAGTACCATATATGCATTTTTCATAATAAACTATAATGTAAAAGTACACAGACATGTTTTTTTTATAATACACTGTATGATTATTACAACTGTGTTTTATTATAGGCCTATTGTAATTTATCCCGAATGATATCTGAAATACCACATTAACAGACTGATATCTGGAAACAACTACGTCAACAGCAAAAGTTAGGACATACTTTCCCATTGATGTTTTAAAGTATTAATTCAGTGTTTTATTTACTGCTTATGAATAATGTTTGGGTGCGACTGATCAGGAATCACAGTACTTTGCAGGTTTCAGTCTTCTGTGCTGCAGGGAGTTGGTGGGGACTTGTGAGCTCTTTGAAGATAAAAACAAACCAGGAAACTGTGTTGTTGCATGGTGCAATCTCACTTCATACAGATAGCGCAGGCTTTTGACAAGTTGTGTGTGTGTTTGTGAATGTGGGGGGTCATGCTTTGCTGTGTGCTGCGCTGCTGCTGCTGCTGCTGCTGACTTCCTGCTTCAGAAACAGAGCAGCTGCAGGTTTGACTTTGTGCTCCTGTGTTACCTTCAGGAGGAGAACATTGATGTCAAGGCTCTGAGAGCCCGCTTCAACAAGGCCAGCACCTCGGACACCAGCAGCCGAGACAGCGGGTCTCCAAAGTCTCCACGGCCTGGGTTTGGCAGAGTAATCCCGCCCGTGGCAGAGAACGGGCCGGTCCATCCCAGACTCTCTCCCTCTCTTCCTCCTCCTGTTGCTGGCCCGGGACTGGTGAGGTTCCCAAGGCCAGAAGCAGCAGCAGCAGCAGCAGCCGTCGCCCCCGGCCCCTTCAGACCTGCATTCGTCCCTCGAGCGCCTCTCAACCCTGGGGTCAGAGCATCTATCCAGCCGGCGGACGCCAACAAGGTCAAGCAGACGGGGGTGATCCTACAGAACATGATGCTGAGGCACCCGAGGCCTCCGGGCACCAGGCCGCCCCTGGTTCAGTCCCCGGCTGTGTTTCAGCCCCCTTCCCCGGCTCCCACCACCACCACCCCTCTCCGGCAGCAGTCCAGACAGAGGAGCGCAGGGGAGGTGACCCCACTGAGGAAGCCCCTGCCCCCTGAAGGACCACTGCCCCTGAAGCCAAAACGACCTCCGAACGTCAACCTGGAGCCTTTTATGAAGTTCAACCGAGGACATGCCCTTAACTCCCCGAGGAAAAGCAACAGTGAGTCTCTCTGCCTTATTATTCTCACACAGATTTTGAATTATATACTGTAGTACTCAACTTCTAAATGAAGAGGATCAAGAATTTCTCAGTCTATGTAAAGGTTCATTTCTCTTTTTGCAAATGAAAGGCAAACACTCGTGGTAAAATCATGGCAGAGGCCGCTGTAATTGAAAGATCAGTTGTTATAAAATAAGAACAAACTAGTTGGTTTTCTGAAGTCACAGTAGGAGAAGGGTTTAAATAAAATAAATGAATTATGATTAGGGCTGAATTCTATCTTACTGCTTTAGTTTCCGGGTCCTGGAGTTATACTTGTTGCCTCACGGTCACACTGTCATGGCGCCATGGGACACTTTTAGAGCAGAGCCTGTTAAGAATAGCAAGAGCCTCTTACTATTCTGAATATGAAAAGTTCACATGTCTGTAATAGAAAGACATGCGCTAATTTTACTCGCCTGTGAATTTAAAGCACGTTTCAAAAGCATGACAGAAGTTTTGTTAATGATCGTTTGATATATTTTTATCTAAGATTTGAAACTTTTGATGCAAAGCAATTTCAACAAACTGCTACTGTTCTTCGTCTCTGACTGGAAATACAGAAGCTCAGAGACAAAACAAATGTATAAGCGAATGAGTCTCTTTTTGTCTTTTGATCGGCTTTAGATTATTAGAGCTTTTGTGGCTGCTGCTTATCTGTCTTATTGTAATAAAAATGTCTTCATAAACATAAAGACTTTCTCTCTGGCGCCTTCAGCAGCTTCCCCTGGTTCAGCTGGTAGGAAAATGCCCGTACCAGTAGTCAGTCCTCCACAGCTGCCACAACGATCCAACAAACCAAGCAGGCTGCCGCACCAGATTGCCTCCATGTGAGTATTTGTTGGAGTTCACTACATGCTGGTGTTATTAAATACAGAAACAACCTGGTAATGATTGTTAAAATCACTGAGAAAGACAAGACACAACTAGATTCTCATTTTCACAGCTGTTGAATCTGACCTATTGAAATGGGGGCAGGAAATAATATGAGAAGTGACATATAAAGAAAAATCCACAACAACTAACAAACGGAAATTACATAATAATAGAAAATCAAATTAATGGAGATGTAACACTGTCCACTTGTTGGTTTGATTGACTTCTTAGGAGAGAAGGTTTAACATTTCAGATGTTTATGTAAATTTTTTGGTGAAATTTGCTGAATAACAAACAAACTTTTGTCCATTGTTTGCAGAGACATCGCTGATGATCAACAGGAAACATATGATGACATTGGAAGTTTTGAGAAGAACGGTAATAAATACTGCCATTGTCTAATGGTGCATAATGGTGCATTCTGACACATTATAATCATCATTATATGATCAAGTAAAGAGTTGTTTAGTTACAAGTTACAACTTATAATTTACTTTTACGTATCATTGTGATTGTCGAGTACTACCACTTTTTCAAAGAAAATGTCTTTCATGGCTTCACAGATTCCTGGAGTGACAACAGCTCGCAGTGTATGGACGCGGTGGGTACAAAATTGAAAGTGAAATTCTCATTGTAACGTGAGAAGACCACCCATTTGATTAATTCAAAACTAGGTTGTTCCTCTTATGAGAACATGTTGCCCTCTTCCAATTCCAACTCCTATTTTTTTAATGTCTTAATATGGTGAGACGAAACGATGATTAACTTTTTTCACTGTCAGTGCTTTCTTCGATTTCGAGCTTTAGGAAAGTGTGATGTAGCTATACTGTACATCTTCAGACAACAATGAGTAAAACACATTCTTACAATGGGTGGCATTCTCCTTTAATGTAGTGATCCATGTGCCTGGGTATTTTATTTTGTCTTCAAATCAAATTGTCTTTTGTTTTGCAGGATGATGATGATGATGTGTATGAGTTTATTGACGAGTAAGTATAAAGTGTCTGTTGAGTTGAGTCTGTTTCAGCTGCTTCGTTTCGGCTTCAGCTGCTTGAATGCAAAGTACGACACTGTTCTGATTATTTCTGTTACTGCTGCTGATATTTTTGCACCCTACCACTGCTGCAGCGTGCTTCTGCTCTGCTGTAACAACCACAAGCCGAATAGCTTCCTTCATCTTAGCTTTATTTGAATTTGAGAACTGCATTCATTCATTTACGTTTATTCATTCAGCGAATGCTTCTGTCTGCAGCTACTTACAAATGGGATAGGATCAAGGAGAGGTGCTCGTGAATAAGTGTTTCAGTATCTGCTTCTTTAGTTTTAAAGTTAGTTGGCAGTATCTCCATGAGTTTTTTAGTTTAACGCTTCCTTAAGTGCACTGTGCAGCCTGTCTTTGATTCAAACTTGTTTCTGTGATTCAACTCACATTTCCCGTAAAAGCAGGATATTGTGACAAACAGCAGACAGCGTCTGTTGAAATGTGGGCAAATCAGAACAAACTGAAACAGTGAAAGACAGTACATACTGTAGTTGCTTAATGCAGAATAAACAGTTTCAAAACATTGTTTTTGTATGTAAAACTATTTTTTGTGATATTGATGTTTCTATTGTAAATAAGAGAATGCATTGTTTGTTTTTAGTCATGTGCATGTTGACATGTGCAGAAGCCATGTTTCATTTCATTTGCTCCTCTGTAGGGATCTGGTGGAGGAGAACCGAATAAATGCTCAGAAGTTGAACAAAAAAGAAGCAAAGAAGCATCGAGAACAGGAGAAGAAAGAGCAAATGGAGCGTCGGAAAAAAGAGAATGAGTTGAAAAAGAACTTCCGGGTAAGAACCCAACAATGTCGTTCCTCAATGAAACATCCTGAGGTTCATCTCCTTCAGCACAGCAGCAGATCAGAAAGCATCACCTTCAGCATTTAGCATGGAGGACAGTTTAAGAAAATGCATGACCATACAAAACAGAAATACTAGTTGAAAACTGGAGGTTAGTAGTAACAGTAATGAAAGATACATGGAATATGAATTTGTATCCTCCGTTTGAACCAGAGATCCTTCTTTTGAAATCCAAATTTGCAACATAGCTTATATTATATACATCTTGAAACACTGAGATTGTTTGAATCCATGCATATCTTATATCTGTTTTGTTTTAATTGACAAAATTTGCACCTTACTTATCTGTCTATATGTAGCTGGAAGGGGAGGTGGAGGTCCTTCATACAGCCAAAGTCCGACACGATTGGCACGGGGGATCAAAACTGGACCTCAGTGTTCGACAGGGCGAGAGTGTGGAGATCATTCGAGTGAAGAATAATCCAGGCGGCAAATGGTTGGCTCGTTCTCTGAATGGAACCTGTGAGTATTGTTTTTAGCATTACATTTTTTCCATTGCAAAATAGTTCTCACCTTTTGCTTCAGTGGAAAAGTTAGATATCAAGCAAATCAAGAAATGGCGCAATTGGAGCAAGCACATGTTATGCACAATATTATTGTTGCTGGTTGTGCAGTTATTGTGCTCTTGTTGTTTAAGATGTGCCTGTTGTTCTATTTGTTTGAACCAATTGAGTTGTCAATATGTTTTGGTCTTTTGTCTCTGTTGATCCTTCCCTTAGTTTGTAGTGGATATAGAAATATAATATATAATGTTATGCAGATAATACACAACTCTATGTTTAAGAGCAAAAAGTTCTACTGGCCTTGTCTCTTTCACTGGCTGGCGCATTGTTGACGTCCTCTTATTTCATCTTGTCTACGATGTTATGTAAATTATGTGAGCGATCAGAATCAGAGTTGGGTTCATGCCAAGTGGGTTTTCACATACATGAAATTAGCGTATGTGTTTTGGTGCATAACAACACAAACAGCTACAAACAGTGAACAGGTTGAGGGACACAACGGATGCTCTTAACGGAATGCAAAGCAGCATGTTAAGTGTAAAGCATCTCTAATGTTTGATTGAAGTCAGTTTAACACGTGGTTACATTGGTTTCTGCAATAAGCTACCCGAGAAAGGGGCATGAAAGTGGTGTTACTATTATGTTCAATGTAAATCAGTTGACACAGACGACTGGAGCAAAGTAACATGTACTTCACATGCCAGTGCTTCCAATTTATATTAATAAACTTTATTTGTATAGCACCTTTCACAGGTAGAAACCACAAAGTGCTTCACAGTGTCAAAACAGTAGCAACAAAGCAGAGCAAAACAAAACAAGACAAAAGACATACAAGAAAAGCATAGATACAAAGACCCACAGGTTAACCAAATGCCTGTTTAAATAGGTGGGTCTTTAAGTTCTTTTTAAAAGTATCAACAGAATCCAAAGAGCGTAATGAAAAGGGTAAAGTGTTCCACAACCTGGGAGCTACAGCAGGAAAAGATCTGTCACCTCTGGTTGTGACAGATGGTTACATATTGTAACCTATGTATGATTACCGCAATACAGTGCATTGATATTGCACATTATCCTGGTTAATAGGCATAATATTTAACTACCTCTTTTTTGCACATTACAGCCTTCCAATCTGTTTAGCATTAACAAATCGTTGATCGCCTTATGTTGTAGTTGATGAAGTGAACTCCTTTGCCAAAATTGCTGACACAATACTAGTGATGTATTATCTTCACACTAAACTCAACTTGAGGTTTTTGTCTTTATATTCTCTTTGTGTAAACGTGCAGATGGATACATCAGCAACACATGTGTGGACATTGACTATGAAGCAGTGAAGCGCAAGGTGCTCCAGTCCAAAAAACTAGACATATCACCGTTACCTCCACCACCTCCAGACCCCCCGCATATGCTAGATACTGACTCCCTCGACAGAGACAGGTACAGTGCACCAGGTTCATCCAGCTGCATGGAAACAGTTTCTTGTTATATTGAGAGATAAACCTCTAAACACACTTCAACACACAACACAACAGTGTTTCTTAAAGGATTTGTTCCGTGATTTTTTTTTTATTTCGTAACTGTAAAGGTAAACAAGACCAGTTTTTTTTAGTTTCATTGCCTTTTCTGCCTAACCTATTTGTTCCAACTAACATGAACATTGTGTTTCCTCTTCTCTGCAGTATGCTTCAAGATGACGGTAAGTGACAACAAAGCACACATGAGCATCACTCACTAATTGATGTCTGTCTGGCCTTTTATCAGACTTAGTGTCGCTCAACAACACAGTCACAGTAATCTCTGTAAAATAATTTATTTTGACCAAATTACTTAAATTAAAAACAAACAATAAATAGCCATAAAATCTTCATGGAACTTTGCAGGTAATCTCTAGAAAACTGTTAGTTTGATATCTTTAGGCGAGACACTACAGGCAAAAACACTGTTTTTTCATGCACTGATCAATTTTGAGATTTTTGGCTATTTTTCTTCCTTAACATGTATTCTTTTAGAAAAGTCAAATCTTATGGTATAAAATCCACATTTTGTTGGTAGATTTCTCCTAAATTTGCCAAAAGTTAGCATGCTACTGTGACTGTGCTGTGCTTGTTATCTGACCCATGTCATGTCAGGTATCATTGTAAAGCTCTCTCTCTCCTGAACAATGATGTGGGCTCCAAAAATTGTCATCTCCTCCGTATCCGCAACCAATCGTAAAAGTACGATTTACATTAACAATCAATGGAATTTTACAGTACAAGTAGCCTAGAAATCTAGACGCACCCTAGCGGCAGCAAATATACATTTTAATGAAGTCTGGCTTGTCAGGCTACAGTACAAGTCTTTAAAGGCCGTTTTCTCAAAAAGAGTTTTTCCTCATACTCTGGGTGCGAAATCTCCACTTCAGCAGCACTTACAGAAACCAAACCTTCCAGTTTCATTCCTGTCTATATTCTGAAGGTTTTTATAGAGGGGATTGTTGATAAATCATTCAAAGCCTGATTTATACAACATTTTATTCCTAAAAACATGGCGAAATTGGATTTTTTTAGGGCTGGTGACAGTATTTTCTCATTTACAAAGTGATAAAAAGAGATATCCACAATCCCCTCTGTAAAAACTTCTGACTCTAATATGTCAACAAAATAAAACAAGAATTTTGAAAGGGGCTTTATCCATTTTTCAGATTTCGCTTCTGGAAATGTATGCAAATTAGCGCATATTTCATCAGATATTGCCTCATTTACATATTTAAACAAAATTTGACAAAACTTGTAATACAAAAAATATTTGTCTTAATGTAAGTAATAAACTTGAGAAGTTTCATGGTGATATCTGTTATTTTAAATGTTTACCCTATTCACCTGGAGTGTCTCCCCTTTATTTTGTTTATCATTTATTTCAACATTCAAGTGTAAAGGATGCATCTTTTATTATTGTTATTATATATCTTCAAGCAACAATGCTGAGGATTATTATTTATTGAGAAGAGAAGATAAAGTTGGTTTCAGTTTTTGCTTGTTTTGTTTTCAGATGACTATGATGATGTTCAGCCATTGACTGAGGATTTCCCCCCACCCCCTCTTCAAGTCAGGTATCTGTTCATGTCTTATTCAGTGAAACGGGAAATGACTGGTTGAGTGTGACTGCTGTCATTGTATAGTAAATCCTAAAGATCTGAAAAGCTGTTCTTCTCTGCTTTATTTCATTAGTCCATTGCAATAGAAATTGAATAAATGTTGAAGAACACATTGGTTAACTATTTGATTTCTCTGTATCAAACACTGAAATCAAATTATGCTTTTTATTTATTTCATTTTCAGCATAGATCCCAAAGTGGAGAAAGAACTAAGAAAAAAATTTAAGGTAAATATTGACTTTTTATCACACATTCAAACAAGATTATTTGGTATAAGTCACCAATGTAACATCAACATGCTACTGAACGCCCACAGGGAAACTTTAAAGGGACAACGAGGAGTTTGTATTTGGTTATAAAAAAAGTATCATATTAAAGGGATAGTTCACTCAAAATTGAAATTTCACTCATTATCTACTCACCGTCATGTCGACTAAGGGCTGGGAGAAGTTTCAGAGTCCTCCGTGCCTTCTCTGAGTAACAGCGGGGCTCCGTGCAGCACTGCATGTCCATATGACGGTTGCAAACGGAGCTTTTCTACGTCCAAAAAGACACACCAAAAAACATCCAAATACCTCCATAGTGCTCGTCTGTAATGTCCCTCTTGTATTGAAGCCCCAACATGAGAAATTGTTCCGAAAAAAATTAAATAAGTCTATATTTTAAACTTGTTTGTAGCGGAAGCTCCCAGTGTTGCTCTGCCGGAATCTTGCGCGATGGGTGTCTGTGCAAATCGCGCAAGATTTGCACAGACACAGGCAAAGCAGTGAACTGAGACACTGGGAGCTTCCGCTACAAACAAGCTTATAGACTTGTTTAATTTTTTTCGGAACAATTTCTCATGTTGGGGCTTCAATACAAGAGGGACATTACAGACGAGCACTATGGAGGTATTTGGATGTTTTTTGGTGTGTCTTTTTGGAGTGAAATTTCAATTTTGAGTGAAGCTACGTTACCCACACTTGTTAATGGGTCCATTTTCAATAAATATATTGTTTTGTCTTCATCGTTATTTTGCTATTACTATATAATGGTCGGCTCGCCCAGCATTTCCTCCTTTCGGTTTCGACACTTTCCAAAACTCCTCGTTGTCCCTTTAAAATTCCAAAAACAAACAAACAAACAAAAAACTGGTCTCTTTAACTCTTGTTCTCCAGTTTGAAGGGCCACCGAGGGCCCTACACACCATGATGGTGGATCCTAACTGCATCATAAAGAAACCAGGAGGAAAGGATCTGATGGTGACTCAGGGGGAAGTGCTGGACATTATCCAGCTCACCAGCAGCAAGAAAGCTCTGTGTCGCAACAAGTTTGGAAAATGTATGTGAACACTTTGCATCCCTCTGTGATTGTAAATTCTTGTATCTACAGCAGCTGGTACATTCATTTATTTATATCAATCCCCCCATTGGACCCCCATGAATTCATAAACAATATAGTGACAGCAGTTGCATCATTACATGAGCAAATGGTCATACTAATAGTGAATCTATATCAACACAACCCCTATGTTTAAAAGGGCAATCAAACCTTTATTGTCAATGCTATGTGATTGAAGAGTCTGCAGCATCATAAACATATAGTTTTTTGTTCTATTTGGGTGCTTCAAGTGTCCAAAAGGTATTCAATCCTTGAAAACATCAGCATTTACCCCTTATCTTGGCCTCACAATGATTTTTCTATGTATGATATTGATTCATACACTCCTCTTAAGCGACCTATTTGTGTTTGTCAGTTGATGGTACGATAAACTGTATATTAAATAATAACATGATAAAAATCTGTACAATCTGTAGAAATTCAGTAACAGTTGTGTTTTATGAATTCAATTACACTATTGTTCTTAAAATCTGTTTTGTCCCTCCACTCATAGATGGTTATGTGTCCAGATCTTATCTTCTTCAAATGTAAGTGAATCTTTATCAGTTCATGTGTGACCCTGCCATCACTAACAATTGCAAAAACCATATATATTTAAATATATGTATTTTTGTTGTTTGTTGTTTTCTTATTCAATTAACAAATGGAAAAAAGAAACAATGACACACATAGTATCTAATGTACACATTCTACAGATGAATGAATTTTTGCAAAGTTGCAATT
This sequence comes from Trachurus japonicus, assembly GCF_045865225.1. Taxonomy (NCBI): domain Eukaryota; kingdom Metazoa; phylum Chordata; class Actinopteri; order Carangiformes; family Carangidae; genus Trachurus; species Trachurus japonicus. The sequence continues at coordinate 21,694,150 of NC_140910.1, forward strand.
TTGACTTCTTGTGTATAAGTTTTGGTTTAGATTTTTGCATAGATGTATCAGTGTAAAACTTTTCTGCAGTCACTTTAACATCCGTTTACCTTTGCAGGGAAGGAGACATTTACGATGATGTTGACTATCCAAGTGGTGAGTTATCTCTGGATGTTCAAGCTCTATGCTAAGTATCATACAAACTGCAAATGCAAATTTCCTGTGTAGTTGAAATAGTGAATGCCAATATTTGTATTATGAATGTTTTCTCATGTGTTTGTTATTTCTTTTTTCAGACATCTATGACAACGACTCTCCGCACTGATTATCAAAACATATCAAACTAAACTTATGCACTCTTAAAGTAAGAGACACAGAGAACGAAACAAACTATGAACTTGAAAACTTAAGCTAAATAAAACTATACCTTTACTAAACTGGTTTCCAAATACAAAGGGAAGAGGGACCTCCATGTGATTGATTGATTTGAATCCATAATTGCAATTGTCTTGCTTGCAAACCAAACTAGACTGTATCTCAAACTAAAAATGACTATAACTATAGAAAGCCACATAAAGATGATTCATGTGGATTCACACACCCTGTGCTAAGACCTGTCATCACTTGCATTGTTTGTCAAACTGCTTGTATAGAAAATGAATACACTATTGCTATAGCTTTGTGTTTTGCTTGACTTGTGACATAACTTAAAATAAATAAAATAGCATTTTTTCTGGTTATTGTGAATTTGTGTCCATTTTTACTCCCTGTTTTCTTAATAAAGATTTTTTTTTTTTTTCAAATAACTATTCACCCCCTAAGTGTCCTGTTTGTTAAAGACTGTTGATGTCTATTGTATTATAGGCTACTACAATATCTGAGAGGGAAAAAATCTGGAACCATTATCATAGTTTATGAGCTGAATCAAATCAATTATCAAAAATGTTTTTATTATGAATTTGGAAGACACCTGTTCTGCGCTAACTATGAGTGTGGGTGCACGGCTGTGCAGCAACATACAGTACTTCCAGTAAGGGTTGCATCTTTTTTTAAGATTTACTGGAAGTGTTTATACAGTAAGCTTGTGAAGTTGATCTTTGAAGCTTTTTTCTGGAAGCAAGAATGTGAAAACAGAAACTCACAACAACTCAACATTCAAAGAGCCAAATAGCCGACATGACAACTGAATTAGAAATGTGGCAGGAAAACAATAATTCAACAAATTCTTTAATCCCTGAGAAAGGTCTGCTTTCTTTGAAATGATTTTTCAGGAATTGGTGATCTTTTGCTTTGTTTTTCATCTTGGGCAGTTTACCATTACACTTGAAGACCGATTTGTTTGTTTCATATATCCTGGAAATATGAATGACAAGTGAAATACACATTGTATAGCCCAGGCCACATGAAGTGAGATGAATTTCAATCAGAATAGCCTATAAGAATCTTTTTTTTTTGTGTGTGTAGTGCTCGTTTTAGGAATAATTTATGTGTGAAATGAGCTCCAGATGTTCAATTTGAACACTTAGTCTCTTATTTTCAAGACAGTGTTTGCCTGAATTAAAACTTAGCCTACCTGAGGCTCATTCTTGTCATATTGTGGCGACATTAATTTGTTAAACTGTTTTGCAATGGCCATTAATATGTAGCCTATTGTCCTGAAACTAAGCTCCCTACCCCTAATCACTGGGGGGGACACCTCCTGTCACTAGTCGCATTTTTTGCTCCCCAACACCATCAGGACAACGATTAGGGGTCAAAAATGACCGGAATTCTCCTTTAAATCGTTTATTTTGATAGACAAGCCACTTGTAAAACCTCGCTGATAAAACTAGAAGACTAAAACGATGAATCAAACAATGCAAATGTGCGTAGTTTCCTTTATTTAGGCCTAGATGAAATCAGGCGCAGTAGTTCCCATGTTGTTGAGACAGAACCGAGGATCTTTGTTACATCTACCAGACGACGGAGGGCAGTAATGCACCATCGCTGTGGCTAAATTTGCAGGAAGTGAACGAGGAAGAAGAGGAAGCTCCATTTGCTCGGTAATCATCTCAGTGGGTCTATATCATTTTGTTGAGCGATTCCTGTTTCAAAGTCCAGCTGAGCTCTGCCTCAGTGAAAAACACATTGTAGACAGCGGAGGATGTTGTGCAGTTTGTGTCTGTAACAGCGTCGTAAGTGTGTGTCTCTGTGTGTGAGTTTGTGAGTGTGTGAGTGTGAGTGTGAGTGTGTGTGAGCTGCAGACAGACATGCAGGAGTCTGTGGAGTCTCTGGTCCGACTGCTGGAGTCCTACAGAGGAAGAGATAAAGTTGTAAGTAGCCTATCCATGACTGACTGTTATCCTCTCTAATGTGGGATAGTCAATACTACCCCACATAATAAATGACTGTCAGCTGAACTCTTGTAGGTCAAGAAAAACAGAGATAATGTCCAAAGTCGACCTCAAAGTCATCTTAACATAATAATATCTTCTCCTATATGAATCGAATAAATCCTTTATAGGGTGAACATGTAAATAGAAGACGCTACTACTGTAAATTATGTTCTTTTCAGTTCTTTCTTTTAATGCATGCATTCATTTTTGCTGTTATGTTACTTAATCGATGTTGGAAACACTGCATTAATATTGCTTGTCATTATAAAGAAAACACAAATGGCAAAAAAATAAAATAAAATACAGAGTCAACTTGCAGAAAATGTATGATAATCTGATCTTGAAAAGTGATTAATCATTGCATCATTCAAACATCATTGATAGTTGGTCTTTTGTGTTTTGTGTTTTGTCTTGCATCCTTGTAAATTAAACACAAATTAAACAGTTAGTAGTAATTTTCATTATCTGTCATTGTTTGTGTTTAAGATGTCCTCAGAGCTCACTGTAACATTCTCAAATGTCTTGTGTTTTGACCAACCAACAGTTGAAAGTTTACCGTCATGTAAAGCATAAAATCCTGAAGCAAAAATTATTCAAATTTTCTGCTTCTCTTCCTTGTGTCTACTTGTGTTTGTCTTCCTAGATCAGGACGGTCTGTTATGGCTCCCAGCTTGTTGGAGGAGTTCTTTCCCGTAAGGCAGAAGCAGATGTCTCGTCCCACCAGCTTGGGAAAAGTCTGCTGCTGTTTTCTGCTCAGCTCAGTCAGTGCCGGACGGTGCTGAGGCTGTTTGATGATCTCTCCATGCTGGCTTATTCTCGCGGCTATGGACTGGGAGACAGGGTGTGTGTGACTCAATAATGCTCCGCTGTCTAATCAGCAAGTATCATACTTATTATTAGGCTACTATATGTTCCATATATTCCATGTCTTTTAAAGGAGGAGGATGCAGGTGTGCGGTGGATTTCTGTGCTGACCAATGTGGCCGACCAACTGTATTACCCCTGTGAACACATTGCGTGGGCAGCCGACGCTGAACTCATCAAAGTGAAGTCTGACAAATGGTGGCTGTTCAGCACGTTGCTGTGGGGAACCTCACTGCTGCTGGGAATACTCAGGTGGAGTTACCTGTGCACAAACATATGAAATATACATAATGTTGCTTTTCCACTATCTGATGCCTGAGAGATATCATTTGTAAACTAAAAGAATCCAATACAGTATGAGTTTATCTTTTTATGCTATTTTGTGTATTTAAATGTGTTCTTATCCATTAGTATGCTGTGTTAAATGTCTGTCCATTACTGACCAGGGAAAATTCTGAATCATTCTTACAGCAAATAAATGTATCTCGACTCATATGTTCCCAAATGTATCCAAAAAATATCTTAGTAGTATATAGTAGTATAATCCGTGAAAAAAAAAAAGCAGAGGTTGATTTGACTTAATTTTACCATCACTAAGAGAGCGTTTCAGGAGTGAAGTGGAGCACTTTGTCACCTTGGGTCCTCGCTCCACATTGTTTCTTTACCTGCTGAGTATGGAGCACAAAACATTTTTAGTCTGAGATGTGAATCTTTAATTTTCAGGTCACTGCGTGTTCTGCTGCTGCTGAAGAGGAAGCTTCAGAAATGTGGGAGAGATGGAGCTGGCAACAGGTTTTGTATCTGCAGTTTTATTGCAAAATGTTCAGTCTCTGTAATTAATTTTCTTCCCACCTAAAACAATGTGTTCTGATAAATCTTTTTGGGTTTGTTTGTTTTTTTGCAGTCGCTCCCAGCTCCGCAGACAGATGCAAGGAGAGGTTCTGTCCGTCCTCAGCAGTATGGCTGACCTCAGTAATGCCATTCACTGGATGCCGCCCGGCTTCCTGTGGGCCGGTCGATTCCCTAACTGGCTGGTGGGACTCATGGGAACCATTTCATCTCTGATTGGTTTAATCCAGATGAGCACCAACGACAGTGACCAGACGGAGAGCACATAGTCCTTAACTCACAGAGAGGCTCGGATCAGCACCACTGACTTATAGTCGATTGATGAAATGAGGTGTAGCAAATCCAGGACATATTAAATCGAAATCATCTGGACCTATAACTGCTATAACTGTACAGACAGTGAATGAACTTCATGCACTTGTAGCCAATATTCAGATGTGACTGAAGGCTGCTTGAAAAATCACTGGATTTTCAGAACATATTTGGACATTAGTCATGAAACAGTGAGAAGATTTTATGATAAATTTACCTGATCAAAAATAAGACATTTAATGAGAATTTATACATATTGTTACATAGAGAGAAATATTACATAGCATTTTCCCTTTTTGTTTTGCAAGACTGCTTTGCCTGGCAGTGACAAGACTCCTTATTACACTGTATGTCGTTGTTTCAGTGTTGGTCTAAAACCTCCTCCAGTACCTTGCAGGTCAAAAGTTGAAATTTGCAGCAATCACTTGTCAGTAGGAGTAAGTGCAGCGAGACACAAAAGAGACACTAAACCCTGACCTGTGTAAGGTCACAGCACAAATAGAGTTGCATGGCTGTGTTTATAAAAAAGAGTGTTGATTGTGGATGTACAATAATTTGTAGAAAAGCTGGTAAATTGTTGCCTTGGAGACACACTCCATACACACTATGATTTCAAGTACATTCATCTACAGTGATTTTTAACTGAATTTTGAATTATACCTTGTTATGATTGTGATGATTGGGCAGTGACGATTGACTAAATTGGCTGATCTGTTTACTGATCAAATGTGACAGAAGATACAATGTCACCTGTTCAAATGTAAAATGATTTTAATGTAAAATATTAAATATTTTTACATAAACTGTTTTGTTTCTCTGTCTTCTTTGATGATGTTATTGTTTATAATAATATCAAAATTTGTATTTTTTTTAATATAGCCATTGTGATGCATCATGTTATGAATCTATCATAAGACCTTCTGTCTGTGGCAAAAGATTATTCTGTGTTGTTTGATATCACTTCTACATCCAGATTAGAGACTATGAATTTCAGTTTTGCGTGTCCCAAGACGTTTTAAGCACAATAGTACGGACGTCGCGTAAAAATTATAAACTTTATAGATAAACTTCCCCTGAATCGATGTTTTGACGTTTGATTGAGCGCGACTTGAAGGTTCAACGTGACGTGTGGTGATGCCGCCTTCAGAAGCTGTCGGACATGTAAGAGAAAAAGCATACTTGAAATATTCAACCACATAAACACACGGCAGGCATCCCGCAGAAGCATGGCTTTTACAATCTTTTATTTTCACTGTCATCGTCCTCATCACATCGTGCAGGAATAGTTAGGTTAAAGCAGTTAAATTAGATACAATCACCGAACTTATTGTAAAGACTGCGGTTAGAACCCAAGAGTCGGACGTCGAGAACTGCACTTGAACGCAACACGAGTACAGTCTGCCAACAAGTAGAAGCAGTCGGTTAAAAGCAGCAGCAACCGCGACAATCACCGGGGAAGTCCTCTGTTTTATACAAACACTGACCGCTTTTTTTTACTAGTGGTGGATTATGTAAAAAATCAACACATTTACCGGCGCGGTTGTTGTTATTATGACGAATAAAACTAAGCTAAAGTTTTGGAAAAGGCTCAAATCCCGCACCACCACCACGTCAACTTCTCTGTCGTGGCACCTTCAGGAGTCTCTCTCCGGGCACAAAGGAACCGAGAAAGACCGAAAATATCAGGTAAAAGTTTCTCCTTTAGCCACATAAAGCCCCTGTTTATTTAATGTAATGTCTATGTTTTGTTAATGACATCCTTATCCGGGGTGCTGGAGTGTTAATTAGCTAAGGAGTTAGCCTCAAACCACTTGGGACTGCTAACTTTACTTCGCCAAATTCAGCTGTTTTTGACTCGTAGTGTAAAATTGGTATTGTGGCTTTTTTTTTAGTGTCTATTTGCTTTATGTTTTCCTCCCTAGACCTCCGTTAGTTTTCAGGATGCCAGCCCCTGCTTACTACTAATTATCTCCGCAAAATACTGCCTTTTTACCATTTAGGGAGAACTGTGTGTTGATTATGTCTATTCATATTTTGTGTGTATACGTTAAGCTGATTTAAACTGTTGGTTAAAGTACATTATTACGGGGTTTTTTTTATGCATAATGATCCATAAACCAGTATTGTGTGAGATGTAAAATGCAATTCTGATTCTGTTTGGATCTTGGGATTTTTCTCCTGGTAAAATTCAGCTTCATAATTAAATTCAGTTTTGCCAAGTGGATCATTTAATTAACCAGCTGACCTACCAGATAAGTGAAACTATCCTTCAGTGTTGTTTGATTACAAAACACCCTACCTACATTTCACTGATAAGGAACATATCCTGTGAAGTGTAGTATCCTTCATCTTCAATATATGGGAGTAAGATTACAGGCATTTGATTTTTTATGGTTGCTTAGATATTCAAATGTATGTTAACTTAGTAATGGTAGCTGAATGAAGAAAAGGCACATGGAGCATGAGATATCCAGAGGTCTACAATGTGATGGTAACAAACATCATGTACTTTGAGCTTTATGCCCTGAGCTGCTGTCTCTATCTTGATGGCCAGGGGGCAACAACAAGGGTGAGGGTGAATGCCTGTATTTTAGATATCACTGGGGTTTAACCTGTACAGCTCTGTCTTCTAGCATTAAAGCCGTGATATCGTTTAATATGTTGCTTATTTAAACGACTAATCGATTAGTTGTTTGGTCAATAAAATGTTAAAAAATGGTGAAAAATGTCAATCAGTGTTTTCCCAACCCCCAACCACCAACAAACCAAAGAGATACTCAGTTTATTGTCATAAAGGAACAAAGAAACCAGAAATATTCACATTTAAGAAGCTGAAATCAGAGAATTTGGCTTTTTTTCCCCTTAATAACTACCCAAACCGATGAATCGATTATCAAAATAGTTGACGATTCATTTAATAATCGATTATTGTTCTACATTATATTAATAAACGGTCTTGTATATTGGGAGTGCGGTGAGTGCAGCTCCCCTTTTTTTCACAGGTCCTAAGATTTATCTAGCTCAGAATTATTGATATGCTTTTTTAAAGTATATTTGTTGTGTGTCATTCTTATTTGAATCCGTATTAACTTCGCTCCCTGTAAAGTCTGCTGCACTGTGACCTCAATCAGGATCAACATAGTAGCTAATGTTGTTTTTCCCTCTGACAGGCTTTCATTCAACATGGACATGGACGTGTGCCCTGCTGATCAGCCCGTGTCTGCGCCCTCAGACGCCCGGTCGTCTGACTCTGTCCCTGTTAATGAGGCCTCCGGCGGGGTCGAGGGCATCAGACGGACCACAGCGGTTCTGCCAGGATCAGAGGCGGAGGATCTGGACTTATACAACCTGATCGAGCCTCCTCCTCTGGACTGGAGGTCTGACTCCTCCAGCGAGCCCGGATCTGCAGACGACCTGGACGACCCCGGCTTCCTTCCTCCTGCTTCTGCTTCTGCTTCTGCCGAGGCTGGATTGGACGAGCCCAGTCCGAGTGAGCCCGTGTTGCTGCCTTCGGACACAGCGGATCAACTCCACATAAACCCCCAAGAGCTGGTGCAGAATGATTCAGAACCAGTCCAGACTTCTGAGGTAGCGGCGGAGGAAGGGGATGGGGCAAGGGTGGTGGACTCGGAGGGTGGGGAAGAAGACCAGGAGGAGGAGGGGACACGTAGGGACACGGAAAATATCGTCACTGCAGAGGAAGTCGCGAGCAGAAGATCGGGTGACGAAGACCACAGCCGCATCCACACCCTGCTGAGCCAGCTGCAGCTGATGGGTGAAGAGCCTCACGCCGGTCGCCTCGCACCGCCGCACCATCGCTACCCCGGCCGGCCCGAGCAAGAAGACGCCGACAACGCCGAAACCACCGGGCTGCTGTTCTCCGAAAGCCACCAGAGAGACCTGCTGGGGCTGCTGCAGTGCACGGAGATCGGCGCCACGCCCCGTCCCGCCTGTCTTCTGCCCCACAGAGGCGAGGTGGACGCCGTGGTGTCCGTGTCCTACAGCCAGGAGGACGCTCAGAGGTTCTGGGGACATTATGGGAACGGTCGACATCAGCGGCACAGAGAGGACTCCCTCGCCTCCCTGCCCGACGACGAGTATCCTGAGCCGGTGTGGATGAAGCTGGGCGAGGATCCTCCAGATGAAGAAGCTGCTGCGGAGAGTGAGCAGGTAGGTGAAGGTGCTGCTGCTATGATGAGCTAAAAGGAGGAAGAACTAAAGTGTGAAGTATGAAAATAAGGTTTTTATAAATCCGTTTTATTATCATGTTTTTATCATCTTGTTGAAGTTTGACCAATAACTAAACAATATATTTTAGTCTTCACCTGTTACTTTTGATTTGAACTTTTTTCAGTACAAGAGTCTTTGAATGGGCTTTATGCACAGCTCCACTACTTCCTGAAATAAGCCAGCTCCTTTATGTCCTGTCTTACATTATTGGACCAACTGATTAATCCAGGTGTGTCTGACCTCACTACAATGGTCAGACACACCTGGATTAATCAGTTGGTCCAATAATGTAAGACAGGACATAAAGGAGCTGGCTTATTTCAGGAAGTAGTGGAGCTGTGCATAAAGCCCATTGTATTAATGAAAAACTGTGGGAATTAATTAATTAAAATTAGTGACAGTCAGTATTTACTGTAATAGTGCTGTAAAAAAAAAAAAAGAGAGAGAAACAAGTTATCCATCTTTATTTTTGATCTTGTAAGTGTGAAATGTGTGCTCCTTTTAAGTTTGTAACTTGTGTCAACAATCAATTTAAATAAAGTATAGTAAAGTATGCCTTTATTTATCCCACGATGGGGAAATTCACAGGGTTACAGGCTAGCAGCAGTACACACAGTGGTGGACTGGGTATGGTAAAAACGAAATAGAATAAACAATATAAATATAAGACAAACAAGATACAAAAAGATATGAAAAGGGTTATGATAGATAGATAGATAGATAGATAGATAGATAGATAGATAGATAGATAGATAGATAGATAGATAGATAGATCTATAACTGCTGAAACGAAATTATCACTAATTTTCTCTCTCTCTTCTCTCACTGCAGAGTGCTGATGACCACCCTTCATATAAAGATGGTGAGTCACTTCACTCTACTTCTTTTATCTTGTTGATATTCAGCTGGCTCTTTTGCGTCAAATGTCAGACTGACATAAATAACCAAGGCCATTTTATGATTCCTGTGCTTTACTTTGCTTCAACAGTGCCTGGTCCTTGTGACCCTGAAGACCTGTTGGATGGGGTCATATTTGGTGCCAAATATCTGGGCTCCACTCAGATCAAATCCGACAGGAACCCATCCACGAACGCTCGTATGACTCAGGCTCAGGAAGCTGTCGACCGGATAAAGGTAAAAAATCCAGATGAGACTGAGCCAATGCCCTGTATTAATATAGTTCTCCTCACTGGATTGTATTTCTTTCAGGCTCCAGAGGGAGAGTCCCAGCCAATGACAGAAGTGGATTTGTTCATCTCCACACAGAGAATCAAAGTGCTCACTGCTGACACACAGGTATTATACTATATATACTGCCAGTTGACCTGCGAACAATGTCTAACTGTTTTTACCAACTAATTCTAAGGTTATAAGTGAAAAGCAAAAGCTGATGGATCTTAGATTAGATATTTGAAGGCTTGCCCTTAATTTATCCAAATATATGCAGCCTTTTCTTCTTTTCTTTTTTTACTATCTTCTGTGTGATCTTTAAATACAGTATGTGTAAGGGAGTTTGGTGGAAGGAGTTATCAAAGTGCAATGGGAGCTATAGGAACCCCATGCTGCAATTGCCAATTTGTATTCATGTTATTTGTCCTGATCCTGACTTGTTTAATAGCTGAACTATAATTAGAGTCAGGGCGTCATTTCTGTTCTAAAAACGTCATAGACTAATATAAAGAGGAAAACATGCATCATTAAACTTTTACAAATCTCTTCGTAGTTGACACCATCATGCTGAGCACTCACAGCAGGAGTCCTTACTATAGAGCTCTGCAGTAGTGATGTTGCAGTAATAAGAGCGTCTATTTTCCTCCAGCGTGTGGCTGAATTGTGAGAAGCATAAAAGTGGGTCATTTACTGCCGACTCCCTCTTTGCACGGCCGGTTGTGCCTCACTGCACCATACTTGTAAAGATAATCACAGCTTTTTGGTCATCTTTTTTTAGTTTCAGATGTAAAACACACCCATTTAGATTCAAAGGGAGAGTTGCATTTCTGCGTAACTTTGCAAGATGAAGACGTATTTTAGCTTTTACTTTGAAGGACACTACAACCTCTCAAATGTGCTAGTTGATTGCTTAATGTTGACATTTTTATTTTCAACATCAATAGCTCATCATTTGTCCTAATTTATGGCAGCTCTCTGTTGTTTCTCAGACAGTGTCCTTGCTTGCACACTGAAGATTTTCAGAAATGGTCCAGTAATAGGCAAAGAGAAATAAAAATAAATGCAGGCCAGTGTTCTTTGTAATGGATTTCTTTCTATTTTAAGCAAGTCTCAAGTCTTTACAGGTTGAAACTGGACCCTCCAGTCTCCTCTTGGTTCCTAACAGTGTACTGTTTCCACTCAGGAAGCAATGATGGACCACGCTCTGCAGATGATCTCTTACATCGCCGACATTGGTGACATTGTTGTCCTCATGGCCCGAAGGAAGCGTAAAGGGCAGGATGCTGACTCCTCCTCGCCATCATCCTCCTCAGGGCCTCAAAAGAAGTGCTTAATGATCTGCCACGTCTTCTCCTCCGATGATGTGAGTCAGTTGATCTAAAGGTCTTACAGAAGCATTCGTTTCATACATTTCTTTCTTACTAAATGGGAAACCTAGACAAAGAGTGTTTCCTGTTCTGTTTTTATGATCCTCATAGAGGTCATAACTTAATTCTTCCTGCAGTCTTAAGCCTTTAGCTGCAAAACCTTATGCACTATGTAAAGAAGCAGACAGTTCATTATCAAGCAGACATTACTGAATTGTGTTTTTCTTTACATAGTGTTGAGTCTCAGATCAAATGTGCTGCTTCCTGCTGGACCACAAAGATTCAGCTTCAGCCTGGCCTGGTTTCCTTGCCCCAGACAGCCAGCAAGTCCCCCTGAATGTAAAAATGGTCTGGCTGTCGTCCCAGTTTCCCACTGTTGGCAAGACTGAATAGGGAGGAGGAAGAGTTTCTTTTAGAAACTAATTAGCTGTGGGATACCGAAGGCCATGAAGGTCCTGCTTCTGCCGCAAGGTTTTCCCAGCTTAACTCATTTATGTTGAAATGAGTTTACAATGGGTGAGAGTAAATGTAAATAAGCAAATGAGTGAATGCAACATGTAACTTCAACAAAACAGTAAAAAAAATACATCACTTTTGATCCAAAACTATGAAAGTTCTTCAACTGCATTTGTACTCAAAGTACTGTGTGGTGTTTTGCAAATGAACTCATTTGCTTTAATTTGTTGATGTGAAAACAAAGGATGAGAGAGTACATGAAGACTATTTACCTAACAAATGCCCTCAGAGGTTTACCAAGTCTCATTTTAGACACGACTGGTTAGCAAATGTTCACCTGCTAAGCTCTGGACACAACAGAAACAGACCATTGCACTGCTCTGTATCTTCACTGTTTTTAATCCATTGCACATACACTTCATAGAAAAAAAGGCTCAACTTCTGTCCATCCAGCAGATCCAGCAGTGAGGCCCAGGGAGATGATGAGAAAGCTCTGTTCCTCTGCCTCTTGGACTGGCAACATTGATTGATTTATTTCCATTTGATGCCAGTTTTACTTTGTTCTGTACCATATGTCCTTTTCTGTTTGTTTGGTTTTTTTATATCCGTCGTCAGTGTCACGTGAACTACTAGATGCCTGAAATTCCAGATTGAAAAAGTGTCTGACTCTGTTCAGATGTGACCCAACAGCAGTGTTGAAACCTGTGTTAAGTTTTCTCACTTCCTCTTCCTTGTTTCTCCTTCCAGGCTCAGGTCATAGCCCAGGCTATCGGTCAGGCGTTCGGAGTGGCCTACCAGCAGTTCCTGCAAGCCAACGGCATAAAGGCCAGTGATCTGAGGCCTGGCGAGTACAGCCACTACCTGGAGAGTCAGGAGCTCTACAACGGAGACCTGGCCCACTTCTCTGACTCTCAGAACATCAGGGAGGTGAGTAGAGTCATTGTGGTTTCACATCTTCCCCAAAAAACACACAGATCACTTTAGTGGTTTAAGTTTTACTTTCACATGCCTGCACAATAGTCACTGAGAGCAGATGGTGACCATTAAAATAATGAGGAAGTTTAGAGAATATGTTGAGAGGAACCCTAGGAGATTTGTTTTGTTTATTTGTTTTGTTTATTTATTAGGATCCCCATTAGCCATTACTTCATTTTATGAGCAATGGCTATTCTTCCTGCGGTCCAACACATACAATTACAAAGATAGTAAAAACATACAGAGTAAAAACAACATGGAAAAAACAATTTAAAACCACACTACGATTATCCAGATATTGAAAGAAATTGTTAAACAGTTTAAAGATTTGCATATACAACACAATACTTAAGCTTATAAAAAAGCAAAGCAAAACAACACAAAAACATAGATAGATGTTGAGTATCAACAAGGTCCTCAAGTAACATGTCAGCTTTTGCACAAAGAACTTAGAAATAATTGAAGTAAGTGCGACCTACCGCAGGGTTCGTGCATAGATGAGTAATGAAGGCTCTTCCTTCCCCGCCGTCTGAGAGGGAAACATACTGCCAACCAGATGCGTAACAGCAGATGCTGCTCCAGTGGCTAAAATGGTTAAAGGTCAGACGATAAGTTCTGCACCTGCAAAGCATGGACAGAATTAGTGACTCATACAGTATAAACACATAACAGCCTGACAATAGCATGTGCATGGGACACAGGATACCCAGTGTACTGTAAAATTATGTCGAACAGCGGTGAAAATTAAAGATACACAGGGGAGGAAAAAACATATTTCTAATCATGTAAATGTGTTCATTTGTTGGTTGTAGAAAAATAATCGCTTGTTTAACCAGATGTTTGTGTGTTTGTGGTTCAGGTAATCATCACAAAGGCTGCTGGAGAGATCCTGGGTCTGGCGGTGGTGGAGTCGGGCTGGGGCTCCATCCTGCCCACCGTGGTCGTGGCCAATCTCCTTCACGGAGGTCCGGCCGAGCGCAGCGGCGAGCTCAGCATCGGTGACCGCATCATGTCTGTGAACAGCACCAGCCTGGTGGGTCTGCCCATCACCACCTGCCAGAACATCATCCGGGTAAGAAGGAGAGACCTCGGCCCAAAATCGATCACTGCGATTATAGCAACACAATTAAGAGAGTTAATACAACTTCTGTTGGGTTTGTTTTACGTTGCAGTGACTGAGTTTAGATGCTCTGAACTGTTTTCAGTGTGTATTTAGATAAACTTGCTAGTGCACTGTACTAAAGGCTCACTAGATGGCACTGTGATACCATACAGTGTGACAGTGGATCAGTATCGGCTTAATGGACGATTGCACGACAACAGAAACAGAAAAAATAATAGTTTATTGCATTCTTGCATCAAAGTTATTTTATGTTTCATAGACTACAAACAATTCATTCATTCATCAAAAGAATTAGAGACACATAAATCAATAAAGAAAATCCTTGTTATCTTGGTCCGATTCCCTTAAAATGTTTTTTACTCTCCTACATTTTTCTTCCACTTCAGGACCTGAAAAGCCAAAAGTATGTGAAGCTGAGCATCGTCCACTGTCCTCCAGTCACCATGGCAATTATCAGGAGGCCAGATCCTAAGTTTCAGCTGGGCTTCAGTGTGGAAGACGGCATTGTATGTCAACATTCATACTCCTTTCAGTTTAGGCACACAGTTAGTTGTATCTTGTCTTGTTTTGCTACCAGTATTTGAAACAAGTATGTGCAGATTGTAATGGTTGAATTTAAGCTCATGTGAAAGAGGAAACGTAAGAGAAATACTTTCCCTTCCTCAGCATCCAGTTTCAAGATTCCCTTGATAATGTCACCTGATCATTCCTGTTAATTTGTCAACAGGAGAAAAAGCTTAATTTACTCCACAGGTTTCCTATTGGGAATGTATGAAAATATCTAAATGTGTCCTGATGATGAAGCTCTCTGCAAATTAACTACCAGAAAAATATTATTTACATAAAACTGCTCACTTATTCCAGCTTTCCAACATATTGAATGCTTCCTTTTCCTCTTTTCCCGTTGCAGATCTGCAGCCTGATGCGAGGCGGTATAGCAGAGAGAGGAGGCATCCGCGTCGGGCACCGCATCATCGAGATCAACGGACAGAGTGTTGTTGCAACTCCACATGACAAGATCATTCAGACCCTCACGAATGCAGTTGGAGAGGTGAGAGGGGATGAAATTTACTACATGCACAGTTACAGTATAGTTAATTATTATATTATTATGAGAACTGATCAGAGTTTAAATTTTGATTTTTCTCACTCAGATTCACGTGAAGACGATGCCAGCCTCAACGTATCGGCTCTTGACGGGACAGGAGCAGCCTGTGTATATTTGAGCACTTCATACTGCAACAAGGACAAAAAAAACTGCACAGTGTTCAAACAACATGAACTTTTTGCCAAACTCAGAAAATATTATGCAATTGATCACGCAGCATATCATAAGCTGTTGTCACACCACTGAATCCAACAAATTAGTCTAGCTATGTAATTTTAAGATGTAAAGTCCATTTGAATATTGTAAAAACAGCAACATATTTTAAAGTGACGGGGATAGATGTTAGGTGTCAATTTATATTTATCAGATATTTAACAATGCAGGCAATAGCTGAGATGCAATATTGCATGAGCGCAGTATTTTGTGATTACACTAACTTACTGTACATGGTGGTGAGCAATATTGAGTACTCACGAGTCTTCCAACCTTGTGTGTCTTAGGTAAACATGCTTGCAGGGAAAACTTTATTGAATCAGCACAGAGGGTCTGTTTATTTCATTGTGATGGACTTCCAATCCCTCACATACGTACACATGCATATCAACAAGTGTCTGTCACAAGCTTCAGAGAGGGCGATCGAGTGCAGCACTGTAGTTCATTCATTCAAGGCTTTCCTGACTGTGTTTGACAGGGAGCAGATATCATGCACAACAGAGGGTAACTGCCTTATTTGATAGAGAGATGCTTATATTTTTAAGAATTTGCTGTTATGGTTGTTCATTAAAATGATCTGTAAGAGGTCTTTTTGATGTTATTTATTGACTGCAAGTGGTTGCTGGAATACGCTTCGGTTTGTAAAAGTGAACATACATATTTTGATGACATATTGATGAGTCAGAGTTATATTTTGATCAGGGTGGTCCTGTGAGGATGTTATCGTCAAATAATGTGTAACTGAAACAGATGCATTTAAATCACAGTTGTTGAAAGAATAATCTGGCGATTGCAACTATTATTGAAATAATTATTATTGCTACTAATATTTTATCAAGTTTCAGGCACATTATGTAACAATGTGGTGTTTGTACTAATAAAATAATGCCTTTTGTTACTGCTTAAATATTGTTGAAGATCACACTTACGGTTATCTAAGGCGCTGATGGCATGTACATAACGCTAAATGGGCAGAACTGGCCAATCAGCTGTCGACTTGTACCAAAACATTGACACTGGCCAATCGGATTCGTTACCGGCTTCTCAGGCTCCCGCCCCCTCGATGCGTTCTAGCCAATCAGCGTCGCTTGTGGGCGGGACCATCTTCGGCTTCCACCTGCGATTACAAACATTGGGACTCTGACAAGCTATCGGCCCCCGGTCCGTGTGTCCAAAACACGGAAAGGAGAGGCTATCACCTACAGCGCAGAAAGGTAACCATTAACTTTACTTTTATGACTCTTAGGTGCATGGTAGGATGTATTTATTTCATTTGAAAGAGCTCGTTTTCCCAGTAACTTCACCTTTCGCTGTGGGACATGCTAAAGAGAGAGCTGCTACACCCTGATGTTACGCTAGTTAGCTCGGAGTTTCCTCTCTTACTTTATGGTTAATTATTTCAATAAACGAGAAGACATGTTGAAACAACTACTAACTGCAATAATAATAGCGTTTTTGTTGTATTTATTAATATTACAGATAGTTTGAATGGGCTGCTTTTCAAATGCCGTGCTCTGATATCTTTATGTTGTTGAAGTTGTTATTAATTTAGGTAATAAATTGTACTAGTAATTTCATTTTTTCTTTAATCATATAATGTCATGTTATTTTTTTCACATGTAGCATGACTTAAGATCACAAACATATTACTAAGTGTAATAGTAACCCACATTTTGTTGCTGTAAACCCAAATCTCCCAAAAAGGAAACACTTGAGGGAAACAATGGTCATGGTCAAGTCAGATTTAAAAGCAGACAATACAGAGATTACAAAACCTGTATTTGACACTTGTACAGACATCTGCAGAACCTGTAAACATAAACAGATGAATGGGTGAAAATCGTTTCACTTTAAACCTGCAAGGCCTCAGATAAATTTGCAAAAGAAATTAGTCTGCATTTTAACCTGCTATAACTTGTGATCATCCAGATTATTGACTAAGGAACAGACTTTTGCAGAAGATGCCACATTATCTTATCAAGGCATTGACAGAGCAAAAGTGAATGTTGAACTCTTGCAGTGACACAGGTAAGCTGTTCAGGAGGATTTCAGGATAAAGCAGGGGATTGTCCATCTTGAGCAGATCACTGCGGGCACACACACAAGACAACCTTCAGTCACAATGAATATACAAAAACCTCCCATTTGATCTGCCACACAGGGGGGGATTAATATTCTCCAACATATGTTTTTTGTCAAACAAGGGGCATGAAATTGAAAGAAAAGAAAAAAGATTATGTTCAGCTACTCTTGGTAGTCTCGCTAGTCTTGGTTTTGTCTTCTGTGGGGGAAAGGTCAGGTACTGGTTATCGGTGCATCATCGTCAACATCAGATATCACATTTTGAAAACCTTTCAATATAACAGGAACATTTTGCTTGAAACAAAACAGATAATAACCTCAAAAGTAAAGCAGGAAACACTGAGACCACGAGGACGAGCATAATTTGAATGCAACACATCCGCAGCCACAATGTTTTTTTTTTGGGGGGGGGGTTCATTTTTGCCTTTCATTTTGTGTGTGTGTTTTTCTTTTCTTCTCTTTTTCCAGGATCACAACATGGTCAGGTAGCTCTTGAGAGCCATGGGGTTTTTCAGACAGCTCCTTCTCCTGCTCTGGAAGAACATCACATACCGCAGGAGAAACAAGGTGACAAGGAAAAGAACAGACTGTTGCATCATTTTTACAGCTGCTCAGCACAGTTTGACTATATTTAACATCACCACATCACAGGTTTTATCCATATCAGCTACAGTGCAGGAGGATGCACCGTTAACAGCTCCTGTATTCTCCCTTTGTGCAGATCCAGCTGGTCATCGAGCTCGTCTGGCCGCTCTTCCTCTTTGTCATCCTCATCTCCGTTCGTCATTCACACCCTCCGTACAAACAGAGCCAATGTGAGTGATATTATGTAATGTTTCTTGTCACAAACACACACACACAAACACACACACACTTACAGGTTAGAGAACTAGCCCTTTGCCAACCAGCTAAAGAGGATTAACTAACTCCCAGTGATTTCAGAGCCACGCACGATTTGTTTTCCTAACCTGCTGTGTTCTTGACCTTAATTAGGCCATTTGTATAAGGTAACGAATAATAATATATAAATAATAATGAATATAACAAGACACAACGCAATGTAAAACAGCTACTACTACTAAAAAATCCTAACACGAAGACAAAGCTAAAACATCTTCAGGTAGAGTCTTGCAGCTCATGTTGGGTTGAAGATAATAACATTATAATTTGATATGAATAAAAAAACACAGTGTTCATTCAGGCAACAGAAGCTTTCTGGGATTATGGTTTAGTCCAGTGTCTGTAGATTGATTTCAGGTCAGCGCCACAGTAATGTCATTGTTTTGTGTTATTTGTGTTAATCTTCTTCTGCTGAACCGTGTGTTTGTTTTTCTTTACCTGTGCTTGCAGGTCACTTTCCAAACAAAGCCTTACCATCAGCTGGCACCTTGCCCTGGATCCAGGGCATCATCTGCAACACCCACAACCCCTGTTTCCACAGTCCCACGCGGGGGGAGACACCGGGACAAATTGGCAACTTTGACAACTCTATGTAGGTAGACCAGAGGTAAAAAATAAAAAAAAATAAAAATAAAAGGCTGTGTGTACTGGTGTAATTCACAGTCCACAAGAATTCAAAATTATATACCAAGGAGTGAAAACTTTCCAAAACTTCACATAGTTTCTGGATAATTACCGATTGTCAAGTTTCATTTCATTTTGCTGTGATGCAGAACTCAGTGAAACTTGGAGAATCCATCACAGTCAACACTGAATTTATTTTACCCTTAATTCCTAGAATAATCAGTCAAAAAATAATGTTTCCTTTGAAAAATTAAATAATCGCAGCTTCTCAAATGTCTCTTTCTAATGTGATTGTAAAATTTATCTAATTGGTTTCTGGACTGTTGATTGAACGCAGTATTTTTATGAATCAACCCTATTCTTAAATGTTTTTCCATTTTCTTCATCCGAGTTGTGCTGTTGAATAAGATGAGATTACAGGTTGTTAAAACCTCTTTTTTCAGCATGCAAAAAAAAACAAAACATCAGAATTTGTTTCAATGAAACCCATTTAAATTTTGCTTTAGCTGAGTGATTTGTTGAACACAACTGGTGACGAGTTGTGTGCTGATTCACTGAAAAGGCTGCTGGTGAATATACAGTAGCTTTCGTGCCTGTGTTTTCCTCAGTAAAGACTCCTCCTCTTTGTTTTTCCCGTCTCCTACAGCCTGTCTCGTCTCTTCGTGGACGCCCAGACTGTCCTGTCCTACAGTGGAAACCAGAGCTTCTTGGGCCTTCAGGACCTGATGGAGAGCGTCCGGAGGCTGGGGGAGCGTCCTGGAGCCTGGCCAAGTACCACAGCTTGTTTGAATATCCTCTAGTACTGATCCATAGGGATGGACTAGCATGCTGACTTAGTGACACTTAAACACACTGGTGCTCAAGAACCTTATTCAGAAATTGTAGAGTGGGAAGTGCAAGGATTTTTTTTATATCTCTTATTTTTCGTAATTGATGAGTCCAGTTGTTGTCCCTTTGCAAAACACATTCAGTGCACAACAGTGTATTATATTAGTGTAAATCTTCAAGATTACTTACCAGTAATCAGAATAAATTATGTATACAGAGAAACTCAATAGAGCTTTGGTGTTAACAAGGTCATCAATGTGTTGGAGTACAAGTAGACGAAATGATCATGGTGTTAAAATCAGTTCCTCTTGTGTTTGAATGTTTTATTTGTGCTGGTCTTCACACAGCTGCACAGCCTTGCAACAAAAATTAAGTTCATGCAGGCAAACAACAACAAGGAAGCACATAAATCTATTCAGGGTTTTGTTTTTTTTAATCCTGCACTGTTCCCAGACCTATCTGAGCAGGACTGAGAGGTTACAGCAGCAGCAGCAGCAGCAGCAGCCAGAGTTTACAGTAAAGCCATGAATGGTTTTAAACAGGTGTGGAGTGAGCGGCTGAATGTGGCCATTCACTGCTGTTGTGAAAGTAGCACAGAGTGTCTGTCTGTTCAGCCTCTCCTCGCTGTAGGCAGATTAAATTACATGACTACCCCCAGACAAACAATTGGATGACTGAAAGCAGGTTTTTAAGTGTTTGTTTCTGTAACAGGTTCAATATCAACCGCCTAATGGATATCTGCTGACTCATGTCATTTTATTTATGGAAAACTACAAACAAAAGCGCTGTTTTTTCTTGCTACACAGGATTAATTATGTCATTAATGTCCACCAAAATATAAAAGAGCAGGATGTTAATACTTTGAATGTGTAACCTGACCCACTAAGTAAAATGTAGCCACACAAGCCAGCACCTCCAGTTGCATAGTAGCGAATTATCCTGCCATGAATGTTATTACTAATTAGTTACTAATGCATTATTCAGTGTTGAGAATTTTGATCTGAGTTTTGATTACTTTTCAACCAGAGATATGAAATATTGAATAAAAGAAAAATCTGAATTGGATGTCAAGAATTTACTAAAACAACAAATGAGCCAATGAACCTTTCTGTTTCTTCTGCAGCAGAGACAGTGCAAGATTTCATGAGAGCCAATGAGACGTTTTCAACCTTCCTCCTGACCAACAGCAGCATGTCGCCTGCAGCCGTGGACCAGCTGATGAAGGCTCGTCTAAACATGCAGGTGAGGTTGGCTATACTGTATTTTTTTTTTTTTTTTTAATGAGCAGAATCTATTATAATGAAAAAAAAAAGCACATAATTCTCACAAATTAAATAGGAAACATTTTCATTTCATTCATTTATTTACTTGAATGGGACTGTGCATATCAATGGACGTACCATACAGGAAACTGCTAGTTTCCATCCGTGGTCCCAGACATAAATGAAAACATAAAACCAATATCACAAACATACAAACAGTGCAATATCACATACAAATACAATACAAACATCAATTGCAATTAAATAAAGCATTGCTAACAAGGTGGAGCCTTGCCTGCTGTCAGAGTGCTTGTTTTGTGTGTATGAACACAGTTCAGTTTATTTAACCGTGTCTTAAAGCTGTCCCTTAAAAGAGGTTTAAGTTGGGTTTTCTCTAATAGCCATAGGCAGAGTATTGCATGTAGTGCAACCATTAATGGATATAACTTTCTGTGCAAAACTTTCTGAATTGTGACATAAAATGTTGATAACTGTATTTTGGTAAAGAAAATGGGTAAGAATTTTACAAAATAAAGAAAGTCATGGAAAGAAGTACGGAAAGCATAGAAAAGGTAGGATCAAGAGATGATGATGATTAATGATAAACAGAGGTTCCTTCATTATATCTTTCAATGATGTTACAGCCAAACACGTTCTTCTTTTCTTTTCTCAACTTTATCCATCGCCAGCACCTCTACTAAAATTACGGTGTGCGTTGTTCCTCATCCTAACAGCCAAACATTTTGAAACTAAATATGGCGAATCAATTGGGTCTCATCCAGGTTTCTGTGGCTGGAGCTGGGATGCGTCTGAAGGAGCTGGTGTGTAATGCGAGCGTGTTGGGCCGGTTTCTGACCGTGGATGGAGGAGAAGCCGCCATGAATGATCTTCAGACGGAGCTGTGTGGCGTGCCCGCTGACGTCCTGCAGGAGGCCGAGCGCCTTTTCCTCTCTCAGCTCGACATCAGCAAGCTCTTAACGGTACGGATCAGCGGACAGGGAACGGAAAATTCAATGAGTTGCGATATTGTTTCCTGTCTGGAAGCTGTGATGCTGAGTTGCTTATCTATCTGATGAGCGAAGATAAGTGCATGACATTAAAAAGCTGTTTGTGTCTGCTTCCTGTCAGAGAGACAGACTGATGGCCAACGCCGGAGACCTCAGGGCCATCAGTCAGGCCGTCACCTCAGCTTCCCGGGAACTGGCTGTCCTCATAGACGATGTAAGAACATGCATATTATTCATACAGTATGCATTCGCTGTTTATATTTAATTCATAAAACCAGACTAAAGACCGAAAAGAATGTTTTGGAGGTGCTGCACATTTACATTTATTATCGAAAAGTCACCGTAAACAAGTGAGGACATCACGGGATAAACTGTTATTTTGAAGTAATGTCTGCATTTCATGTTGTGGGTGAATACAAATGTTTCTTTCACAGTTTGTTTAGGATGCTGACCTCTAAATTGCCCATAATCCATAGCGTTATGAATTTGACAGTTCAAAAAAATTTTAGATAAATAATTGGTTGCTTAATTTGATATATTTAGTGCAATATATATTTAGTTGCATATATTTATTGATGTATTAAGGTTTGATATTACACGCACAATATAGGCAGTGCTGCAAGTGGAACAAAATGCTTCAAGCCTTTTTTGGCCTTTTTTGTCCTGTTGACTTTGCTGTTGTTGTTTTGTTCTTGCATAATGTTTTTCAATTAAATATTTCCCTCTCTTGTTTGTTTCCCTTCTGTCACCCTAAACTTTTTGCTTTCTCTTCTGTCCTCCCTCAGTTTTCTTCCCTCTCCAGCTTTGCAGAGTTGAGCGAATCTCTTCGTCTTCTGTCTCCAGAGAATCGCACGGCGAAGCCCATAGAGAGTTTCCACGCTTTCTCAAGAATCATGTGTGGCCACCCTGAGCTTGGTGGCGAACGCATCCCGTCACTCAACTGGTATGAGGACAACGACATTAAGTCCTTCTTAGGCAAAAACGGCACGGAAGACAGCGACCTGGACCACGACAACAACACCAGTAAGAGTTTGTTTGGTTTTACTTTGTTTTCTTTAGCTTGATGTGAAGAAAATGGCTTTTAAATGATAAGAGACCTTAATCATTTTCATTCTGAGTAACAACACCATGTGACCGAGCATCCAGTGCCAGCTGTATCTGCCATTGCCTGTCCTCTGCGTACACTGTTATGATGTTCATCTATGTCGTGGTTGGTCTGGTCTTCCCGTCCTGCAGCCCCTTTCTGTAAACGGATGATCCAGGGTCTAGAGTCCAACCCCATGTTCAACATTGTATGGCAAGGAATCAAGCCTCTCTTTATTGGGAAACTGCTGTACACACCAGACACTCCTGCAGTACGACAAATCATGAAAGAGGTACAACAAGATGATGTTAAACTGTTGGAAGTTTCACTGGGGTTGGTTCATGTAACCAGAGCACAAACGTATTACCATTTAAAGGGATAGTTCAACATTTTGGCAAATTGGCCCACTGCCATAATCGCTATAGTCATAGCAGTAGGTTCGTTACCTTTATTTGTCAGTGTAAGCTATTTTTAGAACGGAGGAGCGGAGCGTCAGGCTGCTCGGAGCTACGCTATGGAGGCTAAGGGAATTTCTTGGTTTCCCTCATCAAACTCATCAAATACACAATCCCAAAACTCCAAAACGCTTTCGTGGACAAGTTGTGACCTGCACAATCACCACACTATGAGATAATAATGGAACGTTATGAAACAGAGCCGTTTTCGAGGTAAATACAAGGTAAATACAAGGTAAATACAGAGTCTGCTTGCTGAAAAACTGTCCCTGAACGCAACGCGCATCAGCGGTTTTGCATGAATTTACCTCTAAAACAGCTCCGTCTCGTAACGTTCTGTTATTATCTCATAGCGTGGTGGTTGTGCAGGTCACAACTTGTCCACGACAGCCTTTTGGAGTTGTTGGGTTGTGTATTTGATGAGTTTGATGAGGAAAACCAAGAAATTCCATTAGCCTCCATAGCGTAGCTCTGAGCAGCCTGCCGCTCCGCACCTCCGTTCTAAAAACAGCTTACACCGACAATTAAAGGTAACGAACCTACTGCTATGACTATAGCGATTATGGCAATGGGCCAATTTGCCAAAATGTTGAACTATCCCTTTAAGGCACTTCTGGCTGAAACTCAGAAAAATAACAAGTAATACTTAAAGAGGAACTACATGTATTGAAGTCCGGTGGCTTTTCCGCTGTTTTGCTGACCCTCCTCCTGGCCATGTGCATTTGTTTCCAATGAAGCCGGTGAGAAAGCAATCAAAGGAGCGGTAGATTAAAGTTATATATCATTTGTTTAGTTTAATCTGTCATAAACAAGAGATTATGGCGTTTGTGTCGGTGTCACGGTGTGCAGAGACGAGAGTTGGGACACCGAGGCGGCGGCACTGATCTTGCAAGGTTGGTTTTCAGCCAAGAGACGCAATAATTGACACGCACGTGAAAGACGGAGAGCCTCCGTTCTCCATCGTAACAAGTTACAATTTATTAAACCATCATGATTACTCAAAGCTGTTTAATTAAGGTTAAAATGTAGCATAGTTAAGCTACCAATCCTGCATAGTTCCTCTTTAATTCACTACATGACAGTGACCCATTTTTAATCTTTCATGATTTTTGGATTGAAGGTGTTCTCTGCTGTTGTAGTCGACTCGTTGTTGAAAGACACTTTAACGTAACTAACTACAATGTGTGTCTGCTGAAGGTGAACAAAACCTTTGAGGACCTGCAGATCCTTCAGGAACTGAACGAAGCCTGGACAGAGGTGGGACCACGCATCAAGAACTACATGGAGACAAGTCTGGAGATTCAGATGCTGCAGGTCTGATTGGCCAACTACTGTCTGTCTGCAAAGATGGTGAATCTATTATGACATATTCAGTACTTAAAAAAAAAACATTTTTCTGTGACATACGTGTGTTCATGTAACAGAATCTGTTGAGGCGCCCGGAGGTTGCAGTATTGGTCAATCTGCGTTTGGAGAACACATCCTGGACCGCATCACGGATCGCTAACTTCCTGGCCACACCCTCACCAAACGCTACTAGGAATCCAGGAGCACCACCGTCCTGGCTGGACATCTATAACGACGTCAGCCACGTCATCAGCACTATCACACAAGTCACTGAGGTTCTTTGCCTGCTATTCTCTTTTTTTTTCTTTTTTTTACCATGAAATTTAACGGAAATTCAAAAATGGGTAACCCTTTAATTAATAGGCTGCTAATTACGTGATAATGTTAAGAAATTGCCAAGAAATAACAAGTATTTGCATCATTATGTCTAGAAATAGCCTAGAAATAACGGTCAATTTCATAATCATGTCGAGAAATATAGCCAAGAAATAACGATTGATTGGTCTTGAGAAATATTCCCAAAAAATTCACAGCATTAAAAGCATGTGTAATCTTTTGCCTTTATGAAAAACATGACATTACTATGAAATTGACCGTTATTTCTAGGCTATTTCTTGACATTACCACGTAATTAGCGGCCTGTAAATTAAAGGGTTACCAAAAAATGTAATTTGGAAATAAATGCAAAATTATTTTTATGTAAGCTATGTGGTTAAATTTGATAAGTTAATTGTGCATAATAATTTATTTGTGCTTCCTTCTTTTATACTCTGTGGTATACCCACCATTATTAGAGCCATTATTAAAGCAGAAGTAAGCGATCCGGTCGTTTTGGCTAATGCTGCGTTCCAGGTAGGCTTTTGAAACCGTAAATTACAGCTTCAAGTCACAACTTACGACTTTGTAGCGTTCCAGGCAACCCACTCGTGTTTTTCCGACCTGTTTACCTGTGAAAGTCACTATAACGGCCACTCGTAACTTCCGACCCGTGAACTCGTACCAGATCGAACTGGTACGACTTCACAGGTCGGAAAAACACGAGTTACGAGTTTCCTTGAACGCACCATAACAGTCCTCGTCCCTACGTCACCACATTCACGGCGTCCCTTGGCTGCACACACAGCCCTGCATGCCGTTCTCTCTCCTCATTGGATAAAAACTGTAGGATACGATAAATGTTTTCTCCTCGGCTCAGAGCAAAGCAGAGTGACTGACAGACCCGTGTTTCGGTCCAAACACTCCATGTAAGCAGGGGCGCCGGAAGTGGGGGTGCGGCAGGGGCTGCAGCACCCCCTGGTGGCGAAAGTTGAAAAATTGCGATGACAATAAAATGATAGATTATAAATATTTGTGGTTGCTGTTTCTGTTCCACAACATTGTAAGCCATACTTGAGATGAACCACTTTTTGTTAACAATTGTGTCCCCACCACAAAATTAACTTAACATTATCCTAATGAAGAATGACGAAAAAACGTTGATAAACTATAGGCAGCCGAAGCATACGGGCGCGGAGCTTCTGCCGGAGCCAACTCGCAACAATATAGCTTTGATTAGGCTACAGTAGTTCTAAGACTCTATCTGTCATCTCCTCCTTTGGAGAAAGGAGGAGTTTTCAAGCTGCACCGTGGGGAGGGGGGCGAGAGGGGTCTCTTGAGGGGGGCTGGTGGGGAGGGAGGAGGTCGATTGTACCGGATAAGACAGCATCCGATATGTTTGGGTGCAACAAAGTCACTGTTAACAAAATCAACATCTAATCTAATCTGTCCCTTCAAAATAAAGTTTGTAACGAGTGTTTGGAGCAGCTGCTGACAGATGTGCAGCTGACAGTGACAGTTTCCTCATCTGGGTCCTCCCTCCCTCACGTCTTAACGACGGGACAAAGTCTCTTGGACATATAAGCCTATATTCTGTGTTTTTCCTCTCTTTAACCGTCTCATTTCAGTTTTTGCCGGGTGGAAATCATCTGGTGCGCACCCGCTGTTTCTCTGGCGATTGCTCACTCACTCACTCTCGATGCGCATATGTTATAAAAAATAAAAATAAAAAGGAAAAAACACAGATGCGCAAATTGAAATGACCTACTGTAGTGAATGTAGTCTAACAATTCAGTGACCACAGCTGATCACCAGCTTGTCGTGCCCCACCTGTCACGTCTGAACACAACTACGGGCTTCTTTTTTTTTTTTGCCGTGGTCCGGTGCAGAATTAATAAAAACAAATAATGCTCGTCAGTCCGACCGCATGGGGTCCAGGGTCTAGGCTTCAACACTGGTCGGACCTGGTCAGGTATTTGGAGCCAGAACCGGTCCACTAAAGACCAGAGTCTGTTTGAGAACGGCAGCCTACTGTCTGGGAGACGTTGTCAGGTGCGGTGTTACGGTGCGGCGGGGGGGGTACAGAACCCCGCCCCCGCCCCCCCCCCACCCCCCGCCGCACCCGCACCCCCTGGCGAAAACTACTTCCTGCGCGTCTGCATGTAAGTGATTGCTGTCGGAAGATATAACTATTTAAGACTTATATTAACACAAATATATCACTTACTTCTGCTTTAATTAAAAGATTGAGGCTGTGGAAGGTAAATCCTGAAACTAAAGTCCTTCCTGTGATTTGTACCTTCTTTCTTTCTGCTGCTGCAGTGTTTCTCTCTGAACAAACTGGAGGGGCTGGAGACTGAAGGTCAGTTGATCGACAGAGCGCTGGACCTACTAAAGGACAGACAGTTCTGGGCGGGTGTGGTTTTCCTGCTGCCCAACTCTTCGTCTCCTGAGCTGCCGCCCCACGTCACCTACAAGATCCGAATGGACATCGACGATGTGACTCGGACCAACAAAATCAAGGACAGGTGCTGAGAAAAAAACACCCAGAATGCCTTGCCTTTCTCCTGCCTCGCTTCCAGAGTAATTAATGGATCATTACACCTGAACGTCAAGGAAGCTGCTTTGGGGTTGCAACTCACTAACACTTAAAATGTATCATGCAAATAGAAACATAAAGCATCCATGCATATTTGGGTAGCTAGCAAATAAAAACTGCAATACAGCTAGGAATATTTCTCTTTATAAAGTTCAAACTGAAGGGACGACAGATGTTTAAGCTGCGTACCTATACTGCACATGAAAACTGAGGTTTTGCTCATTATTGTGTTTGATAGCTGTGAAAGGATCGCCTGCATGAAATTCATTGAACAAATATTAAACCAAAGACAAGTGTTTAGTTTTCACCTTACAACATGGACTTGTGCATTTTAAAAAAACACAAATTTCATGTTTTATCATCAGGTTTTGGGATCCTGGCCCAGCAGCCGCCCCATTTGATGACATGCGCTACATCTGGGGCGGCTTTGTGTACATCCAGGACCTGGTGGAGAAAGCTGTGAGCCAAGTCCTGACCGGAGTTGAGCAGAATACAGGCATCTACATCCAGCAGATGCCTTATCCCTGCTACGTGGACGATGTGTGAGTCATGTGTTGTTATAAATAAATATATATTTTACTAGGAACAGACCAGTACATCCACAATTTCCCATCTGGTTAAAGTTAACCATTAGTTAGTAAATCCAAATTCTCCTCGTTTCTGCTTTTTCCACAGTTTCATACGAGTGCTGAACCGCTCACTGCCGCTCTTCATGACTTTGGCCTGGATCTACACCGTTGCCATGATCATCAAAGGTATGGTGTACGAGAAGGAGGCGAGGCTGAAGGAAACCATGAGGATTATGGGTCTGGGAACAGGGACTCTGTGGCTCAGCTGGTTCATCACCAGCGTGATTCCTTTCCTGGTCTCGGCGGCGCTTCTTATTGCTATGCTCAAGGCAAGACGACCACTCACTCTACAGAAAACATATTGAAGGGCAGACAAATGCACAGTAAATGCTAAATATTATTGGCTGGCTGTTTATTATCAGACATATAGAAATGAGAATTTTAGATTATTTGTCTCCTTACAGATATTGTTAAAGTATAAAGGAGTCAGATTGTGATATTGAAAAGATAGATTCCCTCTAACCTTTCCCTCATGTCTTATTTTTTTCCAGTTGGGGGACATCTTACCATACAGTGACCCAGCTGTTATCTTTTTCTTCCTCATGGCGTTTGCGACCGCCACCATCATGCAATGTTTCCTCATCAGTACCTTCTTTTCCAAGGCCAACCTGGCTGCTGCCAGTGGGGGAGTCATATACTTCAGCCTCTATCTGCCCTATGTACTGTGTGTGGCCTGGAGAGACCACCTCAACACCACACACAGAATCTTTGCTGTGAGTAAAATTAATAATTTGGATACAAAAGTTTTTGATATCTTAAATATATGTTTCTCATTCATTAAACATAAATATTTACGATATAAAAACAGAGGAAAAACTCCAAAGCACTGTCTTTAAATCAATAAAATGCCTGTATTTATCTGTCATTGTCACAATGACATATTAAAAATCACATTGTGATAATGCCAGATAAATAAAGGCATTTTATGTTTTTAATAACTGTGCTTTGGAGTTTTTCTCTGTTTTTATATCTCCTATATCTCTCTCCAAAGAGCACCTCTAATTAAGAAATGAGTCCACAAAATGCTCCTTGTTTGAACATTTATTGACAGCTTTCATCCCAGTCAGTATCACAGATAAGAGAATAAAATGGTTTGTTCCTATTTCCTCAGAGTTTTCTATCTCCGGTGGCGTTTGGGTTCGGCTGCGAGTATTTCTCTAAGTACGAGGAGCAAGGTGTGGGCATCCAGTGGCACAACCTGCACTCCAGCCCTGTGGAAGGAGATACCTACAACTTCACTACCTCTATAGTCATGCTTTACGTGGACGCCTTCATCTACGCCACCGCAGCCTGGTACATTGAAGCTGTGTTTCCTGGTAAGACTTCATTCACTTCTATGAGAACTTAATCTGTCTGCGTACTGGATTTAAGCTCCCATGTGAACTGGTTCTTTCTTAACAAACAACAAACCGTCTGCACTTCATTCAGACCAACCTCTAAAAAAATACCAACGTTTAACCTTAAAGTGATAGTTCAACATTTTAGCAAATTGGCAATTACCATAATCCCTATAGTTTTAGCAGTCGGTTCGTTACCTTTAATTGTCAGTGTAAGCTATTTTTAGAACGGTGGAGCAGAGCCGCGAGCTGCTCAGAGCTACGCTACGGAGGATAATGGGATTTCTTGGTTTCCCTCATCAAACTCATCAAATACACAATCCAACAACTCCAAAACGCTTCGGTGGACAAGTTGTGACCTGCACATTCACCACGCTATGAGATAATAACGGAACGTTACGAGACAGAGTTGTTTTAGAGGAAAATGCAGAGACTGCTTGCTGAAAAACTGGCCCCGACGGGAACGCGCACCAGCGGTTTTGCATGAATTTACCTCGAAAACAACTCCGTAACGAACCTACTCCTAAAACTATAGGGATTATGGCAATGGGCCAATTTGCCAAAATGTTGAACTATCCCTTTAACTGAATGTGTGCGTGTGTGTGTGTGTGTGTGTGTGTGTGTGTGTGTGTTTTTACACCAGGTGAATTCGGGATCCCCAAGCCTTGGTATTTCATATTCCAGGTCAACTACTGGGGTGGAGTTCCCCTGGAGGCAGGAATGCCGATCCCGCCCTCACCCGGAGAGCAGGATGAAGGTGCGAGACTCGAGACTTGAGGTTTCAGCTCAACAGTTCCTGTTTCCTTTCACTGCTTATTAAGGATTTATACTGAAGTTTGTAAACAGAAGTTGCATGACTGATAAGTAGCTGTCATCCTGCCCAGTTACAGATTTTGGCGGTGATTTAAAAGCCGTCTATGGCCTCTCCTGCTTTTCATACCATGACTCTACTCATAGTTTTGTAAACTTAAGCCAATTAACTACAAATCTAGTTAATGAGTTCAGACAATACGTGTATTGACTACAATGAGAAAGTGGTGACTGAAGCCAAAGATGAGCATCAGTCTAGACTTCACATTGCTGTTGTCTGATCCCTGCCACTCGTAATCCCTCTCCCGTAGCTGTTTTGGATTTGCTCCCAGTTTGTAAAACAACAAACAAACAACTCCCCAACCTATTATTTTATTTAGAGTTTATTTTGTATGTTTTAAGTCCATACATTTTGTCTCTGTCCTCAGATCACATTGAACCAGAGCCCAGTAACTTGATACTGGGTGTGAGCATCAGAAACCTGGTGAAAATCTACAAGAGGGGGGCGAAACTGGCCGTCAACCACCTCAACTTGAAGTTCTATGAGGGACAGATCACCTCGTTCCTTGGTCACAACGGAGCCGGCAAGACGACCACCATGTGAGTGTAGCCGAGGACCGAAAGACGATGACTATCAGCCCTGATGCCTTCTGTTCTTATATTTTAAAGGGATGCAGAATTTTATTTCTAAAAGAATTAAGATGAAAACATGGCTAAGGTTTGGCTGAGTAATGAGAGGAAGGCAAGAGAGAAAAAGAAAAAGAAAAGCACAAAGGCCTTTCACTCTGATAGTGATACCATCCATTTATTCACATCTGTGTAACTTTAACTTTAACAGTTTAATATGTTTTTTATTTGTCAGATCTGTCCTGACGGGCCTGTTCCCACCTACCTCTGGGACGGTGTATATCAAGGGAATGGACATTCGCCACGACATGGACATCATCCGAAGGACGCTAGGAGTGTGTCCACAACACAACGTCCTGTTCGACATGTAGGGTTCATCACATATCTGGAAAAATCTGACTTTAATATTCAGATTTCTAAGTGTAATAGATTGATTTTTAACCGATTTTCATATTTTTTCTGTGTATCTGTCGTCTCAGACTAACTGTGGAGGAGCATGTGTGGTTTTACGGGTGTCTCAAGGGTTTGTCTGAAGATGAGGTGAATTCTGAGCTGGAAACTCTTCTGGACGACGTTGGCTTGCTGCACAAACGACACGAACAGACCAAAAACCTCTCTGGTAAAATGGCTCGTCTAACTGTGAAGAAATGGCTGCGTCATTTTCATATGGATAAGTGTTTTTTTGTTTTTGTTTTTTAATTCTCAAACCTGTGTCTCTTTCAGGTGGCATGCAGAGGAAGCTGTCTGTGGCGATAGCATTTGTTGGAGGGTCGAAGGTGGTTGTTCTGGATGAACCAACAGCCGGGGTTGATCCTTACTCCCGCAGAGGGATCTGGGATCTGCTGCTCAAGTACCGAAAAGGTGTGGGACCATGAGCTACATCTTTACTGGGGGTGGGGTACAAACAGGAAGTTCTGATAAAAAATAAACTTTCATTAAATGTAAATATTTGGACCAAATCCAAGATTTGAAAAAGAAAGATACATTTTATCTGTAAGTCTCTGTGCAGTCGTATTATGAGTGTCAGTGTGGGTCTAAATAAGTTTCTTCTTAGTCCAAATGAGTCCTTTTCCATCATCTACCAATTTAAAAACTAAAGCTTTTGTTCTGAGGGGCACCATCCTGTTTCACACCATCATCAGTCTGAAAAAAACTCAAACATGGCCGATAAAGCATCCTGTAAGAGCTGCCTGAGGTCTGTATTTGAATATCTCTCTTTGTGTTGTTTCTTTTTAAGACCGGACTATCATCTTGTCCACTCACTACATGGATGAGGCAGAGCTGTTAGGCGACCGGATCGCCATCATATCCCAGGGGAAGCTCTGCTGCTGTGGCTCGCCACTCTTCCTGAAATCCCGTCTGGGATCTGGTTACTACCTCACTGTGGTGAAGCGGGAGGGACTGGACACCAGCACTCCCAGCAGCAGCAGTATCTGCACCAGCACCAGCAGCACCAATAAGATGCCTCTGCTCAAGGTTTGCCTAGATTTTGATTTGGGTATATAAACTTTAATTATCAAATAAATGTAAAGCATGCAGGCTTGATATTTTCTTTCTTTGATCTAGATTTTTGATAAATCAGCTGAGATGAGAGGAGTCAAGCAAATACAAATGCATACATATCACAATTCATCTACATTGTTACATAGACATGCACAGTTAGCCACTGGCCCTCCAGCTGGTTTAGTTCATGTGACAGCATCGTGTTTGTCTTCCTCTGTCCCTGACTTTAAATGCTGTAACCGTTGTTTCAGGACAGCGAATCGTCCATGAGTGAAGACACCGGTCTGGGAAGTGAGGACAGCAGCTCATGTGAGTGTGTAACAGGCTGGCACAGAACCCAAACTGAGCTGGTTCGATATTTGTAAAGTGCAGTTCAGTGCATTTGCACTTTCTAGGAGGACCACTTTAGTTTTTATGATTAGATACTAAAGGGGTCGCAAAGGAGATGCATTATTTACCTCTTGTCATCATCTTCAGACCTGGCAGCATTGCTCTCCTTGGCGCAGCATCATATCCCAGGTGCAAGGCTGGTGGAGGAGTCGGGCCGTGAGGCAGTTATCAACCTGCCGCAGACGGCTGCAAAGAACAGCAGCCTGGCCGCCTTTCTGTCCGAACTGGACCAGAGGCTGCCTGAGCTGGGTATCAGCAGCTATGGGCTCTCAGACAGCACACTGGAGGAGGTAAAACATCACATGTGGACTTTATCTACCACCAGAAACCATCTTAGAAAAATTACTATTGGAAAAAATATGAAACTCAATCATGTGCATGACTTATACAAGTACAATACCAGTCAAACGTTTAAACACACCGTCTCATTTAGTGTTTTTTCTTCATTTTTATTACTTTCTACATTGTGGATTCACTCTGAAGACATCAAAACTATGAAGGAACATAATAAGGAATTATATCATAAACACAAAAGTGTAATCTGTCATCTGACCTAAACCAAATTGAGATATTTTGGGATGAATTAGAGTGAAGGCAAAACAGTCAACAAGTGCTCAGCACCACTAGGAACTCCTTCAAGACTGTTGGAAAACCGCTCATTCTCCGTTCTCATGAAGCTGATGAGAGAATCAAAACTGTGAAAAAAGCAAAAGGTGGCTACTTCGAAAAATCTAATACATAACACATATATTCTGCTGTGTTTAACGCTTTTTTGTTTACAACATAACTCCACATGTGCTCCTTCATAGTTTTGAAGTCTTAAGTATGAATCTACAGTGTAGAAAGTAATAAAAATAAAGAAAAAATATTGAATGAGAAGGTGTGTCCTAACCCTAACCCTTTAACTGGTAGTGTATAAAAAAATGTCTTAAAGGCTCCTTGCTTAGTATATTTAAACCAGTAATGTAGCAAACATTTATATTCTGATCTTGCATATAGCCATAGAGTCTGCATGAGTTAACAAATAAAAGATAGATAAAAAAAAAAAGTGTGTATGCTAAGTGTGAGCATGGCCCTGAAAACACTTTCCTACTAACCTCACCTGGCTTTGTGTGTGTGCGTGACAGAGTAGTCTCCTCACATTAAAGAGGCAGCGTCCCACCAGTGTGATCCACATTGGCTCGGCCAAGTGTCAGCAGGAGGGCAGGATATTTGTGGAGCAGCCGTGGTCGTAATGGGCTTAACATTGGCATCAGATTAGCACTGATAGCAGACTTATGGGGCCTGATAAGTTTACTCACTGAATTCACCACTCACTCCCCGCTCCTCTGACCTCTGTGTAAAAGTTATTGTTGGTGTTTTACTGCCATCTACTGTTTGCTGCTTCGGCTGTTCGATCATAGCTCTTGACAAACTGAAATTAATACCTTTAGTTTGAATTTAAAGCTGAATTAGGTGAGTTTTTGTTTAACATTTAGCAATTTTAAGAGTTTTTATGCTTAAATGTAGCAGAGTTTTTATCTTTTACCACCTTTCATCGTCCTCATCCTGTTTATTTCCAGATCTTCCTGCGAGTGGCAGAGGAAACTGGTGTGGATGCTGAACCTGAACCGCAGCCTGAATCTCCTCTCAGCGGACAGCCAACCATTGGGCATATAGCACAGAGGCAACATGCTGGAGAGCCAGAGACAGGTAAGCACTAACGCTCACATAGACACATACAGTAGTTTTGTGTACATACCAGTTGTTCCACACAGCGTTTCCATGTACAGTATGGTCCGTCTACCATTTTGTCTCCAATTGTGACTGTTCGTTTTCATACTGCTGCCAGGAAGGAAAAGACGTCGTAAGCAAGGTACCGTCAGATCATCACTCACCAAAAGTCACCATGAGCAGCATGACCAGCATTTCAGAAATACGTCTTCAACCTTTATTCCTTTACCTGTTACAAGCACAAGAAAATTATTGCACTGAATTTAGCTTGTTCTCAATATCTTCCAAACATCCCGTTTAGTCAGTGTTTCTCCCTGGAACTTACAGGTGCAATTAGATTATCATGGAAAAGTTTATTCAATTAAAAAAGTGAAACTAATAAATTATATAGATCCATCACACACAGAATGAAACATTTCATGTCTCTAATTTCTTTTAATTGTAATGATTACAGCTTACATTTAATGAAAACCTAAAATTCAGCATCTCAAGAAAATTGAATATTACAAAAGACCTATCGAAAAAAGTTTGTTTGTTTTTTAATATGGAAATGTTGGCCTTCTCAAAAGTATGTCCATCTAAATGCTATACTTTGTTGGGGCTATTTGACTTGAACTACTGAAAATTGGCTTTTCCATGTTATTCTAATTCTGTAATGTGTAAGGTTCAAAAACCGGAGAGCTCAATTTTAGATTCAAAACTATTAAATAGCAACACAGTCATAAAATGTAGCATTAGGGTTTGGTACGGTGTGACAAGTGTCTCCATGGTACTGACAGGGTTTTATATACTTCTTATCCCAGTACACTGGTGTTAGTTCTCACCTGGGCCTTTCCTGTCTGCAGAACCTCAGGAGACGGACCTGTTGAGTGGAGACGGCCACGGTGGGACGCCCCTGACCGGCTGGTGGCTGACGTGGCAGCAGTTGAGGGCTCTCTTTGTTAAACGCTGGCTTTACACTCGGAGGAGCCGCAGGGGCTTCTTCGCTCAGGTGAGGAAAACACCAGCAGCAGCAGCAGATGTTTCAGAGCTACTAGACTCAGAGGCAATCTGTCATCACAGGCTTTAGGTTCCATAATGAAAACAGGAACTGTCATATATTCACTAAAAGGTGGAGCCCTGCTATGGGTATACTGATATAATTTTATTTCTTTTATTCCATCTTGTTTTATTCTATTCTATTTTATTTTATATTTTTCTTTGTCACTGTAGTCTCCGTCTCCTTTGTTGTACCATAACTGTTACCTTGTGTATGAAACAGCAGATATGATGATTATGATTCTGTACATGATTTTGTATGAAACTTAAATAAAAATTAAGTAAAAAAAAAAAAAAAACAGGAACTGTATCTTCAGCTTGTGACTGATCAGTCATTAGAGTCTTTGTTGGCTAAAAAGTGTTTTATTGGCTGCAGATGTTTCATGTTCACTTTATAAATGAGAATTAGTTGTGAAACATTAGCAATTACTGGAGAAGGATTTTTTTTTTCTCTATTCAGTTTCCTTAATCACAAACACATATAGTTATTGCACATTGTTTGTCCTTTCTATGTACCTTTCATTTATCTCTCTTTCTTCCTCTCTGCACTGAGCACTTATGTATTTTTGTTGTTTTATTTTATTTCCTCTGTATTTAAGCGTCTTTGAGAGCTGTAAAAGCGCTGTATAAATAACATTTATTATTATTATTATTATTATTATTCAAGCTTTTCTTGCAAAATCACTCATCTGCAGGTCGCTTCACATTTCAGATCGTTCTGCCCGCTGTGTTCGTCCTGATCGCCCTTCTCTTCAGCCTCGTCGTCCCTCCGATTGGAAAGTACCCGGCCCTGCAGCTGCAGCCCTGGATGTATGGAGAACAGTTCACCTTCTTCAGGTTTGTCTGCACCCCAATATGCATCAGCTTAGATTTTTCTCTGTCAGACATAACGAAGCTACTAACTAAAGGTTTAATTCTGTGAAATAACTGGTTGTATTTCTTACTTAAGTACCTTTTTTTTTTCTTCTTTTTACTAGCAACGACGCCCCTGGGAACCCAGCCATGGAGAACCTGCTGGCAGCTCTGCTGGACAGGCCAGGTTTTGGTACCAAGTGTATGGAGACAGAGGATGAGGACAATAGCACGTAAGACAATCCCTGTTCAAATTCAGGCAACTTTTCTCTATGTTTAAGACCAAAATATAACAAACACTAAATGTTCACTCACTGTTCTCTCCCCCGCAGGACGCCTCAGTGTGAAGTTGAGCGTGGTGGCCGGTTCATGCGGCCACAGATTTCTTCTCTGTCCTTGCTGCAGATGTTCAACAAAGGCAGCTGGAGCATAAACAGAACCAGTCCTGATTGTCAGTGTAGCACGGAAGACGTCCGTCGGATGCTCCCTGACTGTCCAGAGGGCGCCGGTGGACCGCCACCTCCACAGGTCAGAGTGAAGTCCGACCAGGGCTGAGTGAAGTGTTGAATGATGATCCGACTTTAACACTCAAACGTTCACATGATGATGTTCATTCACTTACAAGTTCAATCAAACAAACACGCATGTTCTTGGGCCTTGTAATATTTCGTTAAATGCTTGCTTGTAAAAGGTGAAATAAACTTCAGTGTATGTGTGTGTGTTTATCAGGCTCTACCATTTTCAGCCGAGATCTTTTGATTTGATATTTTTCAGATAAAGAGGTTGACTGGAGACATCCTCCAAAATCTGACAACGTATAACATTTCTGATTACCTGGTGAAAACCTACTCTCAGATCCTCAAGAAAAGGTACTGCAATAAATAATTTCTTGTCTTTCCATTTACAGTTTTGTTTACTGATGATACATACAGGGGCGAGAAGATACATTGCCATCGTCCCTTTTGTTCTCTTGGTGTTGGGAAATTGAGCTTCATTGTATTCATTTAAATCATAACACGGTGGATCGTTTTATTTTATTACTAGGCAAGGCAAGGCAAGGCAAGGCAAGGCAAGGCAAGGCAAGGCAAGGCAAGGCAAGGCAATTTTATTTGTATAGCCCGTTTTTACAAACAGTTTGTCTCAAAGGGCTTTACATGGCATCGTAACAACATCCTCTGTCCTTAGACCCTCACATCGACTGAGGAAAAACTCCATGGAAAACCCTTTTAACAGGGAAAAGTCAATACTATTCGTTATGTGTTTGAGAGTTAATGATAGCCAATGTCTTTACCTTTTAAAAACACATGAAAGCAAGGCTGGTAAAGTGAGATGAATATGGAAATATCTGACTATGAATGACATCATCCTTTGAATATCAAAATCACAGATACCTGTAATGAAAACGCTGATGTTACTATTGAGATTTCAGCTCTTTCTTTCAGACATTTCCTAATAGAATCACTCTTTCTTTCGTCCCTTTGCCATCTACAGCCTGAAAACCAAGAAGTGGGTGAATGAGTTCAGGTAAGCTGCTGCAGCCTCCACAGCCATAATGCATCTATTCTATTCTATTCAGCCTCTTTAACCAAATTAGCTTTTCTGAAGAACCGGAGAGAAATAATCAACTTCCTGTTGCAGGTACGGAGGTTTCTCCCTCGGAGGCACCGCCACCCGGACTTTATCTCAGATCCATGACGTCCAAGACTCGGTCATGGCGATCAGGACTCGTTATAGCGTCCCAGAGGTATGATCCGTTCTCAGGCTTGTTTAACCATTCGCACTCAGTGATGGGAATAACGGCATTATAAATAAACGGCATAACTAATGCAGCTGCTTTTTCAGTAACAAGTAATTGATTGATGCTTTTAATGACCACACAGCCAGGCTGGTGGGATTTGTTTCCAGTACAGCTCTTTGGTACAGGTTCTTACATTAAACATATATATATACATGCAGACAAACACATTTCTTGATACATGACGGCCATGCTTATTCCTCAGCATTCGGAGTTCAGAATGTTTATTGCAAATGGGAATTAAACTGTTTTTGAAGCGGGTTGTTTTGGTGGCAGTTGTCCAGTAGCTGTAGAGAGTCCAGAGGGCAGTAGCTGGAAGGCATAGTGTGCAGGGTGAGTGGGATCAGAGATACTCGCTATTAGTTGACTCAAGAAGTCCCGTCACAAAATGATACACCCATTTAAAGCAGAGGTAAGCGATCTGGTCGTTTTGGCTATAACTTCTTGTCAGCAGATGGAGTTAGCAGTCCCCGCCCACGTCCCTACCAGTGATGGGAATAACGCCGTTAAAATAAACTGCGTTACTAACGGCGTTATTTTTTTCAGTAGCCTAACGAGTAATCTAACTAATTACTATTTCCACCGTTACAACGCCGTTACCGTTACCGACAATTAAACGAGGCGCGTTACAAACTACTCAGTGAAGCCGTTGTCCTCCGACTTGGCTCATCTCAGCCACAGAAGCTGCTAAACTGTTTTTCTTTTTCCTCCTCTCCTTTGGTGAGGGGAGGGGGGAGGAGGGAGGGGGGAGACAACCGCATAAGTGATGATGATTGGTTGAGGCAGAGTAAGGTTTCATGCTAAGCCAATCAGAGGCAGTGTTCAGTTTGTACACAAACCACACACGCACGCAGTTTAGCCTCACACACACA
This sequence comes from Trachurus japonicus, assembly GCF_045865225.1. Classification (NCBI taxonomy): domain Eukaryota; kingdom Metazoa; phylum Chordata; class Actinopteri; order Carangiformes; family Carangidae; genus Trachurus; species Trachurus japonicus. The sequence continues at coordinate 21,733,240 of NC_140910.1, forward strand.
AACTAGCAGAGGGAAGCTGCCGAGATCGGAGGGAAAGTACTAAGTATGTATTAATTATGATGATAAGTAAAACTCAACCTGTCACACAGCTCCATGTTGTCTCTGTGTGGTGTTCAGGGACAGGTCAGGACAGTCTGAGGACAGAGTTTATATTAATGCACCGTGACACTGTGGCAGGTCTCTGTACGTCTTCACCACAGATCAGATGTTCAGCTGTTCAGCTGTTTTTGTTTCCATATATCAAGCTCCGGTAGCACAGCAGGACGCTGTGCAGCTTCTGCTCACCTGACTCTGTGCAGCTTCTTCATTAAATCCAAACAGTCCGACACAGCGACGCACTGCTCCTTTAGACTCTAAAGTCTCTGTAGCTGATCAGCCCGGAACTCTTCCAGAGCAGCTACAGCGCAGCGTGATCTCAACCATGGTTGATGAGAGCAGAAATGTTGTTGTAGGCCTGTGCATATTCTCATTTGTCCAGGTCATAGTATTTCAAAGGAGGTTAAATCGAAAGCAACTGGACTTATACTGAGTCTCCACACCAGTTAGTTGGACCAGTCCCAGCCTGGTCAGATGCTACATGAACTGATGAAGCCTCTTGGATGAGAGGTGAAACGTCTTCCTAGACAAATAACTAAGTCCAGTTGAACCTCCTTTGAAAAAAAAAAAAAAGTTGTTGGCGGGCTGAATTTTTTTTTTGACACGAGTCAAAACGAGCGTAAAACCGCGTATCTCGCGTTTGGTCGCGCGTCACAACTCGAGCGAAAAAAAAGCGTTCCTCGTGTTTGGTGGGAAGCCCCTTGTGGGTCTTCCCACCAAACACGATGAAATAGACGAAGACGCGATGGTCCCGTCGCCCCAAAAAATCGGGTGTATTGCGTTGCAAAAAAAAAAAAGTCGCGTCTACCGCGTCTCGCGCCTAATGGGTCGTTCAGACCAAAAGCGTCAAAACCGTCAAAAGACGCTCTTGACGCTTTTCCGCGACGCTGGTGGTCTGAACACCCTGGCGTTTTGACGCGCGTCAAAGAAGTTGATGTCGGTTGTGGTTGGTCATCCATTTAAAGGGGCCGCGACATCTACACTCTGATTGGTTGCCGCTGCTACGCATCATCGCTCATTAGCATAAAGTTCAGGAGATTTCAACTTTCTCCTGACGCTCTCGCCGCCAAAACGCGACGCCAACGGCTTTGACGCTCTTCAACGCTCCTCGACGCTGGTTCTCATTGAAAATGAATGACTTCCGGCCACCGCGACGCTCTCGACGCTTTTGGTCTGAACGTACAGTAATCGCGTCTTTGCGTTACGGCCTTTTACACCGCGGACGTAACGAATAAACGGTGACGGTGTGAACGAACAACATAGAACAGGACCAGACGTGGCGTTGTTTCCTCTTTCCACCGACAGCTCCACTCTCCCTTACTTACACTAACGACTGTTATTGTTGAGGCCAGAGAATTGTGGGATTTGTAGTTTTTGACCAATCGCAGGTTGTGCTCTTTCTTTTTGTGATTTTCCCGGTTCACACATGTATTTTTTTTTTTTAGGGGCAAATGCGAGTGAAATGCTCGCCCATGGTGGGCATAAGAAAATGTAAGACCTGTCTAAAATTATTTAAGACTTGAACACAATAATTCAACAAATTTAAGACATTTTAAGACCTAAAATTTAGATTTTCACATTTTAGACTTTTTAAGACCCCGCGGATACCCTGTTATTTCATATAAAAGTTTAAGTGCATACATATTTTATGATGCTGTGATGATGTGCTGACCATCTTAGAATTTTCTAATAAATTTAATACTTTTTAAGGCCTTAATTTTAGATACATGAATTTAAGACTTTTTAAGGATCCGCGGATACCCTGAGAAGTTGTGCGCTCGCAGCAGGACAGATAATCAGATGGATAATCGGTAAAGTTAATAATTTCACTTAATGTGGCCATGAATAAATTAATTTCGATGTTTCGCCTGTTATTAAACGCAAATCTTGAATAGGTCTCCACTGTTTTCACATTTAAAAAGGTCTTTGTTGTCTTTGTACAGAGACAATATGAGATTTGCTTGTAGCCACAGCACTTAAAAAACCCACTGTAACCTATTTTCATAGGCACACCAGCCTCGCTTTCAATAAAACACACACTCACATTCCATAATTGCGATCAGTGAAATATATGAAAACAATAAAATACCATTTAAAAATGAGAGAAAAAAAATCCAAATTCTTCGACATATTTAAACTTTAAAAAAAGAAAGAAAAAGTAACGCAATAGTTACTTTCCCTGGTAACTAGTTACTATTATAGTGAAGTAGTGGAGTTACTAACTCAGTTACTTTTTGGGAGAAGTAATTAGTAACTATAACTAATTACTTTTTAAAAGTAACGTTCCCAACACTGGTCCCTACATCACCACATTCACGCGCATCCCTTGGCTGCACACACAGAGAGGACCGCCCCTTTATGCCATTCTCTCTCCTCATTGGATAAAAGTTGTAGGATACAAGGAAAGTTTTCTCCTCGGCTTACAGCAGAGCAGAGTGACTGACAGACCCGTGTTTCAGACCAAACACTCTATATAAGTGATTGCTGTCGGAAGATATAACTATTTAAGACTTACTGTATATTAACACAAACATTCCGCTTACTTCTGCTTTAAATGTGCGTTATATACACATTTTTTTCAGTCCATCAACTAGTCGGAAAAAAGCCGTTTATCTGGAACTAACCAACTCACTCAGTTTTCTGTGCGGAGGAAAACTGAGTGAGTTGGTTAGTTCCAGATAAACAGGAGGTCAGTACATAAGTAATTTGACATATTTGAGCATTTTATTTTTTAAAACTTAATGCCTAACTATTTTTTTAAATTACTTTTCCTGGTAATTAGTTACTTTTATAATGTAGTAACTCAGCTACTAACTCTGTTACTTTTTTGGGGGAAAGTAACGAGTAACTATAACTAATTACTTTTGAAAAGCAGCGTGCCCGACACTGTTCGCACCGTCCTCCTGATTCTTAACGTTTTGTGACGTTGTGTGTTGGTTGATTGCAGAACAGTTCACTGGATCATCTTCTTAACCAACTGCCAGAGTTTCTTGAAGGCCTGAACAGTCGAAACAATGTCAAGGTAAACGTGTGTGTGTGTGTGTGTGTGTGAGAGTCCTAAAAAGGAAAAAATGAAACATAAAACACTTGAAATAAAATTCAGATTACAATTGCTAAAGTGCAATTTTCCTCCATTTGCTGTACTCAGGTGTGGTACAACAACAAAGGTTGGCATGCCATGGTGTCATTTGTCAACGTGATGAACAATGGCCTGCTGAGAGCGAGCTTACCGCCGGGGCCAGAGAGAAGCAAGTACGGCATCACCGCCTACAACCACCCAATCAACCTCACCAAGGAGCAACTCACTGAAGTTGCCTTGTAAGTTTTAGATGCTATATGGCTGTTTAAGCTGGATTTATCCTGTGTGTATATTTTGTCTTGTGTTAATCTGATTGTGTCGTGCTTTTAGGATAACCACGTCGGTGGATGTTCTGGTTTCCATTTGCGTGATCTTTGCCATGTCCTTTGTGCCGTCGAGTTTCGTCCTTTTTCTGATCGAGGAGCAGGTCAGCAAAGCCAAACACCTTCAGTTTGTCAGCGGAGTCAAACCGATCCTCTACTGGGTGGCCAACTTCACCTGGGACATGGTCAGTGATCAAGAGAAAGTCCCACACGTGTCACAATCTGACAACAATCTCAAGAAAATATCTGTTCACTTTATATGCAAATATGTTTGGTAAATTAGCTGTGTAAGATTTCCACTGTACTGTTAAAGGGATACTTCACCCAAAATTGATAATTCACCAATTTTCTACACACCATCATGCCAAAAAAGGGTTCGGAGAACTTTTAGTTATCAAAATGCTTTTTGTGCTCACTTTTGAATCGTCCAAAACACACTATGAAACATCCAAATACTTCCATACTCCTCGTCCGTACTGACCCAAGTGTCCTGAGGCCGCGACATGAAAAAGTTGTTCGGAAAAATTTGATCTCTATTTTTAGCCTTGATGTAGTAGTAGCTCCCAGTGGCTCTGTTGATGTTTGTGCATGTGATTTGCTGCAAGATGTTCGTTCGTCGTTGTCAAACATTGGATGTATGATGTAAACACGGAAGAACACCTCACAGGAAATCTCACGCAGCCACTGGGAGCTACTACTACAACAAGGATAAAAACAGAGATCAATTTGATTTTTTCCGAACAACTTTGTCATGTGGCGGCTTCAGGACACTTGGGTCAGTACGGACGAGCAGTATGGAGGTATTTGGATGTTTCATAGTGTGTGTTTTGGACGATTCAAAAGTGAAATCTATCCGCCGCTATTATATGAAAATTCGTTGCCAGTCGGACCCCCCCCCCGGAACTCCAAAAGCGTTTTGATAACTCCGAAAGTTCTCCAAACCCTTTCTTGGCATGACGGTGAATAGAAAATGGGTGAATTATCGATTTTGGGTGAAGTATCCCTTTAAGGACCAGAGGAACAGTTCCTACACTTGTGTTTGAAAAGAGCCGATCTGTCAGTGATGTGATACCAAAGAGCTGGGAGTTGAACAAGTGCAGATTAACAACGCAAATTACATTTTGTTTTCAGTTGAACTACACGGTGCCGGCCACCTTGGTGGTGCTGATCTTCATCAGTTTCCAGCAGAAGGCGTATGTTTCTGAGACCAACCTGCCTGCTCTTGTCCTGCTGCTCCTTTTCTACGGGTACGTTGTCCTGACATCGACTTATGAATCGACTCACAACCTGAATTCAACCAAATATTAATATCTAACGACATAGGTGACCAGCTGCATGTAACAAAAGCAATGTATCTTTCTGTGCTTACTTGATAACCTAATTTCTTTTGTAGGTGGTCCATCACCCCTCTTATGTACCCAGCATCCTTTGTGTTCACTGTCCCGAGCACAGCTTATGTGTTTCTGACTTCCATCAACCTCTTCATTGGAATCAATGGCAGCATCGCAACCTTCGTCCTGGAGCTGTTTGTAGACGAGGTACAAACTGTTTGTAATGTAACATGACCTGACAAAAGAAAGACCTTTATTCTCTTGGCCAATAAGAGGCAAGGAAAATATCTGTATTAAAGCTGCATTGCTACAACACTACTTGAATTCAGTTACATTAAGCTTTGTGACATTGTGGTTTGAGTCAAGTCAAGTGAGGCTTAAACTATTCTGCTGTTCTTTCCAGCATCTTAACAGGGTGAACCGGATTCTGAAGAAAGTCTTTCTCATCTTCCCTCATTTCTGTCTGGGCCGAGGACTTATCGACATGGCTAAAAATCAGGCCATGGCAGACGCCTTTCAGAGACTGGGTATGAACTGAAGCTAGGGAGGAGGGGAGGTTTTATTCATACATGTACAAGTGTGACTAAAATAGAGGTTTGCTTGCAGTCCATGACAGTTACGCTTTTCCATAAAAGTATTTTTATGTGTTTTTTCCCTTTCCAGGTGCCAAACAGACCTTGGATCCTCTCCGGTGGGACTTTGTGGGGAAGAACTTGTTTGCAATGGCAGCTGAGGGTGTTATCTTCTTCATCTTCACCATACTGCTGCAGTACAAGTTCTTCATTCGTTTCAGGTATGCTTTATACTGGCTTTAAACTCTGATCACTGCTGGGCACAGTGGCTTTGGCCTTAAACTTTTGCTTGTGTTTGCTTGTGTGAATTGTGCATTTGCACAATATACCCGAAAAATCATCAGAATTTACAACCAAACATTAAGCACAGATTAATTACAGAAATGTTGTATTTAGGGTGGCAGCGATTATTTCAATAAAAAGCAATGATGTATTCTCGGCTGAAACTGTGGAAAACAAAAAAGAAAAAGATGACTCTCTGCTCCTGTATCTGATCAGACCGTGGTGGGCTGAGCCTGAGCGGCCGCCTCTTGGTCCAGAAGATGAAGATGTTGCCAGAGAGAGACAGAGGGTCAAGAGCGGCAAAGCCCAATCAGACATCCTCACCATGATAGACCTGAGCAAGGTATATTTTTATATGAACTACTGTATTATGCATTCACTCTTAGCATTAATTATGGTATCATGATTGGAAAATTACTGTGTTTGTCTACTCACATACTGGAACTAGACAGGGAACTGGTTTATAACCCAAACAGCTGCTGGTGATCTGGCTTCTGATATAGAAACACATTTAGAAAGAAAATGTCTGTGTTTGATAAAGTCCTTGATAAATATCTACCACTGATCCTACACAGCAGAGTTACTGGTGATTCTTGACTGTCATTGTAGTATTGACCTTTTTTTTTTCCAGGTTTACAAAGCCGGTAGGAAGCCGGCGGTGGATCGTCTCTGCCTTGGGATTCCCCGTGGCGAGGTGAACGCACCATGAGATTTATTACACTAAATGCAACACTCCACATTAATCTGAAACACTGTGTTTATGTATCAGCTGTGTACAAGTACTGCAGGTACATTGCAGCCATCATCTATGTCTGAACTATAAACTATGATAACAGCTAATTAATATGATAACTAATTGACCACTTCAAAGAGTCTTATTACTTCTTTTCACTTCAGAACTCCACAGAATTTGTAATTTGTCCATAGTTGGTGAAAGGTTTGCAGTCAACTATATATTGTAACTTTATGCTGTTGTGTGTCCTCCAGTGTTTTGGCCTACTGGGCGTGAATGGAGCAGGGAAGACTTCTACATTTCGGATGCTGACTGGAGACACACCCATCACCTATGGAGAGGCTTTCCTAAACCACTACAGGTACAAATAAATCGTCTCTGCCTCCAAGTTATTCAACTTTAAAGAGATAGTGGTGGTCATAGTAGTGAAAATAGAAGTCCTACTAGTGCTGGCGGTCATTGTAGTAATAGTAATGGGCCAGCAAAAGTAGTCTTAGTGTTATAGACTAGTAGGAAACACAGGTGCAGCAGTATTTCTAGGGTTTGAGGTGTCATTAACCTCGTTGTGTGTTTGTGCTTCTCAGTGTTTTGACAGAGGTGGAGCGAGTCCATCAGCTGATGGGTTACTGTCCACAGTTTGATGCCATCAGCGACCTGCTGACAGGCCGGGAACATCTGGAGCTGTACGCACGCCTGCGGGGGGTTCAAGAGGAGTCTGTTGCCAAGGTACCATAAAGGAGCAGTTCACCCCAAAACTTTGATTAACAAATAAGATATGGCGAAGACGTTGTTAATAGATGTAGGCGGTCGTTCTGATTAAATGATACAAGGCTTTAAGACATACTTCACTGCTCCTTCCTGGGAAAATATCATTTATGTTTATGTTAGCTTCCATCTCTGACACCAGTTATCACACAAGGTGAAAAAATGCAAATGCAAATGCACCAACAGTGGAGGTCGAGTCGGAATAGATTTTATAGGCCCTATGAACTGTAATTGTCATTACACATGTATAATTCAACAAAAGATGCAGAGTCTTGCTGTTTAACTAGTGCAGCACAAGTTAACAGTACCAAAGATCCATAAGTTACTATGAGTTGGTCCAGTGTGTGGTGGTGACTGGGTTTTCAAGCTGCAGGGTGTCACGGTGACGTGGCCTCTCTGTTGTCCTGAAGGTGGCGCAGTGGGGTGTGAAGAAACTGGGGCTGACGCAGTACGCTGAACGTGAGGCCGGAGGCTACAGCGGGGGCAACAAGAGGAAACTCTCCACTGCTATCTCACTCATCGGGGCTCCACCTGTTATATTCCTGGTGAGGGTCACACTAACTTACAAAACAGAGGTTAGAGGATGATGAACCTTTTAAAAATCAGTGACAGTGACAACTAATGAAACATTTTCCAGTCTTGTGGAGAACAGCTAAGGTAATATAAAAGCATGTCACCTACTGAATTACAGATATTGGTTAGAAAGCATTTGAAAAGAACATTTGACTTACTTTACCTTTTTCCCACTTGACAGTTGTGACACAATTGTTATTGCTTTCTCCTGATGTTACATTATATTTTTCATCCTAGAAATAAATGTACCATGTACCATTAAACTAGCAAAGGCCAAACAAATAGTATGTTTATGACGTCTCAATAAGTAGCTGTCTCACATAAACATAAATAGCATTTTAAACCACAAAATCACAAAAAAACACTGTACATATCACACACATTCCTAATATTAAATGGTGAAACTCAAAACTCATGCCTTAACATCAGCTGTTATTTTCATGCAATGTTTTTCTCAGGATGAGCCCACCACAGGTATGGACCCAAAGGCCAAAAGATTTTTGTGGAACTGCATCCTCAGTGTCACCAAAGAAGGAAGAGCTGTAGTTCTCACCTCCCACAGGTAGGAGGAGATGTACTACAACCGAATGTTTTTGCACATACAATGAAGAGTTGATTATAATCTATTCGAAGGCTGCAGTTGCAGACAAACCCTTGCAGAAGGCCCCTAAAAAATACCACTTTTAACAATCAACTTGATGTGTAGTGAGGTTAGGTTGTTTAAATGACACGAGTGCATATTGTGAGAACAGCAGGAACAGTATAAACCCTTTAATTTATTTATTCCTGTGTCCGTATGGTCAGTATGGAGGAATGTGAGGCTCTCTGCACCAGAATGGCCATCATGGTCAACGGCAGGTTTCAGTGTCTGGGATCTGTACAACACCTGAAGAACAGGTAAGCACACTCCAACCTTAATAACTCAACTCAAACTCTTTACAGAATACTTTACCAGTCAGTGGATAAATGTTCTGGATATTTCCTTACTCCTTAGTCACTCTATCATTTATTAAATTAACACTCAGCGTATGTGACTCCTGACCCGCACAGAGGTGAGGAGATACCGTAAAACACCAAATAAAGGCCCGGGCGTTTATTTGCTTAAATCGCTCAAATCAACAGGCGTTTATTAGGGACCTGCGTTTATTTGGGACCTGCGTTTATTAATAGTGTTCAACCTGGACCTCCTTCTGGGGAAAGGGGCTTCACTCTGTGGTGGCAGGCAGCGGTGGAATGATACGTGCGTTTCTCAAGGCATTACTGTAAATACGGCCAGGGCGGACTCGTTCTCGGTCTCGCTGACCTCCGCGGTCCTGGCCCGCACAGGTACCAGGAGACTGAGACCCCCCGTCATGTCGGTCCTCCGCCCTTCTTGATCCGCCACAAGTTGCAAAAACCCTGCGGACGCCCAGTCTCTCCACCCCTCTCCCACACTTCAGCACCTGTGTTGGCACGTACCACCGTCCTTTTTTTTTTTTTTGATTGAATGAATGAAGTAGGCCTATAACTAATAATAATGCAACGTATAGCCTAACTAAATACGCGTATGAGTAATCAGAGAACAGTATGCTGTTAACGCTACTTTTAAAAGTCATTTAAAACGAGGAGCGAGCCGAGCCGAGCTGACACTGTGCAGCCCAGGACAGGTGCTGAAGTGCGGATGAGAGGAGTGGACAGACCGGGCAGGAGCAACCAGCCCAGAGGCGTCTCCTCGGTCCTCGGCCATCTTCAATGTCTAGACACCCGCTATATTTGCATAGAATATTTTTTGGCAACCAGAAAAACAATGTTTGACCCGGCGTTTATTTGGGATGGGCGTTTAATATAAAAAATATTTTGCTACACCCGGCGGTTAATTGGGACCGGCGGCAATTTGGGACTCGGCCATTATTTGAAGTTTTACGGTAAGTGAAGGGCCCTCTCTGTGTCGCAGTAAAGCAGCTGACTCAGCCACTTGATGAGGTTTAATGTCATGAGGTGAATCAGTCAGGGTCTGTTACACATAATATTAACAGTGAGACAGGAAGAATTTGTCAATGATTTTCCTACCATTGATACTGTGTTTTATCTGTCTCTTCAATAACAAGGAGCAGTATTGAAATTTTATATGATTTTTGCATGAAGATGATGAAAACATAATGCCAGTAAAAGATCCCGAGTCTAATCTGCATGCATTATATCACAGGAACATTAGATTCAGATATTTTTCTACAAGAACTAATGCAGATTATGCAAATCAGGCCGATGACGTTGATGCTTTGGTGTCTGCATAAATGTTGAGCAGGGCAATGCATCCTGTCATCAGGCTTCCTGTCACACAAGGGTTTCAAAAAGTCACAAAACAAATGAAAAAACTATTGCATTGAATTTAAAAAAAACTGTTGGCTCACAGCTGTGGGCTTTTAAACATGACGGGTGAAACACAATGCAGCAACCACTCGACCAATCAGAAATTAAGTTCCTTAACCCCTGTAAAGTACCACTACCCCCCCAACCAGAGACTTTTTTGTCGGCAGTTACGCTGGAATTAAATTAGACCTTTGCCCCTCTGGTTGAAACACACATAGTTCCTGCCGTGGAAACCCACCTATACACGCTCTTCTGCATACATTGTCCACTCCTCTGCTTTAAAGGTCATTTTAGATCTGTTGTAGCTGCTGCACCAACTCAAATCCCACTAAACCATAATGATCTAACATCACATTTAAAACATTGACTGTGGCTTCTCTCTCCGTCCTTTGTGTGGTGATTCAGGTTTGGTGATGGATACACCATCATCCTTCGTCTGGCAGACATCAACTCCAACCCGGAGTCGTGTCCCATCAGCGCCTTCATGAAGAACTCTTTTCCCAGCATCGTGCTGAAGGAGCATCACCACAACGTGCTGCAGTACCAGCTGCCCTCTCACGCCTGCTGCCTGGCCCGTGTCTTCAGTGTGTTGGCCGGCAATTATGAGAAGCTGGGCATCATCGACTACTCTGTTTCACAGACCACCTTGGACCAGGTGAGGACAGTGATGCAGCAGAGATGAAAACATTCAAGCTTAAATAAAAAAGAAAAAAAAGAATTAAAGAGAGAGTTTAACATTTTGGCAAATTGGCCCATGGCCAATGTCTTAGGAGTAGGTTCATTACCTTTAATTGTCAGTGCAAGCTATTTTTAGAACGGTGGAGCAGAGCCGCGAGCTGCTCAGAGCTACGCTACGGAGGCTCATGGGATTTCTTGGTTTCCCTCATCAAACTCATCAAATACACAATCCTCCAAAACGCTCTGGTAGACAAGTTGTGACCTGCACATTCACCACGCTATGAGATAATAACAGAACGTTACCAGACAGAGTTGTTTTCGAGGTAAATTCGTGCAAAACCGCTGATGCGCATTCCCGTCAGGGACAGTGTTCCGGCAAGCAGTCACTGCATTTACCTCGAAAACAACTCCATCTCATAACGTTCTGTTATTATCTCATAGCGTGGTGAATGTGCAGGTCACAACTTGTCCACCATGAGTTTTGGAGTTGTTGGATTGTGTATTTGATTAGTTTGATGAGGGAAACCAAGAAATCCCAATAGTCTCCATAGCGTAGCTCTGAGCAGCTCGCGGCTCTGCTCCGCCGTTCTAAAAATAGCTTGCACGGACAATTAAAGGTAACGAACCTACTGCTAAAACTATAGGGATTATGGCAATGGGCAAATTTGCCAAAATGTTTAAATCAGAAGTAAGCAATAATTTTGTGTTAATATAAGTCTTAAATAGTTCCGACAGCAATCACTTACATAGAGTGTTTGGACCGAAACACGGGTCTGTCAGTCACTCTGCTCTGCTCTGAGCCGAGGAGAAAACTTTTCTCATATCCTACAACCTTTATCCAATGAGGAGAGAGAACGGCATGAAGGGCTGTGTGTGCAGCCAAGGGATGCGCATGAATGTGGTGACGTAGGGACGAGGACCAATAGATCCATGACGATGGCGGGGACTGCTAACTCCATCGGCTGACAAGAAGTAGCCAAAACGACCAGATCGCTTACTTCTGCTTTAACTATCCCTTTAACATTATTGATTATTTGTGCAAAATGTGTTCATAGGCTCTGATCTGAGATCTTTGATTGATAGAACAGAGCTCTTCAACAACTAATGAGACTCTTATCTTTAGCTTGATAACTGGCCATTCTGATATTTATTAATTGTGTGACATTCATTTTTGTAGGTGTTTGTCAACTTTGCCAAAGAGCAAACTGATGACGACGGCCTCACAGATGTCGTCATCGGCAACGGGATAGTGCAAACAAACCTGACTGCCAGGATTAACCTCCCAATCATCCAACCCCCTCCTCCTTCGATCACACCCCCCCAGCAAAGCAAGAGCAAGAGTCCACAGCGTCATTCGAAATCGCCTGACAGCAAACCAAAGGAAGGTAAAACAAAACAGGATAAACCGAGCAAAGGCAAATCTAAAGAAAGCAAAACTAGTGGAGAAAAAATCAGCAGCAGCACCTCCATGATCAGATTACCTCGGGCAGAGGAGGACGAGGAGATCCCTCAGACGAGCCGCGGGAGCAGCAACAGTTCGGCACAGGAAGAATCCAGTAAATCCAGTAGGTCGAAACACAAAGGAGACGGCACCAGTCGAGATCCATCTGCTCTTTTTATAGTTGGCAGCAACACACAGGACAGCGCACTATGAAGATACAGGTGCAACTTGAGCAGAGGAAACAGGAACAACTGTAGACAAAAAACTATTATTATTATTATTATTATTATATGAATGTTGTTCCGTGGTGGCAGCAATATTACATTATGCAACACACGATAACTGAGCTAAATGTTTAACAAACGGTGGAAAAGATGGATTTTGACAGTGTTACCGACTTGGTTCAGGCAAAGCGATCCCCTCAGCCTCCTCTGAAGAAAGAACCAAAAGTTATTGTTTCCTAATAATGGCTGTGGTGCCTTGTTCACCTTGTTAATAGATCAGTAGCTTTATAATCTCTTTGGGTTCCTAAATCCCACACTGTGTCTTTTTCTCTCTGTATCAATCCAAAGGTATCGTTTGTTTGTCATTAAGGAATATTATGCTAGGTTTAGAGTAAAAACAATGGGTGGTGGTGCACTGGTGGCTCACCTGTTTAATCATGGACCATCGCTGCCCCCCCCCCACCCAAGAAATGTAATTATTTAAAAAGAAAAAAAAGAAAACAGGCGGTATTCCTCAGGGCTCAATCATTAGACCCCTCACAATCACATCTTTCAAAGCACTTTAAAAAAAAATGCTGCAGACAGTTGTGCAATAGCTGAAGTTAAATGTGTTACATGTAACTATTTAGATGATTTTATATGGGACGTCGAATAGCTCATTTGGTAGAGTAGGCAACCCATAAACAGAGGCTGTAGTCCTTGTTGCGGCCCCAGGTTTGATTCCACCTGGTGGCTCTTTGCTGCGTGTCATTCCCTCTCTCTCTCTTTCTCCCCATTTCCTGTCTCTCTCCAGCTGTCCAGTAAATAAAGGGTGTAAAAACCCAAGAAAAAATACTTTAGAATAGAAAAAGAAGATTTTTTTAATGCCAGAGAACATTTACGTGGATGTAAATGTTTTATGAACAACATAAAGTTTCTCTCATGTGGAGAGAATTCTTACTGCAAGTTCATTTTCCAATACCTCTTAGATATTGAATGATGAACTTCACAAATTTTATTGTCTTGTGAATCAAGACATTTTTGGCAATATTGTTTTTTTTATTTCATTTTTTATTTTATGTGATTTATCATTGGGTGCAATTGCTGTCATTGTCAAAAATGTATACCTGGGATTGGGTGAGGGGTGGGGAGGGGTCTTTATTTTTGGCTGGTATTTATTCTTTTTTTGGGTTATTTAAAAATGAAATCATGTTTTCTTTGTTTTTCCATCTGTCAAATGTAGACGAATCAGACATCCAGACGTCAGTTCTTTCATTGTCTGCAAACCTCGTTTAATTATTATAAAATATTGAAATATAATGTATAAAAATATTTTTATTTTAGTTTTGAAGTTTACAAACAGGGGTCAATCTACATTCTTCTGTCGTTACTAATTAATTTACGTTATCCAAATTACAGCAATTTTAATCAAGGAAAAAATAGTAAATCATGATCAGTCAATCGATCAATAGTCATGTTTCATCTGGGCTGTAAACACGAGATACAACAATGATCAACATTTGTTTTTTAATTTATTTTATTTGGTTATTTTTTCTATTCAAAAAATGACACAGCTGACTGAATGTCTGAAGCAGGTTGTTACTGCACTGTAATGCACTGTTACATATTAAGAGGATTGTTACGACAGTAACTACAGTATTGGCATGAGATAAACATAACATATCAGTAGAGTTTCATCCCAAAATGCAGATTGAAATATTATAATTCAGTGTTTAAAAAAGGTTCAATGTACTGGGGGGAAATGACATATTTTAGAAACTGTTATTATATTTGTCTCATTTTGGAATGAAAGTCAATACCAACAAATGTACTCAAAAGGTATTACGTTTTACAATTGTACTTGAACATGCATTTAACTGTGTATCTACTATAAGATATACATAAATATATTAGTGTAGAAAAAACAAAGGGTTCATGTCTGTTGTGAATGTCTTGTCCTGAAGGAAATAAAAACATTGTTTGCTGTATGCTGTTTATGCAGTCTTGCTGTTTTTGCTGAGTCACTGCAGCATGGTCGAAGTCAGGAGGTTTTTCCTCGTCAAAGCGAGGACGAGAGTGGGTTTAGGTGTAGAAAGCAGCGGAGGGAGGCTCCTCCGTCCGTTGGTGCTCTTCCCACTCACTGATGTTTGTGTTACTGCTCTGCTGTTGAAAGAAAGAGTCAACACCCTTTATAAGCAGTTTTTAACTTGCCACCATGTAATTATACACAGCAGGAAGGACATTTATTAAAGTGAAGGATTTATAAAGTCATATAATCAGGATCTAGTAACTATTAGTATTTTTGGTTTTAAATCACCAATCTATCTGATATTATGTTTGTTTCTGACAGAAACAGTTTTAGGTCTATCCTTTAAAACTCAATATTAAACCCAAATTCTCTGTTTCAGCCGTCACATATTTACATTCCTTCTCCTCCACAGACTGCAAATTAGTTTTAACATCTTTTTTTATCTATTTCCACACAGTCAGTATGAACATGCGCACTGGATTTCCTGTCGTACCAGTTGACAACTAGCTATATGAGAGATCAAAAAAGTATCTAGTAAGTATCTAAACATGCATGAGACTGTAACCTTTGTGTAAACCTGATCATCTTCTTCTACGTTCTCCTTTTGTACTGAACAATGTGGCTCTGCAGTATTACTTTTTTTAAAAAAACCAAAGCCACTAAACATACATGTTGGCTGGACCGGTCTTCTCTCTCAGGCCTTTTTCACCAACAGCCATGAGGAGGTGATCCCCCTGGACTTGCCCCCATGATCCCTCAGTGTGGCTTCTCCTCTGCCTCATTAGTTTCTGTGTGACTGTCTGCAGCAGGACGTCCAGACTGGACAAGGAGATGTTGGGAAGACGAAACTCAGGAGATCTCTGGAAAGAGAACAAATGTCATCGGCAAACTGGGGTTCAAGTCTTCATTATGTCATTATTTTTCAATGGTTTTGTGTTTTTATTTATTCTATAACTTTGATATGAGCATGACAAAGATACCTTTTCTTTTTTTTAAAAGTGTGTGATATATAGTAGCCTGAACTCCTTACAGGTTTTATTTCAAACCTGATTGTGTCTCACCTCTAAAGATGTTTTAAAAACATGTTGATGGTAGAAATTGGAGTAAAGGCATGAAATGTTTCTCAACATCTGCTTAATCAAATGAAGGGGTAGCTGGAATATTTTCTATCTGTTGTGTGTGTGTGTGACCACAACATCTAGTCAGTCATTGCTCAGAAAAGGTACTGCAACTTCTGGCTTTTAAATTTCAACATTTCCTCATTACAGCAGAGCCAGACCTGTCGGTGCGATGCAATTTCTCCAGGTTTCTAATGTTGACTCACATGAATCCTACTTTCCCTGAAGCTATACTTTAACTGAACAAGAAGCATTTCTGTTTGAACAAGGCCCTTTGGCACTCTGTCTACTGTCGGGATTTTCATCAAATGAGCTTTTGTAGTCAAACTCACACATTTAGAGAACAGGGGGTTGTCTATCCAGGGCCTGCCGTGTGATTCATGTCCTGTAATTGGTGATTTGCCATCATCACAGGCTTCAGTTGTTAAGGTTGGAGAGATGGTTGTTGTTTTCTCAGATGAACCGATGGGAGGTAGAGGAGTGAGAAACTTCTTTGTCTCCTGATGGTCACAGCATTGAAGAGCTGGTTTAAGTGGCACAGGTGGCAGCACAAACAGAGGACTGAGTGACGGTGCCTCAGTGTCTCTGTCCAGTGTTTGTTGGAGTAATTTGGTGACCGATGAGTTATTCTGGCTGCTGGTTTTTGGTCCATTTTCATTTATACAGCTGATATCTTCCTCTTTCTCCTCAACCTCTTCCTCCTCCTCCTCCTCCACTGGCTCCTTGGCTGAAGCTAAAACAGGCATCAAGTTGACACAAAGCCTCATTATATTCCCCGATGTCTCACATGTAGTTGTGTCCTTTTTTGTGGTGGATCTGCTGCTGACAGATGTGGTCACTTTAACTTTCTCCTTTCTTGGCTTCACAATCCTCATCCTGGGAACTGATTTCTTCACTTCACGCACGATGATCGGACATGGGTCTGGTGGTTCATGTTTTTCTAGTTTTACCGTTTTCCTCTCTTTGCCCATCGCAGTATCCGGACAAAAACACCCCAGTGAATCTTCTCTGATGTTGCCCATGCATTTCTCAAAAAAACAAAAACAAAAAACAAAATGTTGTTCAGACAAAGAGTGTGTTTGTTTCCCTCCCCACCAAAATGTCTCAGCTTCTTCTCCCTCAGTAGCAGTGAGAACAGCTCAGAACAATAAGAGGACTATGTAGCAGGCCAATTAAACTGGCTGTTATGGCAACATGCACACAAACCTCAGTCACTCTTAATGAAGTGGAAAAAAGTCCTTTGTTATTTGAGATTTTGCGTCAGTGCTTGAGATGAACACACTCTAATACAGGATTATGATGACAATGCAGGTGGCCGTGCCTTTATTTTGGAAATTATGACAGGAATTTTTGTTTGATGGGATTTGCCAAAGATTGACTATTGGTAAGATGAATCACTATACAGTCATGCACATTTTTATCTGATTTATCAAATAAAAACAAAAAAATCTGTTAATTTAGATTATTTTACTGGTGATGGTACTTGATGTTGTTATTCTAACCGTAACTCTAACTTGAAATATTAAAAGAGCCCTGCTACAGTTTTTATCCGAAATACATTTTGAAACTGCACTGATCAGTAGCCTGTTTCTGTAGCTGTCACAAGGGAATCAAATAAATGGGAATCATGATATGTGTTGCTCAAAGCGACAAACCCACAGATAATTATCGGCTGTGCAATTCACCTCAACTTTATAGTGTTTTAGCAATTTTCAGCTCACTGTCTTGCTTTTACAGCCCATGCACATATCTTTTATTTTTTTATTTTAACCTGTGTTCCCTGTTTGTCCCTTGTTCTCCCCTCATTTTATCTTAGTTTGCTGGAATATCTGGATTTCTTAGAATAAAATCCAAACCTGCCGAAATTAAATTATTAAACACGTAGGCTATAGCTACACATTTCCTATAGCCTATATGTGAAATGGCAAAAAACAAACAACAACAACAAAATCATTTTTTATTTTATGTGATGGTGCAACTGTCAATGAAGGGTATTGATAACTTGGGTGAGGAGTGGGATGGGGCATCTATTTCTGGCTGCTATTCATTCTTCTTTTTTTTTCTTTTTTTCTTTGGTTTTTTAATAATGAGGTCATGTTTTCTTTTTGTTGTTCCATCTGTCATATGCAAAGGAATCAGACCTCCAGATGTCAATTCTTTAAAATGCCTGGAAGCTTCATTTAGATTACTATAAGATAGCCTATAAAATAGAAATATTTTAGATTTTTTGTTTTGAAGTCTACAAACAGACTGACTAAATGACTAAATTAAATTATTTAACATGTATACACGTTTCCTTAAATGGTCTTAAACATGTCAAATTAAAGGCATTAGAAGAGATACATGGTGGTGATTATTAGTAGGCTACTATTATTATTATGTTTGAGAGTTGTACCAGGTTTAGCCGCAGAGTGAGACCTCCCATAAAAAGAAACAGAAGCAGAGTGAGACCTCTGTCCTGTTCTCCTCTCTCTGTGTGTAGTGGGAGGACTCCCTGCCTCCCTGTCCAGCTAAAACCAGACAAACACTCTGGTCTCCCTGTGTTTTTTAAAACTCAACAACTGTGTTAATTTACTAACACTACGGCACAGTAAATCCACGCAGCTGGTTCTGCTCCAATAAAATGGTCGTTTTGACAAATGACAACCATGAAGACGAGCGGGATTATATGTGAGTGACACTTACAACGTTAGCGAGCTAATCTTAGCATTAGCCACAAATTAAAACGGGCTAGTTTAGTTAGCTCGGGTTATCGCCAGGTTAGGGGCTGTGGGGAGGATTACATCATCCGAAATGCTGCCTTGTGTTACTTGTTTGGCTGTTTGTTCTAGTTTGGTTAATGTGCAAAGACTATTTTTGTTTGAAAAGCTACAAACAGAAAGCTATTAGCTGTTAGCCGCTAACTAGCTGACCTGGATATGTTTCGTGCAGTTAAATCCCATCAGGGTGTTTCCTCTTATGTTTTTTATTTATTTCATCTATCACCGAGCTGCTTATCGTCGCTTCTGAGTTTCTCCCACAACATTTGTCTAGTTTATATATCGTGGCTCTCCTTGTTTGACCTGTAAAGGTGAAGTTGTAGAAGTGACCATGTAGATTTAATGTGTTGAATCTGTGCTACAGCAGCCGACCTGACCTGACCGCTGAGCACAGTTCAGTCTGACATTACCAGACACAAATAAGCCAGGTAGGGAGGGACAGTGGTGTGTTGTTTTGCTGCAGTGTTGCTTTAAACGTGCAGGGATGACTGAGTCTAAAAATGGCATTTCAACTGAGCAGGCTGGCAGAAGGAGGCGCCCACTGACCTACATCTGCTGCTGCTGCTGCTGCTGCCTCTTATTTCTCTGATCCATATAAAGATACTGCTGAGAAGAAATCATGCAGAACAGCTCATTAAAAGCCTTGTTTCCTGTCTGAAACAGGAGCAAATGTTAAAGCACAGTGGGGAGCACAGATTTCAGTTTTTTTAAGACCAAGTGTGAGCCAGCAGGAAAGAAACATTAGTGTTGTTGGTTTTGAATTTGATTTAATGTGCAGGTTGTCACCAAATCTGCGTTTTTAGCATCTTGCTGCAACTGAGGTGTTGAGTTTCAGCTGATTCAGCACTCTGCTGCTCCAGTGCAGGCCTACACTAGAAAGGGGAAAGCCACTCTCAAGCCCTTAATGACTGCTTCAAGGCGTTCATGTTGATGATTATCTTCACCTCTAATGGCCAATAGCTGTTGCATTTTTCTTCATCTCTCACTGGATAACATTCAAAGTAAGATAGTGTTGTAAAAATGCACTGTATGCCCTGTCGTGTTACAATTGTTATTCATAGCTTCAATCACAAGGCCCATATTTATAGATATGACACTTCACACCAGCATCCAGCAGTTCTAGACTTAGTACGCTATTGATGAAGAAACAGGAGCATACAAGCTCAATGTCCACCTCACATCTGGAGCACCAGACCCTCGTCGACTCCAAATGACACTGTGTGAGCTTAGAAGTGTCAGCTTCAAGTAGAGCAGCACAATTCAGACTGCAGCAGTGGAGGAATAAATGGTTAATTGTTGTGAAGTGAATGGCAATTAGGTCAGATGAAAAGCTTATTGTCTGGTGCTGCTATCGCTGTGTGCATTGGAGTTGTTGTACTTTTGAGTTTCTAGATGTAAGATATTAGGGGCTTGGCTTGTCAGTGATGTACATGTTAAATCATAATTACAACTGGAAAATGTGAATTTCTGTGGTAGCCTTGTGTGCCTGAAAACCAAGCATATAGTCAAAGACATTAAACCTGTCTTGATAATGTGAACACTCAAAAGTCATGAAATTGAGAATCTTTCCCCACTGTCCATCCCATGTAGTATAGACGTGGCATATGTCGTCAGTATCAACATGTCTGACTGTATACTAGGCTACATAATACACAGAGTATGGCTGATGTATGTGCCTCTACACTCAGTGACATTGCTCTGTCTTCCCCAGCCTGATAGAGGAGCGGAAATGCACCTCGCTGCCCAGCTCTCCTGCCAAACGTGTGTCTCCCACCAAAAGGAAGCAGTTTTTTATCAACCAAGCCATCCGCAACTCGGACCTCACTCCCCGAGCCAAAGGCAAGAAGAGCCAACGCCGACAGGAGAACTGTAAGCTCTGATTTCACATGTTCAGATTATTTCAAGTCCCTTGTGTCAGTGCTTTCAATGATGGGAAAATATTTAATTCAGAGTTGCTACATAACTGCACTTTAAATTCATTCACCTGTCGTTGAAGTTTTGCTAATGTTGGCCACTGCCCGTCTGTCTCTTCTCTCCCTCTCTGAAAAACCAGCTCGCTACCTTGCCAATCTTCTTGAGAAGGAGGAGTGCACCAAAGATGAAGTGGAGTTCTGCAGCAGTACTCCAGCCATCCCATCCATCTTCACTGAAGCCTGCACCAATGGAAACTACATAGAGGTAAGACAGCTGTGTTTGAACGTGGCTGAGGATGTTTTTGTCTCAGATGGTTAAGGGGAACTTAGGCAAGTCCCGTCGCTTTTCTGCTGTTTTGCTAACCTTCCTCCTGGCCATGTGCATTCGTTTACAATGAAGCCAGCGAGAAATCAATCAATAGAGTGGTGCATATCATATATACAATGTTACAACATGTATTTGTTTAGTCTTATCTGTCATAAACAAGAGATTAAGGGTTACAGGGCGCGTTTGTGTCGCGGTGCACAGAGACGAGAGCCGGGACACTGGGGCGGCGGCGGCGGCACTGATCTTACAAAGTTGTTTTTCAGCTAAGAGACGCTACATGGAAGGCAGAGAGCCTCCGTTCTCCCTCGTTACAAGTTAAATGTCATTTATGAAACCATCACAATTACTGCAAAGCTGTTGAATTAAGTTAAAAATGTAGCATAGAGGTTTCGTATGCACATATGCTATGTCTAATACTATCTAATTGATTGAGTGTTAAATGGTTTCATTTAGGTTTCCTACAGATCCATCAACATCTGTGTTGATCCTTAAGAAGTTCCTTTAAGGTTCTGCTCCTATGTGTGGTGGCTGTTTCA
Organism: Trachurus japonicus; assembly: GCF_045865225.1. NCBI lineage: Eukaryota > Metazoa > Chordata > Actinopteri > Carangiformes > Carangidae > Trachurus > Trachurus japonicus. The sequence goes on from NC_140910.1 coordinate 21,754,348, forward strand.
GCCTCTTGAATAAGATATCATTTCTTCCAGTGTGGTGCCGAAGTGTCGAAACATTCGGTGAGAGGTGAAAGCTTTTAGTGCAGGCAAACAACCAGACCATACCGTCATAATGAGCTTGCTAAAGTACCAGTAGAAAAGATGAGCTCATTCATATTTGGCCAGCTCTACCGCAGTGCATCACTGAGTGCTGGCTCAGGCTCCAGCTCTGCTTGTGTGCGAGACAGACAGCCATTTATCAAATTTAAGATAATGCATCATTTTCTAGAGCCACTCTTTGACAGACATGAGACATCAAATCCATCATGACCCATTAAAATAACTGCCAGTTTTTACACTGACTAGTTTCCCTCATTGTCGGGTTGTTGTAGCCGTGGAATGACTTCATGAATTGCTCTGGAGAGGAGCAGGAGAGGCTGTTGTCTCAGCTGGAGCTGGACGAGGCCAAGAAGAAAAGCACCAACCGACTCCTCAAAGACCAGAGGAATGGTGAGCGCCACAGGCTGAGTTACAGTTGTGGGCCAGTTGTTTAAAGTACGGCTGTACAGGTTACCGTCACTCCTCTCTTTACAGTAAATCCTGCCTTCACTGCTCAGGACTGCTTCCAGAGGATCGATCGCAGGCTGCGAGCCACTCTGAGAAGAAAACAGATCCCCATGGTGAGTGTCCAGTCCTCTTCTTGATAAGTCAGTGTTTGATCACTGATCATGTCCTGTAGGTATAGATTTCTAGGCGTGGTAACAGTCTATGCACAGTATAGTAGCTTCAGACTCGAGCTCAAGATGTCCGAATTGTCATGACAACTGCTCAAAGACATGTTTTTGATTAGTCTTTTCTGCTTCTCTGCTGCCTGGCATCAAGTCCAAAGTCTATGTCAAATCAAATCAACTTTATTTGTCCCACCAGGGGAAATTTGTCTTGGGCAAGGGAGTTATGACAGCTGCCATGTACATGTAAAACATCCATACAAAATATATAATATACAATACACCATGTTTCTTTCTCTTAGTTAGCCTGTGTATTATTACCTTCAAGTTATTATTTTTATTTATTTATTTAATCCACAAAATGTTAGAAAATTGTGAAAAGTATTTTCCCAAAACTCAAGGTGACAATTTTATGTTTTATTCAGTTCGATCACTGAACACCAAACCCAAAGAATTTCTATTTAAAACTATATAGAACAGAGAACAGCATCAAACACTAACACGTGTTCTTCTAGATTTTGGCAAACCACACCACATGGATTTTAAAACAGCACTAGATCTCATGTGGCAAAGATCACATTGGCCAAGGTGCTGAATCAGATTCACTCTCTGACTGTGCTGTTTGTCTTCACAGGGAACTCTGGAAGTACTTGAGGAAAATCTCCTGAGTTTCTTCAAAGCTCAGCCACACTCAGTTTACACAACCAACCTCACCAGCAGGTAGAAAATCCTCTTTCATATATTCAGCCTGAAGCCCTGAAATGGGGTCCTTCAACAAAAGTCAACATAAAAGATATTCTGTTGTCATCCACAGGCAGTTTGATGTTTTTTTCTTAATACCCCCAAATCCCTCAGTAACAAATGGGAAAGTGCTCACTATTATACGGCTGTGTAGAGCCACATTCAGACCAAATTTAAACCTGTGTGAATAAAACACTCCTGTCAACACGTTTACCTGGTCATGATCACAGGATGACAAATCCTGTCTGAGTTTCATAAACTACTGTGTTGTGTTGTCCTGATTAGACATCAAACTCTTAAGTGTTACTCAAACCGAGCTTCCTGCATTGTGTTTCAACACAACTGCGCTTACACAGCCCCTTTGGATTGTGTTAACACATTTTCATCACCCAAATAGAGGATAATGGTGTTTATGCACCTAGAAAACTAGTCTATATTATATTATATTATATTATATTATATTATATTATATTATATTATATTATGGAGAATGTGAGAGAAAGGTTTTACACAAATATACATATATTAATGGATCTCTGTTGAGATAAACTGGTAGATTCATAACATAAGCAAATGATTTCAGGTCTGAAGGAGGAGCAGAAGTCATTTCTCTGTTGTTTTGTGTTTGTAAATCAGTTTTGAGAGACTGCTGCTTCACGCTGCCTGCCAGTACATGGACCTCGTCTCTGCAAGTGAGTGGAAACGGCAATGCATTGGTGTATATCAGAGTAATCAGAATTATGTCCATCTGTGTGAAGCCAAGTAAACATCCGTGACACTGGCATTTGTCCACTGAAATAAACTGTAAATAAATCCTTATATTAGTTCAAAGGCCATAATGTTTCCCTGCCTCTAAATATGTGTGGTGGGTTGTTTTTTAGTTTCATGGCTTCTCCACATTAATGATGAGCAAATACAAAGGAAAACATTGAACACTTATATTTTGGCAGATCGGTTTTGACAAACCTTGACCAACCAGCACTTACAGACATAACTAGAGAGTAATTTCTCCTCCCCTGTTTAAGCAGCTCTGGCTGGACTAACAAAGCTATTGTAATGTGTTTGTGTCACATGAGTGTGATCAAAGTCTGTTTTCTTGTTGGACCCTCAGGCATTGACAACAACGGGTCACGTCAGACTGAAGTGGTGAACAAACAAGAAGAGTTCCTGCCTCCTACACTTCAGCTGTCTGCCTACCTGGAGCGGATGAGCTGAGACCAGGGCCCAGTTTCCTCTGCATGGCGGCTCTGGAGCTTGGAAGGATGTAATAGATAAGGTGCACCGCAATCTGTGTGTGGTAGTTTGTGTAATGTCAACTTAACTCCGACAAACAGCTGAAAGATGCTTCCTTCCGGTTGTTCTCTGGTTTCTGTTGTATTTTAATCTAATCAGAGTTCAGCAACCTCCTGTATGTAAACAGGCTTTGCATACATCCAAAATGTTACATGTAAAAATGTTAGCATGACAGTCTGCTAACTGTATGTTTGTTATAATGCTGATGTTGGCATTCAGCTAAAAGCACAGCGCACCCACCCACCCATCTGAGGCAGACAAAGGAAGGAAAAACACGGTTTGAGTTCACGACATAGTCTTTTCTTGCACTATCCTCAGGCCAGATTTCCTGCTTCACAGGCAAAGATCTAAATGTAGTGAAGTTGTCAGCTGTTTTTCATCCATCCAACAAATTCTAGTGTAGTTAGCAGTTACCGGTAATTCGTCAACTAAGCAAGAAGAAAAGTGTTCACTGGACACTGGAGAAGTAAATGTTCCAAAAAAAAAACCCCAACAAAAAATGACAACAATAAAACGTGAAATGATAGATGACAAGCTACCATAGTATGTTGTACAGTGTGTGCCATTTTGAGTACCGGTAGTTCAGTCAAAAATGCACACAAACTTCAACCAATAGAGTCGACAGGAAAATTAAAACAGCTCATGTGGAGACATTTTTAAAAACTTGACATGCTCTAACGTGCCTCTGCTCTCATTCACATTATGTTTACATCATACAATTAAACAGGTATTGGTCCTGATGGGCAGTCTAACACAGTGTGACATGCAGTTAACTCATGGTTAAGTTTCTTGAATTATATCATTCAAGTTTGGGGTTGGTAATGTTCCCACGCTTGTGAACCCATGCCTGATATTCATTTCAGTGAAGCACAACTTTATAGCAGTAAATAATGACAAAAAGCAAAAAAAAAGTGTATGGACTATGTAGGACAGACGGAGGCAGGTGCTCTACCACAACAGGAAATGTGTCTCTGCCTGAAGGATTTGCCTGTAGGATTTGTGTTAAGTGTGAGATATAAAGCATGAATATTAATAATCTCTGTATAACATACACAGAAACATCTCTCATCATCATAGGTAAAAAAAAAAAAATCACTGTCTGTTTTCAAGGGTGTAAAATACTTGGAATACGCATGCATGGGAAGTATAGTCATTCTTTCATGAGCATCTCTGTGTTACGTATAAGAAGAAAACTCACTCTTTACAGTTACAACTTCTTCAGGATCTGCTATGGGGGATTTTTTTGTTTGTTTTTACGATGTATGTATCTTTCTCAGCTCCTTTTGTCTGAGTCATGTCTACACTGGTTGTGTTCCAGCTGCTTTTCTTCATCTAGAGAGATACAATCACGTTCAGCAACAGCATGGTCACGCAACCGTTGTGTTGCTGATGTGCTGCTTTCACTGCACACTGGTGTAGACAAGGTGTCAATGTTATGTCAGTCAATATTCAACCACAAGATAAGGTACTATACTCTTCTTAAAAACTGCCAATGTCCCTATACTTTTCAATTTATTGATTTCTTTTCTTTTTTTTTCTTATTGCAACATGTACAATGTTTACGTTGTGTACACTTAACACAAAACTACAACTATTAACAGCCTGTGTCTTACATGAACTGGTACCATGGTTTTAAGGTATACTGTATGAACAGTAGATGTGTTATACTAAAGGATGAATGATAACATTTAAGGTGTTTTGATGGTTTAAAAAAAGAAAAAACCTGCTGAGTTTTGACTCGGCAGGTGTGTCTCATCTCAATATTCTAACCTTTACAACCCCACAAAAGCACTTCTGCCTTACAAACACAAAAGTTTGTGTGTTTTTTTCTGTACATGTATTTCTACATTTGTACTTGACAAGGTTTTGGAAACACTTAATCCAGGTTATTTAAAAGAGAAAAAAAAAAATCGTATCCCTTATTTCTTTGGATGGCGTCTTTAACTTGACCTATCGGTGCATTTTGTCAACAACCAAAGTTCGTTTGCGCGTTTGTTTGTGTGGAAATCCAACTTCTCAGGCTTTCGATTTCTCACTCTGAATGTCATGTAGTGATTTCACATGGTGTCATTTTCAGTGTACTGTATACTCTTGTCGAGATGAACTTGTTTGGCACTGCCAACTTTTTAAATGCCCGTAGAAGTAGTTGTGCTGTAAATAATGAACTCAGATAATTGACTCGTGCCAATGTTTAGATGGAAAAAAGCCTATAATTGTCTCAAAGCTTTATACACTAGGATTGTAACATCTTTGTGTATATAATGACATGTGTGCTTCGATACCTATTTATAATTATCACTGCAACTATTAAAGGAGTTAAGATAATTTTTTTTCTCATTTTATTGTGTACTTTTTACTTCAAACTATTAAAAGCCATGTCTGAAAAGATGCTTTTAATAAATGTCAGTTTAACTCCACTCATCTACTGTTTTTTCACCATTGTAATTAAAAATGGGTCTTGAGTTTGCTGACTTAACTTCATACAGGTATAAATATCATATAGATTAATGGTAAAGTCCTGTATTCCAAAGTACAAATACAGAAATATTGGAAACAAAATCTTATGAAAACATGAAAAGCAGAAGTAGCTGTTATGCAAGAGTGACCGCTTTCAGTGTATTGTTTGTCCCTCTACAGTTATGACTGACGTAGTAAATGCACTCTGTTACTTTCCACTTTGTAATCTGCACGTGAACCTGTTGCCGTGTGACCACCTTATCATTGATCATATCATTCACATCAGTGCAGTGCATACGATGTGCCTGACCACATGACATGACAACCGGTTGTCTTTGCTGGTGTAAAATATGGTGCTGGGCTACGAAGAACACAATCAGATTGCACATCATGTCCAAATTCACTCGGGGGTGTGAATACAAGTTTAGAAAGATAAAACTTGGATTTTTCTGTAAACAGAAAAACAGACTTTGATGTAAATCTAAAAATGTTCTCATGACCAGGCAACTGCAGACTTTGATTTACAACCAGTTATCCTTCAAAGGAGAAATTTTATGTCCTCTTAATGTCAGCAAATCCAATCAGAAGGGTAAAACCAACATGACATTAGGCTACCGCAGTGCTTTTCAACTTCACCACACTGTATTTCTCAGCCTCACACTCACTGCTTCCTAAAATAGTTGTAGGTTTATAACAACATCTTAAGATAAGTCCTTAAATAGGAGTAAATTGTAGTCACCAGTTTTTGTGCCACACCCTGGTCATTGGATTGATCAAAAATAAACTAATGAAGTAATAAAGAAACATGTCAGCGAGTGAGGTGATGTTCTCAGTAATGTGTTTTCAATAGTTTCTGGATAATGGCGCTGTTCTTTGGCAAAGATGAAGACGCTGCACTTTACTTTAGGCAATACTTCAATTCATTGTTTCAAAGGAAACTTGCTTCATGGTTCCAACAAACCTGAACTACAATATCAAACTCTGAGGCATATTATTAACACAAAAACAACAAATACCAATCTGTAAAATACACAAAGTAAAATAGTAAAATACACAAAAACAAGTGAAAACTAGCGAATAAGATACAAATACCAGTAACACAAATTCACTGAGGTGGTGTAGGAGATTTTAAGCCTTCGACAAAATGATATAATGATGATATAAATATTTCAAAAAAAAAAAAAATTAAGGTTACATGGTAGATGCATAGAGGTAATATCAGTACGAGTGTTGCCTTAAATTTGTACCAGTAGATGGCGTATTCGTGCAGTGAAACATGGCATGAGTGGCCACAAGGGTTTGAATTTAGCATGAGAACACTGTAAATGTGCTGAATCAACCATTTGCACATGTTGTTTTAAATACTGGAGCTGCAACACGGCTTTGAAAAGTGGTGCATAAAAGGTTAAAGATGAGATAACGTAAACACTCTCCGCCATAAATGCCAACGGAGAAGAACTTGAACACTCAAAATTATTAACGCAGCTGTTTGGATAAATGACAATCTTTTTTTTTTAGTTTTTTTTTTTTTTAGCTATTTTAAGAGCTAGGAAATTTTGCTCTTTGATTATTGGCAGTGTTTATAACAACCAACATATGTATTTGTATGTGTGTGTGTGTGTAGCATATATATGTGTTTATATAGGCCTACAGTATACAGCACTTGTGTGTAGACAGCACTGTGTGTGTGTGTGTGTGTGTGTGTGTGTGTGTGTGTACTGTATAATAACCATACAGTGTGTAGACAGCTGACAGACACTGTTAACTGTACTCAGCTGAACTAGACCAACCTTTGCAACATTATTTACATAATGATTAAAGTCAACATGTCTTCTATTGTTTGTTAAAAACTCTAAGAGTCTGACTCAACATCAACCTGAAATCATTAAAACTGTATGTTTTGTCAAGATGCCAGATTATATCTAAAGAGTTCATTAGTATTTTGCACCATGTTGTATCCTCATCCCTGATGTTTCCCTGTGGCTTCTTGCAGCGTCTCCCATATTTGACCCCATCCTGGCACAGATCGGCTCGAGTGGGAATGCATCAGTCATCTTTAATTATTTTTGTATCAAGTGTGAAATTATAGCTTTCGTCACCACGGGGACACATTTGATTTTGATTTCATCTCTCACTGTATCAAGTGCCATGAACGTACTCCTCTCTGGGGTCCTGTTACCTCTGATGAGGCAGAGGGGAGGATCGTTTTTCTGTTTTAAATATCTTTGAGGGCTTTATCTGAGTAAGCAGCTGCAACTGTGCTCACTATAAAATCACATGTGGAAAAAAATGATGAGGCCCGTAACTTTTGAAAGCACTCAGCAATTGTGGGATATGGAAAGAGAAGGCTATTGCAAATGGCATGATATGACCTCTGTGACCTTTTCACATTTTTTCACCTACAAATATAATCTCTGAGCTTGTCAAGCTGTCAATTTGAGACGCCTAAACACAGCTTTATCTTGATCAAATTGGAACAAAGACCAAGCAGTAGCTATTCGAGAGATGTAATCATTAGATGAGCAATCAATTGGTTGATTGACATAAAATGGCAAATATCTTTAGGTTCTGACACTTGTTCTGAGAAAGAAAAAAACATAATTTCAATGCAAGTATGTTGGTTTTCCCTGTTCCCTGGTGTTTTTATGGATGGAACAATTGATTGTTGCAGAAAATAAATGTCAGATGCGCTGATAATGAAATAAATCGATGGTTACTGCGGAGTGAGAGGAGTGCCATAAAAAAGAATAAACAAAATAAAAATCTGGAAACAAATAGACAGGAATGTGGTGTATAAACCAAAACACATAAAAGGAATAAAAACAATGGTTTTCTTATTCCTTATACTAGTGCCAAACTGTCAATCAAATGGCTCTCTGCATGTTTAGTCAACTCCTGCACACATGAGTCCAGCTTTGGCGGTAGCTTAGGCAACAGGAAGTAGACATGAGCTGTGCAATATTGGCAATTTCATTATTTCATTTACACTTGCTTTCATTTAAGAGAGATTGAAATCAAGAGGCCTTGTCACTGCATTAAAATACAATGAAATTGCAACTGCCCATCACAGTGGGGCATTAAAATCATACACATCATAAGAGCAGGAAAACAGGAAAAAACACACATAAAAAGCATAAAAACAAAGGACGAGGTAGGTTAAAAGAAGATAAGGAGACAAATACAACATAGAAGGGTAAATGTTGATAAAGTGCTTGTAAGTGGTGGTGTATATGGGTGTTGTGGAATTACTGTGTGTTTGGTGAGAGTCTGGATGGCTTTGGGGGAAAAAACTGTGCAAGAGTCTGTTGGTGCGTGTTTTTGTTGACCTGCATCGCCTCCCTGAGGGCAGAAGTTCAAAATGGATAGATAAACATGTATTTCTTTTGCTCTTATATATGGTTATTCCTTTTTTCATGACACTCATATGACTCCACAGTATGGTTGCAGCCTTACAGGTCGCCTGTGGTGGTGTATTTTGACCTTGCCTTTGCCTTGATTTTTATGGGTGTTTTTATGTGTGTGATTTAATTAAACACAGTTTTGGATTTATTAGAGACAATTATGTCTTAAAACTAGAATTTGACCCAAATAATGTTGAATTATTTGGGGCTCTTGGGGTCTCTGGTTATTGATGTGCTGAACTGAATTTTTGCTTTAGGTCAGAGCAACTTCAAGGATTTTCAGCACTTTCATCATGTTATTTTAGATAAAGTCTCCAATTTTGTGTTAAATACAGGTTCAGTCAGTTTGGTGGCATCTCAGTCATGGTCTTGTGTTTAATATCAGTAATATATTTCTCTCAGTTTAACTCATTCATTCAGTCCGCAGGGCTCCACTGCACACTATATACTGAAAGTAAGAAGGTGGGTTTAGGTAAGTTCCCTCCACCTTCATATTTTCAAAATGAGTTTTGTGAAGCTCACTGTAACGAAGAGAGACAGTATCAATGAGTTTGACAAAATGAAATTATCTGGAACAGTATAGGTCAGTAGAGTTTGTGGCTGGTGAAATCAAATGAACTGAGTTGTTGGGCTTCACCTTTGAGCTCATTTTATGCAGTTTTCATACCAAACAGTTTTACCTCTCCCATCCAACCTTCCTGCTGAATAGGGGCTCTCCACCAAGGGACCGTCACTAAAAATCAACCCTGAGAGGAAATGTAAACACGCAACACATGATTTACTGTAAATTCAGTGACAAATGCCTTTGAGTTAAATCAAAATATTGCAAATTTCAGTCTGAAAATAAAAACATGTCGACAAACAAGCATTTACACTTACATTTCACACTTTTGGACAATTTACAGTCACCACGTAACCAATTATCTGCATGAATTTGTCCTGTGACTCCTCAATATCAGACAAACAAAACAGTAGGCTAGTGAGAAAAATTTCAGAAAGTAGGTTAAGATATTTTGTGGGGCCCCATCTAATTTGTTTTACCACTGATAAAATAAGCAAAAGCAGCAAAATTATCACATTTGTTGGGAGGTTTTTCATTTACCTGCTGTTTTGGTGTTTTGCTTTGCATGTTCGTTTGCGAACAGGGTGGAAGTGAAGATCGAGTGACTGATTGAGTGAATGCAAATATTTTGAATTCTAAATTGTATGTTCCTCACAGTCCTGACATGACCGTTACTGGGTAGGGTCCCAGATAAAGCAATTATTTGTTCATATTGTAGCTATAACAGTTTCATTTAAAGCTTACTTTAATTTAAACCAGTGCTAAATACCTTACTGAAATAGTTGGTCAATGTGTTTGTGTTTTTAGATTTTTAACTAAACTAGTAAATAAACTAGTAAATTGTTCATATGTTAGGGACTTTCCTGCTGCGGATTTGTTGATGCAAATGTGGAAATAAGCTTTATGAAAATATAGGCCTATAGTAGGCTAGGCTATAATAGCGTTAAAATGAATTGTTTGTTTTTTGTTTCATTATGGTTGAGAAAAATAAGGTACCAAAAGATAAAAACAAAGAAAGACAAAAAAACATCAGGATCACTACAGGTCCTGACTTGGTAAGGGTGCACAAAAGCTGCTATCTCTCCCCCTTTAATTGAAATAAATTAAATTAAAATGTGCTTTGCTGCAGGGCTTGTAGGTCTATTTACTTCTTCTCACAGCGTTGCATTTACCGACAGCCCCTGCGCCGGGGGTGGGGTGGAGGGGTAAATGGGGAGGGGGGCTGGCCCCTGCTGATTCAGAGGTTAGGAATTTGCATCTGATTGCTGTTTGTCAACCAATGATCTGAGTGAGCAGGCCGGAGACTCTCTCCACGCCTCTCTCTCTCTCTCTCTCTCTCTCGCTGTCTGTCTGTCTGTCTCAACGATACGGGCTCTCAAACTGTGAAAACACAATCACACGCAAAAGCCGAATGCGTGGATATCATGCAGTCACATGAAACTACTTTATTTGTAGCCGATAAACACACGAAGTACCTTTCCTCCTCTTCCCCTTTTTGGCGTGTGTTTTTCTGTGTCTAATCGAGAGAGAAAAAAGGAAAGAAAAAAGGGGAGACTGGATTCAGAGACTGAGGAAAACAGGAATGTTTCTTCCGGTTCCAAAGAGTGAAGAAAAAAGCGAACGGAAGCCGATGTGGTAAGTTTATTATAAATCGTATTTCATTACATTTTCTGTTGACTTCATTTGCGTCTGTGCGTGCGTATAGAGAATATGCATTTATATGTCTTCCTTCTTTTATGTGGTTTCTGTTATCACTCCTCACTTACGGGACCCAGCTAGCTTTTTTTTTTTTTTTTTTTATCGATACGTTATCATGTCGCCTGATCAATAGGATATATTGCTAAGGTAGCGGATGAAACCGACTCCTATATCCTATGTGTGCGTTGTGTGTCCTGCGAGAGTCTAATTTAACCCACGCTAACTGTCCTGGCACAATAAACGAAACGGAAGAAGAGACGGTGGTTTGATTTTGGTATGTTGAGTTGTAAGTTTTATATATTTTATATTTACGTTTTTAAACCAAATGGAGAACAAAATAAAACACGTTATAGGCTATTAGCACCGCCCATGTTTACTGTCAGCTCAAAGGCGTTCAACTGCATTTAAAGCTAACGTTCAAATATCGACCGTTAATTTGAATTTTACCCTAAACCGTAACTTTGCTCACGACTTCAGTTAATAATATTACAAAGTTAACCGTTAAACATTAGTAAACTGTACCACTGGATGAGCAGATGACTCGTAAGTATTTAAGTCGTCAATATTTAAAGTCAAAAATGGTTAATTAAAGTTAATTGATCAAAGAGTTAACTTTTTCTTCCAGTGGCGACATGTTTGAGCCGAACATTTTTGAGTTTCACAACGCCATGAACACACACACTTGGCTGATTGTGCAACATCAGGCTATAACATGGGCTATAAGTTAGATGTAAGCGTAGGTGCACAGTGCATCTAGCTACAGCAAGAGAGAAGAGACAGTTTGATCTGCGAAAATGTCATCATCGGTGGAGGGGGTCAGAACAGAGACAGAGGGGTTAATTCATGCCATTGATGTCTTTATGAATCAATGTAATATTATTGTTCTGTGGGCCTTTTTGCAGTGTTGCAAAAAAGAAAGTTGACCAATTGATTCGTTTGATCATCAGAAAACATATTGACAAATGTGGTGCTAAACAAAACCAATTTTAATTGAATGTCCTGTGTGTAAGAAGATTTCCTACATTTCCCAGTTTTATATGTAAACAGGATATCATTAGGTTTTAGATTGTTCTGCAGACTAAACAAGAAATCTGAGGCCGCCCCTCTGGATTTTGAGAAAGAAGCACACATATTAATAGACAAAACAGTTAGTTGGGAAAATAATCAGCAGAAAATAGATAGGCTGGTAATAATAAGATTCAGTTGCAGCCTTTCTCACATGCACATGGTGTTGCAATATTGTGGTAATACTGGTTTTGGCAGACCAGGTCTAAAGATAAGACTAAAATCAGAGCAAACGTCAGGCCTGCTAAAAAGAAGCACCCAGAGATGTAGGCTATAACTAGTGAGGACCAACATTTGCACATCTGTCCCACTTTAACATCAAACTGACACGGTATCACAAACGTATTTAGGCCTTAAGTAAGTTATCCACAACCTGAAATCCCTTGAATTGTTCTTTGGAAGTGCAAAACAAAGGTGGAGTAGGTGTTTAAAAGAGTCTGTCAGCATCTGTTAGCGGCTAAGATCAAGACAAGCCATGTCAAAACATCCACAAGACAAGCTCTACATGTCAGGGGAGTTATACGGACACACAATGAGAGGTCTTCAGTACCACAGAAGGGTTGTGGGAAAATCCGCTGTGTGTAATGCTCTGTGGATTCCTCTCTATGACACATCAGTGACCATTAAAGGGGGCAGCAAAATTTCAATTTCAATGCAAGGGGCTTATAAAAAAAAGCTCAAGGGGTCCTAGTAGTGTATTTTGTTGAGTTTACTAAGTTATACCAAGCTGACAAACCTCACAGCCACAACCAAAACTGACTAGCATTTGGTCTGTGGTTGATGTTGTTGTTTCTCACCAAGTAATGGGGATAGGGGAGTGCAGACACAGGAAGCTGGTTTCGTTTGAAAAACCTTTATAGTGCTTTGTCTTTTAATGACCTTAAACATGCATGTTCTGCAAACCATTGAATTTCCAGTCTGGTTTCAGTGGAGATTTTTCATTGTTCTGGTATGATCTAGGCTACATGTGGTTTTACTGGCTTTTCCACATTATCCAGACAAATGGCTGAATGAAGAATGCTGACATTTGGTCATGCACAAATGGTCAGATTTTGAAGACACAACCTCAGCTGTTTTTTTTTTGTTTTTTTTACTAGAAAACGAGATATTGGCTCACGTGTTTCATTCTGCTGTGTAACTGACATGACAGCAACACAGTTGTGAAATGTCCTGGCATTGAAGAAAGAATATTTAACATCATCCTTCTTGATGAGGAAGTGAGATTTTGAAACCCGATAACCTGAACCATTTGGTTGACAGGAGCAAGAAGGAAGCATAGGGACTGTTTTTTCTTTTGGATATTTGATTTAAGATTTTCTTTTGTAGCGATATACCACACTAGTCATTGGTTGCAAACTGGACAAGGTTTACTGCACCTGGTTTCTTATGCTACTGGTCACTCATCATTTGCTGGTGTTGATTACATTGCAGATTTGACTTGCTCCTTTATAGCCACTGCAATCGGCACTTAACTTCTTGAAGTTATGGCTGAGGTGGGGAAAGAAAGAGTCTAATGTTATGTTGGGGAGCTTGCCACCTGCGGCTTCTCAATGTGATTATTAAGCACTGAAATTCTTAAGAGAGATTTTCTGGCCCTTGTCACACCCTGCACCCCACCATCCTCCAATCATCTTAGAGGCTTGCCTATAAAATGCCGCACTAATCTGTTTGGACCAATCTGGCACATGGTTTCCCCTGACGGACGCCAGCCAACTGCACCACCTCAGTGCTACCAATGGAGAGAAGTAGTGCTGCAGCCGGTGGGTCAGGGGGTGTTGACATCGTAATTGGCCCATTGTGGATTAGAAACGTATGGCTGGTGATCAAGTTCAGGGCTTAAGAGGACTCCACTTGCTTTTGTATAATGTACACATGGCCTTAATGAGCAACACTTCTCCTTACGAAACCAGATTTACATAAAGACACTTTTTTTTTGCTCTCAATTTGATGAAATGACGCCTGTGCAAGTTCTCATCGTGGAAGTTAAACCTTTGTAGAGATGCCCCAATTTAATTCAACTGAGTCATGATCGGCCGATTTTCATAAAAATATGCAATTGATAGATTAAAATTAATACCTGTAGTTACCGATCACATTCAAATCGAACACCTGTGGTAAAAGCTCTGAGGTGTCTGGATGGGAGAAGCACCCTGTGCTTTGTAGGGTAGGCTGCCTGCATGTGACATACCACCACTTTCACAAAGTGCATGAGGTTGATGTAATGAACGCTATGTATGCAATGCATGTCCAAAATTATCGGCATTGTCGGATCTCACTCATAGATAGATAGGTGTCATGGAAAAAACGTGATTGCGGCATTATGTGACAGTTGACATCGCTAGAAAAGAATCTAATCAAGCAATGAAGGGCTGTATTTAAATGAACTTAATGCAAAATATTGAATTTACTGAAACTTTCTTTTATATGAACATATTTAACACTTTTTTCCTGACTATTTAGAAGCTAAATGAAAGGTTTGTTTGGAAAAAAAACAACTGAAAGACGACTCAGTAAGGACATGAGTGTGTGTTAGTGTGCAGCACTTATGTGGTCCTATAGCTTCCCAGTCCTTCCAGCCAGTGAGAAACCGCTATCATATCACAGGTGCACTCTTGATGACAGCTAGATCTCAGTCTGGCTGTAGTAAGCACATGCATTTCTTTCTGAGTCTTATCATGACTTTGGCAGCGCGTCGACTTTCTGTGTCTTTTTGGTTCTTTAGACTGCATTTGTTGTTGTCTTCCCTCTCTTGACATGTCAAGTGTTTGTTGATCTGGACTGAAACCAACACAGGTTCGCACACAGGTTCGAGACGTGTGTATTTTTGCCATGTTCAGAGTGAGAGTTTTTGCTTGTCAGAGAGGCTGCCCATGTTCGTAAATTCACACCTCACCGTGTTTGAGTTTGTTCTACATATATGTAGATGCAAGGCGGGACGTGTTACCATTCAAACGTTAACAAGCATAAATCCACACAGCTTCCTGTCATCACAGACATTTGATCTCAGCCCAAAGGTATTTAAACAACATTTGGAAGCAGCGACTACAAAGGAGATCTCTTAGTTTGCCTCTGAGCATCGTAGCTCAGTAATCAGTGGTCACTAGCAGTTGGCCACTAAACTGGTTTGTGGCTCTGAATTAATGACAGACAAACATGCAGTAACAAGACAAACAGGTCTGATGCCTGTTTGTGTTCTTATTCTCAAACTATAATCCTCTACAGGGTTGTAAAGTCTGCTTTTATGTTGTCACTACATTTAGATCTCCTTCAGGGCTTAAGGGCGTGGGCTTAAGGCCTATATTGTGTCACTTGACTGTTTCAGCAATCACCCACCTGCAAATATTAGCATGTTTGTATCACTGTGAATGGTTCTGCAGTCTGCACACCACAAGTTTTCCTGCCATTAAAGAAGTGGGAAGCAGCGTGGCTTGGCTGCCTTTCAGCTGTCCCTGTGCCAAAAGCTACATTTCTGAAGGGCCTGTTCAGCACGTGGGGCTTTGAACTTTGTTATCCTGCCAAAAAATGCAGGAAAAAAACTCACAAGTTACTTCAGTGCTTGGGCCGCTGCCACGGGGGAATCCCAGCAGGGCTGAATGGTGACGCAGGCAGAGAGCACGATCTGAGGTTTTGGGATGCCCTACAGTTTCTCAACCATGCTGCTTGGACTGTTGTAGACTTAGCGTCTGCTGACGTAAGGTCCTGTGCCAGCCACAGCGATCTATCCTGGTACTTGTCTGCCTGGATACCAGCACACCATGCAGACATGTCTGTCAAAGTTGAGGCATTTGTGTTTCATATTTGCATCTGCTGGTGCTGGCAGCCTTCCCCAGCAATCCTAGAGCTAATTTAATCAAATCCATGCCAAAAGATACACATCCCTCGTGAGCAGACATAGCAGGCAGGTTTTATTAGGCAAGAGCACCTGACCATGAAACTATAACCTACATTTAGCACAGAAGTGACAATTTTTGTTCTGGATGTCTCCATATGAATGCACACAGCGCTTTATCTAAGATTTCCACTCGTCCATCATTTCTCTGCAGACAAAAGACTTGATTGTTAAAGATCACAATGCAGTGACGTGACCACACAGTCACCATATAAACCAACAAGTTAATCCAGTTAGCGGCGTTCATGCTATTCAATGAAAATGAACTCCCCTCCTGCACTAGGGGAACTGTCATCATACCGTCGGTCTAGAGCTACAATAGCAAATGCATTGAACCCTGCAAGCACCAACATGCAGCCTCCTGAATTCTCACTTTTTATGGCAAAGTAATGTTTCACACAGGTATTTCAGTTGTTTTTGCAGCTCAGATCAAACTCGAAAACAGAAACTGACATAACTGGACAGAAACATACGTAATTCAAAATTGTGAGAGGTATGAAAGTATTAATTTATCAGCCCTTCACTCTTCTATTACGCCTGGCTATGGCTGTTTACGTTTTATCTATCAAGCGGTTATTTCATTTTGGGTTAAACTCCACAAACATAATTAATTATAAGTAAATTAAACTATTCAACCAGAACAGAGTTAATCATAAGAAAAGCTGACATGAAGAGCCATTGTTTTTACTTGAGAACACTTGAGTATGTTTGCCAGCGTTTCTCCATCAGAGCTGTCATCAAATGAGATTTATGTTTGCTCTTATAATACAGTCTCCTGGTGAAGCTACAGGGTTGTAACATGGCACGGTCAATATCCGCCAGTGAGGAGGTGGAAATAAACGCCTTCCACCATGTCAGCAGAATCAGCAGAGACAATTTTTTTGCCTTTCATTATTTCTATTCACTATCACTCATCTGACTCTTCCTGTGGTTAAATGTTTATATAGTAGCTATAGCAGACCTCAAAGGTCTGCTGTGCATTTTATCAGTGGGTTTTTATCTCTCTGTGTAAGAGAAAAGCCCACTCTCTCTTATATATTAATTATAGATTTTATTCAACCCACTTAGGAATACTTTCCTCTACATAAAGTTTTGACCCCTTGTGGTGATATTTCTTCACCTGAGTCACACATATTTTTTTATATAACAGATATGCCCTCCATTATGGTCCTATTTTCAGAGTAGAAAAGCCCCCATGGTGACCTTAAACAAACAAATAATACACACATACAACACCTACAAGGAAAAAAGACTGGTCCTTTCTTTGTTTGTCTTGCTATTCAGTGAAAAAAACACAGTGCAAACACTAGGATCTAGACTTTTTATATTAGTCCAATCATTATCTCATACAGGTTTGTTGAACAGTAAACACTTGAAGCCTCACTTGCATGTGCAGCTGAGTCCGGTTGCTTGATAGATAACAACAGATTTTGCTGCTGAGAAGTGGATCACTGGATTATTTTTGCTATATGCCCAGTTAATTTATGGCATAGCTGGGGCTAATCAGATTTGGCTCTCCACGTTGCTTCAGCTCGTTGCAAGAGGTTAGTGGAAAGTGCGTGACCAGCCTGTGCGACACTTCCTCAATGATCTTGTTGTTGGTGCAGCGGGGCTCAATGGAGCCTGTGTTATTGCCTTGCGAGGTAATAGTGCAAGGAATGTGAGAGAGGGACGCATAATCAAGACCAGCACCACTGACCAACTTCTTGTTTTTATCCTTCTTTTTTTCCCCCTTTTTTTTATGGAGGACAAATCATGAATGGCCTCTGTTTGGCTACTCCCGCTGCAGTAACTCTTTAACTTGCATCGGATTAAATGCTGCCTTGTGTTAACATGATGAGTGAATGCTTTAAAAAAACAAAAAACCTGAATGTATTTAAATTATTTTGGATTATTGTGACACATGGTGGCATGCAGCAGCCCGAATTCCTTTGATATTAAGTATCACTGGGACTGGCATCTGGCATGTTATGGGACACAAGATATCACTGGACATTTTGCACTAATCTTTGTAACATTTACTTCTCATACCGTTGGTTTACTCTTTAGATTCGTTAGTAGCCCGCTGTTGGGGCTTAAAAGACAAGAAACTCTCCTTCTCTTCCCCTTCTTGATTTTGGCTGTGGGGAAGGGCTCAAAGCTGTTTATTGAAACAAATAATTTATTTGTGTAAAGAAAACACAAACAGACCTTAGTTTGTTCCAGGCTATTGTGTAACATTCAAGAAGCTGAACAGTTGACATGTCAAAGTAATTTTATATTCTGCTGCTATGTAAAAATACAAATATGTGTGAACTGGAATGTAAAAGAGTTTAAAGTAGGCGAGGTGTGGTTGTGTGTTTTATTCCCAGGACTAAGCATCTTTTATTCTACATTCACTTAACATTAACTGAGTAGGGCAAAAACAAAGTGCTTTGTAGCAAATTCAGTTGACAGGCTGTTCTGAAGCAAAACGTAATATCTTATAGCTGAGGACTTGTAAAGTATTGGAGCAATGTCGCTAGACTTTAGGTATTACAGTTTGAAAGCTGTCTAAGTTTGTTGTTTTGCAGTGAGATGGATCAAACTGTCAGGTTTGCATAAAAAATGTCATGAAAAAAAAAGCCATCTGGTCTTATAACTGACAGAAATCAACCGAGAAGTATTTGTCCAGGAATGTATGTGTTGATAGCATCGGTGCAAAGCCTGTTTCCCTACTAACAGCAGTAACCCATGTACAGATCCACATTGCATGACAACAGTGCTGACTGAGTGATGACATGATACAGTGCGACAATAGCCTTCAATCTGAGCTGACGCCGGCAAAGATAGACGTCTTCTGTAGACCGAATCAGGTTGGATAGCCTTTTTATTCAAAACAGGTGTGGCATGAGTATCAGTGTGATAGCTAATTTGATAAAGAAAGTACAGTACAGAGAGTACTCGAACTGCATCACAAGAAATCCAAGGGAGACGTTACAGTACCACCCACACTGATTTACATGTGGTCTTTATGGAGTGTAGAGGAGAAACACCAGCAGAGAGCACTTAAATTGAGCAGAGATGGAGACGGAAAACATACATACATCACGTGGATTACCACTTTAAGATCATTCTGGTTCTCTCTGATTTTCCCAGTCAAGCAGAACAGACAGACGTTCATTTTAATATCCACAGTTTCAAGTCTCAGAGCACCTCACCCAGTTGATTAGTTTAAAAATCCGGTTTGTTCTTTCAGTACACAAAAGGAAATAAAAACTTTAAATTCAAATGTTGAAATGGGAGATATGAACCTGCACATGAAAACACAACGACCTATGGAGGGAAAACCCTGGTGTTAAAGTTTTGTTCCTCTGAAATCTTAACCAAAGTACCACGTGTCAGAGGAACCAGCAGTGAATTCCCTCATATTTTTGTAGTAGCTACTCGAAGGCCTCGATGCTTTCTAGTATACATTAACAGACTGAGTGTTGCTATATACATGGATGCATGTATGTCAGTGTATGTGAGGCAGTGTCAGCCTCTTTATCTCGTTGGAATTAGACCCTTAGCTCTTGGTCTTATCATTCTGCCCTGTTTGCTCAGACCTTGCAGCCTTCCACCTCTCAAATGGGGAGGGGGTTAAAAAAAGAGGATTAACCCATTAGCTCTCATCGTTTCTACTTTATCCTTAATTGAGCCAACTGTCAAAGTTTCTGTCCTGGAGGCTCCTCCCCTCTCTGACCCCCACATGGGTTCTTGTCACCTATCCCAGCAGGCCAGACTCCCTTTAGCCAATTAAGGTGTTAAATGAGGCCTAAGGGTCTTATTGTCAGATGTGCGATTTGGGAGATTGCGTCTTACGTTGTTGTTAACAGCAATATGTGGTTATTTTTTTCTTTCTTCCCCAGGTGAAACAGTATACAGAGCGAATCCTATACGTCCCCTAGTTCTGTAATAAAAATGCAAATTTAAGCGGTGAACTGTCAAACGTTGAAAGACGACACGTTAAGATAGCAAACACAGACCAACAGGCAGTGTTGAGGTGGTGCAGTTAACGGCAATCAGATAGGGGACACTTCAAATCAAACACCACTGTTTCGGTGGGCCTTTGTTTTGCATGAAATGTCATTGAAATAAGGGGTTTCTCACCATATGTGAGCCATCACAGCAGCATTAACATTTCTTCTTTGGCAATTGGCAAAGCTGAGATACCAAGTGGTAGCCTAATTGATTTGAAGGGAAACTCAGAAACATTTTGTAAACATCTGTCAATTGTCATTGTGACTGCTTAATGTTTCCTTTCCTATTCAAATGTTTGTTAACCTTCACCCCGGTTATATAAATATGGTAAATGTTACTCAGTGATTAAGCAAGTCATGAAGCAAGTTTGTTTTATGTAATTTAGTTTCAACAGCATTTTTGGCCGAAAGAAAAAAGGGACAGACCATGAAACCTGTTTACTTGCTGGCCATAGTAGCAACTTCCTCTCAGAACTTTTCTTCAGCTATGCAACGGTTTTTAAACAAAGCAGGGCATCCAAAGAATAACTGGTTTCTGTCCCAAGGGGTTGATGTAAAGAAATGTAAAGAAATAACACAATGTAGGGGCGTCGTTAAGCTCCGTCGGTAGAGCAGGCGCCCAATATACAGAGGCAGCCGGTCCTGCATCGAATCCCGACTTTGCTGCATGTCATTCCCCCTCTCTCTGCCTCCCATTTCCTGTCTGCCTCAACTGTGCTATCCATTAAAAGCAAAAAGTCCCCAAAAATATATGTTAAAAGAAAAAAAAAGAAATTACACAATGTACAGAGGTGGTTTCCCACTGTTGCTACAGTGTGAAGGAGGCCCAGCAGGGGGGTTTTAAGGGGATTTGGCCCATGCCCACTGATACTTGCTTGGTTTCGTGATAGAGTTATGTATAGATATTAAACGCCTTATCTCTTTGTCCAAGGTCTTGCTATTCGTAATATGTGAGAAAAGATACCAAAAGCAACCACCAACCGTTTTGCCCAGCCGAGCTGAACTCTGGTGTTAGCGCTGCTTAGCTTCCCAAAGCATGGTTTAAAGGGGAACTATGCAAATCTGGCTGCTTTTTTTTTTTTTTTTGCTGTTTTGCGAAACCCCTCCCCACCCCTTCTGGCCATGTGCATTTGTTTGCAACAAAGCCGTCAAGACGACAATCCACGGAGTGGATAGACGTTATACGTTATACATCATATACGTTTTACAATATTTGTGTAGTCTTATCTGTCATAAACAAGAGATTGCGCATTACGGGGTGTGTTTGTGTCATGTTTTCGGCCAAGAGACGATAGGTGGAAGGCAGAGAGCCTCCATTCTCCCTGTAACAAGTCATTTAAGTATCAAAATTATTCTGAAGATGTTTAATTAAGATAAAAATCTTGCATAGTTCCTCTTCAAACTCATGTGTAAAGTCATAATCTCGTCTTGTTCACTGTTATACTATGAAGTCTCTGTGCCCAAACCAGTACTCGGTGCTTTAAGATCCAGGACTTTTTTTTCTAGGAGCACAGTGGCCCCTCACTTAAAATTTTAGGAGCACAAGCAGAAAATTAATGGCCGCACACACACCATGAATTGATATATATATATATATAATTGATATATTCACATTTTGTTTTCATTCATGAGATCCTCGCACACATTGACCTGCCACAATACCAGATTCTTTGAGTGGCCACTTTCACTGGTGTTAAAAACAAACAACAAAAGCCGCAAATTTACTGGTTGCACATGCACAAGTAGATGAAAAATTTACTTGCACACTCAAATTTCAGGAAATTTCAAGGTACCGTTTTGACAAAACTATGCAGAAAAGGTCATGATATTTGAGAGGTACATATCCCGTCCCAGTCCGTGTTCGTCTGTTTCTTATATACAATTATTGAAGGGTCGGATGAGATGACCAAACTTTACGGAAGGTGACTAGATTCAGGCACGCAAAGTAGGTTATCCTGACACACAGCTCACATTTCAGTTGTTGCATGAATATTGTCATTTTCACTTAAAAGTGTTTTCTAAACATCCTAACGTGCCTCATGATTTGGGGAAGTGGGGACAACATGCGTAGTGGCGCAATGTAATTTGCACCATCTAGCATGTAGGAAATCATGATGCTTGTGATCAGCAGTGGAATGAAACAAAGCGACCACTTCTGCTTCCCCCTGCACAGGAAGAGTCATCAGAACAGCTTGGTTGTAACCACTTCTGTCTTTGAAATTACATGTATGACACACGGGACAGCCAGTGTCAGAGCTGGTAATGTTTGTGTGAGCTATACAAATGAGAAATTGTTCTCATTTTCAAATGTGCGGCGGTGCAACTTGTTGCATAATGAAGGGTGTGAATTACAGTACATAGTGTGCAGTGCAACCATGCCAACAGTGCGTGTCTGAGCAGTTCTGATGTGAATTTGCCAGGTCATTTAATGCAACTGGATAGGCCAGAACAGCCACAAGCTTGGCATCTCTCCACTCTGACCCCAGAATGTACAGCAGAGACAATTTGTCCCAGTCAAAACCAGATCCGGTTAGGCGAGATATGCTGATCTGCTTATACTGGCCCTATTCTCCCACCTGACAACTGCAGCCGTTCAGTTGTGCCTCTATCGCCTGTCAAGAATGTCATGAATCAATATTGAATATCTGTCGGCTGCCTCACTACATCTGCTCCGTCAGTTGTCACTTCCTTCACCCACTGAAGAAACACAAGTTTCACAGCTCTTATTTCCTTGCGCAACATTTCTGTAACATGCAGACCATGGTATAGGGCGACTGACTTTTCTTTTTTTTTTCTGTCCATGCTGCAGGATGACTGTTGCTTGATAGATTCAGATTCGTGTGCATGCGTTTGGTCATTTGAGCTGCACAGCGGGTGTCAACTAATGCTGATCACAACTGATGGGCATGTAGTACAGAAATATCAACACAGTGGACATTTGTGTTCATGTTTTTCTTTAAAGTTAAGTCTTCATCTACTTCTTCTAAGATGTTTGCCAGTCTCATCATGATGATTCTTCTTGACCACAGGTACACACATTGTGTGTCTGTGGTTTACACCTCTGATGCTCACACGTCAGGCCCTAATTTACATTGACATTTCAAATTATTGTGCTGACTGATTGAGAAACACATGAAACCAATGGGCAACAGTTATAACCAGAATGTATAGTCTGTTTCCATGTAAATGGGAGCTGAACTAAATTTCATTTCTCAGCTTGTTGACAGATCTTGGACCTGATGTGAATGCACTTTATCCTCCTCTTGCCTTTAGAACGTGCCTTCACCATAATTACATTAATGTAGCTCTGATTACTGTGCTTTTCTGTGAAACTCCAGTGAGCTACATGTTGGAGGAAAACAACTCCTCTTTCACAGCTTTCACGAGAAAAAAAAATCTCTTCTGGTAATTGCACTGCAATTGATGAGGTTCAGTGTGTTGTGGGTAAAGTGGCTGTGGACTGATTTCCCAGACATTGTGCTGTTAGATGGTTGTTTGAGTGCTTCATGATGACTACGCTGTTTCAGGGCCTTTTTGCACTCCAACATTCATTTGTTATTTCCCAGAAATTGAAATAATGCTGCTCAGCAGAAAGACAAAATGTTCAGATGACACGTGAGACTAAATATCCCTTTATCTCTAAAATAATTATACATACAGATATGATTGGTTGAGCAAATGGAAAAGACTTATTATATGTAAGCAGCTGTGAGTTATAAAAGAACAAGTGCAGCGTCTAATAGTTATTCTTCCTATCGATTGACCTCTTGATTATTTTCTCAGCAAATTGATAAATGGTTTATGGTTAATGACTAATGGCCAAGTTGACAGATTGCGATGGCTTTTTTATCAACCAAAAGAAAACCCACAAATAGTCATGTTTGCCCTTAAAGAATTACTCAAGGGATGGTTTCAACTCTAATGAGAACATCATTCATGCTTTTATCCAGGGCAGGGCGTACCCATTGTGAAATGTTCAGTGTGAAACCTGTCGTTTCTGCGAGTGAAATCACAACAGGTGCTTGTTACAGGGGTCTGTCTCTTCACGTATTAGTCACTGTGGCTGGAAGAGTGGTGGCATACAGTCAATGCAGCCTCCTGTCATGACTGATACTTGAACATGTCCAGCACCTGCACCCGAATTTTATTTCCCCATGCTGTGTTGACTTGTGTGTGCGGCTCTTATCTCTGACTGACTGATCTGAGCCGCAGCCTCCTCAAACCCAGACTTCACATTTTCACAACATGTTCCAAGTAAGTCAGAAAGTGGGCGGGATAGAAAGTTAGTCTCCCTAGAGTACGACTCTGTGGGAATGGATTTTCAGTAATTGAGAGCAGCCGCCATTGGTTCTGTAATGTTAAAGCTTATTGCATGTAACTGAGACTGCTTTGCATACCTGAGCACTTTTGGGAACAGGTATGTAGGAGAAGCATCACCACCCACAGAAGCTGCAGAAAAACTCCCCACTGCATCTCTTTCTTGCAATAAAACATTTTAATTAGGGGAAAACCACGCCAGTCATACCTCAGTCTGGTCACACCTCCTAATATTAATTGTGTGTCTTTTAACATGCCATGTTGACTCATCATGCTCTTTTTTGTGCTGCTCAAATATCATTTGGCTTTGAGCCAAGCAGGTGAAGAAAGTGACGGTTCTTCCTGTGATTTCACTTCCTCTTGTTGTTGAGGTTAAAACATTTTGTCCCGCCTGAGCAGCGTGTCTGGTCTCTGTTTGTGTGAGTAACTCTGCACATGTTACATAGTCGTCATGAACTCGCAGTCGGCATTTTTGTGTGTGAAATTGGGCATTTTCTCTCCTGTCACATTCTCCCAACTCGTGATGCGAGTCGACAGGGCAGCCCTGCAGTCATCGCTGTAGTTTCCTGCTCCACTGAAACTCACTAACGTTTTTGAGAAGATATTAGTCATTTGATAGTAATCATTTTTAACGATTGATCAGGTTCCTCAAAAAATGTGTTTTTTATCAACGCATCAGCTGTTAACTTTATCTCTAAAATGTGGAGGATTGCCAAATATGTAAATGCAACCATTGCAGTACCAACAGCAAAATTACATCATTCACAAAATAAATGTGTGTTTTTTAATATATTTTATTGCTTCAAATCAGACCACAGGAGATAGCGTCGGAGACGTCCACTTCAGTGAAAGGCCAGTGAACGGAAAGTCGGATTTTACGAACAGACACGTGTTTTTTCTGATCTGATGCTTTGGGGAAAGTTGTTTCACAGTTTTGCCACTGCCACAACAAAAGGCAATTGCCCTTCAACCGAAGGCACCGGCGTGAACAGACAGTGAGGAAGTAGCAGTCTGACACTGTTGTTCTTTCTTCTCCCTCAGGTCTTTGTAGCCTGTCAGCCAACTCCCGTGTGTGACTCAACTCTGCTGCCAGCTTCGGTTTCCCCCCAACTGCAGGAAAAACCATTGAGACAAGAGAGGCCTCTGACTCGAGAAGTGCAGCCGACCTCTGACTGCATGTCTCAGCGCTCCGACCGACCCCCCGCTTGTCTTCCTCCTCCTTCCACTTCTCCTCAAGGACCCGCATTTCCACACAGCCATAACCTCCAAAACCTCCAGCCAGCTGCTTGCTACTTCATCACAGGCACGGTTGGTAATTGCTCTCCTTGGGCAGAAGGACTGACCATTGTCCCCTGACTGGCCCCCGACTGGTGCTCCTTCAGTGGGGGAGGGAGGGGAAGGAAGGCAGTCGAACGCAGTGCCGCTTTCCCTGGAGATGAAGCTGCAGGCCGTCATGGAGAACCTGCACAGGCAGCAGAGGGCCAAGCTGCTGATGGAGCAGCAGCTACAGCAGCAGGCCGCCCAGCACACTCAGGTCCGCACGGGCGGAGGAGGCGGGGACGAGCTGATGGGGAGCCCGGCCCCCGAGGCAGAGCAGGCCCAGATGGCAGCGCTAGCGGCCATGCGCGCGGCGGCGGCCGGACTGCAGAGGGTGTCGGACAGCCCCATGTCGGAGCGCAGCAGCGGCGAAGAGGAAGGTGATGATGACGACAATGAAGAAGGGGAGGAGCAATACAAGGACATGATGGGGTCAGATGAGGAGGAGCAGATGTAAGTAGCGACTGAATGTCTTTGGTCAAGTTGCTCTAAGATTAAAGGGCTAGTTCAACATTGCGAGCTGCTCAGGTAACAGTAGATACAGCAGCATCCTGTCCCTCATCAAACTCATCAAATACACAATCCAACAAAACACTCTCGTGGACAAGTTGTGACCTGCACGTTCACAACGCTATGAAATAATCACATATAATTATGTATTATGTAACATTACGACACACAAAGCAAATTCTCAGAACTACTTGCTCTTTTGAAATCACTCCAGCCATGTCTGGAATGTAGTTTCGGCTACGCATTTGCCTCGAAAACAACTCGTTACATGATTATTTTATAGTGTAAATGTGCAGTGCAGGTCACAACTTCTCCACGACAGCGTTTTGGACTTTGTATTTGGCGTTGTTTGGCGTTGTTGGATTGTGTATTTTATGAGTTTGATGAGGGACAGGGGACTTCTGTATCTACTGTTACCTGAGCAGCTCGCGTCTCTGCCCCGCAGATCTCAAAACAACATGCACCAATAATTAAACGTAATGAACCTTACCACCTATGACTATAGGAATTATGGCAATAGGCGAAGTTGACAAAATGTTTAACTATCCCTTTAATGTAATTTGTACCACTGTGTTTTAAAAAATATTACTTTGCCCCTAATACACACGCAGTAAACAGAAATGGGACGAGGAGGACTTTGAAGGCGAGATGGAGGAAGACTTTGACGATGACCTTGCTGAGGAAGGTCTTCCAACAGGCCACGATGCAGTAGCCCCCGGAAAAGGCATCCTGCTGTTGCCCCACCGCCAGCTCCATCCTCACTCTCAGCTGCTGAAGGCGCGCCCCAGCGTTGACCAGGAGCCTCGCGTAGCTATTCTACCTCCACACGCCACGCACAGCCATCTCGGTGGGCAGGACCACGGGGAATGGACCTACGAGGAGCAGTTCAGACAGGTAGGATCTCCTCATACGTTTGTTTCACTTTAAAGCACGTTGTTTCGATGCACTCTTGCTAGACTAATGCATGTAAATGAACGTCGCTGCTGGAGATCAGGCACTTCAATAACCGCAGCCTCGACTTTAGGTGTCTTTCCTACTGGTTGAGTATATTAGAAATGGAAGATCACGCCCTTCATGTCATCATTGTGGAGAGTCACATCATCAAAATTCCTTAAATATCCATAAGCCAGCTGCTGCTGCTGCTGCACACAGAGGAAGTACATAAATCAGAAATGTTGGTTGTTGACCAGGGAGCCACATCTGGCCTTTGCACCTCACACATCAAACCTGCATGTTACTTTCTCAGCAGCACATGTAGTAATCTGACCAGGGTGGGAAATTAACACCAGCCACTGGCCAAATGTTGATAAACCCCAAGCTTAGGCTTTCAACTTTGTCTTAACCCTCTGACATTCTGGCAGGGTACATCTCAAAGGTTCTGGTCTAAGGCAATCCGTTTTTTTTCCAGTGGTGCAGCTTAGTGCTGCGGCCTGAGAGTAGAAACCGGTAGTTTCTACTCTCAGGCCGCAGCATTAACACAAATAGGACTGTGAGCTGAGGAGAGGAGAGGGCGAGGGCAGCTAGGAAAAGAGGAGGAGGGGTTAGGGTGCATTTTAACAGCTTTACCATGCTGGCGTTTACTGTAAACAAGCTAGTGGGCTGGATATTATGAGGGAGGCCTCAGTGGAATAAGACAGGCTGTTTACGTGAAGAGATTTAAATCTGTCAACAGCTAAGTTTAGATGGAGGGCTGCTGTCGATAAAAAGACCCAGACACTGCATTTTCTGTCATATTTATTACACAAGATTTTGCTGTCTGATAGTGTACGTTGATTGATTTGATTTCTATTAATTACTCTTCCACCATCAGTTACATTTGAAATGAAACCATAAATCTCCTGTTGGGGGAAATTGAATCATGACAAAAAACAGTAACAAGTAAAATCCACTCATAGGAGGACTGACTTTTTGTTGGAACAAAAATGCTCTTTACTTTTGATTTGGTAAGATATTAAGATTTATTTTTCAGATGTAAAACACAAACGTCAAGCTCTATTTTTTAATAGAATTATTTTTTCTGTGAAACATTTTAAACTAGCCGCTGCTTCTGTGTAAAAACTGAAAAATCAACAGGCAGTGTTACTTTTATCAGAGTGGGTTATACTGAGCCAGTATTTCATGCAAATGCAGCTTACTAACTTGATGAAAGCCACTATTGAAATGCAAATACATTCATGGCCTGGCGCAATATGTGAAGCCACAAAACATATTTCAATGAAGAAAAGAAGAAAGCTAGTTTAAGAGTTGTTACATGTACTACTTTTCTTTTTTCCATCGATGCCTGTGTTATGTTGGAAGTGAAACAACACACTGCGCCCAGTCTATATGCACCTCATTTTCAAACCTAACAATAAATTCTGTAATTTAAGGCCTATATCTTGTAATTATAGAGTGTAAGGAGTATAACTTGCCTGAAGCCTATACTCTGCTTCTCTAAATAGTCCACCCCTCCCTCTGCAAAGTGTTGTATGGATGGCTTGATACTCTCAGTCGTTGGTGGTTTTCATATGTCAGGTAGAGAACACGGGACATTTTTATCATGTCATGTCAGTCAGCCATGCATCATGCAACCATGAATTCACTGTAACTGACGGTTATATAATCAAGACAGCCAGTACTTTGGCTGTTAAGATAGTGTTACCCAATCCATTGGCGATTAAAACCTATAGCACGCCTGTGCAACATGTAACTGAACATGTAACATTGAAGTGGCCCACAACTTCTCGACTGCTGCTGTTTTTTTTTAATATTATGAATCCTGAATATAAGTCATGTGCAGCATTGACACCGGGCTAGTTTTGCTCTTGAATGATAACAGTGATTAGTAATAATTGTAACTGTGGCCTGTAATTATAATCCTCAGTAAATCTACTGTGTCTGCAGTATGTAATGTAAAAGTTACCAATGTGTTATGATAAGCACAGCCTGTACCTTTATAATTCTAACCCTATGCAAATCAGACTCAGTGATTTTAGTCTTAATTTGTATTTGGTGTGTGCTATTTTTGCTTAGCTTCTTCTTTTTCTCCTGAACCCGCCATTTGTGGTTACTTCTTGTTATTTGAAAAGGAGTACAGTAGAAATCCACCAACCACCGTTATAAATGCACTTTTAGGGGCAAACCTCTGTTTTCCTTTTAGCTTGATTAAGTGGTTATGAACAGTAAAAGGTTCAAATTATATAGTTATATCTGTAAAAGTAGTGATTTAGTGAGCACATTTGAGTGTTCACAGCAGTATGCAAAAGTTAGATAATGTCCAAGGACTGCACACAGGCACATGTTCCACAATGAAGTCATGCAACCATATGAAATATCACCCCCAAAAAATTAAATATGGAACAGCCATCAAGGGTGGAATACTTTTACGTGGAAATCGTCATAAATGGAAATCCTAGAAGATGGCTGCAAAAGCACCTTGTAAGAAGAAAACTGATTTCAGAGGCTGTTCTTTAAAGTCAGTCCAAGAGCTCGTCATCACTGTTCAAAACAAGAAGCTGAAGTTATACAAGACAAATTCTCCCCAAGGCGTCATTACACAGTCACTACACTTTAAATGTTGTGTTACGTGCTTTTATCTTATATTAAATACCTGAGTTGAGTAGCTGTAGTTGAGTGAATTAGATAATAATTACAATTTGCATAATTTTGACAGCACTGCAGATTGTGGGCAAACAAAACCATGAAGACACACTTCACCCTGCAGGTCCACTTTTCATCATGAAGTTACAGACTGACTTTTATTTTCCCTGTGATCACACAAGACTGAAGGAGGTGTTACCTGCCTGGGATAATAAGAAATGTCGGCCATAATTATGGATTAGACATTGCAAGCAGCTCCACTTGATAATTACATACGTCCCAGTGTTTGGGGCAAAGTCTGAATCTGGCCATAGGTGTGTTGTGTGTTTCATTTATGGTGGAAAACACTGTTGAAAGTATTTCAGATACATAATACAAAATAGACTCGGCCTATTATGCTTAAATTAAGCCTTTCCTGCGGTCACACATGAGCTATTTGTGGAGACGTTTGTTCTGTCTAGATGGAGGGAAGTGCATATTCATCTGAAAGTGTCTTAGGAGAAAAGTGTAATCTGAAGGCTGAGTGTAAAAGAAAATTGTAATCCTCATCAAGTGCAGAAATGTGAAACCCGTAAAAAACGCAGACACGAGAGTTTAATCATGTGAGAGTTAAGGGCGGGCAGGAAGGGGTTAAGGCTGTACAGTTTATTTTGGGCAGGTGGGTGGAGGCTGTTGGAATGTGCCTGAGGGAGGGTGATAATGTGGCCACTAGGAACCCCAGATCCTCAGCAGAAACCTTCTGTGCCTCTATCAGTCAGCAGCAGTTGGAGCTCTTCCAAACTGCAAACTGTCTTTTCCCCCCTCCTATATTAATGTCACATAATTTGTACGGTGCAGGGTCACGTGCAGTGTCTCGATGTGGCATCACAGGTCCACGACGGCCGTTGTTCCCAGGGTAAAGGTCTCAAAATGAACAAAAACAGAAACCTCCCCTCGCCATGTGACTGGGAGTTTAATGGATGCTGTAGGCTTGGAAACACTCATTGTAAAAAAATGAGTCTTTTAACAGTTATTGTTGGTATAAATGCAACATCTACAAGCTTGCAGGTCCAGCACAAATGCAGTGAATCCAACACGAGGACAACGGTATATTTAATCCAAAGGATTGGTCCAGTTAACTGTGTCATAGCTGCGTGAGAAAATATCCAGGCAAACATTTTCTTTTACTTTGGGTTTACCTCAGGCTGTGTGTGGCTGACATATATCAGCCAGGGCCTTAAATGCATTCCTAATGGATCACAGAGCCACCATCGTCTCTCCCCACTCAGCTGAAAGGTCAGACTAAATCAAGCCAGGAGGTGCTGTCTGTTTGGACGTCTGATTACACTGTGGTTTTTAAGTGAATTAATCAAAACATTCAAGGCGCGTTGCCAGCGGTGTCATATCTGGCTGCAGCAGGGAGCAGCAGAATTAAATAAAGGGCCAAGATATCAAAAATATACTACATATCAAATTATGCCAGCATCGTTGGATTTTTTTGTAATTGAAACTGATTTGCGTTGCTGGTGGAGTGCCATTTCAACTGAGTTATTTCAGTGATAGCAGTGCAGCCCTCCTCCATACCTTAAGTTGCGCGTGCACCAATACATCTGCCCCCTTAAAATATCCATATCAATATCACTCTTTGCATCGCACTCTGCAATTTTATTTCCAGTCAATCTTAACGCTCCTTCTAAAGTTAATTGTGCAAGTGCCTCCCTCACATGCATCTGTTCCCATCAGCCATGAGTCAAATATCTGGAGAGGTTCGGCCTGGTTTATTTACTCACCCAGATAATGATACTTGATATAGTTTAATAACTCCTGTGGTCGATAAGTATAAAAAAGGGGATCGTGGTTTGATTTGAAATAATACTTCCTTAGGTTTTCAAGGAGTATATGTTACACTGCTATCATTGATACATAAACATTTGGCTTTTGAACAGAGCCTAAACTACATTGATATGACTGATGAGGTATTAGTTCACCCTAACTCTATATATAACTGCTGTCCGTGAGATCTATGACATTATCCAGAGAAGTAGGGGCTGTTTCTTTTAAATGCTCTGAGTATCTCAATCAAATCACATTTACTCCCCTTGTATTACGGCAGCCGAAAGAGAGGAATATCTTAAAAGATAGAAGTCTTAAAACCTCTCCAAACTAACTAATAGTAACTACGTATACTCATCAGAACAAATATACAGGGCATTTCTGCCAGTAGATGTGATTCCTTATTTTTATGAATTAAACGCAATTCTCATGAAGGTCAGTCAGAGTTGGTACGAAGCATCTGTCTTGCTATGCATGCAAACTTATTAGCTACCTGCAGAGCTCTTAACATTATGACTGTGTGCTATGAAGGGATGAGAAAAGTCACATGTTGTGTTTTTATTTAAAAGATAATTTCTCGTGCCCTCCCCCTGTTTCAGTCGTGGAGACTCACTGCAGTTCTTTGCCTCCAGAGTCGCTTTATATCCAAGAAATGTTTATGGATGTACAATTACAATCTGGTTCCATTAATGCGAGGTCTCTTCATTGCTATGGTGCACATCTCATATAACTGGTCCCCAGCCCCCCTTTATAAACAATATCCTTCTCTGGCCAGAAATCGTCCAGAGGCCATGCAGAGCCTTTGAAGTCTCCTCTCCTGTGTCTCTGTCTGCTTTAAACACCAGCAGCTGGGCAGATGGAGCCCAGATGGACAGTTAAGTGGGGATGTCTTTAAAAATTCATGGCACTCACCATGATCAGGGTGAATGGAGGGGAGTTGGCATTAAACATTAAATTGCTCCGACACACACACACACACACTGGCAGTGGGGGGAAGGGTGCTGTTAGCGACTACAGGAAGTGTAGCTCGAACGAGAGCCAATTGGAAGCGACACTTATTGGGATTGCCCGTCAGGTTTCTGCTGATACAGCTGTCTGATAAGTGATCGTTGGGTTTATATTCTACTGTGAGGCCTTTTGATCTGCCTAAGGGTTGTATAAACAGGCCAGACCATGCTGTTTATTGCATTTTCTATGAACTTGTGCATTTTCACAGCTGAAGATTGGGTATTTCAAATTTCAAAGTCTGTAATGACTGATCCTGCGTTCACTCTCTCTACAAACTGTGAATAGATTTGTATAATTATGAAATGAAATGATACTTAAATGTATTGATTTTAAGGTTAGATCACAGTTTCTCTTTGATCCTAGTCTCCTTTGTTGTTGTTGTTGTTGTTGTTGTTAATGAACTGATTATAACTGATGTGAAGCCATGTCAAGCTGTGTCTTTGCATGGTTTTGTTGTTGTTCTGGCAGTATTTTACACTTGTCCATTTGCTCTGAATCATTCATTATTTCAGCGCAACAAATGCCTTGAAGTTTTGTAAAACACGCCAATCTGAAATCTATTGTGCGTAGTGTGCAGGGGGTGAATTAGTCAGCACAGGGGAGTTTTATTTGATTTATTAACTTGAGCCTGTGTGCAGTGATCTGTGTTTAACAAAAAGAAAACAAGGAGTTAATGGGCCCTGTTCATGTCATGAAAACAAAAGGCCAAATACAAAGGCTGAGGCAGCATGGGAAGGCCTCTGAAAGTCTTCCTGTTGAGAGGAGGAGGAACCGTGCTGGAGGGGAAAGGGTAGGTGTGACTGAGGGAACAGGAAAAGTCAGTCAGTTGGCGCTGAGCTTTGAACCAGTGCCAAGTAGAGTGTTTAGTACATGCTCTCTCCCTGACTATGAAGCACTGTAGAGTATTTGAATCGTGTCCAAGGCCTGGCGCACAGTATGGAGCTGATGTCAGAAACTGTACAGCCATGGGGATTCTGGAAATTGACAGCCGTTCAATACGGAGGAGTTAAAGGGGGCTGAAGCAGGAATGTAAACAAAGATTGCATAAAGGCAGAGGCTAGTTCTTTTGTTCTGTCGTTCTCATTGGCTGCTCTGTTGTATGTCTACGGCATGTATTTCATGTTCCTTTATGGTTTCTCCCACAGGCTTCATCTTAACTTACATGTCTTAATAAAGAATGAGAAAAAGCCAGTTTTGGAGACTTGCTCAAATACGCCACACCCTAATGTGTTCCCTTTGCCAAGGTTACAAGTGAATCATGTTTGTTATTATACCTTAATCCTCACTAAGGGAATATTTGAGTCCTTCCTCATCTCTTTTTTTTTCCTATTTTTAGTTCCAGTCTGTAGTTTATTTTAGGCGTTGCTTGACTTGTTGTATCGTGTAATACCAGACAGCTGTTTTATATAACTCAGGGTGGACTGAATAGCACTTCTCTTTATTATTTAGTACATTTCAGAAACACCACAAACTAACATCCTGCAAAATTATTGCACAGTTAATTCAACACTTCTGTAAACCTGCGAAAATGAAACATTAAAGCCTTCATGAGGGAAGAAATGATTACAGACTGTGTAAGTCTTGGCTAGGTGTACCTAATAAACTGCCATCTGAGCGTAGATCTGCACTGAATGGTTTGCAGCAAATGAAACCCTAACTGGCATCCTTTCATACGACGACCCAGTGGAAGGCATTCATTTGAACAAAAGCCTTGCATGCGTGCTTTCACCTTCAGATGCTTCTGAAAAGGTAGCGTGTGTTGAAAGCTTTCATTTTTGAAAGAATCAATTAAGAAATGGGTCAAACACAGATAAAGATACTTTAGCTGCACATTTTCAAGGTCTGAGTCGTTCTTTGTCCCGATGTGAAATGAATCTGGACTGGATGGCGGTGAAGAGCCAAACAACTCTAAGTGAGTAGTATGCAGCCAGTCATTCAAACATTATGCAGAGCAGGACACACTTCTCTCACACTGTATCATAAAAGACCATATTAGTGCTTTGACCCATAATCTTCAAGGAGCATTTGACACTCTAGCTGCCTGTTCTTTTCTGTATGATAATAGCTGACCTTTTTTAATTGTGTAGCCATGGCAAGAAACCTGACATGTCAGGCTGTGCTCATGTAACAGATACAAATAATAATTCTTAAGATAACCCAAGTGAAAAAGATCTATTATCACTTTATATTGGTGTCAAATGTAGGTTAACACGGTGTAGGGGGGAAAGTGTGTTCATTGCTAACAATATTAATCACGGTTTTATTACATTTAGATTACAGGGTGCTGGTGTGACGCATGGATGATCAGTTTCCAGGGTTAATGGCATGCTTGAATTGGACTGGAGCCATCAGTAATATTATAACTAACACTTGTGATCTGTCTGCTACGTCATGTAGAAATCACATAAAATGCCTTTTATACTGAAAGGACACATGCACAGTGTGAGTTAAGTTGTGTAAAAAAAACTATAATGAAATATGTTCAGACAGTTTATGACTGAAATGGGGAAACTGAACTCAGTAGTGTTTTTAAAACTCATTTGAATTTCAGTTTTCAGCTTTAAAAGGTACAGTTGATTTACATTATTTCACTTACTGACATCTGTTGCAGGACAAGAAGAAATGTTATTAATACACCAGTGGAGACGATAGGAAAAGACCAGATAAGAAACAGGAGGTAAAGGTTCAGTGGAAGGTCTGTACCAGCAGAGACGATATTTTTTTTTCAGCACGTAGAAGCAAGATGTATACAAGTATCACCACTTTACATCTTTGTTTGCAAGCAAGCAAACATTCTTCTGCAGATGAGAAAGGAGATGCATCCATATACAATTCACATCGGTGAGAAATAGTCAATGTAAACCTCACATAGTTTGTTTACAGAACAACAAATAAAAAAAACCTCAGTGCTTTCTAAGTCTCATGTCAGTCTTACATGTTTTTTTTTGCTGCTAAGTGTGCCAGACCAGAGCTGAATAAGACTACAGCTCCATGCAGAGGACAAAGCCCTGGGTTGCTCGAGGTCAAACGGCAGCCCGTGCACCTATTGATCAGGGCGGGGATTAGCCACGTGGCCACGACATCTCTGATGAGCCACATGGACAGATATCTGGCCCTCCGTGGGGCTGGGAGGGCCAGATATGTTTTTAAGTCCACCGTTGTCAACCATTAAACTCATTGCCCTGCCCATCCATCATCCTGATTGACAGTGCAAGCAACACGGTCACATGTCTGCTCCATGCTGAGGAGCAGCCGTGTAATAATAGTAGTAGTAGTAGCAGTCTGTCTCTTTTTAGCTTTTCTTGGCCAGATTGAATATTCTTCATCCTGTTTGTATACAAGAACAGTTGCAGACCTTCCTCTGAAACTTCGGCTATCTCTGTCTCCATCTTTCTGCCTTGAGACGAGCGCCTTATCACGGCATCTGCACTGGCGCTGAATAAATACCTTCAGCTTTCACACAAACGCTCATTAGATGGTTATCTAGGTCAAACTTTATCTGACATTTTCAAGAAAGGCTTGTTTGACGGTAAATTTATGAAGACGCATTCATGGGTGACCAAACTCTGAAAAAGGCTTTCGAAGCACAAGTGCCAAATAACTGACAGTGTCTCTTTTTTCTTTCTTTCTTTCTTTCTTTCTTTCTTTCTTTCTGCTGCTCCTTTCCAACACGTCGTTTTATGATCCTAAATTGCTGCTACACCCACTTCCCCTCCCTCGGTCTGCTCAGCTCTGCCCTTCCCAGACTTGGCATCCATCATCATGATAGTACTCATTAGCAATGTGGTTAGAACAGATTGCTCACAGCTACATACATCAAACTCTCGAGGGTCCTGGGAAAGCTGCCTGCTATTTCAGATTCTTATCCAAACCTACTACTAGCCATGGCAGCTGACAGTAGCATGCAGGAATGGAGTGCATGTAAGTGCGGGATAGTGCTCATTCTGACTTCATGTCCTATCCTCATCATCTGGTTTTCACCTTTGTCTCATGTCAACAGGGGATATTGTATATCCACTTACACCGAGAAGAAGCCGAGAATAAAAGCTCACTTTGGCATGGCCCTACAGTCTGAGGCATCTCTTACAACCTCTCACACCGTAAAGAAACCACGTCCTTAAAGATCGTCTCTGGGACAATATTAGATTTCCAGAGTTATAGTCCTGCACGTGGAAAGTTATGATTGTCCGGAAATGAAAGGGATTCCTACACATTGGGTCCTGGAGGGTTATGAGAAACCTGACTTCATAATAAAAAAAAATTAGGTTTGAATGAATTCTATAAATCATTGTTTTAGCCGTGGAAAGTCTTGGAAAAGTCCTAAAATCTTAAATCAAATCCAGTTCAGGCGCCTCAAAGAATAGTAGGCAGCACAGGGTTTATGAATCACTGCTGCATTTGTACATTCAAAAGTGCGGTTTTGTGCAGCTAGAAGACGTGCCATGCAGACTGCCTGTGCATCACTGTCAGTTTCTTTTTCTAACCTTCTTACTGCCTTGTTTCATTTTTTTGGGGGGGTGGGGGGGGCAATGTGACTGTTCCAGATAAAGCAACATTAGATCCAATCAGTCACAGCAGTGTTGTTTGTCTCTGCAGGCTGTTTGTTCCTCAGTCTCAGTCGATAGAGCCGAATTTGCGAGGTCAGCCGGTCAGTAAGGGTTATGATGTATTTGATCCTTCCTGTCAATAAAACACCATTCGATGCAACTGCTATTGGACAGCTCTATTGTAGCTGTTAATTGTGTGCATGTCGGGGGATGGTGGAAGAGCAAGACCGAGCAGAGAGAAAACAAAGATGGATTCATTATAGATGTCAGTTTATGGAGACATGTTGGTGCAGTTTCTGTCACGCTGCTGTCAGCCGTCAGTTGACCAGATTAAGTTATTTTCCACATTAACATAAGATGCTTAAAGAGACATTTTAAAATCAGACTCACTGAAAGTAAAGAGTGGTGGCTTGCTTGCTTCCACTGTCATGGACGAAGAAAATAAAAATGGCACTTTTAGGTTATCATCTTTTAAGCAAGAAAATGTTTTTATCCTTTTATAATAATAGATCTCAACAGTCGTTGCTTCCAGATGAAGTGTTGTTGGTTTTAGTTTTAGCCTCTGTAATCATCTGTTTCAGTTGTCTCTGAACCTTCAGTAGAAAAAGAGGTTTG
This sequence comes from Trachurus japonicus, assembly GCF_045865225.1. NCBI lineage: Eukaryota > Metazoa > Chordata > Actinopteri > Carangiformes > Carangidae > Trachurus > Trachurus japonicus. Next base: position 21,791,843 of record NC_140910.1, read on the forward strand.
AAATTCGTTGTGTAGATCAAAGAAGGGTGTGTAACGTTACGTAACGTACGTTTGTAGGATCACTAGCCTGACCGGCTTGTGTCTGCATTGCACTCTCGTCAAATTTCTTGTACCGATGGCATATAACTTTATTTCCATATTTTACAGCAGTAACATTGTAAACATAACTCCACAAATATGCCCTTTGTGTTTGATTCACCTGGTTTGTTTGATGAACCAGGACGGTTAGTCCCACATGACACACTGTTTGATTCTGAGGTGGTGATGCTAAGATGTAAAGTTTCCAACCTTTAGCGTAATCAAACAGTATGAAGGAGGAGTCTTAAACTACTTGTAAACTAGTTTAAAAAAAACTAGTTAATTGCTACCTTTTTCTTTCATGGGATAGTCAGTACTGGCCAAACAGACAAAGTAAAGGTATGTACGAAAGTCAAGCCATTTACTTAGGCCTGTGTCATAAGGAGATGTCAAAGTTCTGCTCACGTTGTTTGATTAGTGGGTGATCTCTGTCTCAACAGTGGCAAAACAAAATCCTGAGCAACAAAGACAAAGAAAACCAAGTAGGTGGGCCCGTCACTTCAAGAATTTGATTCTTTATGAGTTAGCTGTCAAGCAGAACCTACACATTAAGAAATAATTTCAAGTGCCGTGTTAATATCTAGTTTCTCACACATGTCTTTAGAAGGGAGCAGTCACAATCAGATAATAGCTAGAGACGGTTGAGTATCACCTTCATCTGCAGTAAAATTGAATTATGGGACTGCATGTAAAACCCCGCCTTGAAATTCCTTCAGTAACAAAAGAAACTGTGTTTTTTAGAAGGCTGAATTTATGTGAACTCAAAGCTGATCTGATGAACTGTATTTACCACCCAGGATTAAATTTAGTCTTGACCTCATCTGGTTTTCAGTGGAGGTCTCTGTTCTCCAGGAAGACGTTTAGCTCCTGTGTGTGTTGTTAGGTTTTTGATCTATCTCTCTGTAGCCACACTTCTTCAGCTCTTTATTTGATCTTAGAAGGTTTAGAAGTCGAAGCTCATTCTCGTTTCACAGTTATTGTTTCATAGTAAATTGTTGGCTATACAGTTGTATAACATTCGGTGCCCCCTGCTTTTCAAATGGTAGCATGTTGTAATGGACTAATGACACACCTCATGATGACGTTTTCTGTGGCCCAAACAATAGATTAAAAGATAAATTGTCTCAGCACTTGATCCTGAAAACTGTTCTAGTTGCAGTCGTAGTCACGCTATCGAGAGGACACACCTCAAATCAACAATTATAGGTGAAGATAAAAAAAACCCAGCTGGTGCCATGTGTTCACTGTTCACTCATTAATATTTGTTGCATGGTAACATACCTCACTTTATAGGATAAAGTAAATTACAGTTTGGCACCTATATATCATACATCACGGCATGTCATCTCTGACAATTAGTGCATGCAGGCACACAGGTGACACATTGTACTGTACGATTAGAGTAATAGATGTTTTGACATGCATGTATTTTCTTTATGGGAACGCTGTGACGGCGGCTGTGTTTGCTCGGGTACATTAATGACACTCATAAAAGGGCTTTGGCCTGGAACAATGCTGTGTTTTAATATGGCCGATCATGTGTTCATGAGCCGTATCAAGGCTCCCCCACCCTCAGCCCCTCTCCCTTCGAGCCGTACCCTCCCCCCCTTCCCCTTTTCATACATGTGTATGTGTGTTTACGTTTTAGATTCTTATCAGCTCTTTTTATATTTACAAACCAGCTTTGTGAGACAGTTCGCCATCATCAGAGTCTCTTTATGTACAGCTGTTATCCTGGATTAGCGGCGTTAATTTGATCTAGTCATGCTTAACTGTTGCACACTGCAGCCTTACAAAAAAATGAGACAGCAGCATTTTTTCCATCCAAGTCGGGCAGGAGATGTGAGGCAAACATGTTCATACTAATCTCTTTCATGAGAAGAAACAACCTAAGGACTTAGATTAATATGAAGTTGTGAAACTGGTCCTTCAGCATTGGATTAAAGGGGATTTAGTTTCAGTGTAAACCAAGTTTCTAGTGTCCACAGCCACAAGGAAATCATATTCAAAGATCCACCTTTAGTCTGCACTGCAGTTACAATGCACTACTGCTCACAATATAATTTATTGTACTATATATAACATAAAGAAGGAGATGAACTTTGCCCCACCCACCCACCAGCCTCTATATATGCACATGTATGTGCATGTAGCACCGTCGGAGGTGCTGGTACATATAGTACAGTGGCATGTGTACCAGTGAGCTGTGCTAATGGCACACTTCCTCTGAGAAGCCTGTTCTATGAGTAGGGCTGGGTCAAACCCTTCATATACATGGCTGGACTGTGTATGGTCATTGATTTAGGAAGTAGTTGAAAAATGGAACAACCGATGTAAACAACTGGTGTCTCTGTGTCACATAGTGTCAGCTAGTTTCAACCGTTTGTGTGTGTGTTTACTTCTCTAGTATCCCACATGAATACACTGTATTAATAGAAGTGAACGTCCAGTAAAACTGTGCTCAGTTATGTTTGTTGTCAGACAATAGGACGAGTTTGAAATAATGACTGAAGTGTGACTTATCAAGACAACATGTTAACCAGAAGTCACATGCAGGCAATTTTCAAGCACTGCTTCACTGCTAAAATCCAGATTTTAACTATAACGTTATCTGACATAATCACCAAAACACATCAGTCCAAGATAACTTTCTCATCTTACATACACAAGTAGACGCAGGCACAGGTGATGGTAACACACACCTATACTGGCTATACTGGTGACCGACCTCTGTGAAAAATGTGTTCCACTACAAGTTACGCTTGAATCTTTTTTAAATTTGCCTCAAAACGGCATTTAGTCCAAAGATTTATGAGGATAAACAAATGACAAATCGTCCAATTCTAAAATCTCGAGAGCCATTTTGACACTTAAACTGATTCTTTTTCAACTTAGTCATTATTGTCTTCAAGCTGTAGTGAGTTTGTTTCATTAATGTTTGTGTAACAGCTTCCCCTCAAGGTGATTGAGGTGATTGGCAGGTGTAAGGGAACATGTTGGCGATACCCCGGTCTCCTCTCAGTTTTGGTTTTCAGTTGCAAGGCCTCTATTGTGTGCTATGTGACACTTGTGTGCCGCTGGCTCACTAACTGCCATTTGCATTAATGGTAGAGTAAACCCCTCCCCCCCCCCCCTCTCACACACACATACCCCCCCTCCTTACAGTATTACCACTACCACTGCTTTGATGGCTGCAAAGCGGCAGCAACAGGGCGCTCTTTGGTTACTGATTATTTGCCATATAAAACCACTTTGTTTTCTGTTTATAATTTATCTGCAGACAGGCTGTCGCTGACCTACATACGTAGCCAGGGTGGAAAACTTATCAGACGACAGTTAAACACTAAATACTCAGCTTTGAGGTCTTAAAACAGCATTTGGTTAACTTTTCTCACATTTGTCACCAGCAACAACTTTTGTCTCTGATGCTACTAACTAAACATCTGTTTAAATCTTCTCCGAGTTGAGCATCGTTGCTCGTTCTCTTTACAATCTCTTCGGGAATGCTGAAAAAAGTTCATGAAATGTGAAAGTTTCAAAAACAGCCTATCAAATGATCTGGACTTTTACTAGTTTTAATGGGCCTTTTTGTTCCAGGGGATTTGGTGAAGGGGCGTGAACTGGCTCCAGGCGTTACTAGTTGGCCCAGTTTCTACTCATTTATCTACCTTCTTGTCGTTTATCTGAATAGCAGAGCTTTAATCCAGGAGGGGCCCCTAACCCCAGCATACATACTATAGACATGAAAACCTATATGAGACTACAACAACCACACCCATCAAAACCAGAAAATGTCTGTATGTAGTGTGTGTGGGTGGTGGGAGTTTATATACTTTTAGCTGAGGGAGGGAAAGAGGCAAACATAAAGAGAGGAACTGATCGAAAATGAAGGAAGTTAAGAGAAGACAAAAGTGGAAGAGTGAAATAGAGAGAATAATTCAAAGAGGAGTGGAATAAAACGATGAGGGGAAAACAGAGATAAAAGCAGGGAAAAAAACGTATAATGAGGGGTTGTGGGTGGCAGTGGTCCTGCCGGTTGGACAGGATCCTGATTGGCCAGCTCTCGGTACGTCAGTAGTGAGCAGTAGCAGGAGTCCCACTTTAATGATGTCTTCCCATAACCATTTCGTTTTTCCCAATTTTAACAACTACAGATTATTATTTATATCATCTTTGATTTATCTGCCAAGTTTAGCAATTTGTAGTTACCGACGGCCTGATGTTGTTATTTTTATTTCCCACAGACCATCAAATGTCTTGTTTTGTCTGACCAACACCCTGAAACCCAAGGCCCATTAGTTTGGTGTTTTTCACATCATCTTTTTCTAAAGCTTTACTCTTCAAGCCACGGGTTGTCATGGTTTAACATGGACGGCAAATGGACAGCAGCTTCTGTATTTTACACATTAGAGCAACGGTAGATTTATGACAGATTATGCATCATTTTGCAGTTTGATTAACATGTGCTTCCTGCTGTTAGCTGCACTTTTTAACAATTAGGAAACTGATCTAAATTGGGACCTACTAGCCTATATTCCTATATGAGTACTCTTGGTATACTTACTTAAGTGGCAATCAAAAGGCCAACAATTAGTTCAAGTATTTTCTCAGTAGAATTAATAAAAATCCAATTCAGTTCATGTAAACAGAAAGTGAGTCTCTACATCCACATCAATATCTTGCTTTTTGGATTGTACCAGACCGTTAAGGCTATGAATCACCTGGACAGTGTCACTTTGACTTGCTGATGTGAGATGTTGTCGTGTCACTCATCTTTGTCTTTGCATGCAGATAATTCAAAAATAAAATAACAGAAACCGACAATAAAAAGCTAAGAATTAACATAACTGTTGCATGTTTGTTGATACAAATCAGGATACTGTGTCTTTGTTACTGAATGAGACTAGAAACTGGATATGCGTTTGTAAGACGGATACCGTGAGTGCATTTGCACAGTTGACACATCACTGTTGGTCGCCCTCTCGGTCAGTTGGCAGGGAAACAGTGAAACGTATCAACACACTGCTTTTCAACGCCGTAGTGGAGCGGTTACACTTGTTGAAATTGCTGTGATTAAACAATCATCACATGAAAAACTCAGCTTTAATAATTAGTTTCATAGACAGTATGACACTAATTAACTGGCTGCTGGTGTTGCACTGGGGGAAAAGGGAGGGAATTTGGCTGAACTGCATTTTGTAAGTTGAGATTTTCAACAATTATTGTGTTTTTTTGTGTTTTTTTGTGACTACAATACTAAATTTAACTTGTGTTGTCCATTATCCAGCTATGTCACCACATCTGGAGGAATTGGGATCTTAGCATTAACCCTCTTGTGACAGTGCACTCACAACACCACGAGGGATATGTTTGTGTGATGGAGACAGAGAGAGGGGGGGATAGAGAGGGAATAAAGCAACATTGGGGGATGGGGGTCTTGAGGGTGGAGTGGGTAGTGGTGGTAGTGGTACTAGTGGGGGGTGTAATTTCCATGATTTATGGCACGGCACTTCACGAAATGCATGCATCCTGTAATTAAAACTCCCCCTTGCCTCCAGCAGGCCTGTACATTAGCCGGCATCCCCCCACCAAACCAAACCAAACCAAACCATCCACCTCAGCCCTCAGCTCAGTTCCCTCCTTCCTTCCCTGTGGACAATAAGATCACATGACAGCTTGGCATAACTAATGACAGCTGAACGCTATAATGAAGGACAGTTTGTTGGTGTCACCATCATGCAAAACTCAGTCTGGACGGACGTCTTTTAGTAGATGACGGCCGTTTGTTTGTTGTCTGTTGAAGCTGTAGGTTGGACAGGTGATTTATTCCCTTTCACATATATGTTGGAGTTTCTTTAAGGTCATAAATTAAATCAGGAGTAATGCGATTTTACAAATTTTCCAATGTCCAATGAATGAGCACTTTCTTCTACGAGACGTGTCGTTTGAGCTGCTGACTTAAAGCAAACACAGGTCACAGGATAATAGTCGAGAACAGAGTTACAACATTAATCGTCTGTAGCTTAACTTTCTGTTTATCAATGAATGATTTCAGCACTGTTTCATATTGTTTGTTTTTTTTGCACTGAGCTGTCTGCTTTCCTGGGTTGTGATATTTGCGCGTGTGTGACTGTGTGTGTGTACAACATGAGGGTGGGTAAGTGGCTGGTCTCCAAGCTGCGGGTTGTTATGCGCACTACGCAGTGGTTCCATCTCTATGGCTTTGTTTGATGCTGCTCATTGCTGTACATTGTGTTTCACAACCCGCCGTTTCCATTAACAGATTACGAAACTAGACGTGATGTGTTGTTGTTGTTGAGTTTGATACTTGGTACGATTCAGTGTGGCTGTTGAGAGAGTAAATGTTAGCACTGGTAAAAGCGTTTGCCACGTTTTGTTGACACGTCAATAGAGAAACATTCAGTCAGATATTTCACTATCACACTGGGCAAACTAGGTTGGAAAAACAACCACAGGCTCAATGGTCTCACTGTATTCCCCCCGAGTGGGTGCCCCACTTTTTACTGCTAACTTTCACTGAACTTTCCAGACCCCGGGGCCCTGCTAGCAGCTGGACCCACATCAGGTTCTCATCAGGCCAGACCGGTCCACAGCATTTCTCTGTCTCTCTCTCTCTCTTTCTTTCTCTTTCTGTGTCGTCTCGTCTTGTGATCAGGAAAAAAAAGAAAAGAAAAAGACAACTGTTTAGGTTTCCCACAACGGTTGTCCATTTAAAAGCAACCAGGGTTGTTTGATTTACTGGTTACTGAACAGCGTGGTCATCCGGTTGTCACACGTTGCGACACTCGTTGTCGTAGCAACAGAGCTGGCATCAAGGGCATGCTTTGACAGACTGAGCAGCAGCCTCATGTACTGTATGTGTTCTCTGGTCAGACCTCAAACAAATTTGTTGTTCAAGATAAAAAAAGAAAAAAAAAGAAACACATCTCTCATTGTCTCCTTTTTTTTTCCTCTTCACAGCTGTATGAACTGGATGGAGACCCAAAGAGGAAGGAGTTTCTGGATGACCTCTTCAGCTTCATGCAAAAAAGAGGTACGCATCTGTGCATGTTTGTAAATTATTAAAGCCATAAACGCTGCATCACGTTGACTAGTCTCTCATTCAGTAAAATACACCGTAAACATTCAGTTTCTTATCTTGACATGTTATATCTACTCAGTCATTGAGACGCTCTAACTAGCTGGATATAGACGGGTTGAACTACCCTGTCTCTCTGACATTCGACACAGTGCTGTCTGATCATCTTTCACTCACATGGGTGGGGTCTTTATTCATTTTAGAGATGATTGCTTTATGGTCGTGTCGTTCCCAGGCTATAACTAGAAGGAACACATCGTATCAATGCCTGGGAATGGATTAGTTTACCCTCCCATTCTGTTGCAGTGTCCACATGGTCCTGCCCCATGCTACTGACAACACACACACACATACATACACACTCAGAAACACTGACTCAGCCTCCATGCAGTCTCTACACACTGGTGACACACACACACACACACACACACATACACAGCATCAAAACTGCAGACCAAGCCCAAAAGAATTCATGTTCATCCTCATTAAAAGAAAAAAGGAAAAAAAGAAACAGTTCATCATACTTGAGTAATGTGTGTTGTGTAACATTGTATTTGCAAGCATAGACTACGCAAATACCCTGCAGCTATTCGTAGATAACATGTCCCAAATGCCAAGCAGCCTTCTAGCACAACTGTTGATTTGACAGGTTTAAATGATGGCCGATTTACATGGAGACAACAGACACGCGCTTACAACTGAAAAAACCAGTAGAAGATGTTTACACTGTCAGAGCCCCCCCCCCATCCCCACCCACCCCCCATCAATGGGCGGGTCTGCCAAGTCGTCTGTGAGAATCTGAGAGCACCATCTGCAGGCTGCACTGATAATGATGCAATATCTCTTTAACATTCAAATCCAACATCAAATATGTTCAATGTGGACCCGAGGCACTGAGCTCACAGTCCCTCATTATTTAAAGTTATGTATTGAGACGATCGGATTAAAGAAAGCTTTGTTTTACTTGGCAGGGAAAAGAACATTTGTCATGGCTTAATGTAAAGATGTAGTTATTGATTTGGTCTTGTCCCAAGGCATTTTGTCTCATGCTTGGTTTTACATGTCCTGTTCGAGGACAAGAAAACAGCCTCAGGTTGAGTAACGTCAACCAGACAAATACTGGTTTGTACATTGCGTCAGACACATTTTAAAACTCTACATGTTTTGTCAAAATTAAAAGATGCAACTGTGATTCAGTGTGTATTTACTGTCAGTCGATGACGATGATGATAATAACAAAATGCATTAGGGGATTCACACTATGAGAACTGCCCCCTGTGCTCTTGTTGGTAATTCATTAAAGCCTGAACAGTAAAATAATTTAATAATTACATTTCTAATCCATCAGTTTTATGTAGCTACCTCTAACTCTCCTCTTAATTTCAGTCAATAGTGTGTTTCTCTTTCCCTCTGTAAAGGTCTTCATTTATTTACAAACCATTGATCAGATCAGGGAGATGATTGAATTTCTGTCCATTTATTGGATCAGCCTCAAAAATGTCGTAGACTAAAACAGCAAGTGCGATTTAATTTATGTACTCGATGTATGGACGCTACATGGACTCCCACTAAACCTAGTGTACTTCCACCAAGATGAAAGATGCTGTATTGTTATACTGTCTTTACTGTTATTGTTATTATAACGTGTTTTTTATTGGTTTAATCTTCCCGTCCCTTAACTCATATTCCAGCTGTTTTTTGTTTTTTTTTGCCTATGCACAGGAAGCTCCATGCTCATGACATCAAAAGCATTTTTCCATGTTAGTGTTTTATTTCTCTGTTGACCTTCTCCCCCCTGTGTTTATTTGTTATTCCAGGAACCCCTGTGAATCGTATTCCCATCATGGCCAAACAGGTCCTGGATCTGTACATGCTCTACAGGCTGGTGACGGAGAAAGGCGGCCTAGTGGAGGTCATCAACAAGAAACTGTGGAGAGAGATCACCAAGGGACTCAACCTGCCTACCTCAATCACCAGTGCAGCCTTCACACTTCGCACACAGTCAGTACACACACACACACACAATGTTATTTCATCTCCAGTAGTTTTTCCATGTTTTGGTTTGGTTTGTTTGGACTCACACTATTAAAACGTACGTAGTATTGGACAGAAACATCAACGCAAATGATTTGAGTATCGATAGGTTTGGGTAGGTACAAGTGTCACATCTATTATCCTGTTGCGCTGCCCTACATTTCAAGCATGAGGAGCTTCTGAGATCAGATATCAACAACTATTTTGTTTTACCAACCCTTTTGTCTGAGGTCATTTCCTGTGGCAGGTTCAGATTACTGTACATTTCCATTCCTGATCGGTAGGACCAGATATTGTATCTTGGGAGCGAGATTTGAAATTCCATTTTTCTTTTGTCATTATTCAGTATTTCCTTTTGCCACAAGTTATTGTCCACTGCTCCGTTTCCTGTATGATTAATGAACAAAGGGTCACTCAAAACCTAAGCCGCAGAGACTGAAAGGTAAATGTCCGTGACAATGAAACTCAAGGCCCTACAATTGTAATACAGACATCATGTCATCTCCTACCACAAACAGCTGTTTTCCTGACAAAGCTACTATAGAGCTACTAAATGAGCTGTATTCTATATATATGCAAATGTCAGGAACTGATTAGAAATGTTCAGTCACTGGCACGACAATAACGTCAGCGACATCTGAGTGATGTAGACTTTTTTAGTTAAATACATTGTGTTGTGTTCTTCACAGATACATGAAGTACCTGTACCCATATGAATGTGATAAGAGGGGTTTGAGCAACCCCAACGAGCTCCAGGCAGCCATCGACAGCAACCGCCGGGAGGGCCGACGACAGAGCTTCGGCAGCTCCCTCTTCACCTACTCGCCCAACGGGACGCCCACCATGCTGTCCTCACCAAAGCTCCCCTCGTCCAGCATAGGCCTGACGGTGGGCACCAACGGGGCCTGTTTGACCCCCATCCAGAAGATCAAGAAAGGTGACATTTGTTTTCTGTCATATTAGCCAGGAGGGAACGTTGTTTACATCTTGCAAAAATACTTTATTTACTTTTACATGAATACAAGAAAACAGAGCAGGATAATACAAGGCACATTCATTTCAAATAATATTATAATGAAGTCGAAGAAAAAATTATAAATGGGACATTTTACAAATCATATATATATATATATATATATATATATATATATATATATATACATACAGTATATACTATATATATGAATTGTAAAATGTCCCATGGGAGAGTATGTTCTTTATACAAAGTCTTCGTTGAAGATCTTTGATCATGTGTTTTGCGACTGTGTTGCTGTCAATGAAAATTTGTTTAATGGTGCATCTGGTTATCCAAAGTTTGTAAGTTCTTATTGCAATGACCAGTTGCAAAAGTTCTTTATGTTTCGGTGGTATATCTTTTGAGATGAGTCCATATGTAACAGAGTTGTAGTTGATATTCAAAGCAGAAGTAAGCGATCCGGTCGTTTTGGCTAACTTCTTGTCAGCCGATGGAGTTAGCAGTCCCCGCCCTCGTCCCTACGTCACCACATTCACGCGCATCCCTTGGCTGCACACACAGAGAGGACCGCCCCTTTATGCCGTTCTCTCTCCTCATTGGATAAAGGTTGTAGGATACAAGGAAAGTTTTCTCCTCGGCTTACAGCAGAGCAGAGTGACTGACAGACCCGTGTTTCGGACCAAACACTCTATATAAGTGATTGCTGTCGGAAGATACAACTATTTAAGACTTATATTAACACAAACATTCTGCTTACTTCTGCTTTAAGCCTGCCTTGATAACACATGACACTCATCAGCCTTCTCTCCTTCTCTGTGCTGTTCGACTTGAAGAAGAGGGAGGCCAACCGCTGCCAGGAGTCGGTATGGCCCGTTTATCAGCCGGAGCCTTGGCAGGTCACTCTGTGGCTGCTGTGCAGGCAGCAGCAGCGCAGGCGGCGATGGCGGCTCAGGTGGCCGCTCTGGAGCAGCTGAGGGACAAACTGGAGGCCGGTGAGCCCCCGGAGAAAAAGATGGCCCTGCCGGCCGAGGAACACCACAGACTGCTACAGAGAGCGCTGCAACACAACCTGCTGGCCATGACGGCCCAGATACCCATGAACATCCGCATCAACAACCAAGGTACTGAACACACTGGAAAGTCGTTTCTCCTTTTTTTTGACAGTAAAGTTGAGAGAGACAGGAAATGGGGAGGCAGAGAGAGGGGGAATTACATGCAGAAAAGGGCCGCCCGATGCGGGATTCGAAGCGGGGCCGACTGCAGCGAGGACTGTAGCCTCTGCTCTACCCACCGTGCCACACGACGCCCCAACACTGGAAAGTTTCTGATCTAATCGGCTCACTTGAGGGAAAACAAAACAACCAGTCATATGTGATTTTCAAGTTTTTATCTCAGATGGAGTTCGGGCCCCTCTGTGGGTTCAGAATATGCCCACTATCTAATCAAGACAAGCTTTTTCCACCTGCCAAGTTTCAAAACTTCTATGTCAAATTAAAGAGTATTTATATTTTTGATAACACTTGAAAACCAAACCGCCATGTCTTGATCTGAATAGATTTCTAAGTATATGTTTTCTCTGGCAACAGCACAAAGGAACAGGGTCATTTAGTTCAACGGATGTCCGTGATATGCGTAACGTCCATGTGAAAATGAAACAGTAACCCCTAGTAATGAAGGACATTGCCTAAAGACATCATGCACATGCTTGACACAAGAGGTCATAGGGGCCTGCTGACTTTAAGTATGATAAACAGCACAAAGTATATTCTGTTTCCAAAGGTTGATAAAAAAAAATCTGCATGGAGTTTAAGATTATTTCCAACTAGCTCAGTTTCTGTCCTGTCGTTTGCTTTATATCCAACTTGTGTTTTTCCACTGTCATTAAGGATCGTGATAAGCTGAGAAGAGACAGAAGTTATCATCAGTTACTTGTGCATTACATCTGCTGTGGGTTTCACAGTAGAATTTACAATGAGCTGAATTTCACACATTGTCGCTCCCACAGGCAGTTAGTGTCTCAAGACTTTCTTGTAATCTTAGCACAAACCACAACAGCCAGCAGTGAGGAAGTAACCTATAGCGTGCCTATACCTTGACCTGTTTAGCTTAAGGAGGCACCATGCACACACACACAGTCATACAGAACGTACGTGTTTCTGCCGGGATTCCCCTCTGCAGGTACGCACTTTGATCTTATAGTACAGCTTTTCTGGGTTACTGTCTATCTGATTGTACACACAAACTGTTTCTCAGTACTGATAATACAGGTGACTTCAGAGAAATGGTTAACTGGACATTTTTTTTTGCTATTCACTCACAAAGTTGCTTATTTTGAATACATAAATTAGTGGGTAAGTGTTAGTGTAAGAGATACCTTGCACAGTCTTCATGTTAAATACAACTGAAGTGTGAGTTAAAGGTTTTGTTGTCTCTCTTACAGATGGCAGGCAGGACTCAGCCCTGAACCTCACCACCAACGGCACAAACAGCATCAGCATGTCAGTGGAGCTCAACGGAGTCGTGTACACTGGTGAGTGTCGCTGTAATGTAACATGATGAAACTCTTTCCTCAGAGTGGGTGGGTCGGTGGGTGGGGTTGTGTAACATCTGCTTAGGGACTATAGAAGAATAAAAGCCTCTTAACTCTGCCATATTTATTACACCTTCTTAAGTCAGGTGCAGTTATATTCCAGTGTAGTCTTAGTGTGACAGTGAGCGGTAAATTATACTTGTTATGTGACTGCCTGTGTCTTCTAGAGGAAGTACTTTCACCATGCCAAACCACAGCTTTTCCTTTTTTACACTGTGTTTAAGTAAGGGCTAAATTGATAAGATACAGCGTGATAAGTCCATGCTAAGTGAGGCTACCTGCAGTTTCTTGTCAGTGAACGTGTTTCAGAAAACCACTAAACAGTTCCTTTCGTTTTCATTTTTAAATACAGGAATACTTTTCCGCTTCGCAAGTGAAGTTTATGTTTCTCGTGTCTTTTTTCCTGTCTTAGGCGTTCTTTTCGCTCAGGCAGCAGCGGGGTCGGCCTCATCCGGTGTGTCTGGATTGTCCATCTCCAACTCAGCGGTCAGCAGTCGCGCCGCCCCTCAGCAGCCGGAGAACACACCTACCTCAACCTCAACCTCCAGCAACCCGTTGTCTTAACAAACCCCCCAGCCTTCCCCCCTCCCCCTTTATTTTTTTATTTTCTATTTTTCAAATTACCACGCTAAGTAAAGCCAAAAATCAACCTCATTTTCTACATCACCTATGCCAAAAAGAGAAGAACCATAAACCGTACAGGAATACACAAACTGAAACTCGGATCACTTGAAGTACACTATCTCAGGTTTTCTCTCACAAACTCACCTCTTTTGTTCTTCATAGCCAAAATAATTATGAAAAATATCACAACTGAGAGCCAGTATATGCTAAACAAATATGTATGCACAACCTGTGAATTATTTATTTCTGCATAAATGTACAGATTATCAGAGAACAAAAGAGTTGGTAATAACTAGGAAGGGCAATGCACTGTTTACACACACACACACACACACACACACACACACACACACACACACACAAACACGGCTACTGACTGACAGCAATGTTTTATCCTCTAGGAGAGATTTTTTTTTTATTGTATTTTAACTTTTCAGTGTCATTATTATCATTATTGTTATTCTCTATTGTGTTTATCATTTAAATCTTTAACAATCCTCTCACTGCAGGAAAAAAAATCTATATATTTAGAATTCTATAAAAAAAAAAAGAAATATGAATATCATCTATTTTTAATCAGAAAAGCTTTAAAAGGTATATGTTGTTTCTTCAGGGCATATAACCATGTACCGTTGTGACCTCATTTTGTGTAAAACCTTATAACCTTATTCACATGGCAGCCAGTTTGGATCTCTATGTGGAAGAGCGAGTCTGGTGCAGCTCTGCACTCCCGTTGTGTACCGAGATACACATCATATCTACGCCACAGATTTTCCAGTGAAATGGCTGGACCTCACGAATCTGCAAGGATATTGGTCGACCTTTTACTATATTTGGTCCACGGCCACTTGAGTTTAGGTAGTAGCTGGTCAAAATGCTACGTAGCTGACATCCCTGCTGAATTCATGCAGTTGCTGTGGTTGCTCTTCCTGAAACAGCTGGCTATTTACAGAAAAAACCCCTCACCTGTTAGTTGACATAAGGCCAGTTCAGTACATATCTATGGCAATCATTCAGGTGTATCGTCAAGCTTAGTGTTCAAAATGGTTGTATCTACGAGTAAGGTCAGTTGTGCAGGTGGGCGAATGAACTAAAGCCTCTGGCTGCACCTCAACACGCTGGACTTTGGGAGCCTCAGCGGCATCCACATGACTGTTCCTCTTGCTGTTCAGGCTTCAGAGTTTCTGTGAATAAGACGTTTTTTCGTTGTTCTCAGGTGTCCGTCTGCTCATCATTTTGTACAATATCCCCAGTCTTCTTATTACATTTGACAGAGCAATGCTTTTCAGCGTCTTTCTCTGCAGAAAGATCAGTTTATATCTTTTTTTTTATGACTTGGCCTTCTAGTGGAGTGATTGTCTTAAGTCAGATGCATGCATGTATTCATAGATTTAAAAAAAAAGCCCTTCAGGAAACAGGAGAAGTCTTTCCTGTCCCAAATTTACAAGAATGGAGCGTCCGCTAAATCTCTCTAGTCATGGTGACACTCACATGGACAATCAGGTGTCAGGAGATGCAATTATTTCAGCTCATATCTGACGTTTTGTTGCTGTTGTTGTTCCTTTTTTTTTTCTTGTATCATAGATTACAGATGCTTTTGTTGTTTTTTTTGTTTTTTTTTGTTTGTTTCAGCTTTGTGTTTTTGCATGACTTCTGATCCAAGTGCTTCTTATTCTGTGCTGTGACGAGGACGGGGTCCTCTCGAGAGTTGCTCGCCATCTATCACGGATAAAACAAGAGAATGTGTTGTGATCCTGTTTTTTTTTAGATGTTGCTTAATTGGGGCTTTTGGTATTGTCAGATCAGAGGCATTCGTAGCTGCGGCTGAGCGCTTTGCTTTGTGTCTTAGTGTTTTTGCACACTTCACTCACTGCAGTTGGATTTATAACAGGTTAAATCTGCCACAGCGGAGACGCCATGTTACCTCATAAGCAGTTGTGTCTCTGCATTTTGTAGAAGATCAATCATTCAGCTTTTTGAACTTTAACCTATGTTACCTCTCTGGACTGTTGGCTGTTAAAGATTGTTACTCAACTCCCCCCCAACGACCCCGCCCCTACACAAAGCAGCCTCATTCCTACTGACGTTAGGAAGTAAATCAGGCTTTGTATGTGGGTTTTGTTCTGAGGCCTTAACACAGCATGAGATGACCAGAGAGCGAGCAGTACCTCCGTCTAATCAGTTTTTACTGTTCCAGTCAAATATCACCAGATGGCTGTCGAGGCTTTGATTCTGGACTTGCTTCTCGGTGGGAAATCACCACCAGCTGCTGCACAAACACTGGTCAGTTTCAGAAAGCACTCTTTAGACTCAACTCCCCTTCAAACACACAAACATCAAATCATTTTACGTGATAGCAAAACCCCTAAAATAAATGATTTGTTTTCTCCTTAGAAATGAAAAGAAGAGCTTTAGCTGGATTTTATAAATCTTAATGAGACATCTTACTGAGACAGAGAACCATAGTTATTCTCACAATGAAGTTCAATGTTACTGTAGTGACTGGTCAAATATATCAACAGGAACTTGGAACACAAAACTTTTTTTTTTTTTTTTAGTTTGTGACTCCCCCAGATTTACAAGTCCACCCACTTTAATGTAATGTAAACCACCCAACACCACCTATAGGCAAGAAATGTAATAGCAGCAGCAGTTCTGTGTCTCTATGTGCCTAAAGTTTTAGAGCTGTCAGCTTAAATATCCAATAATCAAAGGCAGGAAAACACATCATTAATAAATGTAACTCAGTCCCGTGGTTGTACGACACCAAACACCAACCAAGTGTTTAATGTGTTTAATTCACAACAACATATGCAAAACAAACAAACCCCAAACATTAGCTCTACAAAGGAGAGCCTGTTGTGACTTGTTGCCTGCAGGTGGCACAGTTGTCTAAACTGTGACAGCTGGTACTGTACCCGACCTGCAGCTGGTGCGGCTCAGTCTGGCTTTAAGTGCAGCTGCAGCTCTGAAACTTGCTGCTGCTGTGCGACTCCACAACAGTTTTTGCATCAGTGGCACCGTATGTTCTCGTTCATACAGCAGCGAGTTCGAGCGAATGCTGGCTCGATCTACGATGATATCTATGCCAAGCAGCAAAAACCTAGATAAAAGTTTCCTCCTCCTCCTCCTGCCGCTGCATTGTGTCTGCGGGTATGAGTCTTAGCATTTCTTAAAAGCAGCAGCTCTTTGGCTCCGACCACAGAGGTTTATTTCAAGCAATGAATTCGGTTTTTTAAGTTTGCGAAGCATTTGCAGAACTGAAACTCCCAGTTTATGCAAGATTAGAGCTTTCTGTCAGGAGCCTTATGTAGGTGAGAGACAACAGAAAACTAGGTTAATTCTTTTTAATTCATTTGTGAGCAGCTTGTTCCAGATCTGTGGAGAACAGAACAAACAGATGTTGACATGACAAATTTAGTTATTTAATCAAGGCATTTATGCATCTGTGACGTATGTGATGGAGTCTGATGTAAATATTCACAATCTTATCGGCTTAGATCTGTGTCAGAGGAATTCAGAACATCTCTGCAGTGAAGATTTGCCTTCTGATGCTACCCTGTTGTGGACACGCAATATGAGTCAGTACAGACACACTATGACTTATCTGTCTTCTTGGCATTTGACATATGCATTGATTTGTTATTTATCCAAAACATTATGCATTGAAGCTACTTCCACAAATATCAGTGAAATTTACATCTTTTTAAAAAAAAATTTTATCCTGGCTCTTGCAGTTTTGGCACCAACAATCTTCAAACCACTTATTGTGCTGCAGTTTAGATTCATTTGTCAGTCTGTTGACCGTTTTGGTAAATTATTATAAATTAACTGTGAAAACCAATCATTAATAAATATTTAGACCCTTAGGCTGGAGATGGTGGACTTAATTTTACACCTCTAATCCTCATGAGTACTGTCACATACATACAGTTAAATACCTTTTTAGACATGTGATTTAAGGGTAGATTAACCATGTGAAACTATGTGATTTAGGATTTAGCCAATGTCTTATTTATGTGTTTGTTTAAACTCAGAATTAAGCTTCAAAATGAATTTTCAGCTCCAGGATACAGGAACCTTAATTAGTCAGAGAGTAGTTATTACTTCTTTTTACAATTTCTTTGGAGTTTTTTTGCTCACAAATATGATACATAAGATAGTATCATAATTTCTATAGTAACATTATTTATGAAAAGGTCAGATTCTTGTTTCTAACGCCTTTGTAGGATTGTATAGTCTCTACAGTAATTGTATACATGCTATACAGACCTATAGGTGCAATACACAGATCACAGCTGTGAAAAAATAGGAAAGAAATCACCTTAAGCTCTTTAAGTTATAAGACGTCTCTCACTTAGATTTCTCCGTTTGATCAGAAGCTGCTGTAAATTTCAGGTATTACAGTGTTAAATGATGTATTCGATCATTTTAGTTCAGGTTTTTTTACACAGAGAGCCCTGTATTTGTCTCCGTCTCTGTCTCCTCGTGAGTAGCAGATGTCACAGTTGCTGGTAATGGCTGACAATCAAATAGAGAGACATGCTGTGGCTGAAAGCTTTGGTTTGGAGGGGGGAAGGCTGCTGGAGAAAGCGAAATTCAATCAATCCCGATCTAAAGGATCAACATAGCTTCTTTAGATTTGACCCTGTGACCTTTTAGCCTCAGAGGCAAGACTCGAGCACCTGCCCCCCCCACCCACCCTCCCACCCCTTCACTGGATCCATGTTTATCGTATATCTATTGACTGGCCCTGTGAGATATTTGCATTTGAACAGCGGATGTACTGCAGCTCTCTGTGTGTGTCCTTGTGCACGGCAGCATCTTCAGGGACGGCTGGCATGTTTTTAATCGCGTGGCAGCGACAATCAGGGGACGTTCAGACAACACTGTATACCTCCAAATACTTTGACATCCCTTCAACCTCAATCGAGCCCCAGTTTCTACCTCAAAGACTTCAGGCTTTGGCAGATTTCCTCACTTCAGGCAGGAAAACCGACCAAAAATGTTTTTGATGCTGGCTTATGAAGAGTTCGGTTTGACTATGAAAGAGATTGTTAAGACCACAGACAATCAGATTACAGCCAAAATGCAGCTCCCACCTTGAATTGATGATAGCCATTTTAGAGAGAGGAGGGGGATCAGTGATGTCAGTGCTGATGAGAGGCAGCCTCCCCTGTACTAATAGCTCCCCCCAGTGGATGTTTTTTGTTACGACAACGCAATAAATCTAGATTTTCTAGATGGAAAAACTTAAAAGGTTTGATTGAAGGCTGCAGAGGCATTCGCTTTGGCCATTTATGGCGAAAAAGAAATGTTCCCAGTGTTCATTCCTGAATTTCCTCCAAGTGTTTCCAGATTTTGCTTCGTGTTGAGGTGAAATGGCCTTTAGATCATCATGAAACACTTTAATAATCAGTCGTCTGAGTAGCTCTTCAAGGTATTTGAATTAAGAATTAATTCACACATTTGAAAAGAAAGAAAAAATACAATCAGTAAACAAATTGATAATCAATCAATCAATCAATCAATCAACCCTTATTGTCTGTTTCTCTGTGTCTGTGGTCATAAGATTTAGACACTTTGCATCCACAGTTCTCGGCTTTATTTAATTTAATTTAATTTTTTATTTGTCAAAGTTACATTATTGTTGTGTGGTAATGCAGTTTAAAAGCTTGGATTGATTTCTAAAAGTCTGCTTGTGTGATGCGTTCATGTGCTGCTGTACAGATCGAAGCAGTGACTTAGCAGGACTAATTTTCATACTTAGTGTGCTGTTGTCTTGACTTTGCTTTCCTGACAGTATAAAGGAATAAATGTTGTGCTGCTCTGAAAGTCTCAGCCATCGGAGCAAGAAAAAAACCCCTCTCTTTTGGAAATGTCGTAAAACTTTCAGGTGTTTTGTCTTGAAACGTTGCTGCTTTTACTCCCAACTGAGCTGTAGCTAAAATAACCTCTTGAAAACTTACCAGGTCCAGAGCGTCTTGCATGGAATAACGACTCAGACTCCTGTTCCCACATGCTGCCGACATGGAAATTTTTTTTTGCCGGAACATTTACGGGTTAAAGGTGCATGTGGTTTTCTTTTGGGGGTGGGGGCGGGGCTGGGGGCGGGGGGTTTGACTGGACTTCACCACTGACTTGACCTCCATCAGGTGAACTGTGGAGAAGGGAAAAACAATGATGAGAAAATAACAAGATGCCTTCTGCTGTGACAATTGTATGAATTAACCTGTATTACTAAGATTCATTAAATAGATTATTTCTGAAATATGGCTTATTAGGGCTTTTTTTTTTTTTTTGCTCTTACTTTGCCTTTGTTTTGTTTTGGATATGCTGTAGCAACCCCCCAGCACACAGAGATTACATGTAGAGCAGATTTTTATTAATATAGTGATTATAATGTGATTACTTTTAGGGAAGCATGTGATGTGATGTGTGTGCGCTTGGGTTTCACGTGCGTCTTTGCGTCAACTTTTCAGAACTGAAACAAGGCTCTGTCTCTTGTCTCTTACAACTTCTTCTCAGGAAAATCTACCTCTGCCTCCAGTTTGATGCATTTAACCCAGTGAGGGCTCAAGTTACAGTGTAGTGGGTACATGAAGAGGGCGTGAGGGCTAACGCCAGGGTCCGAAATGAACTCCCAACACAGTTCCCTGATAGTACACATGAGATTGTATTACTGTGGTGTATTGATAGCATTATAGTGGCTGGATATGAATATACGAATGGATATTCTTTGCAGGTATTTTTTCACCCTGGTTGGTGAATATATAAACGTTCATTTTGGACACCGAGGTGGCTTCCTCTCCGTCTCTCTGCTTCTCTCTCTGTGTTACAGGGTCGTAACACTTCTGCTGTTTAGTTTATTTGAGCGCCAACAACAGGGAACCTCCAGCTCAATACTACTACTAGTGCTACAACAAGTAGCACCACTGTTAGTACTGCAAGTCGTTTTTCAGTCTGTTCTATCAATGTGTGCTTATTCCTCCTTTTTCTATAAATGATTACTTTTTTTTTTTTTTTTTTTTTTGATGAATGGGATGTTTCCCGGTAACCACAGTAACAGTGAAGTGGCGGCGGGCAATGCAACTGTTTTCATTTTGTTTGTTTTTTCATTTTCTTTTTTTTTCTTTTTTTTGAAGGGTGAAGAGCTATTCTTGCCTATTTACTCAGTATGTGTTTGTGTGAATACTTTTATTTTGAATCTGAAATTAATAAAATATCACCTTTCTTAAATGTCAGCAGAGGTTTGGATGTTTTTTTTTTGTTTCTTTTAGTTAGCAAACCTGTTATGGTATATTTGTATAATTTAAAAAGTGCTGTTCCGTCCCATAAGTGTATCATTAAAATGTGGACATTATGTAGTCACATTGATGTGGCCTCCACCGATTCCAGGTGTCACGTCAGTCTTTTAAGAAAGTACTTCGGTTGGTTATCTCATTAAAAATAAGCAGCACAGTAAAAAAAAAAAAAAAAAAATCTACTAAATTGTAAATAGACAATGATGATGACAGAAAAAGCCAATCAGGCTGACCGTCATACACCACGACCACATACTATCAAAATGAAATTAGAATGTCTTAATGATTCAACAGCTTAATTAAATTAGATACAGGTAGAGAGGTGTATCTTCCAGCAACTTCTGGCTGAATCAGAAGCCACTCACTTTAAAGGCAGCAAAATCAGAGGAGGAAAAAATGGGGGAAAAAACAGAAAACACAAAAACAGATGTTCCTCGTGTCTTCATCTGAATCCTAGATCAGTTACAGCAAATAAAATGTTGAGCATAAGTCATTCCCCAGTAATAAAAATAATGTTTTGGTTTAGCTTTTTCACAGCCACCATTAAACTATGTATTTATTTATTTATTTTCCCAGACATGCAATTGAATTTAAACAGGTTTTGAGGGTAAATATCTTTTTAAAATAATGTGTCTGTGTTGCTCCAGAATAACTGAGCACTCTCCTCCTGCCTTATATAATCATACAGCCATAAACACTATCAGGCTCTTCAGCTCTGCTGCTGCAACGTGACCGGCGTCTCACGTTGACGCTGGAGTTTTCTTAAGCACCGCCCAATAACAGCGTCCGCAGTGGTGAACCTATCGCACCCCGGCAGATTTAAAACCACACGGAGTGATTCGAGAATCCACGGGGCTGAGCGGGGCGGGCGGAGCTAGAGCTACACCGACTCTCGGCCAGACAGTTAGTACTGAATACAACCTGGTGGTGGTGGTGGAGAAGACAGGCAGAAAGAAAAGAAAAGCATTTAACCCCCGAGAGGAGAGGAGTTTGTGTTTAGATGTGTACAAGACCCACATGAAGAAGGAAAAATGAGACTCAGGTCTCAGAAAACGGTCTCCTGTTGCCCGGAGACGCCCCGCAGAGAAACCCGCCGCCGGTCCATCAAAGCGACGCCGAGAGGAGGAAGGCGGCCATCGGAGACCGAGAGCCCGCTACAGATCCAGGTAGAGAAATAAACTCATCTTTTTTTTTTTTTTACCACGTCCAGTCTCTTAACTTAACACCATATTGTCATTGCAGCTCTTTACGTTTTAATTAACCCTTTAAGTGTCTTGTTGTGGTATCGCCAGTCTTCGTCGTGTTTTAGTCACGGACGGTTAGTTTTCAGCCGTTGAGGTGTTAGCTCCCACGGTTAGCCTAATGCTAAAGCCTCCATTGTTTTGTTATGGGAACAGCTCGGGCTAACGTTAGCCTGTCGTTGTTGTGATCAGGCCGTGTCTGGACGGTAGGTGGAGATCTTTCTCACTTTAGATGTTCCTCCTTTCCTCAGCCTCTGAAAAGGCTGACAGGTAGTAACTGTAGTTATTAAGAAGAGTAATATTAGTTGTTTCCTTTCTATGGATGATCCCCAGGGACTGGGACCCCAGACTTTTTTTTTTTACTCCGGTTTGCGTAGCTCTCTGACGTTCACATAAAAGACGTAACGTTACAACAACTGAACAATAAGTTAAGAAATAGACAATGAGGTAGTGCCATGAAAATAAGAAAATAAATGCTGGATAGTCATTTGTATGAATTATGAATGATGTGTGTACATACAATGTACATTTTCTGCTTCATGTGTGTGGCTCTGTCCTTCCTGTTATCATTATCACTTAAACTACTTGTGCTGTTTGTTATTCCTCTATATTATGTTTCTTTACGCATATTTTGATAATGATGTTATTTCATTCATCATACTTTGCACCTCTGTTATTCAGTAGCTAATGTTTTCTGGTCCACAGCTTTAGGGGGGTGGGGTTGGGGGTATTGTTGTGTCTATCCTAAATGTGTAACCTTATCCTAACCCTGACAACGGAAGGAGGGGTGGAGGGTTGCTGCAGGAAACACAATTGTAATGGGAGGCATTGAGACACAATTTGCTGATTTTCTCTAAACACTAGCTAGTCCCTACTCTGCAGTGCACAACTCCTCAGACAGGTTTGTGTGAAGTCGTTTGAATGTAAGATTTACATCAACCGAAAGCAAATTATTTAATGTGCCCAGGCCCGATTGGAGATTGCATATAGGAAATAGTACATTCAGTCAGTGTATGTTTTCCAGCTCTGCCACAGTTTAGGGCTTCATCATCATCACCATATGAGGTTGTGACGTTAAGAATATATAGAGCATGTGACGTGGAGTCTGTCAGAGGATTACACCAGTTACATGTGAGAGAGGGTCCCAGTTAAAAGTAGGTCACCAGGACACATGTATGCAGACTGTTTACACATTGATATGAGCCATATACTTGCTCTGAATGGTGGATTTGATTAATGTCTCGCAAAATGTGACTATTGCAGTGTTGGTGTGGGTGTTAACTACAACAAATGCATATTATATGATGTAAGACTGCAAACACAGCCTCTATTGCTGCTGTTTTCAGTGCTAAATAACGACAAATGCAAACTTAGCTTGTGCATCTTTTCTTTACAGCAGACATTTATTTCTTTTCATTTAACCTTTATTTTAACAGGGATGTGTCCATTGAGAGCAAGCTCTCTTTTTCAAGGATGCCCTGCAATTGAGCACAAGATCACAACACATGAGTACAGAAGTATAAAGTGCCAAATATAATAGACAGCCAGACAAAGAATAGCAAGAACAAGACTGAATACTCGGGACTGCAACATTAAGTACAGCTTTGAAAGCCTCTATGAAATGAGTTTAAGTTACAGTGAGTCCCGTAGACTATTCCAGCGGTACGGTGCGTAGAAGGTAAAGGCGGTCTTTCCAAGATTGGTGTTTACATGAGGAATGCTCAGACTGAAATGGGACTGTGAGTGTGTATGGAGTCCAGTGAAGCGGACATTTAAAAGTGAGGATGGTAGCTTCCCAAGAAGGGTCCTATAGATAAAAAAAATAAAAAAAAGTAGTTAAGTCCTTTGTCTTTTATGTGTCTGTTTTGCATTTCAATAATGGCCCGATCACAAGCTGTGGTAAATGGTAGCTGTCCTGGACAAAGAGCTGCTTCACCTTCAGGCAACGTTTGAGGTGGCGTTCAGTGTTTTGGTCTGAAAACGTCCAAACCATCACACTTGTAGTTTTCACGAGTTAATCACAGTATGAAACGAGACATTAGTGTGATTTGAATTATCCCCCAGCAGGGACATGGAAACTCAAACTAACAGCTGCAAATGGTTTTAAAATGGTTTTTGGTTCGATGGAGCTTGAATGTTTTTTTGTTTCTTGTTTTTCTGTGTAAAAAAACCCTGTGAATATAAAGTGACTTACACTATAACCCCACTATAAACATCCACAGCCTATTATATTAGCTTGGTTGTGCAATAAATCTTGTCTTAATTTTGAATAGATGTTTTAGTATCTCAATTTGACATTCAAACATATTTATGGGAATCAACTTCACTGTTTTAACTGTGTTTTTTTATTTTTACCCTCTAGGCTGAAGAGCCTTTGGATAATTTGGACCACTCAGATGATGAAGTTCCCACAATGACGCGGCGACCACTGCCTCGCGGCCGGGCCAGGAAGAGAGCCCTCGCTGTCAGCGACATAGAATCAGGTCTGTGTGGCAGCAGATACTTCTTCTGTCAAATGAAACCATTTTTGAAACATTCACCATCGCTCCGTTTCCTGTTCTTGTTTTTGTGTTTTCTGACCGATTGTCTTCCTGTGGTCTAGATTTAGCCTTCAAGACTCCGATCAGGCCGATCATGCGCCACGAGCGCATACTGTCAGAGCTCGGCCCAGCGTCTCCCTGCAACTCAACAGCCAGGAACATCTACTCGCCCATTGTGCGTTTCCTCTCACCCAGCAAAGAGAGTGAGTGCAGCCACAGTCACCGACAAGTTAAACAGTCTGTACTGCAGAGATGCACCCAACACTTTCACCCACTCTGGAAGAGGTCCATCTCTTTTCAGCTTGTTTTCTTTACCTACGATGAAAGTGACTGGTGATGTAAACACACACTCAACCACATCATAAATGTGCCAGTGTCTTTCTGGTGGCTTGTGGTAAAAATTCAACCCTCACTCCATTAAATGGAAAGAGAGCGGCTTCTCTTGAACTGCTCGTCAGACATTAATGTGGTGAGCCAGCAGTTGGTATTTATTTCTTTGGGCTCATTGTCCCTTTTTTTTTTTATAAGATCCAGCATGAGTCATTGTGAGAAAGTTGCTGTCATCCTGAAAACAATATTGATCCTGTAAACCGCTTTTGTAAATGACTCTTACTGTTTTGTGAGGCTCCAAAACCCTTTGGTCAATGCTTTAACCACAATGACATTTTGGTGTGTTTATTGTTGATAGCAAAGCATCTATTAACACTGAGAGTAGACGGCAAACAACTAGTACTCCAGGGCATGAGGTCATATAAGTACATGAAGTTTAAACTTGTGTTGATTTCACATTCTCTTTCTTTTGCACTGGTGCAGACCTTTTGTTAATTCAAGACAAATCTCATTCAAGTGTTACACAAAGCTAAAGTATCAAGTTTCCATGCTTGCTCAGAGATTAAACGTCTTGTGTTTCTTATAGTTTTATATGTTTTTTTTTTTTCTTCTTCCTGTCTAGATATGAAGTGCCCTGGCACTGGGAACAATGTGTTGATGAGCCCAGAACAAGGTGTGTTTGGTTATGGCTCTATTGATCTTCTGGCTGGAGACGAGGATGATGACGTCTTCAATCCGTGAGTACATGCATCGGTG
Source organism: Trachurus japonicus (assembly GCF_045865225.1). Classification (NCBI taxonomy): domain Eukaryota; kingdom Metazoa; phylum Chordata; class Actinopteri; order Carangiformes; family Carangidae; genus Trachurus; species Trachurus japonicus. The sequence continues at coordinate 21,817,415 of NC_140910.1, forward strand.
TCTCTCTACCACACAACTGGTTATGTTCATTTGTCTGTAATTCTCCTGGTTTCTGTTTCTGAGAGAATTGTTATTTGTTTTTTCTTCCAGATTCACCTTCATCAAGAACATACCGTCACAGTCTCAGCATTCCCGACCTCGACTTAGAGATATTCCCCCTAAGACCAGGAGCACTCCGGAGGCCACGCTGGTGGTCGACCTGGTGAGGTTACAATCTCATGCCTCTCTCAGTATGAAACACACAGGCACAGTTAGCTAACTGTAACAACAACAGTCTCCTTCTTACTAGTTTTCACTGTGTAAATGGCCGTTGTCCACAGTGGCAGACCAAAAAATAAACGCGTGTTGGATTGATCTGTCCCCTCAGGAGGAGACCCTGATGTTCAGCTCCCTGAACGTGATCGAGGACGCAGAGTTCACCTTCCACACAGCTTTCCAGGACCATCAGTACAAGGTCACCACTGACTGCTCTTTAAAGTTTAATTACACTTAGCTACTTATTGGCCGTCTCTGGGAAGTCATTGACTAAATCCTTAAAAAAAAAATACCAATGTAATATTTAACATGGCTTCATCTCAGCTCTGATTACACAGAGGTATTAGTAATGTGTTTTATCTTTAGTGTTTTTAATGTGCAGGCTATCGGCTTTAGTATTAACCAAAAACAGCAACATGAGCTGAGATGATAAGATAGAGTTGATTTGCTATTTGTACATTTATTAAGGTACATAGGAATTCTTGTGCAGAGGACACTCAGAGTACAAACGTAAAAGAGTAAGGATATATTGCGCAGGTGCACACAATTGACCCTTTGTCAAGGCCCCGCCCTCCACGGTTACTGTTGCTAGGTTGGACAAACAATGGTCACGGAAGGGTTAACTCCCATTGGAAACCATTGAAAATTAGGAAGATTTAAATTGCTAGTAAGGGAAATTTGAATTAACTTACATATCAGAAAAATGGTGTCCGTGATAGAAGACAGACGTGGCTAAAGAGCGATTGAACGGGCATTACCCGACTTTTCCGAAAAATGGGGAAAAATTATTGTTTTGGTCACTCACTAGCTAGTAGCTAACGACGCTATCTAACGTTAGTTACAAGCTAATCTCCGCCGATCTCCCGTTTCTCCTCGTAAAACTTCACAAAGTTAAAAAGACATTAGCAGCGGTAATGTTACGTTTGCTAGATAACTTTGAAGGTATTAGATCTTCTCTGTCTATGAACACGACCAGAGAGTGGACTAGAGAATGAATGAGCTTAGCACTTAGCACAGTACAGCCAGGGAAAACGGGCTCACTTCTCATGAGGACTGCACACAACAACAACAAACAAAACTTTGCAGTTAACCCCTGACCTATGCCTACAGCTCCCCCTAGTGGACCACCCCCAAACCCTATTATTAAGCTCAATTAAATACGTAACAGAAGCTTAAAGTAATATTATATGTTAGGCTAAGTATGTTTATTGATGTCTTGTGTTTAGGGAATGGGATAAAAATGACTCCAATACGTTCCAGATATTGTGAGTTGCTATTGCAGGAACCCCAGACACACATTTTAACCATATTGAAAAATTATAAAGAAGTTTTTGCCCAAAAGTTGCTGTCTACCTATCTTGTTTCATAGGGTTTCATTCCAGGGTTGTCCAACCTTAGAATGTTGTGCAACACGTGACATGGGGAGAAGCGCTCTGATTGGTGGAACAGCAGACCAATCAGAAGGCCAACAAAGGGTCAATTATATAAAAAAGACAATAAATACAATAAATAGAAATAAATATCAAATAGATACGTTTAGATTTAATAAGAAACCTGAGAATATGTGTTCACTTTGTTCATTTACCCCTCCGTCTCACAGGTGCACATGGTCCTACGACCACACGTGAGAGAGTTTCTGCAGTCCATGGCAAAAGTCTACGAGGTACGTGTTAATTATTTTAGTTAGTCTGATATGAAATGAATAGTCAGGTTGTGTGTTGGAACAGTTGTCTGTGGATCAGTGCTGTCTGTTTGTTTTCAGTGATATTCACTGAGGAAAGTTTTCTTCTGCAAAGTTTGAACTTCAGATATTGCAGGCTTATCTGATGATTCAGATTTCCAGAACCTGTTCTCTTCATCTTTACACACAGACACCGATTTCACGCCTCCTCCTTTTATTTTATTTTATTTTATTTAATCCAACCATCTGAATTCCACTTACTTTCTTTTGTATATGAAAACAAATTTAACAACACGTAGTAGGCCACACGATGTTCTGATGCCCATTGAGTCCTGCTTCATGCGGAATCACTTCCAGCTGCTGTTTGTGTTCTGTTCCAGCTGTTTGTTTACACATGTGCAAAGAAGGAATACGCCGAGAAGATACTGGACGTCCTGGACCCACAGAGGAAACTGTTTCGGTATGTCGCCGTCCACTTGTGTTCCATAAACTCTGTCCTCGACCGCAGAGACGCACGCTCTGACACATTTATCAGATCAAACTCAGTCAGTGATTACTACGACTGTTGCTGACTGACCGTCTGTGACCAGTGGGCCGACTCCTGGACACTCTGCTCCGGAGCGTCCAGTTGGTTATTCGCTCACAGCGTTTGCGTGTGACAGTAAAGGGATTCAGTTCTGTCATCCAGGGTGAATTACAGCTGGTGCAGATGTGTTCACGTCGTACAGCGAGGGCAGTGTGAATTAGTTTCCCATTTGGCCTCAGGTGGAATAAACACAGCTGCTGCTTTATCATCTTCATACTGGGTGGGGCTGCACTTCACCCCCACAACCAACTCAGTCCTTTGTGGCATTGACTCAACAAGGTGCTGGAAACATTTCTTTAAAGGGATAGTCCAACATTTTGGCAAATTGGCCCATTGCCATAATCCCTATAGTTTTAGCAGTAGGTTTGTTACCTTTAATTGTCGGTGCAAGCTATTTTTAGAACGGCGGAGCAGAGCCGCAAGCTGCTCAGAGCTACGCTACGGAGGCTCGTGGGATTTCTTGGTTTTACTCATCAAACTCATCAAATACACAATCCAACAGAGTTTTCGAGGCAAATGCAGAGACTGCTTGCCGAAAAACGCCTCCCGATGGGAACGCGCATCAGCAGTTTTGCACGAATTTACCTTGAAAACAACTCATTACAATACGTTATTATCTCATACTGGGTGAATGTGCACGTCACAACTTGTCCACAAGAGTGTTTTGGAGTTGTTGGATTTTGTATTTGATGGGGGAAACCAAGAAATCCCATTAGCCTCCGTAGTGTAGCTCTGAGCAGCTCGCGGCTCGGCTCGGCTGTTCTAAAAAATAGCTTGCGCCGATAAATAAAGGTAACGAACCTACTGCTATGACTATAGGGATTATGGCAATGGGCCAATTTGCCAAAATGTTGGACTATGCCTTTAAGGTTCTTGTTTTCCATTTTGAATAAACTCTAGACAATTTCAGAAATGCTCAAACTAGCACCTAGTTCCATCCCATGCTCGCTGAGATCACGTTTTTCCCCACAGTCTGCCACATATAAGCAATGTTGTGGTTATATAGAGTGGGACTGAACCAAAGTCCCCCAACCCAAATTCTGCATGAAATGTAGAAAAATCTTTGTCTTTGTCCTCAAACTGTTCACTACAGCCCCCACACTGAAAGATACGTCGGACGACCTTGTGCGACACAGCCTGAAATCTATAGTTTGCATTTACAGCGAGGCTGCACCACATGCAGAACACATCATGTTGTGATTGTATATGCAGATATTGCAATTTCAGTTGGAGTACTTTTCATTTTCACTTAGAAATGACAAAAATTATGCACCACTTGCACTACACAAACATGTCAGTTTACGTCTTGATAAAATCTAATTTATTGGCCAGAGCAACACTATCACACAGTTTACCTCATCGGAAAAAAATGCAGTTCCTGTGATTTGGATATTCCCATGTTGAGATTTTGAGATTGTGATTAATTTACTGTTCTGTCTTTAGGTTATTAATTTATTGTGCTGTCTTTAGGTTACTAATTTATTGTGCTGTCTTTAGGTATATCAAAATATTGCAAATGATTTTCACTGTTTTGATTAGGTTTGATTTATACAGAGGAATGCAGGAATTACAGAAAAAGTAAAGATAATGCTGAAACAAATCAGCTTTGAATGGCAGTCTGCTGTTTTCTTGTGTGCATCAACTACTTTATATATTTCAAGATCAAATTTCCTTCACAGAAACAAGTGTGAATGTTTTTAACAATCTACTGTTTTTTTTTTTTGTCCTCGCAGACACCGCCTGTACCAGGACGACTGCGTCTGCGTCCTCGGCCACTACATCAAAGATCTCAGCCTCCTGGGGAGGGATCTCACCAAGACGGTGGTTCTGGACAACGCACCACACACATACCCGTACCATGTAAGTAACAACGGTGGAGCTGTAGTTTTACATGTCAGTTTAAAATCTGATGCCGTGTCTGCGTTTTCGTTGGTGGTAGTTAGTCGTTTTTTGTTGTTCTTAGCAAATCCCATTAAAAATTCACTCAGAGCTTGAACCCACTGATTCAAACTGAAGATGTGAAGGTTTGAATAAATAAAAATTAAAGGGTTTCTGGAGAGGACGCCAGACTGACTGATACTCCAGCAGGGTGGTTTTGTTTTGACTGGATGTGTTTTCATTTTATTCGATAACAACAGTGGCGCTCCATATTCACTGTTGGCTCGAGTCTTTTACTCTAATTGTTGATATAACAAAAACACGTAATATCACCAAACCTAAATAGTGGAATTAATCCACGTTGTTTTGCCACTGATGGTGTTTACTCAAATTCTGCACAATGCAGAGTGTTTAACTCTTGTTGTTGGTTGTTTTCACAGCTGATGAACACGATTCCCATCAAGAGCTGGTCAGGAGAGTCTGAGGACAGAGAGCTCCACAAGCTCATCCCTTACATGGAGAAGCTGTCCGCAGCGGTACGTCTCTCTGTCTCTTATCGTACAGCGCGTGTTTGCTTCCATGTTTGTTTCACACCTGGTTAGCAGCAGAAATTGTCTGCATCATCTCACAGATAAGAGTTACTACCCGCAGCCGCTCGGCCGCGGCCTCTTCCGAGTTTAAACCAGGCGATTCAGTTCAGAATAAAACAGCTGGTTATCTGCAGCAGCATCTGCCCCGCTTTGCCTTTTTTTTTTCCCTTCCCCCGGTTTCACTGCCCCGGTCTGAATATCTCCCGCTGTGTTTTTTCAGGAGGATTTTCGGGAGGTGCTGAAGAAGAGGAAGGATCACTTCCACAGGCTGCTGTCAGAGGACTGACAGGACTCTCCCCTATCTCATCCCTCACTTTAACTACTTCACCTGACTTTCACAGCTCATGTTTGCGTTCTGTTTTTTGCTTTGGCTTAAAAAAAAAAAGAAGAAAAGAAAAAATCCAGTTGGAATTGACCAACCTGAAGCTCGTCGTCTTGTCGTGGACCTGCTTCACCCTCCTCCATCCTCCCTGACGTCTTAAAAGGCCGGCTCATTGGTATTTCAAACATGCTGCTGGTCGTTCATCACCCAAACCCCCTTTTTCTCCCAGACTCATTCCACAGGGCAGAAAACTGCTCCCCAGTGTTTGTTTGTGTGTATTGACATGACAAAAACTTGAAATATTTTGTTTATAGTCATAATCCTTTATTTATTAATTATATTGCTAAACAACAGCCATTATCTCTGTATATTTTAGATATGCTTTTTTTTAATGCAATAAAACTAACCCTGATCATAAATGGGGAAAATAAAAGCACCTCCGTCTGTCGTTGGGACTTCACTTTGACCAGATTGTGTGTCTTGTGTGTGTGTGTGTGTGTGTTGTGTTTCAGCTCTGTGGCCTGATGCCGAGTTAAGCGCTGTAGCACTGGAGTGTGTGAGATGAGTGATGTGTCATGAAAGCTGCTGCAGAGGAGGAGGAGGAGGTTAAAGTGAACAGCTGTTAATGCCGTCAGTGAGGTAACAGTGACACAACAGAATCAAACTTCACGTCTGTGTCATCCTCTGTTAAAAATAACAACAAAACACAAATTTATACACTGCACACCTCTGGTCCTGGTGTATTTTATCAGATTGATTGATTTGAAGTGTTTTTATCCGTTTGGTTTCTGGTTTCTCCTCCGTGGTGTCAATACTTTGGTGTTAACTGCTGGATTCTTTTGATTTCTGGAAAGAGAGAGAGAGAGAAAAAACATTCCTGCTGTTCAAACAGAGCTCATCACTTCCTGTGCAGCAGGAAAGAAGCAAAAAGTTCAGAGGAGCCAATGGAAAGAGTTTGTGAAATATGGTGGAATTACTGTTGTTGTAAAAAAGCAGTGAGAGGTCGAGTGAAACTGTGTTAATGTTGGAGCATGGTCACACATTTTATAACACATATTTTCAGATTGTTGTCACCACAGTGGGATATTGATTTGTCTACGGAGCAGCAGGTTTACTACGAGCAGATGAAAAATAGAAAGTTAAAAGTGTAGCTGAGGAAAAGTTTAAAAATCTATTAATAGCATTTGATGGTTTTGAAGGAAAATTGCGACTGAAGTTAAGATCTGAAACTGTGTGACGCGTCTGTAAATTCCTGTTTATTTCCAGATAAGTTCGAGTGTCGCATTTCACTCGAACAAAAACAACCTGGAGACTTTTTATTCAAAGGGGCAGATGAACTAAACATGTGTACGACGAACAAACAACTCGGCATTAACGGGAAAGAGTTGAGTTTCCGATAACAAAAGGGTGAGAAATAAATATTAACTGGGGTTTCAAAATGGAACAACAACACCCTGAATAGAAATTCATCTGGAAATCAACAATAACGTCGACACAATAATGAACTGAACTAACTAAAATTACAGTGTCAGAGCTTTTTCTCTGTTTTCCCCTCTAATAAAACCATAAAGCTTCTTTCCAGGTAACATTAAACAATTAGGAAACAACCAGACTGGTAAAACAAAGACTAAAGGGTCAGAATAGACTGAATATACACTGTAATAAAATAACTCAAGTAGAAGTTTTAAAGTAGCAAACACAGAGTCAATCAATTATCTGAAAAATGTTGAAGACTGGTAGTCTGTTGATCATTTTACTGATGCTGCATGAGTCATACGTTATGAGCATGTAGTAAACTGATATTACTGAGTCAGTGCTGAAGAAAATAAACCACCATAAGAAACTCATTTGGACATATTGGGAGTCTCTCTGCAGTTGATTATAATGACATCCTGGTGATAAACACAGCGACGTCATGACAGTAGTAGCTGCACACAGTCGCACAGCCCCGTGGATGAATATTAGAGGAGTATAAACGCTGCAGTTTGGGTCCAGTGTAAATGTTTACAGCTCTGTTTAGATAAACTCGTGTTTGTGATGTGATTGTTAATGTTGGATTTGAAGGTAAACTGAAAGTGAGCCCCTCCTCCTCCTTCTCCTCCTCCTCCTCCTGCTGCTGCTGCTCCTCTGGTTTTATTTGCTCCATATGGTGTTTGACATGGTACCCAGGAAGAAAAAAAAAAACTCCTGTGTGGGCGGAGGAAAAGCCTAGTATTTTGTCCGTCCTGAAATTTGATTCAGAAGTTCAGGATCCTGGAAGACAAAAAGCAAACGGAGGGGGAGGGAAGAAAAGCAGAGACTTGACTGAGAGGTTTCTCTTTTTTTTTTTAACTGGGAGAAGAGTAAAACTCACCAAACACTCTGCTGCAGCCTCCGACAAAAGTAAGTTTCATTTCTTAAACCAGTAATGCTTCTTATTTCTTAAGTGCTTTTAAATGGAGCCAGATGAATCCCATTTACCTCCGAGCTGCTGAATGGCCACAAAATATGAGATTTCTGCCTCAGAATGACTCGTGTGTGCTTTTACGCACAGATCGGTGCGGACTCTGGCGCGGTTTAAGGGTTTTTTTTTTTTTTAATGTGTTTTAATTATCACCAATTAAATCACGACCTGTAAGTCTTTGTAGTTTTAAAAGCGCAAAAATCTGGCTTCATTTGCTCCGTGGAAGAGAAGTTAGAAAGTTTTTCTTTGAGAGAGTGGCTCAGCAGCGGGAGAAAAGTTATTTTTCAGCGGGGAGTAAAAGCAGCACATTGACCCCCCTCCTGCACGCGCGTTTCCCCTCATCCACGCCAGCTCCCACAACCAGCGAGACTTGACTCCCCTCCGACTCCTAATTGCACCTCTATACATGGTAAAGTCCTCATTGTTTGGAGAAAAGATCCTCGCCGCAGATTTTTCTTTTTCTGGCGTGCGCCACAGCCGGATGTGAGCCAAACACGAAAAAAGGGATAAAATGATCCAAATTCAGTCCGCAGATGTTAATAAGTAGCTTTTGAAAAAAAAAAAAAAGAAAGAAAAAAAGTCAACACACGGTTCATAAAGCGACAGAGCAACAAAGGCGCGTTTTCATTTAACCTTCACAGGTTTTTTTTGGCCACATCGACGTGCAATTAGTGCGTTTTTATGCCAATGCATGAGGTAAAAGAGGAGGCAGTGATCACATCAGTGGACAAGAGTTTGATGTTGTAGCCTGTTATGAATTATGATTAAAGACGTGCATACAGTCACTGGCAACTTAGTGCATCCCGAGCATAAAAAAGTAGCAGTGACCTCGTCGTCAGTGGCACTGAAGCTATTTTCGATCTGTTTCTACATCTGTCACAATGGAAACCCTGTATTCATAAACTGATATCAGGCTTTGTTTGTTAAAAAAAAAAAAAAAAAAAAACTCACTCTGAAAAGTGACTGCACCTGTTATTCAACTGTAGAAAATCAAAGTGTAATAGTCTGGATTTTAATCTGAAAGGTGCTAAAATACTAGAAAATAAAAATGTTCTCAAGTAGGAGTACTCGAATAAATGAAGATACTGAGTAACTGGCTCTTCACATTGGTATAGGCTACTCATCATCCTGATTAAATAGGATCTTAGATAATTTCCCAGTACATACAGGCCTATATATCTGGATTGTGAAGTTAAACGGTGTCTGTGCTGGTACCAACATAATCCATAGTCTTGTGTTGTGTCTAGTCAACAGTAGCTATTGAAGATGCTATCACACTGTTTCCCCAATGCCACAGGTCAATCTTAAATTTCACTACTTGATAAAGGAATTTAGAAAAACACCTGTTACTATTTTGTTTTTTTTTATGTTAAATGTGAAGCATCTTCACCTCTTTAGGCCTCTAAATTAATAAGAACAAAACAAAAATAGAGTGGACACTTTCAGCTCAAGTTCTGTTGCCATAACCTGAGACTCACAAGCCAAACCGGTTGGGAACCAGTGTGGCATTAGGCCAAACATACCTACCTGTGCAGCTCCACACTTCAGATTTAGATTTTGGATCATTTCTTTATCTGGTTGAATTATATTTTCTGTTCATTTGATTTATTCTCCAAAGTGAGGGTTTAATGATGAGTTCATTCCTGATGGAGAAATACTGGAACAGGTCATGGAAACTACAATGTGTCTGTGGCATCAAAACATGACTGGTATTGTACAGGTGTTATTAAACGGATGGTTTGACATTATGAGATATACACTTATTCATAATCTTTCCAAAAATAATAAGAAGAGGTTGATATCGCCGCCATAGATCAATTTCTTAATGAAGCCGGAGCACTCACTTAGCTTAGCTTAGCATAAATAGTGGAAACAGGTTGGTTCTGGCCTGTGGCATCAAAAAACAACCAAATCCAAGTGTTTAAAAACCATACATGATAATAACGGGTAAGAGTCAACATAATATCAGTGTCTTGGCAGCATGAACAAATGTTACAGTCTTATGTGGATACAAGATGACAAATGTTGTGTACCAGTCATTCATTAGCTTTGCAGAAAATGTGTGTTTGAGTCTACTCTGTCTAAGAGAGGTCAATCAGTCCTATTTGCTTGAAGCTGAAACATTTAGATTTTGTTTGAAAAGGTCTCAAGAAAATGAAAAATTTAACTGATCCCAAGTCAAACCTGCAGAGACAACATCACCTGACAGAGGAAGCTAAACTCTTGACATCCTGTCAGCGACGACTATTGTGCGATCACAGACATAAACATGGGCTTTTTGTGGCGAGAAAAGGAAATAATTATTGATATGAGTGTAAGTTTGACATCACTCCACAAAGTCCCAGTTAAGCCCTGGTTATAAGTGTGTCTTCTTGTTCTTAAAATGGAGGCTAAACCATAGTCCTGTCACTACACAGTGGTAAACACTACACAGCGCTTTACTGGTCGAGGAAAAGAAAAGGAGAAGAAAAAAAAGGTCATTGTTGTTTCTGCTCCATTATTTACTGGGTGGAAACAAGGACTTGAATAACTTAGTGTTTTGGTTGAGAAAGGTTTTGCAAAATTTTTTTTGGAAACGTAACTGTTCAGTCAGGGTTCGTGTTGATGTGGCAGCAGAAGCCTGAACTATTGACTCCATTTGATCTGAGGTAAAGATGAATGTTGGTTGCCTTGATCTTCTCTGACGCTAAGAGAACAGAGGGGATTTCTCTGCTTTTTTAATGTTTTGATCTGGTTTTTTTCTGGCGTCGCCTCTGGACGTCTTCCTGCTCTCTCTCTCTCCCCCAGGCTGAGTGACTATGAGCACCTCGGGGCTTCAGGCCACTAACCGGCAGAAAGTGAAGGAGCTCGACAGCATGAAGGAGTCCATCAGCGACATCATCAACCAGCTCCAGGACATCGACCCGGCCAGGCTCTCCTTCTCCCCCTTCCTGGACCTGGACACTCAGATCTCTCTGGCACCGGTGTCAGACAGCCCCGAGTCCTCGGTGGAGGAGCTGCACTCGTCCTCCCACTCCGTCTCCGGCTCCCAGCGCTCCCTTGAACCGCCACCAGCAACCGATCAGCCAAAGAGTGAGTTATTACCGTGACTTTCTTAACTGTCTGTCTGATGGAGCTGTAGGATTTGAGGAGGAGGCCAGAGCAAATTAGCAAAGCCGGGTTTGAGTCCAGACTGGATCCAAAGGGGAGTTATGACAGAGTCAGGACTGATTAAAGAGGAGCAACAGTTAATAAACTCTGCACATGTCTTTCTAGCTTTGAAAATGAGGTTGAGCAGGAGCTCTGGGCTAAATCAGCGTCCATGCCGTCAATGTATTAACATGTTAGGATCCTCTCTGCAAGTTAAGAGTTTGTGTTGAATTAGTTTGTTGAGCTGGGAGGGGGCAAAACAAACCAGGATGAGGAGAACGTTTGTTTTCACCTTTGATTAATACAAATAACACAATGATAACGTCATCCAATAAAGATACAGGTGCAGCGGTTCACCAAAAGAGAAAAGGCTTTGACTATAATGAGATTGAAGTGAGACTGAAGACTTGAAGTTCTGCCTCAGGTTTATGGCTCATTACACCATGATTTAAGTGCCATCGTTTTTCTGATTCATGCAAGAAGACTATATTTGAGGATGATGGCAGATTTGTGCGTCTGAGAAACGTTCCACCACTGCAACAATATTTGTAGCGTCTGATCAAGTCCAAGTGAATGTGGACTAGGCACATTCATGTGCATAACACAATAAATAACCAACCGACTAACCTGCGCAAAAAACAAGTCAAAAAAAGTCATGACACAGACAAAGATATTGTGAAAGAAGAACTAATGTCGTCGAGGAGCGAAAGGAGCTCACACATTGAATATGTTGATGTAAAATCAAAGCTGCAGCCTGCAGTATCTTTTTTTTTTGCGTTTGAGGTTCAAACAGTTTTCTAAATCTGGATTTTTATGAGCTTTGATTTCGTTAATGAGGGTTGATGTCAATCTGGCCTCTGTCTGCACTTTGCAATCAGTCACATGCTTGAGGAAATGTCCCTGCACCGGCTGTGGCTCGTTTGTTTCCTCAACAGGTCAGATATGCAAAAGACTCAGTAGATTTCTGGAACATATGAGCACTACAGGTTTTAAGCAAATGCCACCCAAACAGGAACAAGTAGTGCTTCTATATGGAACTAATTTCAGCTGCGGATCAATGCACTTTTTTTGCTCTAGAAGAGATGCATGATACCACAGTGATCATGAAGAGGAAGGGACAGAGGAAGGAACAATGAGGCTTTGACTACACAGGAAACACAGGTTATCAGGATCAGTTCATTGCTGGTTTGGGTCTTTTAAAAGGTGTCAAACGTCATCATCATCATCAGACTCCAAACCTGCAGTGGATTGTTTTTTTTTAGTATCTGGTTTTGGATGCTGTGTTAAAATGTGCTCTTGATTTCAACAGGCTCTGCTCGCTGCCACCAGCAGCCCAGCGTCGGCCTCCCACACGAGCCACGAGCAGATCAGACAGAGGAGGGGGAGCTGGATCAAACTCTTTCCAGTCCCATCATCACAGCGCACAGCGATTTGGACGCCGCCACGGAAAACTGCATCAGCACTCCAGCCCCGGCCTCTCAGGGAGACATTCCCAACGGCACAGACACGCCGAGATGGAGTCCAGAATCCACCAATCTGGACTGCACCGCCGACGAGGGTCGCCCTCTGATCGGCCCGCCGCCGGAGAGCGTGGAGCTGACGGTGTGGAGCTCGGAGGGGCGGCGGGGAGGAGGAGAGACTTGCGTGGGCGCGGAGGAGGCGTCGGGTCGGGGACGGTGCCGCTGCTGCCGCTGCTGCCAGTGTAAATGCTGTCAGAGCGGCCGCGTCCCCGCCTTCCTCTCCGTCCTGGCCTCTCTGCTGTGCGCGGCCGGGATGCTCTATGCACTCTATTTCTATGTCCCCATCAAGCCCCCCGACTGCCCCGACGCCACCAGCCGCATCGTTTTCACCCTCTGCTGCTGCGTGGTGGCCGCCATCCCCATCCTGCTCGGTACGCTTTCAAAACACCTTGCACTCTCCCGACATTCACAAACAGAGAGAGAGAGAGAGCCGTGTGAGCAGCACAAATGAAAGATAAAAGATTAACAGAGGATTTGGTTTGTCTGGCCGCCTCGTCTTGGAATGTTTCAATGTCTCCCGTCCCCTTTAATTTCATGCGCTTTCAACCTCAGTGCAGCAGACGTCCTCCCAGGCCTCTGGAGAGAAGCATAATTTCCTTCTCCTGCACATAGCTTTAAATGGAAACTACAATAAGAGGTTGGCTGCGTCTTTTTCTCTCCCAGGCTGTGGCCTAATTGTTTCAGAATATTTTAATCACTTCCCTCCCTAGAACAAGAGACAGAGAGAGAGAGGGTGCAGGTGGCGAAAACATCCAGAACGAAATACCTGGTTCAGACCATTTTTTCCTCTCCCCTATTTGTCAAGCTGCTGACAGCGAGGGGGCATTTGCATGCGGGCCACGCCGCTGGCAGTTGCTTGTATTCAAATGAAGGAATTAGAAAAACAAAGTGTGCTGTCAGATGAGATCAAGTGCAGCGAGGAGTTGCTGAAAGCCGAGAGTTGTTTGTGGAAAAATGGCCCAGATTCAAGATGCGAAACTGACTTATTGCTCTTTTATCCCCTCGCAGCAATGCTCATGGGCGCAGCGTGCCAGTTCTGCACCGCCTCCTTCGATCTGCACGAGTCGTTTCCCAGAAGACGGGCGGTTCAACAGCTGTTTGTCACCGCGTCCTTGGAGCAGCTCCTCCTCTACGTCCTCAACCTCGTCGTTATGGCCGCTTTGCTGCCTCAAGACCAGCTGAAGTTGGTGCCGATACTGGTTGCCATGTTCGTCTTTGCAAGGTGAGGTTTAGCAGACAGAGGATCGTTCTGTAACTCTGTAATATCTGTGCAAAATCTCATATCCGAGATATTTCAATCCGAACCAAAAGTGGTGGAGTGAGAGACCAACGACGCTGCCCTGCCGCGCACACGGCCAAAAACAAACACAACCACTGTCATTAACTAAGCCAAAGAGAATTTTGGCAGCGTGTTGTCGACTCAGATTGTGACACGAGTCAAGATGAACGCAGCTCCCTCAGACTCCTCTTCTCCCCACAGTTTGTTTGTTCAGCCACTGTGCGTTCATGTGAGTTTTGTTTACAAGTGCTAACATTTATTTACTGAATGGTTACATAACATGCAGCATTAAACAACTCTGAAGTTGTTTGATGATTAGATAACGACGAGCTGCATCCCCACTATTCACAGTATATATACCAAGACAAACAGTGAGTTTTATTTCCCCACAAAATATTCATATAACTTTTTTCACCTCGTTTAACTGTGTCTACATAGCAATGCATTCCAAACAATAAATTACAAAAAGAAAACCCACACAGATACACAATATATTGATAAAGTATTTATATTATAACACCCATAGGCACCATCTGCATTACTTTTAAAGAGATCCCGAGTAGTTTGCTTTTGGTTATAAAAGAGTCTCATATTAATGTGGATGAATCTACGTTACCCACACTTGTTAATGGGTCAATTTTCGATAAATATATCGTTTTTTCTTTATAGTTATTTTGATATTATTATTTAATGGTCGACTTGCTCAGCATTTCCTGGTTTCCTGGTTTTCCCCAACGCTGCCCGGCGGGTCATGGGAATAACGCCGCTGGATCGCTAGTTGGCATCGTTTATGGTCGGAACTACGACGGTATCTGATCGTCTTCCAACCTCCGACTTTCGTTCTTGTTAATGAAAACATTCCTGACAAATGCTTTCGCTGTCATCCACCTTGCGGCGGTCCAATAATTTCACCATGCGCACGGAGGCTCATGGGAAATGTAGCGTGAAAAAACTTTCAGAAAGTCCTCATAGTCCCTTTAATACTTTAATTATACTTATCTGATAATGGTTTAATTTAAGTCATATTTTCAGTGACTTTAATTTGTAATGAAGTATTCTAACAGTGTGGTATTAACACCTTTACTGAAATATAGGACCTGAGTGCTTCCTCCGCTACTGAAGGACACTGTGTTGTAGTCTTGCATATAGGTCAAATCAGTGAAAGTGAAAGTGTCAAACTGAGCAAGCCTCGTCTCGGGTGGTGAGTTTTTGTCAGACATCGAAGCTGATTGACACGAGGTGAGTCTGGTTCAACTGGTATCTCTCGCTCTATCAAACTGTCACCAGACAGACTGCGTGGTCTGAACTTGACCTGATTTCCTGTTTGGTTTCTTTAATCCTCTGCAGGCTTGTTTACTGGGTCAGCCTGAACGTGTGCAGCTCCTGGCGCGGCTTCGGCTCCGGCCTGACCGTGTTCCCCCTCCTCGCCATGGTGGCTCTCAATCTGTTCCTCATGTACATCATGAATCTCAAAGAGCCACTCTTTGGCTCTCAGGACGTCCTCTATAATCAGGTCACCCCCTCTTCCTGGTCGGAGGAGACATCACAGAGCCCGAGTGGCAAACCAGGCATCCTACCCACAGACATCCTGGACTCTCAGTGAAGGAGGCGAGCCGCGCTTTCTTCTTCCAGAGGAGGAGATCTTTCCAAAAATAGGCCATTCCTGTGGTCTGCAGCTCAGCACAGCTACTACACACGCTGCCACTATAACCTCCAAGTCTGTGACGGCTTAACTTGTATTTTTTGCTCCTCCTATACAAGACTGTCTTTTCTAATGTGGATTCATGCTTATCATCTGAAATGCAAGAGCTCTTCTCCTGCTTGTGGCGGGCGAAGCCTTTGAACAATGCTGTAGTCCTAAAACATGTGTCTTTTTAAGCTATTCCAGTGCCTATATTTAAATTGTTTGAACTCTAAGTACTTAAAAAACTCTGCTATATATATATATAGTGTGTATATATATATATATATATGGCTGAATTTGGTTTGACCTTAAAAAACCACTAGCAAAGCAACTTCAATTCTCAGACTTTATTATTATTTCAACTGTCCAAGAAGTTTGTACATGATGAAGGCAGAATAAAAGCCATTTGTAAAAACGTCTTTTCATCTTTCTCCGGTCGGGTTTGACCACTTTCTGCTTTTTGCTTTGGCTGAGCTGCTATTCCTGGAGAAAGTGCACCGTGTGTTTTCAGTGCTGCGGCTGTGATTATGTGATGACATGCTCTCTATGTTCTCTGGTCGCTCTCCCATATTCTCCGCCCTGCTGTTGTCCTCAGTGCTAACTCGGTTTGCGGCACCAAAACGAGGCCAAAACAAAAACAAGATGCAGAAGACGGTTGAGAGAAAAGTTAATGAGCTCTATAATCAAATGCAAGTCATTTGACTCGAAGTGAAAAGATGGATTTACTTTCTTTTTCAATTTAATGAAAGAAAGATTTGATTCCTGCACATTGTCAGATGGGTCCAACACAGCTCAGCACTGACATTTTTCTTTGTCACATCATTGTACTCTTCCACACACCTGTGTGCATCGTGTAACATCAGATTCACAGATTTAATACCTCAAACAAATAAGAAAAACACAATTTTTGCCTGCAGGTCAGACAAAGTACTCAGTTTTAAAGTCTGTGCATCTTTTTTGGTTGGGTATCTAATATGCAAACTTTTTTTTTTTTTTTTAACTGCCGATCAGGAACCACGATGAGATGATTAAGTCCATTTTCTTTTCCTTTTCTTTTTTTTTTTTACAGTGGGAGTTTATACAACAAACTCAGGCAGTTCCATTTGACATGAGGAGTACATTTTGATTAAGTAATAATAAAATGTGTTTGTTATGATAACATGTTTGAATGCAGCTCAACCAGTAGAGCTAGTCTCCATTTAACTATAAACCTCGACGTCTGGGTGAGAAAGTAACAAAGACTGCAGTGAGGAGCCAGAACCAATCAATCCTGCTCCAAATATAACACCCAAAGTGTTTGTGTGAAAGATTTCCCACAGATACGCCTGTGTGGGAACAAATGTAAATGCATTGCACAAAATAAATTAACTTTTTGTAATGCATTTCCAGAAGTTGCTTTGTATTTTGGCCCCTAATGTCACCTTTACAATTCTTTCTATTGTGATGTTAAAATCAGATTAGATCTGAGACCTGGAGCTTTAATTTAAACCTGGTATCTATTGTTATTATTTCAATATGAATGTGTTGACACAGAGCTTTGGGAGCATTATAATGAACAACTGTGACCTTAAAGGCCTCTTGATATACCAGAAATTACTACTGAAATTGTGCTAACAATATGTAGGACTGTGATAATATCAAAATGGCAGATGACAGGCTTTGTGGGTCTTTTGTTAATCAGTTCATCTGAGGGAGTTCAAGGTCATTAACTGCTGATAATCTCTGTCATACAATTATGGACTTGTTTCAAAAAGTCTTGAACCTTAGGGCATTACCAGGGAGGATGTAGTAATGACCCTCAGCCTCAGAGCTCTGATATTTCCAGCAGTCTGCAGTAATTTTAAGGCCTAATTAATGTAATAGATGATCTCTAATAGAAGCAACTGAGGATTCTGAATTCAATTAGACTGACTAAAAAGGTAAAAGTAAAGGTAGTATACGTTATTGTCACATGAAGGGAAACTTGTCTTGGGCACCAGGCCGCTTCATTGCACACACTCATCACAATTAAAATACATCATAATACAAGAACATATAAGTAAGAACACATGGTAATCTCAATATACCAACTCGTGATCCAAATGTCACAAATCCCTGCCTTAGGCCTATGCCTTCCTGGCAAACATTTTTTGAATATCATTGAGGTGTCATATGGTCAGTCCAAAATTAGTGCAAGTCTCTAATGTTGAATATATTATTACATTTTAAATATAGGATTTAATTACATAATATAAAGTCATATTTTCCCTCATCGGTCTCTATTTTGGGTCTATTTTTTGTTATCGCAGCAGCGCCCTCACCGGCTCGTGCTCAGTAAGGCACCGGAAGCAGTTTCTCAGTTTGACGTAACTAAAATTTCAAAGATGGCGGCGTTGGTCGGTAAGTGATGTTTTGACTAAAATGACACGCTTTTTTATTAACATTATTGTGTTTTCAGAGTCATATGATCCGTGACAGTGAAATATTTAGCTCTTAAAAACGCATTGCGGTCTGTTTTGTTTTTGTCGACCGACGCGTTTGGGACTTTTAGTGAAGACGCACGCTGACCTTGCTCTGTCTGCGTTAGCATGGCGGCTAACAGGTTTAGCTTACATGAACTCTAGATGTGATTTTAGCTGCAGCATTTATGATCATAACCAACGACTTATGATGCATTTTAACTATCTAGACTCTCTGTCACATAGCTATAACTCTATTTTGTCGGTGGACGACCACACCAGGCGTGTCGTCTTCTCCAGACTGAGTTATCGGCGTCACAACAAACTCTCCTTTAAAACTGAGCCAGTTTTGGGCCAGCTCATGCATTTTCTACACTTTATGCCCCTTAAAAGACTAATCTATGGCCTTTTTAGAAATAACATGTGCTAGTCGACAATTCGGCTCTTGTTAAATACACCAGGCACCACTTAAAAGTGCATTTTTAAATGAATCCATATTTAAATTGGGTGTAAAACAATGGAGTGTGGTGTTACATCATTAGATGGACAATATTTAGATAACACTGAGAACAGCAGGTCAGATTGATCACAGTAGCTGAATGAGTTGGACATGCATTGATTTGGCTTGTAATTGTTATTTTAGCATGGGGACTTTGCAGAGGTGTTGTTGTGGTGCATCAGGTTATCTCACCAGGAATCAAGTTTTTTGCCCAGTCTTCATAATGAAGTGAGGATTTATGTCACTCCTGAATCCTTTGTATAATTAAATAAGATTACTGCTTGGATGATACTGTAGATTAAACACCTGAAATACTCCCAGATTTCATCAGTTTTGATAATTTTTTCCTTTCACAGCGCCTCGCCTGGCCATGTTTGGCTCTTTTTCAACAAGGTAAGAACGTCCTAATCCCGCCACTTGTTACAAAACTTTATTTAATCCAGCTCCGTCCTGCTAGTTCAGTAACTGCCACAGTATCACGATCCTTTACCAGGGCTGAGTTTGCTTTTCATACTTAAAGCAGATAACAGTGGAATGTTTTTGTTAATATAAGTCCTAAATAGTCCTATTTTCCGTCAGCAATCACTTACATGAAGTATTTCAGCCTAAACACGAGTCTCTCCGTCACTCTGCTCTGCTGTAACCCGAGGAGAAAATTTTCCTTGTGGGATACAAGTGTTATCCAATGAGGGGAGAGAACGGCATGAAGGGCTGTGTGTGCAGCCAAGGGATGCGCGTGAATGTGGTGACGTAGCACGAGGACCAATTGATGCCTGACAAGGGCGGGGGCTGCTAACTCATGGTGCGTTCAAGGAAACTCGTACTTTGTGTTTTTCCTTCCTGTGAAGTCATACCAGTTCGATCTGGTACGAGTTCACGGGTCGGAAGTTACGAGTGGCCGTTATAGGGAACTTTCACAGACAACAGGACGGTAAAAACACGAGCTACGGGTTACCTGGAACGCTACCAAGTCGTAGTTGTGACTTGAAGCTGTAACTTACGGTTTCAAAAGCCTGCCTTGAACACAGCATTAGCCGAAACGGCCGTGCCGATGATATCTGCTTTAAACGAGTACTATTTAGCTATTGTCCATGATTTGAAAAGCATAACTTATCAAATTTACACTAGAGGAAAGTATAGGGGGGACTTAAACTCAAAATATGATGTCTCCATTCTCCAACCTATCTAATCATTATTAAATCCACCAGTCAGGTTGTTGATGTGACGTCAGATGATGCCTCATTGAAGAAAATTGTGAAGTAAAAGGATCCACAATAAAAGCAAGTGCTAAGACATTTGTTGTTAGTGTTTTTTTGGCAGCAGCTCGCTCAGCTCGCCTGTTGTTCACACAAACAGTCAAGTTAATCCTTCAAAGCAGCATCAGGTTTAGGAGGCTCAGACAAAATCAACATCCTCCAGAATGAAATCTGTCCATCTGCCCATCACACATGATGATATAGCGCAATGAATAAATTTCACATCTCTATTATACAGTGTTTCCGTCTTGTGGAGCTGAACGTCTCTTGGTGCTCAACATTATTATTTCACTGGCTGTTTCAAAACACGTATTTACCAAGGCAGAGATTTCAGTGTCTTTCTTGTCCTATTCTGACTCATTTTTCTCTCCATCCAACAGGCCTATTTCAGTTTTCATTCTTCAACAGAAGAGTCTGCACGGCGGCGCTAAAAGCCAGAATGCTTCTAGCACGAGGTGGGTTTACCAGAAATACCCCGGTGTAAATATACGACTGAAGAACAGGCACCATGTAAACACACTCTCTCCACATGGTAAAGCTCCTCTCTCCTCCGTCTGTTGCAGCGTGGTTCCAGTCAGAGAGAAGAGCACGGCGGTGGCAGCGGCCAAGCCGGCGGCTGTAGCCACCAGCAAGGGGGAGTATGTTATCACCAAGCTGGACGACCTGGTCAACTGGGCACGCAGGGTGAGTCATTGAGCAAAGAATAAATTAATGTGTCTTCACTTAAATTCCTTCTGTTTTTTCTTTCACTCTTGTGAAGGTTCTTTAGGAGCTTGTATAGTATCCCAAAAATTTAACTGAGTTTTACTCTTTGTTTACCAGAAACCAGAGACAAAAGTTTTTCCTTTGTTAAAGGGATAGTTCAAGATTTTGGCAAATTGACCCATTGCCATAATTTCTATAGTTTTAGCAGTAGGTTTGTTACCTTTAATTGTCGGTGCAAGCTATTTTTAGAACGGTGGAGCAGAGCTGCGAGTTGCTCAGAGCTACGCTATGGAGGCTAATGGGATTTCTTGGTTTCCCTCATCAAACTCATCAAATACACAATCCAACAACTCCAAGACACTCTCGTGGACAAATTGTGACCTGCACATTCACCACGATATGAGATAATAACAGAACGTTACGAGACAGAGTTGTTTTAGAGGTAAATGCAGAGACTGCTTGCTGAAAAACTGCTCCCGACAGGAACGCGCATCAGCTGTTTTGCATGAATTTATCTAGAAAACAACTCTGTCTCGTAAAGTTCCGTTATTATCTCGTAGCGTGGTGAATGTGCAGGTCACAACTTGTCCACGAGAGCGTTTTGGAGTTGTTGGATTGTGTATTTGATGAGTTTGATGAGGGAAACCAAGAAATCCCATTAGCCTCTGCAGCGCAGCTCTCAGCAGCTCGCGGCTCGGCTCGGCCTACTGCTATGATTATAGGGATTACGGCAATGGGCCAATTTGCCAAAATGTTGGCATATCCCTTTAACTGTTTGAGGGTTTAGTTTGATTATCATTCATACCAGCAGCAATTAGGGCAATAACACTAAAGGCAGCAACACATTTCATAAAGAGTCAGTTGTACGTTATACATTTTTGTTTTCAAGGCAACAGACAACACATTTACGAGCAATAACAGGCCGTGGCTGCTGTCTGAATGATTATTAGTCACACTCGGGACTCGACTACGAAACAAAGTAAAGTCTCATCTCTCATCAGCACAGATTATTTACGACTGGGCTCTTGTATCTAATATATATTTTCAATATATATCAACATTAAACTTGTATTATTTTGGTGGATGACAATCCTTAAATGGTTGAACAGGGATTTGAAGAAAGTGACTTGTATTTTCTTAACTTTTTACCATTAGTTTTTTGGTTTAATGCTGCTGTGCTTCTCCATCAGAGCTCTCTGTGGCCTATGACCTTTGGGCTGGCATGTTGCGCCGTGGAGATGATGCACATGGCGGCGCCCCGTTACGACATGGACCGTTTCGGCGTCGTGTTCAGAGCAAGTCCCCGACAGGCTGACGTCATGATCGTGGCAGGAACGCTGACCAATAAGATGGCTCCGGCTCTGCGTAAGGTGAGAGGAGGCAAAGAGTGGGGGATGTAACAAAATGCCAAATGTCACCGCAGCATCGAGTTTGATCCAGGTCTGTGGAGTGGAGGAAAAAATAAAAGAGATTTCTGCACTTCTCATAGACGCCGTCAGTGACGAGTGCTCTCTGTCAGTCGTTTCTGTCTGGGAGCGCTCAGAACAGTATAGCTGTGTAAATGCTGGCGGGATTATGAGCAGGCTGTCGATGGATTGGTAGACTGGCATCAAGTCTTCTCCAGCTGAAAGGACAGATTAGTTCTTAGTCAGACTTTATATAATAGCAGCTAAACTCCTCCTTCTCTCCGACAGGTGTACGACCAGATGCCTGAGCCCAGATACGTCATTTCCATGGGAAGGTGAGTCTCCACCTGAGGAGGTTTATTTGTGATGGAGCCTTCCTCCTCCTCCATCAAACTCTCCAAAGCTCTTCAGACACACACAACATTTACTATGTTGATAGTTTCCATCTCTTGTCCGATCGGTAGGTAGTTATTGGATAAAAAAAGAAAAACAGATTCAGACAAAATTACAACAGACCATTAAACCATTTTTAAAAAGAACAATATGGAGTTGGGGGACCACATGAGGGTTGTGTTGCATAATGCCGCAATAAAAAGTGCTGGATAGCTAGACTGTATTGTAGAAAGAGCTATATTGTACAGTAAAATTTAAATGGTCTGACCTCACACTGTCTCATTTGAAAAGTTTCACCCAGTCGTTGTGAATTTTATTGTGGTCAGTTTGCTGTCAACTTTTCTTATTCATATACTTTGACCGTAAGTAACTGGATGACTTGTTAAGTGTCCTGGTGAATTTTCCCGTTCCAGTTGTGCCAACGGAGGAGGCTACTACCACTACTCCTACGCTGTCGTCAGAGGCTGCGACCGCATCGTACCAGTGGACATTTATGTTCCAGGTAAACGTGACATCACAATGTACAGATGATCAAAACTGAAATGAGTGCCTGTAGATTAAAATTGTGACTCTTAAATACACAATATGTTGCCAAAAGTATGTGGACAGGCTCATGGCTCTGCGTCCTTATAGATACAATTTCGGGAAGATCAATGCAACATTATCTAATGATATAGAACAACTTCAGTCAGGGGAAGACCTTTTTCTCATTTCAATTCACAAAATGCCTAGTTTGTTGTGAGTGACCTGCACAAAGCCACAACCTCAACAACATCCAACATTTCTTATTTTCTAGTTTCTTATTTCAGACCTTATTAACCAGTGTTAGATCGCACTAATGCCCTTGACCAAGTCTCTGCAGCCAGTTCTCAAAACTTTGAGCAAATCCTCCACTGACATGAGGAGGCTTTTATAGCAGCAGGAGAAAGTTTGTTAGTTTTAAAAACAACATTTAATAATTACATAAGTGCATATTTAAGTGTCCACATACTTTTGGCCATAATAAATTGTTTAGGTGAACAAATGTCCTCATAGTTAGATTCCAGCTAATGGTAGCTATAGCTCTGGTCTGTGATGTAGGAAAAGGAGCAGTTCACCAGTTAGCGAAAGTATTTATTGTAATAGTGATATTAAACTTTGAGTAGATGCACTTGTTATTTATTGTTTTATTTGTAGAAGTGATGAACGGAAGCAGCAGTAGTTTTAATAGCAGCATTAGACCAAATACTTGTATTATTAATGAGTAGCTGACTGGTAGTAGTAGTAATGCAGCAACCACTTTATATGTAATGATTAAATATTGAAAGTATTTGATTACTGGACAGTGTATTACTACAAGTGCAGCACCAGTTCAGAGCAGTCATTATTTAAAGTCATCTTACAGACTGATTATACACAAATTATGAAACATTATCCATTATCTTGGAAACAGCTTTTAGTGTACCATACTAATCCAAGTCAAGTAGGACCTATGAGAGGATGATTATAATTTATAAAAACCATTTCTCCTTTTTACCATTAGAGGTTTCCTCTGTGTATCATATGTGGATTATACAGATTATAAATACAGAGAAGTGAGTCTGAGTGAGACTAAATGTGTGTCATTAAGCTTCCGTAGGTTAAACTTGTTTCCTGACGATACATTGTTTTTCCTCTCAGGTTGTCCCCCGACTGCAGAGGCTCTCCTCTACGGGACTTTACAGCTGCAGAAGAAAATCAAACGTGAAAAGAAGATGAGGATCTGGTATCGAAAGTAAATGTGTAATATGTATGTGTGTATCTGGTATGTAAATCTTGTATTTTTGGTTTCATTGGAGCACCGCTCCTCGTCCATGTAGAGCTGCAGGAACTGACTTCCAATAAAATCATCGCCGTAATTTAGTTCAATTGCATCTATTTTCAGTCCAGCACAACAGCTGTCACTCAGTGCACTGTCTCTACTTGTCTAGACCAGTATTCATTTCTGGAGACTGTTTCTGTAAAAGGAAAACATGTAAGCTTGTTACCCACAAGGTTTGTGCTTGTGTCAGAGCTTAAACTATAATTAAAGTTGAATTCAAGTAGTCGTTTGCATTATTTTTTCTCATTTTAAATGTCAACACTCAATCAGTCATAAACATAAGATGTGAATGACAACCTACAATATATGAAGTTTTACTTTCAATAAACTGTGCTCACATGAATATGCATTGGTGTAACATCTGTTCTCATCTGGCGTTTGAGCCACTAGATGGCTCCTGTGGTCACAGCTCTGACCCTCACTGCCCCGTGTCCACAGCAGTGGTTCAAAGTCTAATGCATTTTAATTGAGGTCATTATATTGGAGCGCTGGGTAAACAAATGTAATGCTACATTTGCCTAGAGGTGAACAGAGCTGTGTGGGAACTGTAGTTATATTGACTGCAGTATTTGGTGTATATGTATAAAGCAGCTTTTAAAATCTTATACACAGAGTTGCTTCTGTGCAGCTTCAGTGCGAAGCAGCAGAATCACAGGGTTCACACTCCGCAGCACTGACGTGTTCTTGTGTGAGACGCTTCATTCCTACCCTCCTGCTTTAAGTCGCTCGGGGTAACTTTGTGCTTCTGAGCTGTGAAGGTTGTGCAGGTTCAAAAAGATTAAAGTAAAACAATATCCACTTGACAGCTGCTGTTTTCAAGTTAAAGGTTGATTTATGCGTTACCCTTTAGTCTTATTACTGTATACACACTTACTGTGATTCTGTCACACAGTAAAGAGGCAGTAACAGTTTCATCAGTGACGAGCTGCAGTGCACACTGGTTGGAATTTAAATATAACATGAATACACGTCAGCGTTTACGTATCAAGCAGCCAAAAACTAGATGCTGCAGAATTCGTCACACTACTGATGCCAGTCTCAGCAGTTCAAATACATTTACCACAAACATTTAATTTTAACTTCTATAATTTGCCTCGCCGTTGAACTTTACAGGGCTACAATAGAAAAACGTTATAAATGTTGGTGGAATCTCGGCCTGCATCTTTGTCCATCATCATTTACACATCTCATAATTATTATTTGATTTATTGATTAATTACTCAGTTTTTAAAAAATAATACAAATTGTACATCTCAATGCATCTTAACATTTCTCATTTTATCTGAGTCAAACTTTCTCAATATATTCACTTTTCAAACATATGACTGAAGGAAAAACAGCAAAATCATGTTGGAGAGGCTGAAACCATAAATGTATTTATTTTTTTGTTTGGTTTATTCATTCATTTATGCTTTTTTTTTTGCTTGAGAAATCACACTTACCACACTAATTGTTGCAGTCCAAGTGCTAACTTCCTACTTGTTCGGTTTTTGCCTCTTCATGTATAAAAGACTAGCTAAACTAAAATATAAGAGTCGTGCTCCCAATTCACATCTGAGCGCTGCCAGCTGCTGCCAGCTGCTGCCGTTTCCCACCTGACTGCAGCCGAGTGTTGCATCATCCATCCATCTAATGATTAATGTGTCCTCGCCAGGTGGTAACTTATTCCCACGTGTTCAGATAACACACTGACTCTCTTATCAACAGCCATAAATTAAAACATACTGTAGTATATATTGTACTCCGTGTCCGTCTCACTGGACTGGACTAGTGGCCACACAATTAAATAGTGGCTTTTCATTATGCAGAAAGATTATCGTTGAACTCTCATCGAAGATTTAAGAGATCAGTGCATTCTGCGAAATGTTATATACATATCATTAATAAAGTACAATTAAATATTTTTTGCCCAAGAACCTGTTTAGCTCTATTGGATTTTCTACAGTTTTAGGAGGAGCTTCTAAATGTGTTGTCTCTTAAAAGTTTATGCATAGTATTAATTGCAAAATCTGTATTTTAAGTTTAGAAATTTGACATTTATGTACAAAATCTTTTAATCTGTGATTGCTCGCTCAAGATAACTGTTTTTAACTCTTGTTTTTAACCTATTTTTCTTTTTTGGTTGCTGTTGTAGCACTTTTAGAGATTTTTTGGTAAATATAAAGTGCATACAAATAAAATGTATTATTATTATTATTATATCAGTGAGCAATATTTAACTTTTTTCCCATTTTGTGGTCAAATTTCAACTGGAATAACCTGAGTCTGCAGAGTTGAACCGTGTTCATTATAAACTTTATGAAGTTCATCGCAAAGCACGCAGTGATACATGTAGTGATACATCTACTGTTGATCTGAAACTGGGCTGGGCATGAAAAAACAAGACGCTGGGTGACATAAGAGCTACAACAGATGAGAGTCAGTCAGTGGGGCGTAAATGCATTTCTGGTGGTTTCAGTTTGCTGTTATCTCACCTATCAGTTTCTGTGAATAATAAAATACAGCCGTGGAGAGATGTAGCACAGTGTAGCCGCCGGTACCGAGCATCTGCATGACCGCACCACGCTGAACACTAAAACCTCACCCCTGATCAACTTAATTACAGTCTGAAACTAAAAGGAACAGATGAGTGTGTAAAAATAAATGTATAATAAAAGATACAAACACATGTGGACTGAGTTTGGATGGGCGGGTTTATTGAGAGATGGCTGATAGTGAAATAAACAGTGAGGTCAGTGAGGTCAGGTGTGAAGGCACATTGGATTTAATAATAAAAAAGAAAACCATTACAGCAGTTTCGATGGACTTTTACTCTTTGACGATGGTGGGAGTGATCATCTTTTTGAAGGAATAATATTTGCAGTCACTGGGTGGTGCAATGTCCATGGTGGTGGTGCTAATCTTCTCCTTCTTGAAGCCGGCTTGGAGCAGATGAGGCACCTGGGTCTCCTGAAAATCATTAACAGACACGAGTTTGGTCAGTTGTGAGGCGTCTCACAGCTTTATCGGCCTCTCTGACCCCCCGATCGTGTTTATCATTTACCTTGAAATTATCACAGCACATAATACCAGTCTAAACAGTGTTGAAATGTTGAAATACGTGCGGCAGGACAGGGAGGAAAATCTTTTTAACTCCATATTCACATGTTGTTGATTCACACACAAGTACACTTCAACCACTGCCTGACTGAATGATTATACCGGTGTTTATGATAATTCAGTAGGCTACTAAGTGTCGGACTACCAGCTCGTACTCCACTGAAATCAAATAATATTCCTTCTTGAACGAGATCACACTACATAAACTCTTTTTCACCTCAGAAAAGATAATTAAAAGATTAAAAATAAACATCCTGGATAAAATATTGTCATCAAATTTCTTTGAAAACCAATGGTTGCAATAACTAAAAAAAATAAAAAAATAAAAAAAACAACAAAAAAATAAAAAAAAATAAAAAAAATTTAGAAATGTCATGTTAAAAAAAAAAAATGTCATGTCAAATTGTTAAATTGTTAAATTTTGAAAATACTGGAAGAATGTTATGTCAAAAATGTAACATGCAGAAAAAATGAATATGTGAGTATTGGGGGCGGGACTAGATAAGCTTTTGCTTCTCCCGCTTTCCCTTTCGGTCATGTGTATTGTATTAATTGGATTGAGATGATGTGTGATGATGATGACTAATTGACATGCCCGAAATGAACCAAATAAATAAATAAAAAAAACTTTAATAAAGATAGCTGATGAATTTTAAGGCAGATATGAAAGTATTTCCAGGATTGTGATGAAATTACTTGCTTTTTTTGTGGACAAGAGAAATGAAACAGCTCGGTCAACAGGAATGTAACGATCAGTGTGTAGCAGACGCTGTTCACTTCATGGGTTTAGAAAATAGATGATGAAGGTGACCGACCTCAAACATCTTCTCGATGTTGTCGTATTTGGTCTTGAGCAGCTCGCCCCAGGAGGTCAGGTTGCAGTAGGTGAGGACGCCGCCGGATTTCAGCATCCTGTGGGCGTGACCCTGCACACACACACACACACACACACACACACACACACACACACACACAAAACAATCAGTCTTTCAGCTCCATTGGGATCTGACCTAAAGCAGACAAACAGGTCTGGTATTGTCCAGCATCTGTCCGCTCAGATACACTGTTATAGCTTTTGATATCTTTACACTGTAAAACTCTGCGTTTGGACTATTAATTCATGTTTTGCATAATACTGATGCCTGTTTTTCACTATTAGACACAACGTTTAATCCACTAGTCATGCAAACAATTCCAAGTATTTGGTGATTATCCTCATCCATAATTTTAATCTTTTCATACCACGTCCTGTGTGTAAGTCTCTGTGCATTTTAACAACCTACCTTGATGAAGTCAAACTGGTGAGTGTGCCATGTGTCCTCAGACAGAGGGTATGTGTCATACAGGATACCTGAGAGAGGAGGGACAGTGTTAGCAGAGCATTTACAACATAGTCAATGAGCTTTTCCACATTTTTTAATGTCTCTTTTTTTTCAGTGACAGAAATGTGAAGGTACCACAGGCTTCATTCATCTGTCACTCTGATTTGAGAATATGGATGATGCATTTTCACATACATAATGTGGATTTATTAACCAAGTTAGGGTGTAAGATTAAGATTAAGATTAAGATTTTAAAAAAGACTATGTAGATGGATTTCTGGTGATTTGGACCTGCTGCTTTGGATTCATTAAAAGGCAGAATACCTCCACACATGTTCGCCTACGTGTGGTTTCTTACCATCAAAGTGGTTGTCTGGCAGAGTGGGAACAACCTCTTCCCACAGACCCTTCAGAGGGACCACCTGCAGCAGCAGAAAAACAAACACCAGTTCAGTAAACACACTGGAGCCGTGAGCAGTTGCATCAGAGTCCATTCAACATGTGTGATGATGTGTACCAGTCACAGTCTGCTGACCTTATGGGGCTGAGCCTTGGCCCAGTTCTCCAGTCTGGCGAAGACGCCGTCGTTGCACTCGATGATCCAGTGCTCCTCGATGGGGAAAGACTCGATCTTAGTGGCGGCGATGGCCATGCCGAAACCAATTTCCAGAACCCGACCGCCTAGAGATCAAGACAAAAACAAACCAAACCAAAAATTAAATACATTTATTTCAGCGTTACTTCAAAGACAACACAAATTGAGTTGCTCCAATCCAACCTCATCTGAAACAGGTGTTTTGAGCTTATTAACACTGTCATAGCTTTATGTTTGAGCCATTACTGAGTGGCGGTGTTGTTTTTTTTAGTCTCTGTTAATGTTGCCATGAGTTTTACTGTTTGGTTTAAGTTTTGTGCCTCTGCTGGGTGTGGAGGGACGACCAGCTGGTTGCAACATGTGGTTGAACAGACAGGCCAAAGGGTTTCATTTCAGAGAGGCATATAAATAGAAGAGGAGTAAAGGCTATTTGTTGTTGCTGTCCCTTTCAAAATGATTTACTGGGCCTAAAACCAAGTGTCCAACATTTTTTTCATTTTTGTATAGACTGTTAAAGAAATTGTGGAAAATTCCACATGTGCAAATTATGTTTACATCCTCTGTGCAAATTAACTTTTCACATTATGAGAAAGAAAATACAATGAATCAATGAATTTGTTAGATAAAGGATTTAATGTCAAATGAACTAATTGTGCAAAGTAACTCTTAAAAAACTGATGGATATCTGAACTGAAATGATGAATCTAAATACGCCTTTGTGAGCAGTTAAATGGATCTTGGATATACTTGCATTCTGTGGCTTCGCGAAAAACATTGAATGTAATTGAAATAAAATGCTTTTTCAGACTCTGAAATAACAACATGTGATTTAAAACATTAACTGCATTCTTGCGATGTTGTGTAGACAGTTCCTAGTGCACATGCTCGCTGTCTTCCCACATGTCTCTGAGGGTGTGTGTGGATCAGTCTATTTTCACATGAAGCTATGAGCAGATGAGCTGTTTCCCCCCCTGCAGACTTCTTGCCCAGTCCTCATGAGTAGTGTAACAGCTGCTCTACTACTCACTGAGCACCGAGCACCACGCCGCTCACACTCACACTCATATTCACACGTGTTGTCCAAATCAGCTATTAAAAAAAATGTACACACATGCAAAAACTTCAAAAACTGACACTCAAATTCATATTTTGACCCATGCACATAAAAGACTGATTGTGTTTCTTCATTTTCTATCAAACCTTGTTGATTTTTTTTTTTCAAACTTATAACTTAGGCCAGTGGAAGAGAGTAGTCAACATCTGTAAATCAAAATTGTAGTTTTATACCCATGCCTCTTAAAATAAATAAATAAAATCAGATTTTCACTGTATATTCTGTAGTAAAATGTAGAAAACAAGTACATTAAAAATAATTTCACCTGTCTGAAAAATGTAGTGGTAGGCTATATGACTACAGTAACTTAAAGTTGCTCTCAAAATTATTATAATGCATAACAATGAATGCCAATAGCTTGTTTTTATTATCGGACAGCGCCTCATTCAAGAATACGCTGTCCGATAATGGATCAAGCCCCTCCACTTTCTGAAACTGCAGCTTTATTTTACCTTTTGAGGCTGCAACGGTGGACAGGGAGTGCATGTACGGGGTCTCCCAGCGCTCCATCACGGGCTTGCCCATGATCTCCAGGTGAGTGTCGGTCTCATTGTATCCGGCGCTCGCGTCGTGCCAGGAGGCCTTGCAGTCCTCTCCCTTGGAGAAAATGGGCTGTGGAGCGGTGGTCATTTTGTGTTGTTGTTGTTGTGGAAGAGGAAGAGGCAGCGGTGGTGGCGGTGGTGGTTGTTTGGTTCTGGCAAAACTGTTTGGCGGACAGAAGAGGATGAATGGCAGGCAGGAGGCGGTTTATATCGGGTTCAGAAGTGCTGACACTGCTGGAGTTTCACTACGGGTCAAAAGCACACACACATACACACACATACCGAGGCGAGGGAGCACGAACTGACAAGTGGCTACGGCGGCCGAGATCCTCTGTAGACAGGAGGACTCACTCAGTGGTGAATAAGTGGCTAAGCATTAGAAAGTTAAAATGATTTGCACTGATTTAGCCTACAGCGTTTTTGTTGTTGTTCCTCTGTGATGCTTCAATTAAACTGTGGAACAGATATGCTAAACTAGTCCTTGTTTTTCTGTTGAAAAAAAAAAAAAGTAGTTTACAAAACATGATTAAATGCAATTATGGTAGTCTTTTTTAATTTAAAGAATATAGGCTAATTTACAAGAAAATCCCAGAGCCATTAAATTAACATTTTTCGTTTACTGTATTTAACTGTAGGCCTAAGTTATTGTTAGTGTTAGTGTTAGTTTGGTGAACACTTTTACTTTCTCTTTTCCTCTCTGTATGAGGAGCCTGGTGACGTGAGGCTAAATTATGATGACGTTGTTTCATATCAGCTCCTTATCCTCACTGTAAATAGATAAAATGTTCCTCTCAGCTGGTCAAACTCCCAATAGGCCTATGACATAAACAACAAACTAAATGCCTCGTATAGCCAACATTTATGTAAGGGATTTATCCAAGGCAAAGTTGAATTGTGCAATAGACTATGATGTTAATAACAACTTCTAATGTCAAGAAGCATTGAACAAAAACTGTGTCTATCATTGTTGTGTGTCCCTTGTTAGTTTTTTGCCAAATTGTTGTCAAATTGTTGAAGTTGTTTCCTGCACATTTTTGTGTCTTTGCACGTGTTTTCTTAAGATGCAGTGTGTTAAGCCCTCAGGGCCACCGTAGGCTACTTCTCAGATTCCACATAGCAGTAGCAGTCTCTGTGTCGACAGTGATTCAGAAAAGAAAAGATGTTAATGTTGCTAATGTGCTGAATGGATATCATCTTGCTGCAAAAGCTACATCCTGCAGCTTCTGTACTGGCTTCAACCATCAGCGATAGCAGACTCTGGATTTAGCAGCAGAGTGAGACCTCTTAGTTTTTTTCTGCTCTTAGCATGGACAGCTGAAGTCACCCAATTGCACTGGATCTTATTCACACGTCCATTTGTTACTGTTGCATAACTTGATCATATGGAGAATAGACAAAAATCTTTATTTGATCATTAGGTTAGTGACATAACCCACTCTTGAAAACTTTACAGCTGTGTTCCTGCCCTAAAATAAATACCTACACACCTGTTTCAAGTCCACAGCCACGTCCTCCTCTGTGGGTTGATGGTGCACAAATATTATTTCTGCTTGGATAGCTATTTCAGACCTAATGCCACTATATAAAATAAGCATAATGTGCGATATCATCACTAAATTACTACTGCAGAACATTTGCTTTTTTTTTTTTAAATCAATCAAATAATAAATCTAAAACAGTGATTAGTTGCAGGCAGCCCTTTTTAGGTTGTCACTGTACTAAAGTGAGAGTCAAATATGTACGGTAATTTAAAAATGACTGACAACCTGTAGGCTACCCTCTAATAAAACCAGAATGTGTCTGTTTTTCAGTGTCACTCAGCCTTGTGTGTTACATGAGTCACAGCACAATGATGAGACAGTGCGACGGTCAAAAATGCATCACCTGATCATCTTCACAGCCCCTCTACCCCGGTTACCCATCATCCTCTTCACTCCCATTAGGTGAAAGCTGAGTGTGTCCTCATCAAATTGCAGGTTTTCATCCACCTACCACTCCTATACGAGCCTCTTCATTCGCACTTATTTCCATAGAAACTCACATTCATGCCGCAAACCACAGTCGCCTGACATTGGAAACAATAAACCATTACTCTTATTCTGCAGGTTCTCGAGTATTGTCATGTCACAGACCCCAAAAAGCCCATTTGAAACCATTTGATGAGTTATAGTCCCAGGAAATATCTCACTTTGGTAAATGCTGATATTGGATTGTAGAACCACTCGGGCACCTTTAAGAGTGAAAACCTGACTAGGATCATTTCCATTGATTTCAGTTACAGTGCTTGTTGAGAATTTGCATGGTACGACTTTCAAAACATTACACAGTTGTTAACCCCTCACACCACTATAAAGACCCTCGTGCTGAGGACAGGAACTGGTCCCAGGTCTAAACTAAAGCAGGAACGTGATCATGCATTTGCTGCTTTCGTATCTCTCAAAACCACATGAAGGCTAAACCACTGCAAAATATTAAAAAACTGTCCAAGACCCATGTTGTTATCAATGTGCATGAAAAGTATAATTTCATTTTTACTTACATTTTTATCCTTTTGTCCATCCACTTTGTATTACGGTAATTAGGAAGACACATCGAGCAAATTAACACATCAAATTGCACACCGATCGCTTTGGATAAAACATCTTTCAAATTTTTTAAAATTGTATTTAACCTTTATTTACCCAGGCAAGCAATTAAGAACACATTCTTATTTACAAATGCAGCCTGAAATTTGAATGAAAAATTGAAATTATAGGCTAGTGAAATAACCCTGAATATTAAAATAAAGAAAATAAAGTAGCCTAGATAAAAACAACACCAGGCTACATTTCATATTAGACAACTCAAACAACAGCTACAAGATCTGCTCGATAACTCTCCCATGGTGTCTGAACATGAATTTCCATATACTTTCGTATAACAACAAAGTTTCCTCCGATGTCTTAGTTTTGCTTCATAAATCATCTTCAGAGGGGCCCAAACGGGCAAAAAAGCACTTTATCACATTCCCACTATGTCACCCACGTTTATTTTTGAAAACAATACAGCATCTTATGTTTTCTTCAGTGACCTGTTTTGCTCTTTAACCGTGTTGTTGTCACTGCTGCTGTCCTCAGCAATTCAGCATCACCATCAACCTGAAACTGAAGGTAACGTCCAGTTATCAGAGTCAAAGCTCAGAGATTGACTTCCACAGCTCAGTCAGATAACCCCTAGCTCATTTCATTATCACTGAGTGCAGAGGTCCTCTATATATTTCAATTCACATTCCAGACATTTCCTCCGCAGGAGTTGTTACACCATAAATGTGACTCACGTTTTCCCTCAATGTGATTTAATGCCTAAAATATATTTCAAAATAAGGTGATAGAGTGGTACAAGGTTATAACAACTGGTCAGATTGTGAATCTTTCATGACGAAACAAACAAACAGTTCAAATTAGGTATGTTTTGATTTATTTTTAAAGTATTTATGCCCATTAAATGAGGTCTGATGGTCATTTATGAACTGAATTTAATCTATTCTCCTGGATAAGATTATGACTGAGTGACATCCTGTATGCAGAGAAATGGTTTTGTTATGACAGTTCGACACTTGGTTAGAAAAGCGAATATAAATAATGAAAAGTGAACAAATTCAAATGTAAAACTGGACACCATCTTGTGAGAGGATCACAGCTGCGTCGTCCATCAACATATTGATATTCAACCCCCTGAATGCTCAGTACCATCATTACAACATCATTACAAGATTAAATACCCAATAATAGACAACAAACAGGGATTTTGTGAGAATAGATTTGTAGTAATTTTATTCATTATATGCATTGTATGTATGAAAGGTGTGTATAAAAGTGAGAACAGTGAATTTTAATGGCTGAATACTGTGCAGAAAGAAGCAATTGTGTAACTGGGTGGTTGTATAACTAGACGCCACAGGAAGGAAGGACCTCCCGTGGCGTCCAGGAGCACTTAGTCATTGTGAGTCTCTGGCTGAATGCGCTCCTCTGGTCTTTACAGCATCCTACTCTCCATGACGTGGGATGGTTTACACTCTCACATCTGTTCACAGCATCACAGACTGTGGAAATGTGCCAAGACAAGCAGCGAGCAACAAACTCAGCTGATTGAGATGGAATGAAATCAAGATGTAAAATCTCCAAGGTGTGGTGCAGTACAACAAAACAAGGGCACAAGTCAAGACTCTTGATCCACAACAGCAATTGTTTGCCTAATTATTAGAGTTAAGCATTTTAAACAAGTCAGCTAAAGTATCTCTGAGCCGTTTAAAGAAGTTGTCAGTCACAGATCAAGTACGCTCAGTCAACTGTTAGTCTGTTTAAAGCCTGCCTTTATCCTTTTTAAAGTTACCTGGTTAAGTCCTACAAATACTCAAGCTGCTGTCTGCCCGGCCAAAATGAGCAGTTTGTAGAGATTATGGGATGTTACACTGTTCACGTTTTGCAGCAGTGACAAAGGAATAAGCAGCAATTTTTGCCTATTTGACCATTTTAACTAGATTGATAATGTATGTCAAACCAAAGGTGCCATAATTAGTTAATGATTATTGTAATACTACATATATTATACTACATAATTTTGTAATATTTACAAAAAAAACAAACATTTATTCATCCAATCATCAAGGTTAAATGTTGAACTGACAATAACATTTAAAAAAGCTTGAGTAACAGAGTAACAGCGACACTGTGTCTGGAAATATGTGTTGATGTATTTTTCCGTCTTGTGAGCATCTGTGAGTGAAATTCATCTTCTTGTTTAGCTCAGTGGGTAGAGCAGGCGCCCCACATTGCAAACGCTATCGTCTTCTCCGCAGTAGCCCCAGTTCGATTCCACCCGCGGCCCTTTGCTGCTCTCTGTCTCCCCATTTCCTGTCTCTCCACCTGTCCTATCAATTAAAGATATAAAAGCCCCATAATAAGAATAATCTTAATATTATGGACAAAGCAGCATAAATCATGAAGTAAATGCTTACACAAATCAATTAATTTGGGCACATTAATCTCACTTTAGACTTATAAAGACGTCCTGATGCAAAAAAAGGAAAAATAAACCTTACCTTAAGGTAGTACGAGGTGTATCTCCCCAGTGGATTTAGTGGCATTGGCTCAGATTTGGAGGGAAACGTGCTGCCTTGCTGTATTGCAGACAACAGGGAGAGGGAGCTGTTCTTTCCCTGACATTTGTTTTTTTTGTTGTTGTGTTTTTGGCAATGACAGATTTATGGTATGATTGTGTCACACGGCTGATGCAAGATTGAGTTTCATTACAGTCTTCCCTTTATGTCACTGCCCTTGGATGTGTATTGATCATAGCTCCTATCCACATCAGATTTGAATTTAAAAATATATATTGAGTCAATGAAAACGTTGTTGCATCATGTGAAGAGAAATATCTGATCTGGCTCAAAAATATAGACAAAAGTTTGTTTGCAGCTTTTTTGTATGAAAAATTGTAATTATGCGGAGAAATACCTGAACATAATTTGACAGCTCTGAGTCTTGATTGATGCTTATAACTCATTCTATCAGATGAGGGGAGTCACTGACGATCCAGAGGACATCAGGTGATCACACCAACAACATGACATTGCTTTCTCCTCTTCCTGCTCTATTTCGAGTCTTTATTAACAAAACATTGCTCATTTCACATGGGCCAGTTTCCTCAGAGAGTCCAGATCAAGCTGCTTTCCCTGCATATATTGTAATTTTTTTTGTAAAAACCCCTGTTTGATGGGTTTTGGTCCCAGTGGAGAGTCTGTTATAAATCATGACAAGCTGATGTGTGCCCTCGTTTTGTCCTCTAAAACTGATATGAGAGTGATAAATAGAGACGAGGAGTATCAACCAGAGACAAACATTAAACTGAATGAGAGGGTGAATTCACTCTGACTCTCGTGATTCCCACTGGGAACTCTGTGAAGGCTCTGGGAATAAAAACCAAATTGGACATCTGTCTATTGCTATTTTTTTATTGTTAATTGGATCCTCAGAAATGTCGTATATAAGTATACACTACATATTTGACTTTGCATATGTCTTGAATTACTCGCTATAAATTGGCAGTGTGTGTAAATATGCTCGAGTTTCACACTACGAATCTTTACATTAGCAGAGATCTTCTGGGCAGCAGATGAGGCCAACCTTATGTGCTATAGTTTCTCTGTGTGTGAAAACACATTTTGTAACACTTTTTTTTAATAACCAAAATATTTGTGATAAAATTGGAAAATGAAGAAATTGTTTATTTGCAGAGGTAAATAGCCTAATAATAATACACTTGGGGAAATTTTTCATCAGAATAAAGAGCAGTATTAAAAATGATTAAAGTAATGAATAAGGCTAGTCATCATCACAAATTTCAATACAATGCATTATTAGCCTAAAGATGTATATAAAGTTACTGAAGTACAAAGTATTTCACTATCACAAATGTGTCACTTGTGTGCTGTTATATTAACTCACCTAAATAATCTGGTCATGTCTCTGCAATTTGTCAGCAATAGATTTTGAAAAGTAATGATTGAATTTACATAAAATCAACTGTATGCACTTTGATGCTAAGATGAAAGTAACCTTTGACTTTGGGATGATCACCTCCGCTGTTACACCAACATGGGCCAAACTTTAATGTGGCACTCTGTTTTCTTTGATGGAGCTAAAACTAATTGATCTATGTATGTGTATAATTGTGTGTTTGAATTACGTAATATTGTGCATACTTTTGTACTCTAAATGTTTTTTCCCCATTAATTAACAGGTCTGGACGAAGAGATTAGGTTGTTCAACATAATAATGTTCTGACCTATGGACTGAATGCTTCTGGCTGATTTTCTTTAACATATGATATCTTCTTTCTATGTAACATCTGAGGAAGGGCCAGTGGTAGGAGGGTCTGGCGAGCGAGACTAGGCCAGTGGTGCTCGAAACGTCTTGTAACTTTAATAAATTACTGCATTGAAGCTCCTTTGGTGTTGCAGACTTTTCTTTACCTTTATGTTATGTTTTTTTGGTCCAGCACCCACCCAACATTGGGCAACTAGGATGTGCGTGCTGTTTTTTACTTCTGTTTTTTACTAATAGCCTATCTTCTTTCTATCATGAATCTAACAATCAGGCCACACCCTTGGCTGGATTTAACCTCCTGAGGTTCCTCAGGGGCCAAAACTCATTCCTGGGGCCCCATATTGACTCCCACTTTACACAACAGTTAAATTATTTTCTTTTCACTATTTTTACACGCTGAACAATTGATTGTTCTTTTTTTATTTTTAAAGTATATTTTTGTGGGCTTTTTGCCTTTAATTGAAAGGATAGTTGGGAAATGGGGAGGCAGAGAGAGAGGGGGAATGACATGCAGCAAAGGGCCACCAAATTTGGGATTCGAACAGGGGCCAGCTGTAGCAAGGACTGCTTCTGCATATAGGACGCCTGCTCAATCCACTGAGCTGTACAGCGCCTGATGATTGATAAAGAAAATATGAAAATAGCTGCTGATTGCAGCATTACAGTGCTTCTGTGATGAAATAACTCTTGAAACTAGATTTCATCTCTACAAGACCAGGAACACAAGGTGAGAGACAGAGGACCAATGAGAGAGCCCCAGGTGGTGTGTTATTTAATGGAGTAATATTGGAGCTGTGGAGTTGTTGCCCAGTTGGTAATCCATCTTTGTTTTATTAATGTTTTATTTATTTGCAGTGCAAATCAATTTAGCTGTTTGATCAAATACTTTTTGTCTGCCATCATTTTATAGCAGGGGTCTTCAATGTTTTTCAGGCAAAGGACCCCCAAACTAATGGAGACATGGAGCAGGGACCCTTCCCCACTGTATAAAATTGTGTTTTATATTAAACTGCGCCTAGTGTGCCATAAACATACCTTGTTAATGTGCATTTAATAGTAAGCTATTCAAATAATACACAGGATCTATTAATTTTTTATTTTTCTAAACATGTAGCTAGTACAATGAGCCATTCATAAACAGACCTGTAAACTGATACCAAATATCAACAATGTCTGTCGACTGCATGATACTGTAAGCACACAAGCTATTCAAATTGACATTTTTATTTTATTAAAAATTATATAATTGGGGCGCCGTGTGGAGCAGTGGATTGAGCAGGCGCCCCAGATGTAGAGGCCCCCCTCGGGGCAGAGCCGGCCTAGGGCATAAGCAAACGAAGCACCTGCTTAGGGCCCTGCGACCACTGGGGCCCCAAAGAGCAATTCACTTTTATCTATACTGCGTAACTTCTGTTGATCCCTAGAGAGACCCTGCGTAATTACGAAAACCCTTATTTGTTGTTGTTGCACTT
This sequence comes from Trachurus japonicus, assembly GCF_045865225.1. NCBI lineage: Eukaryota > Metazoa > Chordata > Actinopteri > Carangiformes > Carangidae > Trachurus > Trachurus japonicus. The sequence continues at coordinate 21,856,329 of NC_140910.1, forward strand.
TAAATTGTTGTTGCACATTGCTGTTGCAGTTTATTTAAAACGAAAAATTAAAAAAAAAAAAACAGATGACGTGTTTACAGCAAATGCATTGCTATTGGTTTATTTTGCTATTTTTAGTAAATGGTAAATGGTAAATGGTCTGTATTTATATAGCGCTTTTACTATACCTGTAACGATACCCAAAGCGCTTTACAGTACATCACATTCACCCATTCACACACACATTCACACACTGTATGCCTAGATGACATTCAGTATCACGCTTTGAATAGTAAATGTAAATCAACCCCAGGCTGCACTTTTAGCTGAATTTGTATATTTCATATTAAAAACCATATATGGGTAAAAACATACCAGGCAGGCTAGGATGATGATTCATAATGACAGATTAGAAAAATGAAACAAGCTTGTAGTGGATGCGTAAATTATCAATAATCAGTATTATTGGCAGTAATAGAGGGCCCTAAAAGAAAATTTTGCTTAGGGCCCCATGGAGGCTTGGGCCAGCCCTACCTAGGGGTCACGGACCCCCTGTTGAAGACCTCTGTTTTACAGCATTTTTACAGCTCATGTTTTGCTTTATAAGAGCCGTCTGACTGATGGGAAGGTTTATTGAACAAACTGCGGAATAAAAAAGGACCTCTGGGTTTAAAACACTTACAGTACTATCTGCCCCTGGGATAGTTAAAACCAGTAGGCTAATAAATGGATCGTCTGGTTGGGTGTAATGTTCCTTTAAAGGCCGCTGCCCCCCTGCAGCGTCGTCATTGCGCAGAAACAGTTTGAACCAAAAAGCGGAGTGACCTTCCTCCGCTCTCAGTCTGAGAGGGGCAGCACTGAAGCAATAAGCCGGTCACAGCTCCTACAGTCCCCCCGCTCTAGCCTTTAGAAAATGAACAACAACTTAGTCGGAGATGAAGTCGGGTAAGATCAATTTCAACGAAAGCCTTTCTGCTGCGGACGCGTCAAAGTGTTGAAAGGGAAAGCTGTGTAACTCACAGTTGGTCAAGCTGTCATTTGACAGCTAACGCTAGCTGCTAGCAGGCTAACCGCTAGCAGCTCCGAAGAAAGACAAAGGCATAAAAAAGTGAAAGTAATCATTGAAGTACCTCCGGTGTTGTCGCTGTTGTTGTTTGCTATCTGCAGGGGAAAGGTGCCGCGTTTGTCTGAAGCGCTGCCACTCAGTGGGAAACGTGTGAAAGTGTTAGTTTACTTATTATCTGTAGTCTTGTTTTCAGTTAGCATCGGAGCTAGCTGAGCTAACGTTTGCCAGCGAAGCGAAAGTCTCCTCTTCTCCACTTCTCCTCCGCGGTGCGAGGACATTTAGCGGGCACTGCCGTAAGGATGGAGCATCCTCGTCTGCTGCTGTCCCAGCCGCTGCATTTTGTCATTTTTATAGTAAAACACAAGTGGTGATATTATATTATTCGAAGCGTGAATTAACTCGCTAGCTAAAGTGAGTAGAGAGCGGAGTGTCATTAAAACTTCCAGCGGCGAGACGAGTTCACCGGTGCGTGTGCAGGGAGGGAAGCCGGCCAGCTGCGCTCCTCTCCCGGGCTCCGACTGGAGAGCAGTCGGTGGCTTTCGGTGGTGGAAAGCTGGTGGTTGTGGTGGTGGTGTGTGTTGGTGTATGTGTGTGTGTGTGTGTGCGCTGCAGCTTCTTGGAGTAAGCTCAGTGTTGTGTTAGCTTGCTAAACGCCATGGCTCTGTCTGTCCCGGAGTAACTTACGTGGCAGGAGGTTCATAAAAAGACCTTTATAGTCGAGGCCATTGCAGTCAGCGTTGTGCAGGACTAAAAGTGACATCCACGACCAGGAGGACTGGACGTAAAAAACAAAAACAAAAAACGAGTCGCATGAAACAGACAGGGGGCATTTAAACTGTGAGGTTGTGTTGTGTGTGTGAGTCTCTCCCCATGCTGCTGCAGCAGTCAGTGAGGCTGGTGGTGGCGCGTTGCCTCATGTTGTGTAATATCTGTGTACTTGGATGTTTAGTCAGCTGGAGACTTGTTATGGTTCTGTAAATTGCAATCAGCTCCACCAAGACTGGTGTGTTTTAAGTCTTTTCAAGGCCTCTGGCCAGGCAAAAAATAAAATCTGTGCTGTTTATCATGCGTTTTGAATTAGTGTTGTATTGATGCTCTTCTCTGACTTATTGTGATGATCAATAACTGACCTTTTTTTTTTTTTCTCTCACTCCTAACAGGAAACTTTTTGTGGGTGGATTGGACTGGAGTACCACACAAGGTAAGTCACGGCTTTTAATCTGTGAAAGCGCAGACATTTCATGTGCTAAGTATTTTTTTTTTTTTAATTAACAGAAATCTGCCAGGATGAAGCTGTTGTAGCTGCATGGATTACTTTTTTTCCTTTTTGTCAGACTGGAGGATCTGGCTGGTTGCTTGTTTGGAAACTAAGTCGGATAGACCCACAGATTGTGATAGGGAGCATTTATCTATGGAATAAAGTGTCAATCTGGACGATTTTGTTTAAAAAAAAGCATAGTTTAATTTGCTTCTGCCTTGACATCAGTACTGGATGGTATTTTAGCCTGAGTTGTGTTGTTTTTAGGGTGTGTGACCAGGTCTGCGGCTATAATTAACATTTAATAACGGCTCTGGTGGTCAAGCAGATAATATTTTAATACATGGTATTCAAGGTGCATGGTTGATTTTGTATAACAGTGATACCATGTGGACTACCATGATTACAGCCGCTAATGTAACGTCCATCCCCATCCCCAATTAACTGTCCATCCCCTTGCAAAAGATAACATTTAACTCATTAACTTCAGTGGACAATATAGCACCACTTCATGTTTACTGATGCTCCGTGACTGCAGACACTTTTAGTAAAGTCTACACTATGCAACAACATACATGGGGTCTGTGTATACACTCTCCTCTCATTCAGCGCTGCGTCGAGTTGGTGTGGTTTGTCCAAAAACGCTTTACTGGCTCATGCTCGGTTGACCATTGTGTAACGTTGCACAAGGGCTTGTCTGTGTTAGCAGCCCTGTTAACATTAAGATCTGAACCACAGCGCTACGTAACTCTGAGCTTGTTTCCTCAGTGGTGCCCCGGGTGCTTTTCAGCAATGAGAAAAACAATTACAATAACTCTCGCCAAAGTGACTCCTCATTTGTTCAAACTTGCACGCCTTGCTTCTGTGGGGCGTGTGCTGGCATTGCAGTAGTTACTTGTATGTGTGTTGCTATGGAAGATGACAGTGGGTCAGTATTTTGTTTGCTCTTCAGGAATGTCAATATGTGATTTGAATGTGGGTTTATGTTTGTGTTCTTGCATTAAAAAACATTGGCACAGACCCCAATATTCTGGCATAAAATACAACCAAGGTCATTGAATGACTTTTAGTATTCCTCGTATACTTAAATGAAGCAGTGCTGGTGTTTTGTTTTCTCTCCACACCTGTTTTGGTCTTAACAGTTTTACTGCAGGTTAAAGCACTGAGGATATTTTCATAGTACAATTTATCACGATGAAAGCATGATGTCTAAAAAAATCACGACTCGATTTCTTTGTGTTGAAGAGGCTAATTTAATTGCACATTTGCAGTATTATTATATGACTCTGTGCTTATTCCTATGCAGCTCCATGTTATGTAATTTCTGTCTTTTTCTCAGAAACACTTAGAAACTACTTCTCACAGTATGGGGAAGTAGTAGATTGTGTCATCATGAAGGACAAAACTACAAATCAGTCGCGGGGCTTCGGCTTTGTCAAATTCAAAGACCCCAATTGTGTACGGACTGTTCTGGAGACAAAGCCGCATAATCTTGATGGAAGAAATGTGAGTATTTTAAATCAATCAGTCAAATCAGCCCGAGTAATCTTCCTGTGCTTTGTGTGGGCAAAGTGAAAAGCTAACTGTATTTCATCATCCGCAGTAGTTAGAAGTTATTCAAGGAGAAATACCATTTTTTTGGTTTGGGTTGTACCTGCCTGCAGCCAATAGTGCATACTGTAGGATGTATCTGTACATTGACTAACATTTGTTTGCCTAACAAGACTTACCTGTTCAAAGACAAATCGGCTAAATTGGCAGTTGAAGATGGGTTTCCCTGAAATGACTGATGGGATGCAAGCAGTTGTTTGATCTAGTTTTCCTTCTGCGTTTATTGTGCCGTTTTGCCAGCTCCCGTATGAGTTAAATTTTGGCTCGTTTGCTCCATCGACAGAGAAGGGAATGACATTTTATTGGCCACAAACCCAAAAGAATGTATGTCAGGACTTATGTTGACCTGAATTTATTGAAATGGAAGCGGTTAAAATGACCATTTGAAGGTTATTTGGGGCAAATATTTTCTCTCTGTCTCTCTCTCTCTGCTGTCAGATTGACCCGAAGCCATGCACTCCTAGAGGAATGCAACCTGAAAAGTCTCGAACCAAGGAGGGCTGGGTAAGAGGAATCTGATTTCTTCTGGGAAGGTTAGCTTAGGTGTTTTCTGATGGAATAAGGCTGCCAGTCTCTCTGTCCTCTCCTCCTCTTTTAGGTTGCACTCTTGGTATCTGTTCATGGGCAAACGAGGAGACCTTGAGCTTCATTTATAAAATCACTCTGACGTTTTGACCTAAATCAAATTTTTTGTTTGTTTTCTTCAACGAGTGTGATTTTTCTTTTAAAGATCACATTTCACAGGCTTCATACCTTTGAGAATCCTAGAAATTAGTTTGGGGCTTTGAAAAATCGCAGAAGCATTAAAGAATCTATGGCTTGTATCGACCTCTATTTGTGACCAAGGGACTGCAGCAATATCAGCAGATCTCTGGTACAGCTTACACTGGCCTGCCTGGGATTGACACATAATAAGGTCACAATTTCCCAGATGTTAGAAAAATGACTCATGAGGATGTCATAGGCCTGTATGGCCACTCTAAATATTGGAATTACAATAACATCTCCCATTTCCGTCGCTGAATTCAACACAGTTATCTTGTTTTTTAAGTGTACAACCAGTTCTGGCCTTGGTAGATTTGTAAGCTACTAGAGTACAGAAAATAGCTTTCAGCAGGGAATTTTTTTTTTACCAGGCAGAAAAAATGTCTGCACCAGCTTGGGTAATTTGTGGGTCGATCAACAATACTATCAAGCCCCTGCAGATCTGTTATAGTCGTTTTGTCCCATTGGGCAGCCAAGATTTTACTTATTGTGCCTTTGCTGTCAATAAAACATTTTTATAAGTCGGATATTTGGCTGTACGCTCAGGCTCTGTATGTTAGAAGATTTTATAAATGAGGCCCCTCTTTGTGCTACTGGAACTCATTTCACTGAGTTTAAGTCGTGTAGTTGGTACTGAATGTTTCACTAACAAAAGCAGAAGATGTAATTGGTAAAAAAATCATTGTTGTCGTAAGCACCCTCTAGCCCTTTATAGCATGAGTGCAGTGCACAGCAGTGTTGAAATGCTTCGTGGTTGAGAGTAAGTGGAGGAAGCTGTGTTCTCTGATCTGTGGAGACCAGTGTTTGCATTGACATGACATGTTAAGAATTATACCCGAGGGCAAGAGGAGAACCTAATTTCTTCTGCACTGTCTGAATAGATGATGGCTAACTGGCCCCTTCCCAGAGTGATTCTTTAACAGACATTGAAATCCATACACTCCCTGTTTTCTTTCAGAAGGGCAGCAAAGCCGATAGCAATAAATCAAAGAAGATATTTGTAGGTGGAATCCCCCATAACTGCGGCGAGCCTGAACTCAGGGACTATTTCAATAGATTCGGAGTGGTGAGTATTGCCAAGCACATAATGCAAGTCAGCTTATATCGTCATTAAGACTGCTTGAATGGATGTGACATTGAACAGGGTCAATACTACAGTGTAAAAATTTAGAGGGATGGGATAGGACAATTAATTATTTGTCCAAATTGTGGCAGAATATTTAATTGGAATAAGAAGGGACCCTGTCTGGTTTTTCTAAATGGAGCCACTGTTTCCCTTTGTCCCATTCAAGGTCACAGAGGTGGTAATGATCTATGATGCGGAGAAGCAGAGGCCCCGAGGTAAAAGCTGATCCCGTTTTTTCTCTCCCCTCTCCATACCTTACCATCTTAAATCTCATGACAAACTATTCTGGCCCAAAGAGAAAAAAAAAATCCCTTTCATCCCCAGATGTTCAATTCAATTAAAACAACGTGATACTTCACATGAATTCTCTGCATGGTGACGACACATGGTGAAACAAAAAAAAAAAAAGCACTAAAAGCATGTGAAGTGAAAGCCATACAAAGTCATTACAGCGTGCATTAAATGGAAACTATACTGTGATACATCCAGAAAATAAAACCAGCGCTCAAATTCTTCAACAAGCATGATGGCAGTACCTCCAGTTTATGTGAAGGTTATACATTTTGTTCAGTGGTACATGTAATTTCCTCACATAAAACAGTAGTAGATGACATCTTTGTAATGTCCTTCATGACCTTGTGAGGCTGTTCCAGTTTCACAGACACAGATACTACAGTTTTTAATTGACACGGCCATCATCAAACACTTGACATTTTTCTAATTATATTGTTTTGTCTGCTGATTATTCCCGTAAGGCTAAATATATTACTGTATTGCTACATGAATGTTTAGTTGCACAGCTGATGTGCCCTAAGATATACGATGAAACCACTAAGGAACATTGTGAAGAATTCAGATATTATTGAAGGATTTATTAAGAATTAGTAGCTGTAGCTGCACTGCCTTCTCAGTAACGACATTATTCACATTAAAAACTCTTAGAACGACACAACATGGCGGGTCTTTCAAACACTACAGTTAAAAAGACAGGGGTTTGCCAATTTTCCCAAACCCAAACTGACATACCGGTAATGACATAGCCTTCCTGTGTTTGACTAACAGTCTGTGTCCAGTCTAGTTTTATCATGATTGCCCAAGTAATTCAAATTAAATTAAATTTTTGTTCCATGATCAATCACTCCAAACGTTTTAAGTTATGTAAACCATTAAAGTTAAAAAGAAGAAAAGCGCGTTTCAAAATTTGTCGTATTGTATGTTAGTCAAAACTAGAAAATATTCACTGAAACGTTTTAAATGGAAGAATTTAATGTAGTTAATTGCAAAGTTGTTAAAAATGTGCCCTTGGATGCAAAAGGACACCTTACCTGACCAAGAAAAGGAAAGGCTGCAGGAAAGTAGGTGCTCCAAAAAGTATAGCACTTCATCATAACATGAAACTGGCACATTGAGAACAGTTGAACCATCTTTGTGGCCATTTGTCCTTCATGCAGTCAGGTTTAATCCCATTCACTGAAGGTATGAAAATGAAGTAGTGTTATCACAGGAACAAGGGAGTAATACAAAAAAAAACAAACCTTTAATGTGTCATTTTTTGACACCACAGAAATATTTCATTGTGATTCCCGACAATAGTAATGTCAGACTTTTATATCTCAGAGGAGTTTGTCTGGTCATAAACGTATCATCAGTACATGGCATGTGCCGACACTTTAAGCACGGATGGCCTCACCGGGAATCAGTCCCGTGCCACCGGCAGTGTTGGTGTCAGACTCTGCCTACTGAGCAACAGTCATAGCTGTCTCATCTGCATTTGTCCTACATAGCAACGATGCAGAGGCCACTGACCCACAACATGTATTTCTGCTCTTCCTCCAAAACCCCATTCATTCTCTGTTGGGAGAAACCCAGAATGGTTTGTCATTGGAATTTAACATGATGTATTGCACCAGTAACAATCATTACATAATCTTTAATAGTGTAAATACTTTCTTTTACTAAAACCATTAGACTTTCAACATTGGAATAAGTTTTCTTTACCTTGATTTAGACTTAACTGATACATTTATCTTAAACGGCGTAGTATGTGTTTTCCCATATGTAGAAAGTTAAGTATTTTTGTAAGTAAGCCCTTTCTATTTTTCTTTCTTCTGTCCCCCTTCTCCTTGTGAATGGTTTGAATGTGATTAACGGTGTCTCTTAAGATTTGTCTTTTCTCCTTTAGGTTACTGTGCATTGACTGGTAGCACAGAGGTACAGGCCAAATATAAAAGCACCCAAATTTTTCCACTTCCACGATAAAATGGGGTGTACACAAAGTTGCATCAAACTCTCAACAGTTTTCCTACCATGTTTTTGTTTTCTTAATCTGCATATTCATATAAGGTAGAAAATGGACATTTGAGTTTAATCACATCCTCTAAATTTAAGATTTTTAGTGATTAGATGATATGGCTACCATAATATTATAATTACCACACCAAAATCTAAAAGGAATAGATATATATTTAAAAAAAATGCTACTCCTTTAGATCAAATAACAAGAGTGAAGTAGTGTAATTAAATAATTTTAATTAGCAACTGACAGTAATTTTCATAAAAGTCAACAAATAGTGAAAAATGCATATTAAATTTTCCATTGTCAGGATTGTCTGACCAACAGTCCACAACCAAAGTTACTTAAAGGCAAAGTCAAAACATTTTTCTACCGATTGACCTTTCAACCCCAAAGAGGCGTTGCAGCTCTCAGAATGATAATATCAAAGTATTTTTCAGCTCTATGACTGGTAGTCTGAATGATTGTCACATCTCAGTCAATTCTTAGGTTGTTTAATGCTATATAGAACAAATCAGTTTAATCAATCGCGAATATCTGATTTTAGTAAGGCCTAGAATCTCAATTTAAGTGATACCAAGAAGTCATGTCGATGTGAACAAGATGTGTCAAACTCTCAAACTCTGTCAAATGTGTCAGCTTGGTTTCAAATTTAGATTAAAGACAGGTCAATGACATGTTATAAATAGCAATAGATCACGTGGCTTGGGAAATGCTTGGCATGTTACTAGAGGTCTCTAAAATCTCAAATGTCTCGGAGGACGTTCGGTTGGATTCAGGTTAAGTCCCCAAGTAGAGATGTGAACACAACCCAGTTCTGCCACCGCGGAAAGTTAATCAAGTTGAAAGTAGATCACTGCAGCGCGCGCAGTGGCCTGCTAACACCCTGAAAAGTTCTGTAACATAAAGACAAAGTAGTTTACTGAGCAGCTGCTGCAGCGCAATGTTGGTCCAAAAAGTCCCTTGACTTTGTACTTAGCGTTCTTGTTGATGAACGTTGTGTATCCCCTGTGAAAACGTTTGAGCAAAATCAGCATCTTGTCACTTTGGGAAACCAGTTATGGCCTATATCTTTGTGTTATTGTTGTGAGCAGTATTTTAATTGTCCATTTTAGGCTTATCCTGGCTGACTCAAAAGTAAAATATTGAAATTGGGAAAGCTTGGAGAAAGCTTTAGGCATTCTACAGTTTGTGTTTCTCCATATTTTTGTGATGCATTAACAATGGCTGCTGCGAGTGTGTGCTCCACAGCAATATACCAAGGGACAGATCAAGGTGGGGTTTGGATGAAACAGCATGAAGTAACACAATGTAGTATTGGTTCAATTGGCGTTTATCATCATTGTCAGTGGGTCAAAGAGCGACTTAATTGACGTTTTTTATGTGGCATTTCACATCAATTCAAATACTTCACCTCTCATCCATCATGTGTAGAAGTTGATAAGTCCTGTATTGTTATCTTCACAAAATATTTCTCTGCACAGTAAGAGAAAGGTTTCCTTCAATCCCCCAGGCTTTAGTCTTGGATTTGTGTTGTTCTGCAAGTCTGCAACATCATCCGAACCCCAGGAGCCTCTTGCTCAGTCTTGACGGATCCTCACTCTGCTGAAGCCCAATACTGTTCTTCATCTTGTGTTGTCACAACCCCCCTGCTACCTTGATTCACTCTTGGTCGTTGGCTAGGTTTTGGATTTATTACTTTCGAGGCCGAACAATCAGTGGACCAGGCTGTCAACATGCATTTTCACGACATCATGGGCAAAAAAGTGTGTAGTTGTAGTTTTATTTTACCCTTAAGATCAAACGGAGGCTTGGGCGATGAAGAAATTTTTATGATGCTGTTCTAATAAACATGACTAATTTTCCAGTCAGTTTCCATTAGTGACTGCAGCATCATACAGCACAAATTTTTGACCTTAAACATCTTCAAACAATTAAGGCTGCTGATTTATTGAACTCATCATATCTTGCTTACACTATTGCTTTCATAGTTTCCACTCGTACTTTCCAAATACTGTTACATTTGAGTTTCAATTGTCGCCCAAGGCTTTGTTGAAACTGACCACTCCTTTAGGATGTCTTAAGTGCATCCAATTCTTCTCAAAACATTAAGTTAATACTATTTTTTTCATTTGCCAATAAAATGAAAAATAATAAAGCAACAATGGATAAAGTTAAGGCTTTTTTCCTTCTAAAATCCACAAACTACAAATCACCTAAAGGAATGGTCTATTCTGTTCTGTTTCTTTTGTTTTCTGATATTTTGTTGGCAGGTCACTTAAATGTCAACATATTTTTTTTTCTTTTTTGAAAAGTTAAAGAAAAAGCTCAGCTCAGTGACCTCAGATGAAGAATCTCCACACTGTGTCTGCCAGTTTTCTCAAAAACAAATCAAAAATCTTTCTAAAATGCTGGTTAGGATGAGACATGCGAAAACACAGTTATATTTGCATGTTACTTCTTAGTGTTTGCTTTTACTCAGTAGGTGCACCAGATGGATGGGGTTTACTGCTCAAAGACAATTCAGATAGTGTCAGGTAAGCTGTCCATCTGGGGAAAAAACAATAAAGTCACTATGGTGTAGTATTTAAGCGCACCTCCTAATCCTCTGGCATCGCCTCTGTTGTTCTACTGTGTGTGGCAAACACCACCCACCTGGCACCTCAGCTGAATAAAACCAACCAAAAAACATATTGTACATACCATGTATATTAAAAGGATTGGTCCAACACTTGGGTTTAAAAGGCACTTAAAGCTCTCACTCATTAGCAACCCCCTTCCTTTTCCCCAATAGAGACATTTTGTAATTAGCAGCTTTTAAACTACTCTACAGAGATAGCAGGCGAGAGACTGTCTCCTTTCTGCCCTCCATCCAGACATTAATGATTTGTGGGCATAAGAAAATTATCAAAGTCAAATACAGTGTAGTTATATCCACTCAGTCGCTTCACATCGTCGCAGGTATCTCGTTTCTGTCCTGCTGATCTTTTCGCCGCTGCACTTCAGAAGTAATTTGAAATTTTTGAAGGTCAGTCTACAGTATTTGACACTATGAAGACCCCTTTTTATATTTTGGCATTTATGTGAGGGTTTTTGCTGCTATATTATTGACCGTGTTAGAGCAGAATCCAGACTTGGTGAGAAGTGCTAATTGCTGTGTTGTTTCTTGACGTTATTTTCTTGGCATCTTTTGCTCTAATATTTGGGAGTTGACAGGAGGCGAGAGTGGTCTGTGGTCGCCCACCTGGGACCCTTGTTTTTAATTTATTCAAAGGAAACTATCAATGAATGTGCATCGTTTTCTGCGGGCAAGTCATTTTCTTCCCCAGGAACGAGCAACATAAGAAGACGAAGAGTAGTATTACAAGACATTTTTGTTGGAATGCCACTGGTTATTTCAGCAAAGATCTCAATCCCCGTTCCTTGGTAAATGATTCAGCTCAACATGTGTACTCTCCAGCGGTAGGCGCCCCCCTTGACTTTGCCCTGGTTTCCAACAAGAATCACGGCTCAACTTAATCCATTGTTCTTGACTTGACATTACCTTACGCTGGGACTTGAGGGAGGCTGGGAGATATGAGTTACAAAATTAGAAATTGGAGCACATCAAACTGTGGAAGAAATCCCACTTCTGCTGTTGGGTACTGTACAGAAGTCATGGTATCCATCACTCGTAGCTGTGATGCCCACGGGAGAAAGTGCTCAGGTAGCTGCCGGCGGCGGCGAGGACACTGCCGGAAACATGTGCATGTAATTAGGTCGACAGAGAAGGAAGAGGGGAGGCTGGGGAAGGTGGCAACACCTTAAAGCGGGGAGGAATCTGTGATTCGTTTTCCTCCTGCAAGGTGACCCCAATAACTCAACCTCTCAGTCTATTTCTGGTTGGCTCCCCCTTAGTCTCAGCCTGTTTCTATGCTCTGGTTAGCTGCTGGTAGCCTTGCCTAGTTACAGACAGTTCCACAAGAAAGTTTTGTTATTGCGGCAAAAAAATTATATTTGACTCGGCGCTTTGAACTATTACAGTAATGGATGATATCCTATATTAAACACGCGTAGATAAAGTAAAAGGATAGAGGGGTGATTGATGGTTGAGTCGTTAGCGCACATCTTGTGTTGGCATAGTCCGAAGTGGTGATCTGCGGTTCGAATGCTGACCAAGACAGTTGTTACCACATGTCATTCCTCCAGTCTATCACCCTGCTTTCCTGTCTCTCTTTACTGTCCTAACCCAAAATAAAGCATGAATGATTTTAGGTTTTGAGTAGAAATAAATCAACAAGGCAGTTATTCCTAAAAAAAAAAATCCTTGAGTGACCAATGAAACATTTTAGGGTTTGATTTTTAAAGACGTGTCCTCCAGCAGTGATTTGACCTCATATTGGTGTCTAAGCTTATCAGTCACTTGAGCTCAATTGAAACATTTTTTTTTTTCACTATTGACACAGTATGAAGATTCGGTTTTAGATTGATTGAAGAGATTGTTCATTTGTACTTTCTGCATGTTTACTTTATATTCTGTTAGAACTGAGATACAAATTTCTCTCTACATCCACCCTCCCCTCCCCCCCCAAAAACTTATTCCAAATAAAATAAAAGTGAGATTTTTTATAAGCATTAGCCGGAGAAAGGTAAGTCATGACCTTCCATTAGATGTCTTATATATATATATATATATTTATATATAGGGCAGTTCATTTAAGGAAAAGAAATCTATGTTTCTCAGGTACATGTTAAGAGAAAAAAATAAAATTGACCATTACATACGTGTACTGTCTTTGTAGTATGATTTTGGACACTCTAAAAATCCCGCTTGATAATTAGTACCTGAGACACATAGCTGTACAGCTCTCCTGGCTACACAGTAATATTAACTAACATAGCTGCCCCACATTATTTGAATGAACCTAAAGTGAACAATTCCAACCTGGCCCAAAAATGCTGAAATAAAATATCAGTGGTAGGACAGGTATTTCTAGGTGAGGGACGTGGAGATCTTATGCTGGTGTTGCCAAATGTGCCCTCCTTGTCCTTTGTCCAGGTGGAAGTAAAGAAGGCCGAACCTCGTGACAGCAAAGCTCCTGGCCAGCTTGGCCCTGGCCAGTGGGCGCCCAGGGGCATCTTGAGTGCAGCTAATGGTTGGACAGCACAGCCTGCCCAGGGCTGGCAACAGCCTTACGGGCCACAGGGTGAGTGGGAACGAGTCCCAGAGCACAGCGTGCGAGGCTCGCTACTCAGATGAAGACCTAGTAGTAACTGTAACAATGTGTTTAACCCTCTTCTGCTGCAACATTAACGTTGTGCATGGTGGTCTCGGCTTGCACCGTTTGTTTGGATGTTAAACTGTGTTATGTGAACATTTTATATTTCAGGCATCAGTTCTGCCCTCAGTCTAATTTTTTTTTCTCTTTCCTTCTGAAGGAGTGTGGGTGTCGACTACTGGCCAACCCATAGGTGGGTGTTAAACTTCCACTTGACCACATACAGAAAATATCCTGTCTTTCCAGCTTAGTCAATTGGTTGTTTTTTTTTTCTATGTTGCACAACTGAGAATTGATCAAACTACTGATAGATGTGTGTGTGGTTGCCATGTGATCATGTGCTTATCTTGAGACGTCACAGAAAGAGCCTGCACTCTGTGTGGCCAATAGACTGATGACAGTTAGCAGCACGTGTTATCACTGATTCATAATGGCTGAGGCTGCTGATAATTTGCTGCTTGAGACAGATGGCAGCCTTGAATGTATTCCGGCCTCCCTCTGCTATTGGTCAGGCTCGGTTTCATATCACCACCTCCGGGTCAACCTGCAGCACTCGCTGCAGTGTCGGCCCTGTGCTTGCTCATAGGATGCTTCAGTTTCATTCAGCCTCAGATGGCATCCTGCTAATTCAGTTCTTTTGTTCCATTTATTTATCAACTTCATGTCTTATTTAGCCGCTCACTAAGACCACGATGAACTGTAACTGACTGCATCTGTGCTGGCTCTTGATGTTTTATTTCCTGTGTACTTGTACTTGATAATTCATGTGAAACACAGACTGATATTGATTTAAAAACATTTATGATATAGATCTATTCTCTATTGGAGCAGGCGGGTATGGACCTCCATTGTCTGCAGGCCGTGGAACACCCACACAACCTCCATCACCTTTCAACGCATTCCTGGTCACGACCCCGGCGGGCGGCTTCGCTGCACCTCAGGGCTACCCTCAACAGGGCTACAGCACAGCACCTCAGTTTGGTCAGTAATACACAACACACTCTGGTGCTGATTTAACATGACAAAGTTCTTGAGATGCTATAGCTGCATATATGAGAGTGAAATTGTGACTCAAAGTTTGTGAAACCTGATATTGATTTTGACTGAAAACATTACAGTCGTTATTGCCCTATCTCCTTGTGGCAGCTTTAATTTATTCATACTAACACGGGCGTATGAAATTTGTTAATTGAATCTATGTCAGGTTTTCCAGGCAGCTTTGCCGTTGCTCTGGTCAGGGAGGAACCGACATCTTATCAGAGACAGAGGGACTCACAGATACTCTGCATTTCTTAAAAGGCTACAATTAAGTCTTTGGGAGGGTTATTACTGTACCTTCCCACAACTAAACCTCCTTAGTTAATGTTTTGTAAATAATGTACAAAAACTTTGTAAAAGAGTTGCCCAAAACTGTCCATTACAAGTGTGTTGGCAGAGTGTTCACATCATAGTGTCGTGTTTATATGTAGTATTTTTCTTGGTATTCTTACAGTTTAGTTTATGATCAGCCGGATGTTATTACACTCTAATTACAGCCAAATATTTTGACTTCAGTATTTGACTTTGTATTTAACTTGGGAACCACAACACTGGGTACATAATGTACAATCTTTTGATCTGTCGCATGGTATTGGGCCTTAGTCAGAGGTCATAAAATAATCTTACTCATATCCGACAGGTTACAGTTTCGGCACACCCCAAGCAGACCAGTATGCTCCACAGGTTCCACCTCCGCCCACCACTCCAGGAACCGCACCTCTGGGCTTTGCCCCCGCCACCACACCAACTCAGGACTTGAGCAAAGCCCCCACTGGGCAACCTGACTTCCCTTATAGCCAGTATGGTAAGAAAAGCATTGTGCATAAAGCAGTTTGCTGCCCTTTTCTCTCTCCCATTTAATTTTATTCACCTCCGTGGCCCGAACATCTCCCTAGATATTTTACGGGTACAACTACAGCTCTTTGAAGTTCATATTTCCAATCCTGAAACAAGCAGGAGCTTGCTCTTGGTTCCATTTAGCTTGAACAGCTACACATGCATACATGCTTTTTGCATACATGAGCCCCCCCTGCCCCCCTCCCGGCTCTGCCGTGAAGATGCTGCTGAAGTTTCACCATATCCAGGAGTCTTCAGCAGTCATTTCTGTCAAGTTTTTCCAGCTGGGCTGTGGATTGGTAAAAAGATTGGTACAGTAGGTCTTGATAGGTTTTAATTAGATCATCCTGCCTTGCAATGTTTTTTTTTGTTTTGCATTTTTTATTTTATTGGACTGACTGTTCTGAGATTTGACTTGATTCAAATAATCCTACCTGTTAATTACCTCCTACATCTCCTCCTCCTCCTCTTCCTCCCTGTTGATGACTTTGCTGGCTTCTTTTCCTGGTCTTGGCACGATCACCACAGGAGCACCAGCATGACAATAACGTGCCCATAAAACCTTATTTCTGGAATTAGGCATGTCCAACCTGCCAAGTTACCTATCAAAAAAAAAAAAATCAACATGTCTATCATGTTTATCACACTGGAGCTTTGCATGCTGGTCTGCAAAATGTGAACGTTTCCCCCCCCCGGCCTGCAGATGATAGAGTCTCCTTTTAACCAATGTGTCTGCAGGAAATACTTTCTGGTGGGTCTTTGTGGTCTGAACTGGACTGGTAGTCTAATCTAATATTACCTTTGGACTGTGTTAGACCAGGGTAATTATTTCTCCTCAGTCTCGACTGAACTGGTCTTAACTTTGCCAAATTTTAGTCAGCATGTAGGGTTTTTAAAAATGAGACGGTTAATCAAGCCACTCCAGTGTAAATATGGAAAATGATGAATAAAACAGTTAGAGGTGCAGCTTTTCCAGTGACGTACTGGATGCTCATGCAGGATTAAGCGCCTGAGATCATGCTGAGAGCACGACTGGTGGCTGGAGGTTTTCAGCTCTGAACCAAAACAGAGACAGAGATACTGTTGAAACTCACGAGCATCCAGGGAAAAGGGACGAGCTTCTTCTTCATTCAACATTCACTCATTCAGTAACATAAATACACAGTCAGATATGAAGCAGGTATTCATTCAGAGGCTACATTCAGTTTTTTGGCTGGCTGTTTTTTTTTTTTTTTTTTGTCTGACTTGGCTTACAGCTGCTTCACACTGCTGGATCTCCGTCTGAAGCAGTTAAATGACCGCTGTAAATCATGACAGGTTCCCATCTTGTTCAGTGTTTCCTGCTTGTGCTTATCTTCCATCCAGCTTTCTGCATTTAGTGTGAGCTGCCTGTCCAGGCGTCGAGTCCTGTAGTAAAAGCCAGTGATGACAAGATGGAGTCACTACGTTTTTGTGAAATGGGCAGAAAATCAGAAATGCTGATGATGCTGGTGTTGTGGAGACAAATTACTTACCATGAACATTTATTCATGGCAATAGCAGGCGCTGGACATGACAATTTCACCTTTTTAAGATTTGCAAATGTTGAAGGTTAGGCAAATTAAGTGAGTTTGGTTTGGGTTAAGGCGTATGTAGAGTTAGGCAGCTACATTTTTGGTTGTGCTTAGAGGAAGGACCAAACCAGTGGTTTTGCATGTTAATTATTAAATTTTATGCCAACCATTTTCTGGCACATCACATTTTATATACTTAAGTATTTGACATTTTATATACGGTGTATATACAGTATATATTTTTTTTTAATTATTCCCATTTTCCAAGTGGGAACTCAGTTCACTTTTATCAGTATGCAGTGAAACATGAAAATGAAGGCAATTTTGTCAAAGCTGCTTCTTGGTGAATCTGAGAATGCTGCATTTGAAAATTTTGAAATTATAGAAACGACGAATAGGAAAATACATTTGTTAATGCAGGAAGCTTCGTTCCCCCTCGAGTTATGTCCACGTTTTTTTTTTTATGTATTAGATTTGAGCTCACTAATGGAGGATTTTTTGACAACTTTTGGATGTTGAAATACCCAATAAAGGATCTTGGTACCTGTTTTGATGTCACGCGACTTGGAGAACTTGAGCAAGTTGAAATGAGTGGAAACCAGTGGCACAGTGGAAGATAAGAGAAGGATCTTGTGACTTGTTGTATGCCATAGGAACATTTCAGCATTTTGTTTTATGTCCTACAACATGCAGAACCGCTGGTGTGGTTGCTCTAGGTCCGATTTGTAGTTGCCCTCTTCTCATCATATTCTCTTGGTGGGAAAACGAGTTTCTCACCTGTTATTTGCATCTTAGCATATAATGCGCATTTCACAAAATTTCCTGAGACCAGGCTGGCATGATGAAGAAGTCAGGCGTGCTAGCAGATAGCTCACACACTCACACTCCATTTTGTCTTGACTTCCAGATGAAGACGAGCAGTGCTGCCTCACCAGGCGTAGCGCAGACCCAGTAAAATGCGCATAAATGTAAAGCTCTTGATAGCTCAGTAAGGGGGAATCTATGTAAAGTAGTCGGCCAGCAGTATCTGGGTTCAGTCAACCTGGTCTCCTCATCTCCCTGATAGGCTTGGGTAACTACCCTCAGGACCCCTCTGCCTACGGACCAACGCGTCCTTCTCACAGTTATGGTCAGGATGAACAGGGAGGATATAGTGCAGGTAGGTGCCAGCATCGTCTTCTCCAACCACAAAAGTAGCATTTGTTCAGTACTGTAGTTGTTTATAGAGCTGCAACCTCGTTCTGCGTCTTTTCTTTTGCTCTGTGTGTAGTATTTTGCATGTACATTTTGCATGTACATACAAATTACTGTGTGTTCTTGCATAGTAAAAGGGCAGCCACTGATGAAGCCTTTGCTGGGAGTGGATTTGGAAGAAATTTACATAGAAATTCAGCATTTGGAGCTCTTGACATGTCGTTGTCTCCTCCCTCAGCGGCTGTAGCTTTACTATACCAAGACTGACCATGTCCTCTTTTCTTTTTTTTTTTAAATTCCCTCTCTTTGTCTGCATTGCTTTGCTGATTATAAAAGGATGATCTAATTGTCAGAATATTTGTTCATGGTTCAGTTGCCTCTATGCATCAGCAGTCCATTCACCCGTTGTTTTTCCCCCATGTACTGTCTCTGCATTGTAGCTATAGGGGGGAGAAAGGAAAGAAGATGTAAAGAAGGACACGGTGTCAGTACATTTCCAATTTCTCTGATTCCTCTGTCTGATGGTCCTGTTGGGACCACTTCCTGTTCCACAGAGTTTCCTATTTGTCTTTCATTCTTGGAGCACACTAGAAGAGATATTCTCCCCTTTTTTCTGTCCTTTTCTCTCTCTTGTCTTTCCATTCCAGTTATTTATACCTTCTCTCTGCTCCAGTATTCATTGGTTTTCATTCTTAAGAGTCTAGTACTAACTGGATATTACCAGGGCAAGGAAATAACCACTCATCAGCAAGAGACATTTGGCTAGAAACATTTGGCTGCATCTGTTTTTTCTATTCTACCAGCTATTTGGTAGCTGACAAATCAGTCTTATTTACACCTAGAAGTCCATTTGACTTGGATAGTGGCTGCTTAATAATTTTCAAACTCACTCGCCATTGTCCCAGACACATTAGTTTCCTTCCCTGGGTCCCTTGCCTGTTTGTAAGGAGATGGTGCCATCCAGTGTCTAAATAGAAGAGCAGAGAATCTAGACATTGTTTTCTAAAATCAAATCAATGTGGACTACTTTTTAAATTGAAACAAAATTGGCATTTTTGTTGTTGTACTTATACAGTACAGTGCTATTATAAAACACAGAAGGCTCATTAATTAATTAAAGTGTTTCAACTGCGAGTAAAAATCCACCACAAAGCCCCTCGTCACCGGGTCACTTTGTTGTTAAGTGTTATTACCTTTACTCAAATTCAAGGTAAGTAAAAATTAATCACACTGTGAAGCAGTTTGACAATTCAACAAAAGCCTTGAAGTGTCTTTGCATGCACAGAAGGAAAAAACTAAAGAAAACGCAACCAGGCTAATTAAAATTAAAAAAAGAAAGATAATGTGAGGCATTTTTGCATGTGGCTGCAGCTAACAATTATCTTGATTACCAATGAATCATTATTTTAGATGGATTGATTAGATATACAAAAAGTAAATAAAGTAATGAAAAATGCTCATGGAAAGTTCTCAGAGCACAAGAGGAAGTTTTCAAATTGCAATTTCTGGTCCACAGCACAATTATTATACTCAATTTACAAGGACATAAATAGAGAAAAGCAGTAAAACGTCACAGTTGAGATGCTCCAACCGGCAGATGGTTGTTGTTTGTGTTTGATAACAGTTTGAAACAAATTAGCAATTCTTATTATATAACCAATTTATGTTTTTATCAATTGAAGAATTGATTGTGTAAGTAATTATTTTGGCCATAGTATTATACAAGTGCAGGGACAGAATTGTAAAAAAAAATTAAATAAGATGGCATTGTAATATTAACGACAACAACACAGTTATAAGTTATCAGAAAATGAAAACATTTCACATAAATATAACAATTAGAATATATATACAAGTGTACCAGTAAATGTATCAGTGAGAGGGTGAGTGGTGGATTTTTTCTCAATATCAAGGTTGTGAGAATTGTATAAGACATTTTATTTCGTACTTTATAAAGGAGCAAGGTTTGTCCCTAAACTCTGTCAGGACACATGGACATTAACTTCCTCCTCTTTCCTCTGTTTGTTGTGTGTCGTCCACCTCAGGGTACGGCCAGGACCTGACAGCCTTCGGCCACAGTTTCGCAGACCCCAGCCAGCCGACGGCTTCGTACGGGGCACCGACAGCACAGCCCACCGCCGCCCCCCAGCCCGCCGCCACTGCGTTCGGCAGGGGGCAGAACCACAACGTACAGGGCTTCCACCCGTATCGACGCTGACCGCCAACCTCTGGCCATGGCCGCTGTGTAAAGTCGAAAAACTAAAAAAACTCAAAAAAAAGAAGAAGTCAGGGAAATGTTTGTTTTCGCTAAAAAGCAAAACTGGAGTTCTGGATCATTCGATGGAAATGTTGAATGCACAGAGTTTGTGAAACAGAACCTTTGTGAAAGCAGGGATTCCAGTAAATTCAAAAAGGGTGTGTTGAAACCCAGGTTTTTTTGTTTTGTTTTTTGTTTTTTTTGTTTTTTTGCCTAACTTAAGGAACATTCAGCAGAAAGAAGCTTTTATCCCCCACCTCCTACCCCATGTTTTATAGTAGAACTAAACTACTTTGCAATAATTTTGATTGTCTGGTCAAACACTAGCACAGAGACTATATGTAAAGAGACTTGCATATAAATATGTATATTTATGGTGGACACAAATGAAAACAGGGTCTCAAGTTTCCTCAGCTTTAAATTCTAGGGAAAAAATGTTTTTATTTTTCATTTGGTGAATTTTGTTTACTTTCTGAGCCTTTAAAGTTTGTTTAAAATGGAGATTGTGAATATATATATTATACACAAACTGTGCAATTTTTTAAAAAGAGAATTTTGTACTATAAATGTACACTTTGCTTGTTTTTTTATTTAAAGATGTAGACTTCCCTCAGGTGGCTGTTTTGGGTGCATTTTTTGCACTTATGCAAAAAGAAAAAAAGGACAAATTATTACAAAAATAAATGTTTTAACGATACAATGCTTGTCATGGACGTGGAGTGTATTTGCCTCTGGTGTTTCAGTGGAAGCCCTGAAAAGTAGGGTTGAAACGATTAGCTGAGTAATTAACCAGTCAAATGCTGGAAAATGAATCAGCAATGAAGAGCTCCAAAGATTAGATTGTCAGCAAAATATCACCAGCTGTTCTCATTATCAATTATTTTCAGTTCATTTGTGTTTCTTTCCCAAGATTTTCTACATTTAGACCAAACGTCACTTCAGCTTTGAGTCAAAGACACAGGTGAGTTTTACAGAAATATGTTTTCAGATATTTTTACTAGATGATTAATAAACAAATTCATCAGAATAACTCACAGGTCACAGCATGTCCAACATTTTCTAATTTTCTCTGTGAAACAGTCATTCATAAAATCTTAATGAGATAAAATGAGAATATGTTGATAACAGCCTTGTAATTTTCATGTATTAGATTAAGTTGTATTATTATTTTTGGGTACTAGTTGCTGTAATTGCTTAATTGAAGAGAGGAAAAAAAACAACAACATTTAGTTGCAGAGAGGAAGTTATTGATAGCTTTGCTGGGACAAAACTGATCTCCCACTAGTATTCAGGTGATTTGGGGAAAAACGGAGATATATTTTGAGTATTGTCCGTAATAATAATAATCCTTTACACTTTAAAAATAATAAAATACAATTCAAAAACGGCAATAAGACAGTATAAAGCACACAAACCTATACCGGTATGTATTTATAAAAAAAAAAAAAAAAAAAAACGAGTCATAAGAAAGATGATTGAAAAAAAAAAAGGTGGGGTGCTCGGATCATTTCCGGGGTCAAAGGTTGTAATCTGGTATCGTTGGATTCGTTGAGCCATTTCCTCGTTGTTAGCGCATTAGCATCGGAGCTAACTACTACCTGTGACTCCTGTGATCTGCTCAGACCCGGACCGCCGGATTTTAAACACCGGACACACGGAGAGAAAGTCTTCCAAGGTCCTCGGCAGAAAGTGTAAGATTGACTTGTTTTGTTTTATAAACCTGTTTCGAGGTGTTTTCCCCCCCCACACCCCCTGTGTATTATTATTATTATTTGCTGCTGTGGGTACGTTAGCTAGCGTCAGTCGGGCGGCTAAACCCGGTAGCATCAAAAGGAAGTAACAGTGACACAGAGAGAGGAGAGGTGGGGTGGTGGTGGGGGTCCATTTAAAGTTGTTATTACAGTGTTGGTCAGGTTTGAGGGGGGGGCTAGGTGTTTTCTGTGTGGACTGAAGCTGACGGTGAGTCCGTCTGTCTATCTGTCTGCGGACCCCTGGGCTTCATCAGCTGATGTGTCAAAACAGAAACACCAGAGCAACTATCGGTACTTCTCTTATTATTAAACCGATTGAACAGATTTTTTTTTTGTTTTGTTAACACGCTTAATTAATGAACACACAGCCAGTCCAAACTGTCAGGACGGTGACAGAGACCTACTGTGTGTGTGTGCAGGGCTCCAGGCTGCACCTAAATGGAGACGTTTTGCCCCTAACATTTGAGGCAGTGCAAGTACATTTTTCACCTACTAATCAGCATAATATCACTGGTGAAATGTGAGACTCAAGAGGAGACTCAAAGACTCTGGTATCTGTCATTACAGGTGTCAGGCCAATGTGTGTGAGGATCATGAATGAAAAGGAAATGTGAATATTAAGGCTTTGCAAGTCGATTTACAGTGTGCACCCCTACATTT
Source organism: Trachurus japonicus (assembly GCF_045865225.1). Taxonomy (NCBI): domain Eukaryota; kingdom Metazoa; phylum Chordata; class Actinopteri; order Carangiformes; family Carangidae; genus Trachurus; species Trachurus japonicus. The sequence continues at coordinate 21,878,975 of NC_140910.1, forward strand.
TCTGCTTGCACACCTACAATTTGTAGGTTAGGGGCCACTGTGCTCCTAGTAAAAAAAAGAAAAGAAGTTAGCCTGGATTTTTATTGGTTTTGGATCATTTGTGAAGATGGAAGATGGCACATTTGACTGCTGACACTTCATAGACTGAACAGGTTAAATGAGAGAACAGGTCAAGTAGAAAACAAAAAGTCAATTCTGTAGCTTGAAATATGACAATATTTGTTGTCAAAAAAACAATTAGTCGCAGCACATATAGGTACGTTTAAGTAATTTTCACTCAAAATACCAAAAAATGTCATTGTGTCAGTTTTTGCAATAAGAGCTCTTGGTTCTTTTATTTTAATAGTTTAAAGTTACTGATTTGTTATTGCATTTCTCACTATTTCAAGTATTTAAAAAAAAAGGCAAACAAGAAACACATCATTGGTTGCAGTTGGATACAAAGTCGTTAGTAATGAACTCAACCTGCCACAGCAATAAAATGCTGCATAGACATTTATTTGTGAATAATAATAATAAATCAAGTCATGGGGTCATTTCTGAAGTTACATTTTGAATATAGGACCTGTACTTGTATTGAAGTATTTCTACAGTGTAACTTTGTTAAAGTAAAGGAACTGAGCAATTCACTAAAAACTGTACAGATTCTTAAGCATCATAACGCATAGGCTACCAGTTTCTAAATTTACCCTCCAACCAGCAGAGTCTAGTTGTGAGCCAAGAGCCTGCAGGTTGTGCTGAAACAGAAACAGAAACAAAAACTGGACAAACTGCTATAGCCGTTTTCCCAGATAATGATTTACCCTGTACCGAGGCCAAGGAAGTCTATTCAAAGCGCTCTGTAGTTGTTCTTCCTCTTAAGACCAATCTCAGCCTTACATTAAGAAAAGCTGAATATATGACACAGGTCTGGCTTGCAGATATTTTCAGCTCTTTAATTAAAGGTGACCAGCAGCTACATGATGATATTTAATGTCTTTAGTGTATTTGAAATGCAAAGTTATTCAAAATGCTTTTCAAACAAAGCTGAAGCGCCTTTAAACATCGAGTCTTAAATCATGTAAATGGCGTAGGCTGATAAAGAAGGTTATAGTGCAGATACAATGGAGAAATACATGTAGGCTATATTATCCATGATACAAATTAAATGCAAATGGATGCTCTTTTTTTTTTTTAGAACATTTTCAGCTTCATCAATTTAAGGAGTAAGGGTTTTTCCAGGATATTTGTGGGCAGATCTTGTGATGTGAAGCTTCAATCACATGGTGATATATGGGACATTAATGACTGAGTTTTATTAAGAGACTCAGATCATGTCAGCCACCAGGTGTGATCGCACAAGTCATGATTTGTTCATCGGTGCTGCTGCGGCCTGAAGTGTTTTCTGGGAACGAACCTCAGCAGAATTTGCAGTTCATTCTGGCCCCACGGCAACAAAACAGCCTCCTATACGGCCGACAGCATACAGGCTCCAGTAAAATGTGGAGTAACGGTGCAACATTTGCCACAGTTGTGACACAGACGTTGGAAGTGTCGGAGTCATGCAGCTGAGTCACACACACACACACACACACACACACACACACCGTGAGAGTTGGTAGCAGAAACACACAGCTGGAAGAGTGTGGCGGCGCTCGGCTGAAGAACGGCAGCTCCTCGATGAAGCAGCAAAGACTCGTCTGCCCCGATCTGGGCCGTCACCTCAGTAACAGTTGCACTGTTGATATCATGCGAGCTTAGCGTTTAGGGGGGGGGAGAGCTGGATTTGTACTAACTCAGGTTTATTTAATCAGTTAGACCAGGAGCTGCCATGTAACGGTCTGTAATCTCTGTAACATCTTGATGCAAACCTCTCACACTGTCCAACTGTCATGTGGTTGCCTGGTTCTGTGCAGGGTGTCAGGTCTGGTCCAGGGTCGTTGAACGGTTAATGCACAGAGTAAAGAGGCTGAAAATCGAAGACCAAACAGAAGACGGCCAGCAAAGGTATGGAAACTTTTTCTTAGAAAAAAGGAGTGAAGTCCGCACACTGTATCAAGCTCCTCTAATGTTTATTGTTTCAAATTGTGGAACGATCAACGTTTCGATCACTGTGGATCTTCGTCAGGATCATCCTGACAATTTTAGAAGTTAATTTTGTTTGTTGGTCCTGCACCTGTAGCGCGTTTGGATGTGCGTGCTCTACTCCACTTTTATGGAAACTTTTTCTCACACATGTGTCTGAACCAAACTTTTTATTTTCATTCATTTTGATAAATGAAAGTAGAAGATCAACTCTTCGTGTTATGCCCATTGTATCTGTGTGTACACCCATTACACATTGTCACTGCTGTCTTTTTTTAACTTCTAGTGATGATGTAGTGATGTATCAGTGTCATGAGATTTCATTTGCTTTAAACAGAAGAAGGACAAAGGAAGAACCGATTAACTGTGATGAAACGTCATGCTTTTTTACGTCTCTCCAGAAGCGCTAACTGCTTAACCAAACAGTTGGCTTTGACGATTAGGATATCATCAATCAATAGTCAGTAATCAGCTACAATATCTCTGGAGTGTGGAGCAGCATGGGTGATTAGATCCAATGATTTTCACCAGAAAGTCCAATGAATTAAATCGTGTGTCTACGTATCAACAAAGGAAAAATACGAAGCAATCATGGCTGCAAAATATCCACAAAAATGTCTTTGAAACTGTTTTTATTAGAAAACGAATCCAGCGCATTTTGGTGTGAAACACTGAATGTAAACAAACGTGCATGTGTGAGAGCGTCAGTCGGAAACACGCCTGTCTGACGTGACGTGTCCGTCCACAGTGACAGAGACGCACTGGCAGGTATGACGGGGGTGGACGAGCTCTCGGACAGCACGGAGGTGGTGGAGATGGAGGACGTGAATCCCACCCAGTTCCAGGTGGAGAAGCACACGTGGGACGGCCTGCGGAAGATCATCCACAACAGCCGCAAGAACACCGGCATGGTCATCAACAAGGCGCCGCACGACTTCCAGTTCATCCAGAAGGACGAGGCCAGCCCGCACTCCCACCGCATCTACTACCTTGGTGAGTTGGGAGAAGTGAGGAGGGTTGTTGGACGCCGTTGACTTGTTGAACCTGCAGATTCAGATGGTTGTTCTCAGCCAGTTTGACAGGCGACATGTTTCTGTGAATGATCTGTGGTGAGTCGGAGCCGCCGGCCTCGAACTGCTTCAGGCTCATTTGAAAACTTAAGATCTGCTCTGACTCCGGTCTAGTTAGTGTGGCCTGACCTGCAGGCAGAAATGAAACTGAACATTTTGCTTTGTGGACGACGTATTTCTGCTTGTTGTGCAGAATTTTTGGAAAATTATTCCGGTGATATCTCCAGCAGTTAAATCTGGTGTTATTATGATATTATCTCTGGAGCTATGTCACGTTATTTTTAAAAAGTGCACAACCTGGAGCCTGTAAACTTTGTGCTCATGGCAACTCACCTGTTCACCGTAGTGAAGTGGTCAGGCTTGGAGAATATGAATGTAAATGAATTTTGTGGCTCGACTGTAGGAGGTGTTGTCTTTAAATAGATAATACGATGTAGCTTTTGGAAAATAAGTGATTGGATTTTTCTTTAAAAAAAAATAAAAGATGACTTCATATAGAGTAATAAAACACTAGTTCAGTTCAACACACTCTGCTGCAGCTTTACTTGGTCTGCTATAAGGACTTATGATGACTCTGGCTAATGACAGCAAACTTTCGATTTCATGAATCTTTTCTATGATTTGAAATGCTTTTAAACTGCAGGTTCACCATAATTACAATGTTAACACATTCAAAGTCAAAGTCAGCTTTATTGTCAATTCCACAATATGTACGGGACATAAGAGAATCGAAATTGTGTTTCTCTCAGACCCTCAGTGCAGACAGTAAATAGACAGACAGACAGTAAACATTTAAAAAACAATAAAACAATCTGCTAACCTAAAATACCAATCTAGCCTCTCTTTCACAGTTTTTCCTCCAAATGCTCTGCTCACTTGTTGTTGATCTGCTGATTATACGTTAGCTTGAGCAATAATGGGGAAATCCAGTAGAAACCACATTAATACTTTAAAAGGGTTAGACACTCGTGCAACATTTCAGTTACGGTCGGTATGCAGTTTTTGGGTCAGCATTAAAAAGGAAACTGTGCTGTGTTCAGCCATCGAACAGGAGCAGGAGGAAGCAAAACCAGTTTTCAGATCAGCACCGTTGCCAAACACACACCAGAATGCAAAGCAGCCAACAGACAGGTGGAGCTTGTGAGAGTTTACCTTACATGCAGCTCGGCATTGGTCGCATTTCCTCCTGCTATGTTTTTAACAGTCAGTTAGCATAACAAATTGTTAATTTTGGTAACCCTTTAATCTACAGGCCGCTAATTATATGATAATGTCAAGAAATAACAAGTAATTGCGTCATAATGTCTAGAAATAGCCTAGAAATAACAGCCAATTTCATAGTAAGAAATATCCAGAAATATAGCCAAGAAATAATGATTGATTGTGTAGAAATAGCCCAGAAATAATTGCAATTGCAAGAAGACTTGGTGGATAAAAATTCTGTCCTTTCCCAAAAAAAATTAAGCATGAAAAGCATGTGTAATCTTTTGCCTTCATGAAAAACACAACATTACTATGAAATTGGTCGTTATTTCTAGGCTATTTCTTGACATTATTACGCAATATTAAGCTATTTCCTGACATTGTAACGCAGCCTGTAAATTACAGGGTTACCGTTCTTGGTGTAAGATATTCCTGTGAACCACCACTGCTGCTCCCTGTTGCATCAAAGCTCATCTACAATGCGCGACATATAAAAACTTCACCTGCGTTGACAGAGTTTGGTTTTGTCTCCGTCTGTCCTGACAGGGATGCCTTACACCAGCAGGGACAACGCGTTACTCTACTCAGACATTCCAAAGAAAGTCCGCAAAGACGCCCTGCTGGTTTTGTCATGGAAACAGTTGCTGGATCGCTTTCAGGTGAGGAGAAACCTTCATATCATATCATATTTCGCACATTCTGTGACATAAACTGTAAACTGTTTTCTTGTCTGTGACAACATCTATTGCACGTCTGTCCATCCTGTGTGAGGGATCCCTCCTCTGTTGCTCACCCTGAGGTTTCTCCGATTTTTCCCTGTTAAAAGGGTTTCCATGGAGTTTTTCCTCAGTCGATGTGAGGGTCTAAGGACAGAGGATGTTGTTACAATGCCATGTAAAGCCCTTTGAGACAAACTGTTTGTAAAAACGGGCTATACAAATAAAATTGCCTTGCCTTGCCTTCAACCTCTTCCTCCACTCTGATCCTATTCACAGTAGATATTTAATTAAAGCAGATATCATCGGCACGGCCGTTTCGGCTAATGCTGCGTTCAAGGCAGGCTTTTGAAACCGTAAGTTACAGCTTCAAGTCACAACTACGACTTGGTAGCGTTCCAGGTAACCCGTAGCTCGTGTTTTTACCGTCCTGTTGTCTGTGAAAGTTCCCTATAACGGCCACTCGTAACTTCCGACCCGTGAACTCGTACCAGATCGAACTGGTATGACTTCACAGGAAGGAAAAACACAAAGTACGAGTTTCCTTGAACGCACCATGAGTTAGCAGCCCCCGCCCTTGTCAGGCATCAATTGGTCCTCGTGCTACGTCACCACATTCACGCGCATCCCTTGGCTGCACACACAGCCCTTCATGCCGTTCTCTCCCCTCATTGGATAACACTTGTATCCCACAAGGAAAATTTTCTCCTCGGGTTACAGCAGAGCAGAGTGACGGAGAGACTCGTGTTTAGGCTGAAATACTTCATGTAAGTGATTGCTGACGGAAAATAGGACTATTTAGGACTTATATTAACAAAAACATTCCACTGATATCTGCTTTAAGTGACCTGTTTCTCATAATAGCGTCTTTCTTCATACAGCTTTAAACTACTGTGATTATGTCTCATTATTAAAGATTATTGATGGTCATAGTTATCTAAGATGTTTTACTCATTGTTATTTGGCTTTTCTCTCTTCTAGTTTAGTATAGTAATGTTTTCTTACCATTTGTTTGTTTTCCATGCCCCCGAACAAACTGTCTTTGGCCGTGACCTCGCCTGGCCAGCATTGTCACGTTGTGTGTCCTCCTGTCACCCCTTGACCTCAGGCCAGCCCGCACCACGGCTGCTTCTCCCGGGAGGAGGAGCTGCTGCGAGAGAGGAAGCGTCTGGGGGTGTCGGGCATAACTTCCTATGACTACCACCGACCCAGTGGGCTCTTCCTGTTCCAGGCCAACAGCAGCCTGTACTACTGCCGTGACGGCGGGAACAACAGCTTCATTGTGAGTTAAAGGACGGTGGAGTAAGACGTCACAAGGGGATTATTACAGACCTGCTCATTATCAGTCCAGTATCGTTATCATTACCGCAGCCGTTCATTGTCCACCACAGAACTGCTAATTACTTTGATTATTGATTGACAAGTTAAATGCCATTTCTAATTTTCTAGGCCTAAATGTGACGTCTTGTTCTCTCTGGCACAATGGGCCAAAATCCAAAGATATTTATTTAGTTAAAGGTTGAATATAGAGAATGCTTATTAAAAGATATATTTTGTCTAAAATACTACATCCACAGGGTGTTTAGAGGGTAGTAAGTATTGCTTGTCCATAAAAAATTATATTTCGGACTCTGAATTAATTAATTTAAGAAATTTTGACGGGTTCGACAGTAATGACTGCTATGTTAGTGAACACTACGTTAAGGTATATTTTTTATATCTATAAAACATCTGGATTAGCCTAAAAAAAAACAGACTTTGTGTCTGAGTAGATTGATCGTCTGACTATTTTATGACTTCATGATTGATCATGAGGAGTTGAACTGCAGCAGCTGAGACCAAGTTGTTCACTGTGCCTACGTGCAGACCTCTCCCATGAATCCTGTGGAGATCAAGAGCCAGAGTTCAGGCACACGCATGGACCCCAAGATCTGCCATGGGGACCCCAACTTCATCGGCTTCATCAATAACAATGACATCTGGGTGACCAGCATTGAGACGGGCGAAGAGAGGAGGCTCACCTTCTGCCACAAAGGTCGGAACAAAAAACAAAACAAAAAACAGGCTCAGATTTACCTGAAGCTCTGAATTCACCTTTTTAAACAGATCTGTGTTTGTTATTCCAGGCAGTGATAACCCAAAAGAAGACCCCAAATCTGCCGGCGTGGCCACATTTGTCACACAAGAGGAGTTTGACCGCTTCACCGGATACTGGTGGTCACCAGCTGCTCGAGAAGGTGAGTTACACGTCACAGATGAAGCCTTGTTATCAACAAGAATCCTATTGTACCAAACACAACAAGTGTACCTGTGCAGTTTTCTCCAAAGATTTCAAAAATAACACCAATGTGCTTTACTGCTCCTCTCTCCGACTCAGAGTCAGACGGTGGTAAGACTTTACAGATTTTATACGAGGAGGTGGACGAGTCGGAGGTCGAGATCATCCACGTCCCGTCTCCAGCTCTGGAGGAGCGTAAAACAGACATCTACAGATACCCACGTGCAGGTAGGCAGCCACTGAAAACTGTTTCTGTGTGATGTACATACCGTTTTATAGATTTGTCTGCTGATTAATGTGGAAAAATATAGTTTTATATACTATAAACAATAATGCACCTAGTTTTTGGAGGTTGTTTCTTTTCTCTTGTTGTGTTTATGTCATTAATGTTTGACTATTCTTGTTCATCTTTTGTTATGTAATGCAGTTTTATTCATTTCCAGGCAGCAAGAATCCAGATATTACTCTCAAAATAGCTGAAATCAAGACAGATAGCTCTGGCAAAGTGAGTGCATCTACGAAACATCCTAATATGTAACGATACATACAGTGAAGCAAACGCTGGTAGTG